>NW_028274859.1:694065-1388131 GCF_037043125.1 Eumetopias jubatus
CTGGAAAACAGGATGGAGGTTCCTCAAATAGTTGAAATTAGAGCTACCATCCGATCCAGCAATTGCACTCCTGGGTATTTACCCCAAAGATACAAATGTAGGGACCCGAAGCGGTACGTGCACCCCATTGTTTGTAGCAGCAATGTCCACAATAGCCAAACTGTTGAAAGAGCCAAGATGTCCATCGACAGATGAATGGATAAAGAAGAGGTGGTATATATCTACACAATGGAATATTACGCAGCCATCAAAAGGAATGAGATGTTGCCATGGACAACGACGTGGATGGAACTGGAGGGTCCGATGATTAGTGAAATAAGTCAATCAGAGAAAGACATGTATCATATGACCTCACTGATATGAGGAATTCTTAATCTCAGGAACAGAGTGAGGCTTGCTGGAGTGGTCGGGGGTGGGAGGGATGGGCTGGCTGGGTGATAGACATTGGGGAGGGTATGAGCTACGGTGAGCGCTGTGAATTGTGTAAGACTGTTGAATCACAGATCTCTACTTCTGAAACAAATAACGCAACATATTTTAAGAATAAAGGAAAAGAAGGAGATAGCAGGAGAGGAAGAATGAAGGGGAGTTAGTGAGAGGGGGAGACAGACCAGGAGAGATGATGGATTCTGAAAAAAAATCCGAGGTTTCTAGACGGGAGGTGGATCGGGGGATTGGTTAGCCTGGTGATGGGTATTAAAGAGGGCACATTCTGCATGGAGCACTGTGTGTTCGGAACAAACAATGAATCATGGGACACTACACCAAAAGAAATGATGTAGTACATGGTGATTAACAAAGCAATAAAAAACAAAGACTGTAATAAGAGATGAAGAAGGACACTATATCCTACTTAAAGGGTCTATCCAAGAAGAAGATCTAACAATTGTAAATGTCTATGCCCCGAACATGGGAGCATCCAATTGTATAAGGCAATTTAGAAGAAAAGCAAAGAAAGACATTGACAACCATACAATCATAGTGGGGGACTTTAACACCCCCCTGACTGAAATGGCCAGATCATCTAAGCAAAAGATCAACAGGGAAATAAAGACTTTAAATGACACACTGGACCAAATGGACTTCACAGACATATTCAGAACGTTCCATCCCGAAGCAACGGAATACACATTCTTCTCTAGGGCCCATGGAACGTTCTCCAGAATGGATCACATCCTAGGTCACAAATCAGGTCTCAACCGGTACCCAAAGATTGGGATCATTCCCTGCACATTTTCAGACCACAATGCTTTGAAACTAGAACTCAATCACAAGAGGAAAGTCGGAAAGAACTCAAATACATGGAGGCTAAAGAGCATCCTACGAAAGAATGAATGGGTCAACCAGGAAATTAAAGAAGAATTTAAAAATTCCTGGAAACCAATGAAAATGAAAACACAACTGTCCAAAATCTTTGGGATACAGCCAAGGCAGTCCTGCGAGGAAAGTATATAGCAATAAAAGCCTTTCTCAAGAAACATGAAAGGTCTCAAATACACACCCTAACCCTACACCTAACGGAGCTGGAGAAAGAACGGCAAATAAAGCCTAAACCCAGCAGGAGAAGAGAAATCATGCAGATCAGAGCAGAAATCAATGAAATAGAACCCAAAAGAACAGTAGAACAGATCAACGGAACTAGGAGCTGGTTCTTTGAAAGAATTCACAAGATTGATACACCCCTGTCCAGGCTGATCAAAAAGAACAGAGAAATGACCCAAATCAACAAAATCATGAATGAAAGAGGAGAGATCACAACCAACACCAAAGAAATACAAACGATTATAAGAACGTAATCTGAGCAACCCTAGGGCAGCATATTCCATAACCTGGAAGAAATGGGTGCATTCCTAGAGATGTGTCAACTACCAAAACTGACCCAGGAAGAAATAGAAAACCTGAACAGTCCTATAACCACGAAGGCAATTGAAGTAGTGATCAAAAACCTCCCAAGAAACCAAAGCCCAGGGCCAGATGGATTCCCAGGGGAATTCTATCAGACATTTAAAGAAGAATTAATACCTATTCTCCTGAAACTGTTCCAAACAATAGAAATGGAAGGAAAACTTCCAAACTCATTTTATGAGGCCACCATTACCTTGATCCCAAAACCAGACAAAGATCCCATCAAAAAGGAGTATTAGAGACCAATATCCTTGATGAACATCGATGCAAAAATTCTCACCAAAATACTAGCCAAGAGGATCCAACAGTAGATGAAAAGGAGTATTCACCATGACCAAGTGGGATTTATCCCTGGGCTGCAAGGCTGGTTCAACGTCCGCAGATCAATCAACGTGATAAAACACATTAACAAAAGAAAGAACAAGAATCATATGTTCCTCTCAATAGATGCAGAAAAACCATTTGACAAAGAAAAGCACACTTTCTCGATCAAAATTCTTCAGAGTATAGGGACAGCGGGTACATACCTCAATATCATAAAAGCCATCTACGAACAACCTACAGGGAATATCATTCTCAATGGGGAAAAGCTGAGATCTTTTCCCCTAAGGTCAGGAACGCGGGAGGGATAGCCACTCTCACCACTGCTATTCAACATAGTATTAGAAGTCCTAGCCACAGCAATCAGACAACAAAAAGAAATCAAAGGCATCCAAATCGGCAGAGAGGAAGTCAAACTCTCACTCTTTGCAGATGATATGATACTTTATGTGGAAAACCCAAAAGACTCCACCCCAAAACAGCTAGAACTCACACAGCAATTCCGCAAAGTAGCAGGCTATAAAATCAATGCACAGAAATCAGTGGCATTCCTATACACCAACAACAAGACAGAAGAGAGACAAATCAAGGAGTCGATCCCATTCACAACTGCACCCAAAACCAGAAGAGACCTAGGAATAAATGGAACCCAAGAGGCAAAGGATCTGTACTCAGAAAACTACCAAATACTCAGGAAAGAAATTGAAGAAGACACAAAGAAACGGAAAAACGTTCCATGCTCATGGATTGGGAGAACCAACATTGTGAAGAGGTCAATGCTACCTAGAGCGATCTACACATTCAATGCAATCCCCGTCAAAATACCATCCACTTTTTTCCAAGAAATGGAACAAATAATCCTAAGATTTGAATGGAACCAGAAGAGACCACGAATAGCCAGAGGAATATTGAGAAAGAAAAGCAAAGCTGGCGGCATCACAATTCTGGACTTCCAGCTCTATGACAAAGCTGTCATCATCAAGACAGTATGGTACTGGCACAAAAACAGACACATAGATCCATGGAACAGAATCGAGAGCCCAGAAATGGACCCTCAACTCTATGGTCAACTTATCTTTGACAGAGCAGGAAAGAATGTCCAATGGCAAAAAGAGGGTCTCTTCAACAACTGGAGTTGTGGAAATTGGACAGCCCCATGCAGAAGAATGACACTGGACCATTTCCTGACACCACACACAGAAATAGACTCCAAATGTTTGAAAGACCTCAATGTGAGACAGGACTCCATCAAAATCCGAAAGGAGAACACAGGTAGCAAGCTCTTCGACCTCAGCCGCAGCAACTTCTTCCTAGAAACATCACCAAAGGCACGGGAAGCCAGGGCAAAAATGAACTATTGGGATTTCATCAAGATAAAAACCTTTGGCACAGCAAAAGAAACAGTCCACAAAACCAAAAGACAACCGACAGAATGGGAGAAATTATTTACGATTGACATATCAGATAAAGGGCTACTATCCAATATGTATAAAAACGTATCAAACTCAACACCCAAAGAACAAATAATCCAATCAAGAAATAGGCAGAAGACATGAACAGACATTTTTCCAAAGAAGACATCCAAATGGCCAACAGGCACAGGAAAAAGTGCTCAACACGGCTCGGCATCAGGGAAATACACATCAAAACCTCAATGAGATACCACCTCACACCCGTCAGAATGGCTCAAATGAACAAGTCAGGGAACGACAGAGGTTGGCGGGGATGTGGAGAAAGGGGAACCCTCCTACACTGGTGGTGGGAATGCAAGCTGGTGCAACCCCTCTGGAAAACAGGATGGAGGTTCCTCAAATAGTTGAAATTAGAGCTACCATCCGATCCAGCAATTGCACTCCTGGGTATTTACCCCAAAGATACAAATGTAGGGACCCGAAGCGGTACGTGCACCCCATTGTTTGTAGCAGCAATGTCCACAATAGCCAAACTGTTGAAAGAGCCAAGATGTCCATCGACAGATGAATGGATAAAGAAGAGGTGGTATATATCTTCACAATGGAATATTACGCAGCCATCAAAAGGAATGAGATGTTGCCATGGACAACGACGTGGATGGAACTGGAGGGTCCGATGATTAGTGAAATAAGTCAATCAGAGAAAGACATGTATCATATGACCTCACTGATATGAGGAATTCTTAATCTCAGGAACAGAGTGAGGCTTGCTGGAGTGGTCGGGGGTGGGAGGGATGGGCTGGCTGGGTGATAGACATTGGGGAGGGTATGAGCTACGGTGAGCGCTGTGAATTGTGTAAGACTGTTGAATCACAGATCTCTACTTCTGAAACAAATAACGCAACATATTTTAAGAATAAAGGAAAAGAAGGAGATAGCAGGAGAGGAAGAATGAAGGGGAGTTAGTGAGAGGGGGAGACAGACCAGGAGAGATGATGGATTCTGAAAAAAAATCCGAGGTTTCTAGACGGGAGGTGGGTCGGGGGATTGGTTAGCCTGGTGATGGGTATTAAAGAGGGCACATTCTGCATGGAGCACTGTGTGTTCGGAACAAACAATGAATCATGGGACACTACACCAAAACAAATGATGTAGTACATGGTGATTAACAAAGCAATAAAAAACAAAGACTGTAATAAGAGATGAAGAAGGACACTATATCCTACTTAAAGGGTCTATCCAAGAAGAAGATCTAACAATTGTAAATGTCTATGCCCCGAACATGGGAGCATCCAATTGTATAAGGCAATTTAGAAGAAAAGCAAAGAAAGACATTGACAACCATACAATCATAGTGGGGGACTTTAACACCCCCCTGACTGAAATGGCCAGATCATCTAAGCAAAAGATCAACAGGGAAATAAAGACTTTAAATGACACACTGGACCAAATGGACTTCACAGACATATTCAGAACGTTCCATCCCGAAGCAACGGAATACACATTCTTCTCTAGGGCCCATGGAACGTTCTCCAGAATGGATCACATCCTAGGTCACAAATCAGGTCTCAACCGGTACCCAAAGATTGGGATCATTCCCTGCACATTTTCAGACCACAATGCTTTGAAACTAGAACTCAATCACAAGAGGAAAGTCGGAAAGAACTCAAATACATGGAGGCTAAAGAGCATCCTACGAAAGAATGAATGGGTCAACCAGGAAATTAAAGAAGAATTTAAAAATTCCTGGAAACCAATGAAAATGAAAACACAACTGTCCAAAATCTTTGGGATACAGCCAAGGCAGTCCTGCGAGGAAAGTATATAGCAATACAAGCCTTTCTCAAGAAACATGAAAGGTCTCAAATACACACCCTAACCCTACACCTAACGGAGCTGGAGAAAGAACGGCAAATAAAGCCTAAACCCAGCAGGAGAAGAGAAATCATGCAGATCAGAGCAGAAATCAATGAAATAGAACCCAAAAGAACAGTAGAACAGATCAACGGAACTAGGAGCTGGTTCTTTGAAAGAATTCACAAGATTGATACACCCCTGTCCAGGCTGATCAAAAAGAACAGAGAAATGACCCAAATCAACAAAATCATGAATGAAAGAGGAGAGATCACAACCAACACCAAAGAAATACAAACGATTATAAGAACGTAATCTGAGCAACCCTAGGGCAGCATATTCCATAACCTGGAAGAAATGGGTGCATTCCTAGAGATGTGTCAACTACCAAAACTGACCCAGGAAGAAATAGAAAACCTGAACAGTCCTATAACCACGAAGGCAATTGAAGTAGTGATCAAAAACCTCCCAAGAAACCAAAGCCCAGGGCCAGATGGATTCCCAGGGGAATTCTATCAGACATTTAAAGAAGAATTAATACCTATTCTCCTGAAACTGTTCCAAACAATAGAAATGGAAGGAAAACTTCCAAACTCATTTTATGAGGCCACCATTACCTTGATCCCAAAACCAGACAAAGATCCCATCAAAAAGGAGTATTAGAGACCAATATCCTTGATGAACATCGATGCAAAAATTCTCACCAAAATACTAGCCAAGAGGATCCAACAGTAGATGAAAAGGAGTATTCACCATGACCAAGTGGGATTTATCCCTGGGCTGCAAGGCTGGTTCAACGTCCGCAGATCAATCAACGTGATAAAACACATTAACAAAAGAAAGAACAAGAATCATATGATCCTCTCAATAGATGCAGAAAAACCATTTGACAAAGAAAAGCACACTTTCTCGATCAAAACTCTTCAGAGTATAGGGACAGCGGGTACATACCTCAATATCATAAAAGCCATCTACGAACAACCTACAGGGAATATCATTCTCAATGGGGAAAAGCTGAGATCTTTTCCCCTAAGGTCAGGAACGCGGGAGGGATAGCCACTCTCACCACTGCTATTCAACATAGTATTAGAAGTCCTAGCCACAG
The DNA here is from genome assembly GCF_037043125.1 of Eumetopias jubatus. Lineage (NCBI taxonomy): Eukaryota > Metazoa > Chordata > Mammalia > Carnivora > Otariidae > Eumetopias > Eumetopias jubatus. Next base: position 700,663 of record NW_028274859.1, read on the forward strand.
CAATCAGACAACAAAAAGAAATCAAAGGCATCCAAATCGGCAGAGAGGAAGTCAAACTCTCACTCTTTGCAGATGATATGATACTTTATGTGGAAAACCCAAAAGACTCCACCCCAAAACTGCTAGAACTCACACAGCAATTCCGTCAAGTAGCAGGCTATAAAATCAATGCACAGAAATCACTGACATTCCTATACACCAACAACAAGACAGAAGAGAGACAAATCAAGGAGTCGATCCCATTCACAACTGCACCCAAAACCAGAAGAGACCTAGGAATAAATGGAACCCAAGAGGCAAAGGATCTGTACTCAGAAAACTACCAAATACTCAGGAAAGAAATTGAAGAAGACACAAAGAAACGGAAAAACGTTCCATGCTCATGGATTGGGAGAACCAACATTGTGAAGAGGTCGATGCTACTTAGAGCAATCTACACATTCAATGCAATCCCCGTCAAAATACCATCCACTTTTTTCCAAGAAATGGAACAAATAATCCTAAGATTTGAATGGAACCAGAAGAGACCACGAATAGCCAGAGGAATATTGAGAAAGAAAAGCAAAGCTGGCGGCATCACAATTCTGGACTTCCAGCTCTATGACAAAGCTGTCATCATCAAGACAGTATGGTACTGGCACAAAAACAGACACATAGATCCATGGAACAGAATCGAGAGCCCAGAAATGGACCCTCAACTCTATGGTCAACTTATCTTTGACAGAGCAGGAAAGAATGTCCAATGGCAAAAAGAGGGTCTCTTCAACAACTGGAGTTGTGGAAATTGGACAGCCCCATGCAGAAGAATGACACTGGACCATTTCCTGACACCACACACAAAAATAGACTCCAAAAGTTTGAATGACCTCAATGTGAGACAGGACTCCATCAAAATCCGAAAGGAGAACACAGGTAGCAAGCTCTTCGACCTCAGCCGCAGCAACTTCTTCCTAGAAACATCACCAAAGGCACGGGAAGCCAGGGCAAAAATGAACTATTGGGATTTCATCAAGATAAAAACCTTTGGCACAGCAAAAGAAACAGTCCACAAAACCAAAAGACAACCGACAGAATGGGAGAAATTATTTACGATTGACATATCAGATAAAGGGCTACTATCCAATATGTATAAAAACGTATCAAACTCAACACCCAAAGAACAAATAATCCAATCAAGAAATAGGCAGAAGACATGAACAGACATTTTTCCAAAGAAGACATCCAAATGGCCAACAGGCACAGGAAAAAGTGCTCAACACGGCTCGGCATCAGGGAAATCCACATCAAAACCTCAATGAGATACCCCCTCACACCCGTCAGAATGGCTGAAATGAACAAGTCAGGGAACGACAGAGGTTGGCGGGGATGTGGAGAAAGGGGAACCCTCCTACACTGGTGGTGGGAATGCAAGCTGGTGCAACCCCTCTGGAAAACAGGATGGAGGTTCCTCAAATAGTTGAAATTAGAGCTACCATCCGATCCAGCAATTGCACTCCTGGGTATTTACCCCCAAGATACAAATGTAGGGACCCGAAGCGGTACGTGCACCCCATTGTTTGTAGCAGCAATGTCCCCAATAGCCAAACTGTTGAAAGAGCCAAGATGTCCATCGACAGATGAGTGGATAAAGAAGAGGTGGTATATATCTACACAATGGAATATTACGCAGCCATCAAAAGGAATGAGATGTTGCCATGGACAACGACGTGGATGGAACTGGAGGGTCCGATGATTAGTGAAATAAGTCAATCAGAGAAAGACATGTATCATATGACCTCACTGATATGAGGAATTCTTAATCTCAGGAACAGAGTGAGGCTTGCTGGAGTGGTCGGGGGTGGGAGGGATGGGCTGGCTGGGTGATAGACATTGGGGAGGGTATGAGCTACGGTGAGCGCTGTGAATTGTGTAAGACTGTTGAATCACAGATCTCTACTTCTGAAACAAATAACGCAACATATTTTAAGAATAAAGGAAAAGAAGGAGATAGCAGGAGAGGAAGAATGAAGGGGAGTTAGTGAGAGGGGGAGACAGACCAGGAGACATGATGGATTCTGAAAAAAAATCCGAGGTTTCTAGAGGGGAGGTGGGTCGGGGGATTGGTTAGCCTGGTGATGGGTATTAAAGAGGGCACATTCTGCATGGAGCACTGTGTGTTCGGAACAAACAATGAATCATGGGACACTACACCAAAACAAATGATGTAGTACATGGTGATTAACAAAGCAATAAAAAACAAAGACTGTAATAAGAGATGAAGAAGGACACTATATCCTACTTAAAGGGTCTATCCAAGAAGAAGATCTAACAATTGTAAATGTCTATGCCCCGAACATGGGAGCATCCAATTGTATAAGGCAATTTAGAAGAAAAGCAAAGAAAGACATTGACAACCATACAATCATAGTGGGGGACTTTAACACCCCCCTGACTGAAATGGCCAGATCATCTAAGCAAAAGATCAACAGGGAAATAAAGACTTTAAATGACACACTGGACCAAATGGACTTCACAGACATATTCAGAACGTTCCATCCCGAAGCAACGGAATACACATTCTTCTCTAGGGCCCATGGAACGTTCTCCAGAATGGATCACATCCTAGGTCACAAATCAGGTCTCAACCGGTACCCAAAGATTGGGATCATTCCCTGCACATTTTCAGACCACAATGCTTTGAGACTAGAACTCAATCACAAGAGGAAAGTCGGAAAGAACTCAAATACATGGAGGCTAAAGAGCATCCTACGAAAGAATGAATGGGTCAACCAGGAAATTAAAGAAGAATTTAAAAATTCCTGGAAACCAATGAAAATGAAAACACAACTGTCCAAAATCTTTGGGATACAGCCAAGGCAGTCCTGCGAGGAAAGTATATAGCAATACAAGCCTTTCTCAAGAAACATGAAAGGTCTCAAATACACACCCTAACCCTACACCTAAAGGAGCTGGAGAAAGAACGGCAAATAAAGCCTAAACCCAGCAGGAGAAGAGAAATCATGCAGATCAGAGCAGAAATCAATGAAATAGAACCCAAAAGAACAGTAGAACAGATCAACGGAACTAGGAGCTGGTTCTTTGAAAGAATTCACAAGATTGATACACCCCTGTCCAGGCTGATCAAAAAGAAAAGAGAAATGACCCAAACCAACAAAATCATGAATGAAAGAGGAGAGATCACAACCAACACCAAAGAAATACAAACGATTATAAGAACGTAATCTGAGCAACCCTAGGGCAGCATATTCCATAACCTGGAAGAAATGGGTGCATTCCTAGAGATGTGTCAACTACCAAAACTGACCCAGGAAGAAATAGAAAACCTGAACAGTCCTATAACCACGAAGGCAATTGAAGTAGTCATCAAAAACCTCCCAAGAAACCAAAGCCCAGGGCCAGATGGATTCCCAGGGGAATTCTATCAGACATTTAAAGAAGAATTAATACCTATTCTCCTGAAACTGTTCCAAACAATAGAAATGGAAGGAAAACCTCCAAACTCATTTTATGAGGCCACCATTACCTTGATCCCAAAACCAGACAAAGATCCCATCAAAAAAGAGTATTAGAGACCAATATCCTTGATGAACATCGATGCAAAAATTCTCACCAAAATACTAGCCAAGAGGATCCAACAGTACATGAAAAGGAGTATTCACCATGACCAAGTGGGATTTATCCCTGGGCTGCAAGGCTGGTTCAACATCCGCAGATCAATCAACGTGATAAAACACATTAACAAAAGAAAGAACAAGAATCATATGATCCTCTCAATAGATGCAGAAAAACCATTTGACAAAGTAAAGCACCCTTTCTGGATCAATACTCTTCAGAGTATAGGGACAGCGGGTACATACCTCAATATCATAAAAGCCATCTACGAACAACCTACAGCGAATATCATTCTCAATGGGGAAAAGCTGAGATCTTTTCCCCTAAGGTCAGGAACGCGGCAGGGATAGCCACTCTCACCACTGCTATTCAACATAGAATTAGAAGTCCTAGCCACAGCAATCAGACAACAAAAAGAAATCAAAGGCATCCAAATCGGCAGAGAGGAAGTCAAACTCTCACTCTTTGCAGATGATATGATACTTTATGTGGAAAACCCAAAAGACTCCACCCCAAAACAGCTAGAACTCACACAGCAATTCCGCAAAGTAGCAGGCTATAAAATCAATGCACAGAAATCAGTGGCATTCCTATACACCAACAACAAGACAGAAGAGAGACAAATCAAGGAGTCGATCCCATTCACAACTGCACCCAAAACCAGAAGAGACCTAGGAATAAATGGAACCCAAGAGGCAAAGGATCTGTACTCAGAAAACTACCAAATACTCAGGAAAGAAATTGAAGAAGACACAAAGAAACGGAAAAACGTTCCATGCTCATGGATTGGGAGAACCAACATTGTGAAGAGGTCAATGCTACCTAGAGCGATCTACACATTCAATGCAATCCCCGTCAAAATACCATCCACTTTTTTCCAAGAAATGGAACAAATAATCCTAAGATTTGAATGGAACCAGAAGAGACCACGAATAGCCAGAGGAATATTGAGAAAGAAAAGCAAAGCTGGCGGCATCACAATTCTGGACTTCCAGCTCTATGACAAAGCTGTCATCATCAAGACAATATGGTACTGGCACAAAAACAGACACATAGATCCATGGAACAGAATCGAGAGCCCAGAAATGGACCCTCAACTCTATGGTCAACTTATCTTTGACAGAGCAGGAAAGAATGTCCAATGGCAAAAAGAGGGTCTCTTCAACAACTGGAGTTGTGGAAATTGGACAGCCCCATGCAGAAGAATGACACTGGACCATTTCCTGACACCACACACAGAAATAGACTCCAAATGTTTGAAAGACCTCAATGTGAGACAGGACTCCATCAAAATCCGAAAGGAGAACACAGGTAGCAAGCTCTTCGACCTCAGCCGCAGCAACTTCTTCCTAGAAACATCACCAAAGGCACGGGAAGCCAGGGCAAAAATGAACTATTGGGATTTCATCAAGATAAAAACCTTTGGCACAGCAAAAGAAACAGTCCACAAAACCAAAAGACAACCGACAGAATGGGAGAAATTATTTACGATTGACATATCAGATAAAGGGCTACTATCCAATATGTATAAAAACGTATCAAACTCAACACCCAAAGAACAAATAATCCAATCAAGAAATAGGCAGAAGACATGAACAGACATTTTTCCAAAGAAGACATCCAAATGGCCAACAGGCACAGGAAAAAGTGCTCAACACGGCTCGGCATCAGGGAAATCCACATCAAAACCTCAATGAGATACCACCTCACACCCGTCAGAATGGCTCAAATGAACAAGTCAGGGAACGACAGAGGTTGGCGGGGATGTGGAGAAAGGGGAACCCTCCTACACTGGTGGTGGGAATGCAAGCTGGTGCAACCCCTCTGGAAAACAGGATGGAGGTTCCTCAAATAGTTGAAATTAGAGCTACCATCCGATCCAGCAATTGCACTCCTGGGTATTTACCCCAAAGATACAAATGTAGGGACCCGAAGCGGTACGTGCACCCCATTGTTTGTAGCAGCAATGTCCCCAATAGCCAAACTGTTGAAAGAGCCAAGATGTCCATCGACAGATGAATGGATAAAGAAGAGGTGGTATATATCTACACAATGGAATATTACGCAGCCATCAAAAGGAATGAGATGTTGCCATGGACAACGACGTGGATGGAACTGGAGGGTCCGATGATTAGTGAAATAAGTCAATCAGAGAAAGACATGTATCATATGACCTCACTGATATGAGGAATTCTTAATCTCAGGAACAGAGTGAGGCTTGCTGGAGTGGTCGGGGGTGGGAGGGATGGGCTGGCTGGGTGATAGACATTGGGGAGGGTATGAGCTACGGTGAGCGCTGTGAATTGTGTAAGACTGTTGAATCACAGATCTCTACTTCTGAAACAAATAACGCAACATATTTTAAGAATAAAGGAAAAGAAGGAGATAGCAGGAGAGGAAGAATGAAGGGGAGTTAGTGAGAGGGGGAGACAGACCAGGAGACATGATGGATTCTGAAAAAAAATCCGAGGTTTCTAGAGGGGAGGTGGGTCGGGGGATTGGTTAGCCTGGTGATGGGTATTAAAGAGGGCACATTCTGCATGGAGCACTGTGTGTTCGGAACAAACAATGAATCATGGGACACTACACCAAAACAAATGATGTAGTACATGGTGATTAACAAAGCAATAAAAAACAAAGACTGTAATAAGAGATGAAGAAGGACACTATATCCTACTTAAAGGGTCTATCCAAGAAGAAGATCTAACAATTGTAAATGTCTATGCCCCGAACATGGGAGCATCCAATTGTATAAGGCAATTTAGAAGAAAAGCAAAGAAAGACATTGACAACCATACAATCATAGTGGGGGACTTTAACACCCCCCTGACTGAAATGGCCAGATCATCTAAGCAAAAGATCAACAGGGAAATAAAGACTTTAAATGACACACTGGACCAAATGGACTTCACAGACATATTCAGAACGTTCCATCCCGAAGCAACGGAATACACATTCTTCTCTAGGGCCCATGGAACGTTCTCCAGAATGGATCACATCCTAGGTCACAAATCAGGTCTCAACCGGTACCCAAAGATTGGGATCATTCCCTGCACATTTTCAGACCACAATGCTTTGAGACTAGAACTCAATCACAAGAGGAAAGTCGGAAAGAACTCAAATACATGGAGGCTAAAGAGCATCCTACGAAAGAATGAATGGGTCAACCAGGAAATTAAAGAAGAATTTAAAAATTCCTGGAAACCAATGAAAATGAAAACACAACTGTCCAAAATCTTTGGGATACAGCCAAGGCAGTCCTGCGAGGAAAGTATATAGCAATACAAGCCTTTCTCAAGAAACATGAAAGGTCTCAAATACACACCCTAACCCTACACCTAAAGGAGCTGGAGAAAGAACGGCAAATAAAGCGTAAACCCAGCAGGAGAAGAGAAATCATGCAGATCAGAGCAGAAATCAATGAAATAGAACCCAAAAGAACAGTAGAACAGATCAACGGAACGAGGAGCTGGTTCTTTGAAAGAATTCACAAGATTGATACACCCCTGTCCAGGCTGATCAAAAAGAAAAGAGAAATGACCCAAACCAACAAAATCATGAATGAAAGAGGAGAGATCACAACCAACACCAAAGAAATACAAACGATTATAAGAACGTAATCTGAGCAACCCTAGGGCAGCATATTCCATAACCTGGAAGAAATGGGTGCATTCCTAGAGATGTGTCAACTACCAAAACTGACCCAGGAAGAAATAGAAAACCTGAACAGTCCTATAACCACGAAGGCAATTGAAGTAGTCATCAAAAACCTCCCAAGAAACCAAAGCCCAGGGCCAGATGGATTCCCAGGGGAATTCTATCAGACATTTAAAGAAGAATTAATACCTATTCTCCTGAAACTGTTCCAAACAATAGAAATGGAAGGAAAACCTCCAAACTCATTTTATGAGGCCACCATTACCTTGATCCCAAAACCAGACAAAGATCCCATCAAAAAAGAGTATTAGAGACCAATATCCTTGATGAACATCGATGCAAAAATTCTCACCAAAATACTAGCCAAGAGGATCCAACAGTACATGAAAAGGAGTATTCACCATGACCAAGTGGGATTTATCCCTGGGCTGCAAGGCTGGTTCAACATCCGCAGATCAATCAACGTGATAAAACACATTAACAAAAGAAAGAACAAGAATCATATGATCCTCTCAATAGATGCAGAAAAACCATTTGACAAAGTAAAGCACCCTTTCTGGATCAATACTCTTCAGAGTATAGGGACAGCGGGTACATACCTCAATATCATAAAAGCCATCTACGAACAACCTACAGCGAATATCATTCTCAATGGGGAAAAGCTGAGATCTTTTCCCCTAAGGTCAGGAACGCGGCAGGGATAGCCACTCTCACCACTGCTATTCAACATAGGATTAGAAGTCCTAGCCACAGCAATCAGACAACAAAAAGAAATCAAAGGCATCCAAATCGGCAGAGAGGAAGTCAAACTCTCACTCTTTGCAGATGATATGATACTTTATGTGGAAAACCCAAAAGACTCCACCCCAAAACAGCTAGAACTCACACAGCAATTCCGCAAAGTAGCAGGCTATAAAATCAATGCACAGAAATCAGTGGCATTCCTATACACCAACAACAAGACAGAAGAGAGACAAATCAAGGAGTCGATCCCATTCACAACTGCACCCAAAACCAGAAGAGACCTAGGAATAAATGGAACCCAAGAGGCAAAGGATCTGTACTCAGAAAACTACCAAATACTCAGGAAAGAAATTGAAGAAGACACAAAGAAACGGAAAAACGTTCCATGCTCATGGATTGGGAGAACCAACATTGTGAAGAGGTCAATGCTACCTAGAGCGATCTACACATTCAATGCAATCCCCGTCAAAATACCATCCACTTTTTTCCAAGAAATGGAACAAATAATCCTAAGATTTGAATGGAACCAGAAGAGACCACGAATAGCCAGAGGAATATTGAGAAAGAAAAGCAAAGCTGGCGGCATCACAATTCTGGACTTCCAGCTCTATGACAAAGCTGTCATCATCAAGACAGTATGGTACTGGCACAAAAACAGACACATAGATCCATGGAACAGAATCGAGAGCCCAGAAATGGACCCTCAACTCTATGGTCAACTTATCTTTGACAGAGCAGGAAAGAATGTCCAATGGCAAAAAGAGGGTCTCTTCAACAACTGGAGTTGTGGAAATTGGACAGCCCCATGCAGAAGAATGACACTGGACCATTTCCTGACACCACACACAGAAATAGACTCCAAATGTTTGAAAGACCTCAATGTGAGACAGGACTCCATCAAAATCCGAAAGGAGAACACAGGTAGCAAGCTCTTCGACCTCAGCCGCAGCAACTTCTTCCTAGAAACATCACCAAAGGCACGGGAAGCCAGGGCAAAAATGAACTATTGGGATTTCATCAAGATAAAAACCTTTGGCACAGCAAAAGAAACAGTCCACAAAACCAAAAGACAACCGACAGAATGGGAGAAATTATTTACGATTGACATATCAGATAAAGGGCTACTATCCAATATGTATAAAAACGTATCAAACTCAACACCCAAAGAACAAATAATCCAATCAAGAAATAGGCAGAAGACATGAACAGACATTTTTCCAAAGAAGACATCCAAATGGCCAACAGGCACAGGAAAAAGTGCTCAACACGGCTCGGCATCAGGGAAATACACATCAAAACCTCAATGAGATACCACCTCACACCCGTCAGAATGGCTCAAATGAACAAGTCAGGGAACGACAGAGGTTGGCGGGGATGTGGAGAAAGGGGAACCCTCCTACACTGGTGGTGGGAATGCAAGCTGGTGCAACCCCTCTGGAAAACAGGATGGAGGTTCCTCAAATAGTTGAAATTAGAGCTACCATCCGATCCAGCAATTGCACTCCTGGGTATTTACCCCAAAGATACAAATGTAGGGACCCGAAGCGGTACGTGCACCCCATTGTTTGTAGCAGCAATGTCCACAATAGCCAAACTGTTGAAAGAGCCAAGATGTCCATCGACAGATGAATGGATAAAGAAGAGGTGGTATATATCTTCACAATGGAATATTACGCAGCCATCAAAAGGAATGAGATGTTGCCATGGACAACGACGTGGATGGAACTGGAGGGTCCGATGATTAGTGAAATAAGTCAATCAGAGAAAGACATGTATCATATGACCTCACTGATATGAGGAATTCTTAATCTCAGGAACAGAGTGAGGCTTGCTGGAGTGGTCGGGGGTGGGAGGGATGGGCTGGCTGGGTGATAGACATTGGGGAGGGTATGAGCTACGGTGAGCGCTGTGAATTGTGTAAGACTGTTGAATCACAGATCTCTACTTCTGAAACAAATAACGCAACATATTTTAAGAATAAAGGAAAAGAAGGAGATAGCAGGAGAGGAAGAATGAAGGGGAGTTAGTGAGAGGGGGAGACAGACCAGGAGAGATGATGGATTCTGAAAAAAAATCCGAGGTTTCTAGACGGGAGGTGGGTCGGGGGATTGGTTAGCCTGGTGATGGGTATTAAAGAGGGCACATTCTGCATGGAGCACTGTGTGTTCGGAACAAACAATGAATCATGGGACACTACACCAAAACAAATGATGTAGTACATGGTGATTAACAAAGCAATAAAAAACAAAGACTGTAATAAGAGATGAAGAAGGACACTATATCCTACTTAAAGGGTCTATCCAAGAAGAAGATCTAACAATTGTAAATGTCTATGCCCCGAACATGGGAGCATCCAATTGTATAAGGCAATTTAGAAGAAAAGCAAAGAAAGACATTGACAACCATACAATCATAGTGGGGGACTTTAACACCCCCCTGACTGAAATGGCCAGATCATCTAAGCAAAAGATCAACAGGGAAATAAAGACTTTAAATGACACACTGGACCAAATGGACTTCACAGACATATTCAGAACGTTCCATCCCGAAGCAACGGAATACACATTCTTCTCTAGGGCCCATGGAACGTTCTCCAGAATGGATCACATCCTAGGTCAAAAATCAGGTCTCAACCGGTACCCAAAGATTGGGATCATTCCCTGCACATTTTCAGACCACAATGCTTTGAAACTAGAACTCAATCACAAGAGGAAAGTCGGAAAGAACTCAAATACATGGAGGCTAAAGAGCATCCTACGAAAGAATGAATGGGTCAACCAGGAAATTAAAGAAGAATTTAAAAATTCCTGGAAACCAATGAAAATGAAAACACAACTGTCCAAAATCTTTGGGATACAGCCAAGGCAGTCCTGCGAGGAAAGTATATAGCAATACAAGCCTTTCTCAAGAAACATGAAAGGTCTCAAATACACACCCTAACCCTACACCTAAAGGAGCTGGAGAAAGAACGGCAAATAAAGCCTAAACCCAGCAGGAGAAGAGAAATCATGCAGATCAGAGCAGAAATCAATGAAATAGAACCCAAAAGAACAGTAGAACAGATCAACGGAACTAGGAGCTGGTTCTTTGAAAGAATTCACAAGATTGATACACCCCTGTCCAGGCTGATCAAAAAGAAAAGAGAAATGACCCAAACCAACAAAATCATGAATGAAAGAGGAGAGATCACAACCAACACCAAAGAAATACAAACGATTATAAGAACGTAATCTGAGCAACCCTAGGGCAGCATATTCCATAACCTGGAAGAAATGGGTGCATTCCTAGAGATGTGTCAACTACCAAAACTGACCCAGGAAGAAATAGAAAACCTGAACAGTCCTATAACCACGAAGGCAATTGAAGTAGTCATCAAAAACCTCCCAAGAAACGAAAGCCCAGGGCCAGATGGATTCCCAGGGGAATTCTATCAGACATTTAAAGAAGAATTAATACCTATTCTCCTGAAACTGTTCCAAACAATAGAAATGGAAGGAAAACCTCCAAACTCATTTTATGAGGCCACCATTACCTTGATCCCAAAACCAGACAAAGATCCCATCAAAAAAGAGTATTAGAGACCAATATCCTTGATGAACATCGATGCAAAAATTCTCACCAAAATACTAGCCAAGAGGATCCAACAGTACATGAAAAGGAGTATTCACCATGACCAAGTGGGATTTATCCCTGGGCTGCAAGGCTGGTTCAACATCCGCAAATCAATCAACGTGATAAAACACATTAACAAAAGAAAGAACAAGAATCATATGATCCTCTCAATAGATGCAGAAAAACCATTTGACAAAGTAAAGCACCCTTTCTGGATCAATACTCTTCAGAGTATAGGGACAGCGGGTACATACCTCAATATCATAAAAGCCATCTACGAACAACCTACAGCGAATATCATTCTCAATGGGGAAAAGCTGAGATCTTTTCCCCTAAGGTCAGGAACGCGGCAGGGATAGCCACTCTCACCACTGCTATTCAACATAGTATTAGAAGTCCTAGCCACAGCAATCAGACAACAAAAAGAAATCAAAGGCATCCAAATCGGCAGAGAGGAAGTCAAACTCTCACTCTTTGCAGATGATATGATACTTTATGTGGAAAACCCAAAAGACTCCACCCCAAAACAGCTAGAACTCACACAGCAATTCCGCAAAGTAGCAGGCTATAAAATCAATGCACAGAAATCACTGGCATTCCTATACACCAACAACAAGACAGAAGAGAGACAAATCAAGGAGTCGATCCCATTCCCAACTGCACCCAAAACCAGAAGAGACCTAGGAATAAATGGAACCCAAGAGGCAAAGGATCTGTACTCAGAAAACTACCAAATACTCAGGAAAGAAATTGAAGAAGACACAAAGAAACGGAAAAACGTTCCATGCTCATGGATTGGGAGAACCAACATTGTGAAGAGGTCAATGCTACCTAGAGCGATCTACACATTCAATGCAATCCCCGTCAAAATACCATCCACTTTTTTCCAAGAAATGGAACAAATAATCCTAAGATTTGAATGGAACCAGAAGAGACCACGAATAGCCAGAGGAATATTGAGAAAGAAAAGCAAAGCTGGCGGCATCACAATTCTGGACTTCCAGCTCTATGACAAAGCTGTCATCATCAAGACAGTATGGTACTGGCACAAAAACAGACACATAGATCCATGGAACAGAATCGAGAGCCCAGAAATGGACCCTCAACTCTATGGTCAACTTATCTTTGACAGAGCAGGAAAGAATGTCCAATGGCAAAAAGAGGGTCTCTTCAACAACTGGAGTTGTGGAAATTGGACAGCCCCATGCAGAAGAATGACACTGGACCATTTCCTGACACCACACACAAAAATAGACTCCAAATGTTTGAAAGACCTCAATGTGAGACAGGACTCCATCAAAATCCGAAAGGAGAACACAGGTAGCAAGCTCTTCGACCTCAGCCGCAGCAACTTCTTCCTAGAAACATCACCAAAGGCACGGGAAGCCAGGGCAAAAATGAACTATTGGGATTTCATCAAGATAAAAACCTTTGGCACAGCAAAAGAAACAGTCCACAAAACCAAAAGACAACCGACAGAATGGGAGAAATTATTTACGATTGACATATCAGATAAAGGGCTACTATCCAATATGTATAAAAACGTATCAAACTCAACACCCAAAGAACAAATAATCCAATCAAGAAATAGGCAGAAGACATGAACAGACATTTTTCCAAAGAAGACATCCAAATGGCCAACAGGCACAGGAAAAAGTGCTCAACACGGCTCGGCATCAGGGAAATCCACATCAAAACCTCAATGAGATACCACCTCACACCCGTCAGAATGGCTCAAATGAACAAGTCAGGGAACGACAGAGGTTGGCGGGGATGTGGAGAAAGGGGAACCCTCCTACACTGGTGGTGGGAATGCAAGCTGGTGCAACCCCTCTGGAAAACAGGATGGAGGTTCCTCAAATAGTTGAAATTAGAGCTACCATCCGATCCAGCAATTGCACTCCTGGGTATTTACCCCAAAGATACAAATGTAGGGACCCGAAGCGGTACGTGCACCCCATTGTTTGTAGCAGCAATGTCCACAATAGCCAAACTGTTGAAAGAGCCAAGATGTCCATCGACAGATGAATGGATAAAGAAGAGGTGGTATATATCTACACAATGGAATATTACGCAGCCATCAAAAGGAATGAGATGTTGCCATGGACAACGACGTGGATGGAACTGGAGGGTCCGATGATTAGTGAAATAAGTCAATCAGAGAAAGACATGTATCATATGACCTCACTGATATGAGGAATTCTTAATCTCAGGAACAGAGTGAGGCTTGCTGGAGTGGTCGGGGGTGGGAGGGATGGGCTGGCTGGGTGATAGACATTGGGGAGGGTATGAGCTACGGTGAGCGCTGTGAATTGTGTAAGACTGTTGAATCACAGATCTCTACTTCTGAAACAAATAACGCAACATATTTTAAGAATAAAGGAAAAGAAGGAGATAGCAGGAGAGGAAGAATGAAGGGGAGTTAGTGAGAGGGGGAGACAGACCAGGAGAGATGATGGATTCTGAAAAAAAATCCGAGGTTTCTAGACGGGAGGTGGATCGGGGGATTGGTTAGCCTGGTGATGGGTATTAAAGAGGGCACATTCTGCATGGAGCACTGTGTGTTCGGAACAAACAATGAATCATGGGACACTACACCAAAAGAAATGATGTAGTACATGGTGATTAACAAAGCAATAAAAAACAAAGACTGTAATAAGAGATGAAGAAGGACACTATATCCTACTTAAAGGGTCTATCCAAGAAGAAGATCTAACAATTGTAAATGTCTATGCCCCGAACATGGGAGCATCCAATTGTATAAGGCAATTTAGAAGAAAAGCAAAGAAAGACATTGACAACCATACAATCATAGTGGGGGACTTTAACACCCCCCTGACTGAAATGGCCAGATCATCTAAGCAAAAGATCAACAGGGAAATAAAGACTTTAAATGACACACTGGACCAAATGGACTTCACAGACATATTCAGAACGTTCCATCCCGAAGCAACGGAATACACATTCTTCTCTAGGGCCCATGGAACGTTCTCCAGAATGGATCACATCCTAGGTCACAAATCAGGTCTCAACCGGTACCCAAAGATTGGGATCATTCCCTGCACATTTTCAGACCACAATGCTTTGAAACTAGAACTCAATCACAAGAGGAAAGTCGGAAAGAACTCAAATACATGGAGGCTAAAGAGCATCCTACGAAAGAATGAATGGGTCAACCAGGAAATTAAAGAAGAATTTAAAAATTCCTGGAAACCAATGAAAATGAAAACACAACTGTCCAAAATCTTTGGGATACAGCCAAGGCAGTCCTGCGAGGAAAGTATATAGCAATAAAAGCCTTTCTCAAGAAACATGAAAGGTCTCAAATACACACCCTAACCCTACACCTAACGGAGCTGGAGAAAGAACGGCAAATAAAGCCTAAACCCAGCAGGAGAAGAGAAATCATGCAGATCAGAGCAGAAATCAATGAAATAGAACCCAAAAGAACAGTAGAACAGATCAACGGAACTAGGAGCTGGTTCTTTGAAAGAATTCACAAGATTGATACACCCCTGTCCAGGCTGATCAAAAAGAACAGAGAAATGACCCAAATCAACAAAATCATGAATGAAAGAGGAGAGATCACAACCAACACCAAAGAAATACAAACGATTATAAGAACGTAATCTGAGCAACCCTAGGGCAGCATATTCCATAACCTGGAAGAAATGGGTGCATTCCTAGAGATGTGTCAACTACCAAAACTGACCCAGGAAGAAATAGAAAACCTGAACAGTCCTATAACCACGAAGGCAATTGAAGTAGTGATCAAAAACCTCCCAAGAAACCAAAGCCCAGGGCCAGATGGATTCCCAGGGGAATTCTATCAGACATTTAAAGAAGAATTAATACCTATTCTCCTGAAACTGTTCCAAACAATAGAAATGGAAGGAAAACTTCCAAACTCATTTTATGAGGCCACCATTACCTTGATCCCAAAACCAGACAAAGATCCCATCAAAAAGGAGTATTAGAGACCAATATCCTTGATGAACATCGATGCAAAAATTCTCACCAAAATACTAGCCAAGAGGATCCAACAGTAGATGAAAAGGAGTATTCACCATGACCAAGTGGGATTTATCCCTGGGCTGCAAGGCTGGTTCAACGTCCGCAGATCAATCAACGTGATAAAACACATTAACAAAAGAAAGAACAAGAATCATATGTTCCTCTCAATAGATGCAGAAAAACCATTTGACAAAGAAAAGCACACTTTCTCGATCAAAACTCTTCAGAGTATAGGGACAGCGGGTACATACCTCAATATCATAAAAGCCATCTACGAACAACCTACAGGGAATATCATTCTCAATGGGGAAAAGCTGAGATCTTTTCCCCTAAGGTCAGGAACGCGGGAGGGATAGCCACTCTCACCACTGCTATTCAACATAGTATTAGAAGTCCTAGCCACAGCAATCAGACAACAAAAAGAAATCAAAGGCATCCAAATCGGCAGAGAGGAAGTCAAACTCTCACTCTTTGCAGATGATATGATACTTTATGTGGAAAACCCAAAAGACTCCACCCCAAAACTGCTAGAACTCACACAGCAATTCCGTCAAGTAGCAGGCTATAAAATCAATGCACAGAAATCACTGGCATTCCTATACACCAACAACAAGACAGAAGAGAGACAAATCAAGGAGTCGATCCCATTCACAACTGCACCCAAAACCAGAAGAGACCTAGGAATAAATGGAACCCAAGAGGCAAAGGATCTGTACTCAGAAAACTACCAAATACTCAGGAAAGAAATTGAAGAAGACACAAAGAAACGGAAAAACGTTCCATGCTCATGGATTGGGAGAACCAACATTGTGAAGAGGTCGATGCTACTTAGAGCAATCTACACATTCAATGCAATCCCCGTCAAAATACCATCCACTTTTTTCCAAGAAATGGAACAAATAATCCTAAGATTTGAATGGAACCAGAAGAGACCACGAATAGCCAGAGGAATATTGAGAAAGAAAAGCAAAGCTGGCGGCATCACAATTCTGGACTTCCAGCTCTATGACAAAGCTGTCATCATCAAGACAGTATGGTACTGGCACAAAAACAGACACATAGATCCATGGAACAGAATCGAGAGCCCAGAAATGGACCCTCAACTCTATGGTCAACTTATCTTTGACAGAGCAGGAAAGAATGTCCAATGGCAAAAAGAGGGTCTCTTCAACAACTGGAGTTGTGGAAATTGGACAGCCCCATGCAGAAGAATGACACTGGACCATTTCCTGACACCACACACAAAAATAGACTCCAAATGTTTGAAAGACCTCAATGTGAGACAGGACTCCATCAAAATCCGAAAGGAGAACACAGGTAGCAAGCTCTTC
This sequence comes from Eumetopias jubatus, assembly GCF_037043125.1. NCBI lineage: Eukaryota > Metazoa > Chordata > Mammalia > Carnivora > Otariidae > Eumetopias > Eumetopias jubatus. The sequence goes on from NW_028274859.1 coordinate 717,633, forward strand.
GACCTCAGCCGCAGCAACTTCTTCCTAGAAACATCACCAAAGGCACGGGAAGCCAGGGCAAAAATGAACTATTGGGATTTCATCAAGATAAAAACCTTTGGCACAGCAAAAGAAACAGTCCACAAAACCAAAAGACAACCGACAGAATGGGAGAAATTATTTACGATTGACATATCAGATAAAGGGCTACTATCCAATATGTATAAAAACGTATCAAACTCAACACCCAAAGAACAAATAATCCAATCAAGAAATAGGCAGAAGACATGAACAGACATTTTTCCAAAGAAGACATCCAAATGGCCAACAGGCACAGGAAAAAGTGCTCAACACGGCTCGGCATCAGGGAAATCCACATCAAAACCTCAATGAGATACCCCCTCACACCCGTCAGAATGGCTCAAATGAACAAGTCAGGGAACGACAGAGGTTGGCGGGGATGTGGAGAAAGGGGAACCCTCCTACACTGGTGGTGGGAATGCAAGCTGGTGCAACCCCTCTGGAAAACAGGATGGAGGTTCCTCAAATAGTTGAAATTAGAGCTACCATCCGATCCAGCAATTGCACTCCTGGGTATTTACCCCCAAGATACAAATGTAGGGACCCGAAGCGGTACGTGCACCCCATTGTTTGTAGCAGCAATGTCCCCAATAGCCAAACTGTTGAAAGAGCCAAGATGTCCATCGACAGATGAGTGGATAAAGAAGAGGTGGTATATATCTACACAATGGAATATTACGCAGCCATCAAAAGGAATGAGATGTTGCCATGGACAACGACGTGGATGGAACTGGAGGGTCCGATGATTAGTGAAATAAGTCAATCAGAGAAAGACATGTATCATATGACCTCACTGATATGAGGAATTCTTAATCTCAGGAACAGAGTGAGGCTTGCTGGAGTGGTCGGGGGTGGGAGGGATGGGCTGGCTGGGTGATAGACATTGGGGAGGGTATGAGCTACGGTGAGCGCTGTGAATTGTGTAAGACTGTTGAATCACAGATCTCTACTTCTGAAAAAAATAACGCAACATATTTTAAGAATAAAGGAAAAGAAGGAGATAGCAGGAGAGGAAGAATGAAGGGGAGTTAGTGAGAGGGGGAGACAGACCAGGAGACATGATGGATTCTGAAAAAAAATCCGAGGTTTCTAGAGGGGAGGTGGGTCGGGGGATTGGTTAGCCTGGTGATGGGTATTAAAGAGGGCACATTCTGCATGGAGCACTGTGTGTTCGGAACAAACAATGAATCATGGGACACTACACCAAAACAAATGATGTAGTACATGGTGATTAACAAAGCAATAAAAAACAAAGACTGTAATAAGAGATGAAGAAGGACACTATATCCTACTTAAAGGGTCTATCCAAGAAGAAGATCTAACAATTGTAAATGTCTATGCCCCGAACATGGGAGCATCCAATTGTATAAGGCAATTTAGAAGAAAAGCAAAGAAAGACATTGACAACCATACAATCATAGTGGGGGACTTTAACACCCCCCTGACTGAAATGGCCAGATCATCTAAGCAAAAGATCAACAGGGAAATAAAGACTTTAAATGACACACTGGACCAAATGGACTTCACAGACATATTCAGAACGTTCCATCCCGAAGCAACGGAATACACATTCTTCTCTAGGGCCCATGGAACGTTCTCCAGAATGGATCACATCCTAGGTCACAAATCAGGTCTCAACCGGTACCCAAAGATTGGGATCATTCCCTGCACATTTTCAGACCACAATGCTTTGAAACTAGAACTCAATCACAAGAGGAAAGTCGGAAAGAACTCAAATACATGGAGGCTAAAGAGCATCCTACGAAAGAATGAATGGGTCAACCAGGAAATTAAAGAAGAATTTAAAAATTCCTGGAAACCAATGAAAATGAAAACACAACTGTCCAAAATCTTTGGGATACAGCCAAGGCAGTCCTGCGAGGAAAGTATATAGCAATACAAGCCTTTCTCAAGAAACATGAAAGGTCTCAAATACACACCCTAACCCTACACCTAAAGGAGCTGGAGAAAGAACGGCAAATAAAGCCTAAACCCAGCAGGAGAAGAGAAATCATGCAGATCAGAGCAGAAATCAATGAAATAGAACCCAAAAGAACAGTAGAACAGATCAACGGAACTAGGAGCTGGTTCTTTGAAAGAATTCACAAGATTGATACACCCCTGTCCAGGCTGATCAAAAAGAAAAGAGAAATGACCCAAACCAACAAAATCATGAATGAAAGAGGAGAGATCACAACCAACACCAAAGAAATACAAACGATTATAAGAACGTAATCTGAGCAACCCTAGGGCAGCATATTCCATAACCTGGAAGAAATGGGTGCATTCCTAGAGATGTGTCAACTACCAAAACTGACCCAGGAAGAAATAGAAAACCTGAACAGTCCTATAACCACGAAGGCAATTGAAGTAGTCATCAAAAACCTCCCAAGAAACCAAAGCCCAGGGCCAGATGGATTCCCAGGGGAATTCTATCAGACATTTAAAGAAGAATTAATACCTATTCTCCTGAAACTGTTCCAAACAATAGAAATGGAAGGAAAACCTCCAAACTCATTTTATGAGGCCACCATTACCTTGATCCCAAAACCAGACAAAGATCCCATCAAAAAAGAGTATTAGAGACCAATATCCTTGATGAACATCGATGCAAAAATTCTCACCAAAATACTAGCCAAGAGGATCCAACAGTACATGAAAAGGAGTATTCACCATGACCAAGTGGGATTTATCCCTGGGCTGCAAGGCTGGTTCAACATCCGCAGATCAATCAACGTGATAAAACACATTAACAAAAGAAAGAACAAGAATCATATGATCCTCTCAATAGATGCAGAAAAACCATTTGACAAAGTAAAGCACCCTTTCTGGATCAATACTCTTCAGAGTATAGGGACAGCGGGTACATACCTCAATATCATAAAAGCCATCTACGAACAACCTACAGCGAATATCATTCTCAATGGGGAAAAGCTGAGATCTTTTCCCCTAAGGTCAGGAACGCGGCAGGGATAGCCACTCTCACCACTGCTATTCAACATAGAATTAGAAGTCCTAGCCACAGCAATCAGACAACAAAAAGAAATCAAAGGCATCCAAATCGGCAGAGAGGAAGTCAAACTCTCACTCTTTGCAGATGATATGATACTTTATGTGGAAAACCCAAAAGACTCCACCCCAAAACAGCTAGAACTCACACAGCAATTCCGCAAAGTAGCAGGCTATAAAATCAATGCACAGAAATCAGTGGCATTCCTATACACCAACAACAAGACAGAAGAGAGACAAATCAAGGAGTCGATCCCATTCACAACTGCACCCAAAACCAGAAGAGACCTAGGAATAAATGGAACCCAAGAGGCAAAGGATCTGTACTCAGAAAACTACCAAATACTCAGGAAAGAAATTGAAGAAGACACAAAGAAACGGAAAAACGTTCCATGCTCATGGATTGGGAGAACCAACATTGTGAAGAGGTCAATGCTACCTAGAGCGATCTACACATTCAATGCAATCCCCGTCAAAATACCATCCACTTTTTTCCAAGAAATGGAACAAATAATCCTAAGATTTGAATGGAACCAGAAGAGACCACGAATAGCCAGAGGAATATTGAGAAAGAAAAGCAAAGCTGGCGGCATCACAATTCTGGACTTCCAGCTCTATGACAAAGCTGTCATCATCAAGACAGTATGGTACTGGCACAAAAACAGACACATAGATCCATGGAACAGAATCGAGAGCCCAGAAATGGACCCTCAACTCTATGGTCAACTTATCTTTGACAGAGCAGGAAAGAATGTCCAATGGCAAAAAGAGGGTCTCTTCAACAACTGGAGTTGTGGAAATTGGACAGCCCCATGCAGAAGAATGACACTGGACCATTTCCTGACACCACACACAGAAATAGACTCCAAATGTTTGAAAGACCTCAATGTGAGACAGGACTCCATCAAAATCCGAAAGGAGAACACAGGTAGCAAACTCTTCGACCTCAGCCGCAGCAACTTCTTCCTAGAAACATCACCAAAGGCACGGGAAGCCAGGGCAAAAATGAACTATTGGGATTTCATCAAGATAAAAACCTTTGGCACAGCAAAAGAAACAGTCCACAAAACCAAAAGACAACCGACAGAATGGGAGAAATTATTTACGATTGACATATCAGATAAAGGGCTACTATCCAATATGTATAAAAACGTATCAAACTCAACACCCAAAGAACAAATAATCCAATCAAGAAATAGGCAGAAGACATGAACAGACATTTTTCCAAAGAAGACATCCAAATGGCCAACAGGCACAGGAAAAATTGCTCAACACGGCTCGGCATCAGGGAAATCCACATCAAAACCTCAATGAGATACCACCTCACACCCGTCAGAATGGCTCAAATGAACAAGTCAGGGAACGACAGAGGTTGGCGGGGATGTGGAGAAAGGGGAACCCTCCTACACTGGTGGTGGGAATGCAAGCTGGTGCAACCCCTCTGGAAAACAGGATGGAGGTTCCTCAAATAGTTGAAATTAGAGCTACCATCCGATCCAGCAATTGCACTCCTGGGTATTTACCCCAAAGATACAAATGTAGGGACCCGAAGCGGTACGTGCACCCCATTGTTTGTAGCAGCAATGTCCACAATAGCCAAACTGTTGAAAGAGCCAAGATGTCCATCGACAGATGAATGGATAAAGAAGAGGTGGTATATATCTTCACAATGGAATATTACGCAGCCATCAAAAGGAATGAGATGTTGCCATGGACAACGACGTGGATGGAACTGGAGGGTCCGATGATTAGTGAAATAAGTCAATCAGAGAAAGACATGTATCATATGACCTCACTGATATGAGGAATTCTTAATCTCAGGAACAGAGTGAGGCTTGCTGGAGTGGTCGGGGGTGGGAGGGATGGGCTGGCTGGGTGATAGACATTGGGGAGGGTATGAGCTACGGTGAGCGCTGTGAATTGTGTAAGACTGTTGAATCACAGATCTCTACTTCTGAAACAAATAACGCAACATATTTTAAGAATAAAGGAAAAGAAGGAGATAGCAGGAGAGGAAGAATGAAGGGGAGTTAGTGAGAGGGGGAGACAGACCAGGAGAGATGATGGATTCTGAAAAAAAATCCGAGGTTTCTAGACGGGAGGTGGGTCGGGGGATTGGTTAGCCTGGTGATGGGTATTAAAGAGGGCACATTCTGCATGGAGCACTGTGTGTTCGGAACAAACAAAGAATCATGGGACACTACACCAAAACAAATGATGTAGTACATGGTGATTAACAAAGTAATAAAAAACAAAGACTGTAATAAGAGATGAAGAAGGACACTATATCCTACTTAAAGGGTCTATCCAAGAAGAAGATCTAACAATTGTAAATGTCTATGCCCCGAACATGGGAGCATCCAATTGTATAAGGCAATTTAGAAGAAAAGCAAAGAAAGACATTGACAACCATACAATCATAGTGGGGGACATTAACACCCCCCTGACTGAAATGGCCAGATCATCTAAGCAAAAGATCAACAGGGAAATAAAGACTTTAAATGACACACTGGACCAAATGGACTTCACAGACATATTCAGAACGTTCCATCCCGAAGCAACGGAATACACATTCTTCTCTAGGGCCCATGGAACGTTCTCCAGAATGGATCACATCCTAGGTCACAAATCAGGTCTCAACCGGTACCCAAAGATTGGGATCATTCCCTGCACATTTTCAGACCACAATGCTTTGAAACTAGAACTCAATCACAAGAGGAAAGTCGGAAAGAACTCAAATACATGGAGGCTAAAGAGCATCCTACGAAAGAATGAATGGGTCAACCAGGAAATTAAAGAAGAATTTAAAAATTCCTGGAAACCAATGAAAATGAAAACACAACTGTCCAAAATCTTTGGGATACAGCCAAGGCAGTCCTGCGAGGAAAGTATATAGCAATACAAGCCTTTCTCAAGAAACATGAAAGGTCTCAAATACACACACTAACCCTACACCTAAAGGAGCTGGAGAAAGAACGGCCAATAAAGCGTAAACCCAGCAGGAGAAGAGAAATCATGCAGATCAGAACAGAAATCAATGAAATAGAACCCAAAAGAACAGTAGAACAGATCAACGGAACTAGGAGATGGTTCTTTGAAAGAATTCACAAGATTGATACACCCCTGTCCAGGCTGATCAAAAAGAAAAGAGAAATGACCCAAACCAACAAAATCATGAATGAAAGAGGAGAGATCACAACCAACACCAAAGAAATACAAACGATTATAAGAACGTAATCTGAGCAACCCTAGGGCAGCATATTCCATAACCTGGAAGAAATGGGTGCATTCCTAGAGATGTGTCAACTACCAAAACTGACCCAGGAAGAAATAGAAAACCTGAACAGTCCTATAACCACGAAGGCAATTGAAGTAGTCATCAAAAACCTCCCAAGAAACCAAAGCCCAGGGCCAGATGGATTCCCAGGGGAATTCTATCAGACATTTAAAGAAGAATTAATACCTATTCTCCTGAAACTGTTCCAAACAATAGAAATGGAAGGAAAACCTCCAAACTCATTTTATGAGGCCACCATTACCTTGATCCCAAAACCAGACAAAGATCCCATCAAAAAAGAGTATTAGAGACCAATATCCTTGATGAACATCGATGCAAAAATTCTCACCAAAATACTAGCCAAGAGGATCCAACAGTACATGAAAAGGAGTATTCACCATGACCAAGTGGGATTTATCCCTGGGCTGCAAGGCTGGTTCAACATCCGCAGATCAATCAACGTGATAAAACACATTAACAAAAGAAAGAACAAGAATCATATGATCCTCTCAATAGATGCAGAAAAACCATTTGACAAAGTAAAGCACCCTTTCTGGATCAATACTCTTCAGAGTATAGGGACAGCGGGTACATACCTCAATATCATAAAAGCCATCTACGAACAAACTACAGCGAATATCATTCTCAATGGGGAAAAGCTGAGATCTTTTCCCCTAAGGTCAGGAACGCGGCAGGGATAGCCACTCTCACCACTGCTATTCAACATAGTATTAGAAGTCCTAGCCACAGCAATCAGACAACAAAAAGAAATCAAAGGCATCCAAATCGGCAGAGAGGAAGTCAAACTCTCACTCTTTGCAGATGATATGATACTTTATGTGGAAAACCCAAAAGACTCCACCCCAAAACAGCTAGAACTCACACAGCAATTCCGCAAAGTAGCAGGCTATAAAATCAATGCACAGAAATCAGTGGCATTCCTATACACCAACAACAAGACAGAAGAGAGACAAATCAAGGAGTCGATCCCATTCACAACTGCACCCAAAACCAGAAGAGACCTAGGAATAAATGGAACCCAAGAGGCAAAGGATCTGTACTCAGAAAACTACCAAATACTCAGGAAAGAAATTGAAGAAGACACAAAGAAACGGAAAAACGTTCCATGCTCATGGATTGGGAGAACCAACATTGTGAAGAGGTCAATGCTACCTAGAGCGATCTACACATTCAATGCAATCCCCGTCAAAATACCATCCACTTTTTTCCAAGAAATGGAACAAATAATCCTAAGATTTGAATGGAACCAGAAGAGACCACGAATAGCCAGAGGAATATTGAGAAAGAAAAGCAAAGCTGGCGGCATCACAATTCTGGACTTCCAGCTCTATGACAAAGCTGTCATCATCAAGACAGTATGGTACTGGCACAAAAACAGACACATAGATCCATGGAACAGAATCGAGAGCCCAGAAATGGACCCTCAACTCTATGGTCAACTTATCTTTGACAGAGCAGGAAAGAATGTCCAATGGCAAAAAGAGGGTCTCTTCAACAACTGGAGTTGTGGAAATTGGACAGCCCCATGCAGAAGAATGACACTGGACCATTTCCTGACACCACACACAAAAATAGACTCCAAATGTTTGAAAGACCTCAATGTGAGACAGGACTCCATCAAAATCCGAAAGGAGAACACAGGTAGCAAGCTCTTCGACCTCAGCCGCAGCAACTTCTTCCTAGAAACATCACCAAAGGCACGGGAAGCCAGGGCAAAAATGAACTATTGGGATTTCATCAAGATAAAAACCTTTGGCACAGCAAAAGAAACAGTCCACAAAACCAAAAGACAACCGACAGAATGGGAGAAATTATTTACGATTGACATATCAGATAAAGGGCTACTATCCAATATGTATAAAAACGTATCAAACTCAACACCCAAAGAACAAATAATCCAATCAAGAAATAGGCAGAAGACATGAACAGACATTTTTCCAAAGAAGACATCCAAATGGCCAACAGGCACAGGAAAAAGTGCTCAACACGGCTCGGCATCAGGGAAATACACATCAAAACCTCAATGAGATACCACCTCACACCCGTCAGAATGGCTCAAATGAACAAGTCAGGGAACGACAGAGGTTGGCGGGGATGTGGAGAAAGGGGAACCCTCCTACACTGGTGGTGGGAATGCAAGCTGGTGCAACCCCTCTGGAAAACAGGATGGAGGTTCCTCAAATAGTTGAAATTAGAGCTACCATCCGATCCAGCAATTGCACTCCTGGGTATTTACCCCAAAGATACAAATGTAGGGACCCGAAGCGGTACGTGCACCCCATTGTTTGTAGCAGCAATGTCCACAATAGCCAAACTGTTGAAAGAGCCAAGATGTCCATCGACAGATGAATGGATAAAGAAGAGGTGGTATATATCTACACAATGGAATATTACGCAGCCATCAAAAGGAATGAGATGTTGCCATGGACAACGACGTGGATGGAACTGGAGGGTCCGATGATTAGTGAAATAAGTCAATCAGAGAAAGACATGTATCATATGACCTCACTGATATGAGGAATTCTTAATCTCAGGAACAGAGTGAGGCTTGCTGGAGTGGTCGGGGGTGGGAGGGATGGGCTGGCTGGGTGATAGACATTGGGGAGGGTATGAGCTACGGTGAGCGCTGTGAATTGTGTAAGACTGTTGAATCACAGATCTCTACTTCTGAAACAAATAACGCAACATATTTTAAGAATAAAGGAAAAGAAGGAGATAGCAGGAGAGGAAGAATGAAGGGGAGTTAGTGAGAGGGGGAGACAGACCAGGAGAGATGATGGATTCTGAAAAAAAATCCGAGGTTTCTAGACGGGAGGTGGGTCGGGGGATTGGTTAGCCTGGTGATGGGTATTAAAGAGGGCACATTCTGCATGGAGCACTGTGTGTTCGGAACAAACAATGAATCATGGGACACTACACCAAAACAAATGATGTAGTACATGGTGATTAACAAAGCAATAAAAAACAAAGACTGTAATAAGAGATGAAGAAGGACACTATATCCTACTTAAAGGGTCTATCCAAGAAGAAGATCTAACAATTGTAAATGTCTATGCCCCGAACATGGGAGCATCCAATTGTATAAGGCAATTTAGAAGAAAAGCAAAGAAAGACATTGACAACCATACAATCATAGTGGGGGACATTAACACCCCCCTGACTGAAATGGCCAGATCATCTAAGCAAAAGATCAACAGGGAAATAAAGACTTTAAATGACACACTGGACCAAATGGACTTCACAGACATATTCAGAACGTTCCATCCCGAAGCAACGGAATACACATTCTTCTCTAGGGCCCATGGAACGTTCTCCAGAATGGATCACATCCTAGGTCACAAATCAGGTCTCAACCGGTACCCAAAGATTGGGATCATTCCCTGCACATTTTCAGACCACAATGCTTTGAAACTAGAACTCAATCACAAGAGGAAAGTCGGAAAGAACTCAAATACATGGAGGCTAAAGAGCATCCTACGAAAGAATGAATGGGTCAACCAGGAAATTAAAGAAGAATTTAAAAATTCCTGGAAACCAATGAAAATGAAAACACAACTGTCCAAAATCTTTGGGATACAGCCAAGGCAGTCCTGCGAGGAAAGTATATAGCAATACAAGCCTTTCTCAAGAAACATGAAAGGTCTCAAATACACACCCTAACCCTACACCTAAAGGAGCTGGAGAAAGAACGGCCAATAAAGCGTAAACCCAGCAGGAGAAGAGAAATCATGCAGATCAGAACAGAAATCAATGAAATAGAACCCAAAAGAACAGTAGAACAGATCAACGGAACTAGGAGCTGGTTCTTTGAAAGAATTCACAAGATTGATACACCCCTGTCCAGGCTGATCAAAAAGAAAAGAGAAATGACCCAAACCAACAAAATCATGAATGAAAGAGGAGAGATCACAACCAACACCAAAGAAATACAAACGATTATAAGAACGTAATCTGAGCAACCCTAGGGCAGCATATTCCATAACCTGGAAGAAATGGGTGCATTCCTAGAGATGTGTCAACTACCAAAACTGACCCAGGAAGAAATAGAAAACCTGAACAGTCCTATAACCACGAAGGCAATTGAAGTAGTCATCAAAAACCTCCCAAGAAACCAAAGCCCAGGGCCAGATGGATTCCCAGGGGAATTCTATCAGACATTTAAAGAAGAATTAATACCTATTCTCCTGAAACTGTTCCAAACAATAGAAATGGAAGGAAAACCTCCAAACTCATTTTATGAGGCCACCATTACCTTGATCCCAAAACCAGACAAAGATCCCATCAAAAAAGAGTATTAGAGACCAATATCCTTGATGAACATCGATGCAAAAATTCTCACCAAAATACTAGCCAAGAGGATCCAACAGTACATGAAAAGGAGTATTCACCATGACCAAGTGGGATTTATCCCTGGGCTGCAAGGCTGGTTCAACATCCGCAGATCAATCAACGTGATAAAACACATTAACAAAAGAAAGAACAAGAATCATATGATCCTCTCAATAGATGCAGAAAAACCATTTGACAAAGTAAAGCACCCTTTCTGGATCAATACTCTTCAGAGTATAGGGACAGCGGGTACATACCTCAATATCATAAAAGCCATCTACGAACAAACTACAGCGAATATCATTCTCAATGGGGAAAAGCTGAGATCTTTTCCCCTAAGGTCAGGAACGCGGCAGGGATAGCCACTCTCACCACTGCTATTCAACATAGTATTAGAAGTCCTAGCCACAGCAATCAGACAACAAAAAGAAATCAAAGGCATCCAAATCGGCAGAGAGGAAGTCAAACTCTCACTCTTTGCAGATGATATGATACTTTATGTGGAAAACCCAAAAGACTCCACCCCAAAACAGCTAGAACTCACACAGCAATTCCGCAAAGTAGCAGGCTATAAAATCAATGCACAGAAATCAGTGGCATTCCTATACACCAACAACAAGACAGAAGAGAGACAAATCAAGGAGTCGATCCCATTCACAACTGCACCCAAAACCAGAAGAGACCTAGGAATAAATGGAACCCAAGAGGCAAAGGATCTGTACTCAGAAAACTACCAAATACTCAGGAAAGAAATTGAAGAAGACACAAAGAAACGGAAAAACGTTCCATGCTCATGGATTGGGAGAACCAACATTGTGAAGAGGTCAATGCTACCTAGAGCGATCTACACATTCAATGCAATCCCCGTCAAAATACCATCCACTTTTTTCCAAGAAATGGAACAAATAATCCTAAGATTTGAATGGAACCAGAAGAGACCACGAATAGCCAGAGGAATATTGAGAAAGAAAAGCAAAGCTGGCGGCATCACAATTCTGGACTTCCAGCTCTATGACAAAGCTGTCATCATCAAGACAGTAGGGTACTGGCACAAAAACAGACACATAGATCCATGGAACAGAATCGAGAGCCCAGAAATGGACCCTCAACTCTATGGTCAACTTATCTTTGACAGAGCAGGAAAGAATGTCCAATGGCAAAAAGAGGGTCTCTTCAACAACTGGAGTTGTGGAAATTGGACAGCCCCATGCAGAAGAATGACACTGGACCATTTCCTGACACCACACACAAAAATAGACTCCAAATGTTTGAAAGACCTCAATGTGAGACAGGACTCCATCAAAATCCGAAAGGAGAACACAGGTAGCAAGCTCTTCGACCTCAGCCGCAGCAACTTCTTCCTAGAAACATCACCAAAGGCACGGGAAGCCAGGGCAAAAATGAACTATTGGGATTTCATCAAGATAAAAACCTTTGGCACAGCAAAAGAAACAGTCCACAAAACCAAAAGACAACCGACAGAATGGGAGAAATTATTTACGATTGACATATCAGATAAAGGGCTACTATCCAATATGTATAAAAACGTATCAAACTCAACACCCAAAGAACAAATAATCCAATCAAGAAATAGGCAGAAGACATGAACAGACATTTTTCCAAAGAAGACATCCAAATGGCCAACAGGCACAGGAAAAAGTGCTCAACACGGCTCGGCATCAGGGAAATCCACATCAAAACCTCAATGAGATACCACCTCACACCCGTCAGAATGGCTCAAATGAACAAGTCAGGGAACGACAGAGGTTGGCGGGGATGTGGAGAAAGGGGAACCCTCCTACACTGGTGGTGGGAATGCAAGCTGGTGCAACCCCTCTGGAAAACAGGATGGAGGTTCCTCAAATAGTTGAAATTAGAGCTACCATCCGATCCAGCAATTGCACTCCTGGGTATTTACCCCAAAGATACAAATGTAGGGACCCGAAGCGGTACGTGCACCCCATTGTTTGTAGCAGCAATGTCCACAATAGCCAAACTGTTGAAAGAGCCAAGATGTCCATCGACAGATGAATGGATAAAGAAGAGGTGGTATATATCTACACAATGGAATATTACGCAGCCATCAAAAGGAATGAGATGTTGCCATGGACAACGACGTGGATGGAACTGGAGGGTCCGATGATTAGTGAAATAAGTCAATCAGAGAAAGACATGTATCATATGACCTCACTGATATGAGGAATTCTTAATCTCAGGAACAGAGTGAGGCTTGCTGGAGTGGTCGGGGGTGGGAGGGATGGGCTGGCTGGGTGATAGACATTGGGGAGGGTATGAGCTACGGTGAGCGCTGTGAATTGTGTAAGACTGTTGAATCACAGATCTCTACTTCTGAAACAAATAACGCAACATATTTTAAGAATAAAGGAAAAGAAGGAGATAGCAGGAGAGGAAGAATGAAGGGGAGTTAGTGAGAGGGGGAGACAGACCAGGAGAGATGATGGATTCTGAAAAAAAATCCGAGGTTTCTAGACGGGAGGTGGGTCGGGGGATTGGTTAGCCTGGTGATGGGTATTAAAGAGGGCACATTCTGCATGGAGCACTGTGTGTTCGGAACAAACAATGAATCATGGGACACTACACCAAAACAAATGATGTAGTACATGGTGATTAACAAAGCAATAAAAAACAAAGACTGTAATAAGAGATGAAGAAGGACACTATATCCTACTTAAAGGGTCTATCCAAGAAGAAGATCTAACAATTGTAAATGTCTATGCCCCGAACATGGGAGCATCCAATTGTATAAGGCAATTTAGAAGAAAAGCAAAGAAAGACATTGACAACCATACAATCATAGTGGGGGACATTAACACCCCCCTGACTGAAATGGCCAGATCATCTAAGCAAAAGATCAACAGGGAAATAAAGACTTTAAATGACACACTGGACCAAATGGACTTCACAGACATATTCAGAACGTTCCATCCCGAAGCAACGGAATACACATTCTTCTCTAGGGCCCATGGAACGTTCTCCAGAATGGATCACATCCTAGGTCACAAATCAGGTCTCAACCGGTACCCAAAGATTGGGATCATTCCCTGCACATTTTCAGACCACAATGCTTTGAAACTAGAACTCAATCACAAGAGGAAAGTCGGAAAGAACTCAAATACATGGAGGCTAAAGAGCATCCTACGAAAGAATGAATGGGTCAACCAGGAAATTAAAGAAGAATTTAAAAATTCCTGGAAACCAATGAAAATGAAAACACAACTGTCCAAAATCTTTGGGATACAGCCAAGGCAGTCCTGCGAGGAAAGTATATAGCAATACAAGCCTTTCTCAAGAAACATGAAAGGTCTCAAATACACACCCTAACCCTACACCTAAAGGAGCTGGAGAAAGAACGGCCAATAAAGCGTAAACCCAGCAGGAGAAGAGAAATCATGCAGATCAGAACAGAAATCAATGAAATAGAACCCAAAAGAACAGTAGAACAGATCAACGGAACTAGGAGCTGGTTCTTTGAAAGAATTCACAAGATTGATACACCCCTGTCCAGGCTGATCAAAAAGAAAAGAGAAATGACCCAAACCAACAAAATCATGAATGAAAGAGGAGAGATCACAACCAACACCAAAGAAATACAAACGATTATAAGAACGTAATCTGAGCAACCCTAGGGCAGCATATTCCATAACCTGGAAGAAATGGGTGCATTCCTAGAGATGTGTCAACTACCAAAACTGACCCAGGAAGAAATAGAAAACCTGAACAGTCCTATAACCACGAAGGCAATTGAAGTAGTCATCAAAAACCTCCCAAGAAACCAAAGCCCAGGGCCAGATGGATTCCCAGGGGAATTCTATCAGACATTTAAAGAAGAATTAATACCTATTCTCCTGAAACTGTTCCAAACAATAGAAATGGAAGGAAAACCTCCAAACTCATTTTATGAGGCCACCATTACCTTGATCCCAAAACCAGACAAAGATCCCATCAAAAAAGAGTATTAGAGACCAATATCCTTGATGAACATCGATGCAAAAATTCTCACCAAAATACTAGCCAAGAGGATCCAACAGTACATGAAAAGGAGTATTCACCATGACCAAGTGGGATTTATCCCTGGGCTGCAAGGCTGGTTCAACATCCGCAGATCAATCAACGTGATAAAACACATTAACAAAAGAAAGAACAAGAATCATATGATCCTCTCAATAGATGCAGAAAAACCATTTGACAAAGTAAAGCACCCTTTCTGGATCAATACTCTTCAGAGTATAGGGACAGCGGGTACATACCTCAATATCATAAAAGCCATCTACGAACAACCTACAGCGAATATCATTCTCAATGGGGAAAAGCTGAGATCTTTTCCCCTAAGGTCAGGAACGCGGCAGGGATAGCCACTCTCACCACTGCTATTCAACATAGTATTAGAAGTCCTAGCCACAGCAATCAGACAACAAAAAGAAATCAAAGGCATCCAAATCGGCAGAGAGGAAGTCAAACTCTCACTCTTTGCAGATGATATGATACTTTATGTGGAAAACCCAAAAGACTCCACCCCAAAACAGCTAGAACTCACACAGCAATTCCGCAAAGTAGCAGGCTATAAAATCAATGCACAGAAATCAGTGGCATTCCTATACACCAACAACAAGACAGAAGAGAGACAAATCAAGGAGTCGATCCCATTCACAACTGCACCCAAAACCAGAAGAGACCTAGGAATAAATGGAACCCAAGAGGCAAAGGATCTGTACTCAGAAAACTACCAAATACTCAGGAAAGAAATTGAAGAAGACACAAAGAAACGGAAAAACGTTCCATGCTCATGGATTGGGAGAACCAACATTGTGAAGAGGTCAATGCTACCTAGAGCGATCTACACATTCAATGCAATCCCCGTCAAAATACCATCCACTTTTTTCCAAGAAATGGAACAAATAATCCTAAGATTTGAATGGAACCAGAAGAGACCACGAATAGCCAGAGGAATATTGAGAAAGAAAAGCAAAGCTGGCGGCATCACAATTCTGGACTTCCAGCTCTATGACAAAGCTGTCATCATCAAGACAGTATGGTACTGGCACAAAAACAGACACATAGATCCATGGAACAGAATCGAGAGCCCAGAAATGGACCCTCAACTCTATGGTCAACTTATCTTTGACAGAGCAGGAAAGAATGTCCAATGGCAAAAAGAGGGTCTCTTCAACAACTGGAGTTGTGGAAATTGGACAGCCCCATGCAGAAGAATGACACTGGACCATTTCCTGACACCACACACAAAAATAGACTCCAAATGTTTGAAAGACCTCAATGTGAGACAGGACTCCATCAAAATCCGAAAGGAGAACACAGGTAGCAAGCTCTTCGACCTCAGCCGCAGCAACTTCTTCCTAGAAACATCACCAAAGGCACGGGAAGCCAGGGCAAAAATGAACTATTGGGATTTCATCAAGATAAAAACCTTTGGCACAGCAAAAGAAACAGTCCACAAAACCAAAAGACAACCGACAGAATGGGAGAAATTATTTACGATTGACATATCAGATAAAGGGCTACTATCCAATATGTATAAAAACGTATCAAACTCAACACCCAAAGAACAAATAATCCAATCAAGAAATAGGCAGAAGACATGAACAGACATTTTTCCAAAGAAGACATCCAAATGGCCAACAGGCACAGGAAAAAGTGCTCAACACGGCTCGGCATCAGGGAAATCCACATCAAAACCTCAATGAGATACCACCTCACACCCGTCAGAATGGCTCAAATGAACAAGTCAGGGAACGACAGAGGTTGGCGGGGATGTGGAGAAAGGGGAACCCTCCTACACTGGTGGTGGGAATGCAAGCTGGTGCAACCCCTCTGGAAAACAAGATGGAGGTTCCTCAAATAGTTGAAATTACAGCTACCATCCGATCCAGCAATTGCACTCCTGGGTATTTACCCCAAAGATACAAATGTAGGGACCCGAAGCGGTACGTGCACCCCATTGTTTGTAGCAGCAATGTCCACAATAGCCAAACTGTTGAAAGAGCCAAGATGTCCATCGACAGATGAGTGGATAAAGAAGAGGTGGTATATATATACACAATGGAATATTACGCAGCCATCAAAAGGAATGAGATGTTGCCATGGACAACGACGTGGATGGAACTGGAGGGTCCGATGATTAGTGAAATAAGTCAATCAGAGAAAGACATGTATCATATGACCTCACTGATATGAGGAATTCTTAATCTCAGGAACAGAGTGAGGCTTGCTGGAGTGGTCGGGGGTGGGAGGGATGGGCTGGCTGGGTGATAGACATTGGGGAGGGTATGAGCTACGGTGAGCGCTGTGAATTGTGTAAGACTGTTGAATCACAGATCTCTACTTCTGAAACAAATAACGCATCATATTTTAAGAATAAAGGAAAAGAAGGAGATAGCAGGAGAGGAAGAATGAAGGGGAGTTAGTGAGAGGGGGAGACAGACCAGGAGAGATGATGGATTCTGAAAAAAAATCCGAGGTTTCTAGAGGGGAGGTGGGTCGGGGGATTGGTTAGCCTGGTGATGGGTATTAAAGAGGGCACATTCTGCATGGAGCACTGTGTGTTCGGAACAAACAATGAATCATGGGACACTACACCAAAACAAATGATGTAGTACATGGTGATTAACAAAGCAATAAAAAACAAAGACTGTAATAAGAGATGAAGAAAGACACTATATCCTACTTAAAGGGTCTATCCAAGAAGAAGATCTAACAATTGTAAATGTCTATGCCCCGAACATGGGAGCATCCAATTATATAAGGCAATTTAGAAGAAAAGCAAAGAAAGACATTGACAACCATACAATCATAGTGGGGGACTTTAACACCCCCTGACTGAAATGGCCAGATCATCTAAGCAAAAGATCAACAAGGAAATAAAGACTTTAAATGACACACCGGACCAAATGGACTTCACAGACATATTCAGAACGTTCCATCCTGAAGCAACGGAATACACATTCTTCTCTAGGGCCCATGGAACGTTCTCCAGAATGGATCACATCCTAGGTCACAAATCAGGTCTCAACCGGTACCCAAAGATTGGGATCATTCCCTGCACATTTTCAGACCACAATGCTTTGAAACTAGAACTCAATCACAAGAGGAAAGTCGGAAAGAACTCAAATACATGGAGGCTAATGAGCATCCTACGAAAGAATGAATGGGTCAACCAGGAAATTAAAGAAGAATTTAAAAATTCATGGAAACCAATGAAAATGAAAACACAACTGTCCAAAATCTTTGGGATACAGCCAAGGCAGTCTTGCGAGGAAAGTATATAGCAATACAAGCCTTTCTCAAGAAACATGAAAGGTCTCAAATACACACCCTAACCCTACACCTAAAGGAGCTGGAGAAAGAACGGCCAATAAAGCCTAAACCCAGCAGGAGAAGAGAAATCATGCAGATCAGAGCAGAAATCAATGAAATAGAACCCAAAAGAACAGTAGAACAGATCAACGGAACTAGGAGCTGGTTCTTTGAAAGAATTCACAAGATTGATACACCCCTGTCCAGGCTGATCAAAAAGAAAAGAGAAATGACCCAAATCAACAAAATCATGAATGAAGGAGGAGAGATCACAACCAACACCAAAGAAATACAAACGATTATAAGAACGTAATCTGAGCAACCCTATGGCAGCATATTCCATAACCTGGAAGAAATGGGTGCATTCCTAGAGATGTGTCAACTACCAAAACTGACCCAGGAAGAAAGAGAAAACCTGAACAGTCCTATAACCACGAAGGCAATTGAAGTAGTCATCAAAAACCTCCCAAGAAACCAAAGCCCAGGGCCAGATGGATTCCCAGGGGAATTCTATCAGACATTTAAAGAAGAATTAATACCTATTCTCCTGAAACTGTTCCAAACAATAGAAATGGAAGGAAAACTTCCAAACTCATTTTATGAGGCCACCATTACCTTGATCCCAAAACCAGACAAAGATCCCATCAAAAAGGAGTATTAGAGACCAATATCCTTGATGAACATCGATGCAAAAATTCTCACCAAAATACTAGCCAAGAGGATCCAACAGTACATGAAAAGGAGTATTCACCATGACCAAGTGGGATTTATCCCTGGGCTGCAAGGCTGGTTCAACATCCGCAAATCAATCAACGTGATAAAACACATTAACCAAAGAAAGAACAAGAATCATATGATCCTCTCAATAGATGCAGAAAAACCATTTGACAAAGTAAAGCACACTTTCTGGATCAAAACTCTTCAGAGTACAGGGACAGCGGGTACATACCTCAATATCATAAAAGCCATCTACGAACAACCTACAGCGAATATCATTCTCAATGGGGAAAAGCTGAGATCTTTTCCCCTAAGGTCAGGAACGCGGCAGGGATAGCCACTCTCACCACTGCTATTCAACATAGTATTAGAAGTCCTAGCCACAGCAATCAGACAACAAAAAGAAATCAAAGGCATCCAAATCGGCAGAGAGGAAGTCAAACTCTCACTCTTTGCAGATGATATGATACTTTATGTGGAAAACCCAAAAGACTCCACCCCAAAACTGCTAGAACTCACACAGCAATTCCGTCAAGTAGCAGGCTATAAAATCAATGCACAGACATCAGTGGCATTCCTATACACCAACAACAAGACAGAAGAGAGACAAATCAAGGAGTCGATCCCATTCACAACGGCACCCAAAACCAGAAGAGACCTAGGAATACATTGAACCCAAGAGGCAAAGGATCTGTACTCAGAAAACTACCAAATACTCAGGAAAGAAATTGAAGAAGACACAAAGAAACGGAAAAAAGTTCCATGCTCATGGACTGGGAGAACCAACATTGTGAAGAGGTCAATGCTACCTAGAGCAATCTACACATGCAATGCAATCCCCATCAAAATACCATCCACTTTTTTCCAAGAAATCGAACAAATAATCCTAAGATTTGAATGGAACCAGAAGAGACCACGAATAGCCAGAGGAATATTGAGAAAGAAAAGCAAAGCTGGCGGCATCACAATTCTGGACTTCCAGCTCTATGACAAAGCTGTCATCATCAAGACAGTATGGTACTGGCACAAAAACAGACACATAGATCCATGGAACAGAATCGAGAGCCCAGAAGTGGACCCTCAACTCTATGGTCAACTTATCTTTGACAGAGCAGGAAAGAATGTCCAATGGCAAAAAGAGAGTCTCTTCAACAACTGGAGTTGTGGAAATTGGACAGCCCCATGCAGAAGAATGACACTGGACCATTTCCTGACACCACACACAAAAATAGACTCCAAATGTTTGAAAGACCTCAGTGTGAGGCAGGACTCCATCAAAATCCTAAAGGAGAACACAGGTAGCAAGCTCTTCGACCTCAGCCGCAGCAACTTCTTCCTACAAACATGACCAAAGGCACGGGAATCCAGGGCAAAAAGGAACTATTGGGATTTCATCAAGATAAAAACCTTTGGCACAGCAAAAGAAACAGTCCACAAAACCAAAAGACAACCGACAGAATGGGAGAAAATATTTACGAATGACATATCAGATAAAGGGCTACTATCCAATATGTATAAAAACGTATCAAACTCAACACCCAAAGAACAAATAATCCAATCAAAAAATAGGCAGAAGACATGAACAGACATTTTTCCAAAGAAGACATCCAAATGGCCAACAGGCACAGGAAAAAGTGATCAACACGGCTCGGCATCAGGGAAATCCACATCAAAACCTCAATGAGATACCCTCTGACACCCGTCAGAATGGCTCAAATGAACAAGTCAGGGAACGACAGAGATTGGCGGGGATGTGGAGAAAGGGGAACCCTCCTACACTGGTGGTGGGAAAGCAAGCTGGTGCAACCCCTCTGGAAAACAGGATGGAGGTTCCTCAAATAGTTGAAATTAGAGCTACCATCCGATCCAGCAATTGCACTCCTGGGTATTTACCCCAAAGATACAAATGTAGGGACCCGAAGCGGTACGTGCACCCCATTGTTTATAGCTGCATTGTCCACAATAGCCAAACTGTTGAAAGAGCCAAGATGTCTATCGACAGATGAGTGGATAAAGAAGAGGTGGTATATATATACACAATGGAATATTACGCAGCCATCAAAAGGAATGAGATGTTGCCATGGACAACGACGTGGATGGAACTGGAGGGTCCGATGATTAGTGAAATAAGTCAATCAGAGAAAGACATGTATCATATGACCTCACTGATATGAGGAATTCTTAATCTCAGGAACAGAGTGAGGCTTGCTGGAGTGGTCGGGGGTGGGAGGGATGGGCTGGCTGGGTGATAGACATTGGGGAGGGTATGAGCTACGGTGAGCGCTGTGAATTGTGTAAGACTGTTGAATCACAGATCTCTACTTCTGAAACAAATAACGCATCATATTTTAAGAATAAAGGAAAAGAAGGGGATAGCAGGAGAGGA
This sequence comes from Eumetopias jubatus, assembly GCF_037043125.1. NCBI lineage: Eukaryota > Metazoa > Chordata > Mammalia > Carnivora > Otariidae > Eumetopias > Eumetopias jubatus. Next base: position 738,761 of record NW_028274859.1, read on the forward strand.
AGAATGAAGGGGAGTTAGTGAGAGGGGGAGACAGACCAGGAGAGATGATGGATTCTGAAAAAAAATCCGAGGTTTCTAGAGGGGAGGTGGGTCGGGGGATTGGTTAGCCTGGTGATGGGTATTAAAGAGGGCACATTCTGCATGGAGCACTGTGTGTTCGGAACAAACAATGAATCATGGGACACTACACCAAAACAAATGATGTAGTACATGGTGATTAACAAAGCAATAAAAAACAAAGACTGTAATAAGAGATGAAGAAGGACACTATATCCTACTTAAAGGGTCTATCCAAGAAGAAGATCTAACAATTGTAAATGTCTATGCCCCGAACATGGGAGCATCCAATTATATAAGGCAATTTAGAAGAAAAGCAAAGAAAGACATTGACAACCATACAATCATAGTGGGGGACTTTAACACCCCCCTGACTGAAATGGCCAGATCATCTAAGCAAAAGATCAACAAGGAAATAAAGACTTTAAATGACACACTGGACCAAATGGACTTCACAGACATATTCAGAACGTTCCATCCCGAAGCAACGGAATACACATTCTTCTCTAGGGCCCATGGAACGTTCTCCAGAATGGATCACATCCTAGGTCACAAATCAGGTCTCAACCGGTACCCAAAGATTGGGATCATTCCCTGCACATTTTCAGACCACAATGCTTTGAAACTAGAAGTCAATCACAAGAGGAAAGTCGGAAAGTACTCAAATACATGGAGGCTAAAGAGCATCCTACGAAAGAATGAATGGGTCAACCAGGAAATTAAAGAAGAATTTAAAAATTCATGGAAACCAATGAAAATGAAAACACAACTGTCCAAAATCTTTGGGATACAGCCAAGGCAGTCCTGCGAGGAAAGTATATAGCAATACAAGCCTTTCTCAAGAAACATGAAAGGTCTCAAATACACACCCTAACCCTACACCTAAAGGAGCTGGAGAAAGAACGGCCAATAAAGCCTAAACCCAGCAGGAGAAGAGAAATCATGCAGATCAGAGCAGAAATCAATGAAATAGAACCCAAAAGAACAGTAGAACAGATCAACGGAACTAGGAGCTGGTTCTTTGAAAGAATTCACAAGATTGATACACCCCTGTCCAGGCTGATCAAAAAGAAAAGAGAAATGACCCAAATCAACAAAATCATGAATGAAGGAGGAGAGATCACAACCAACACCAAAGAAATACAAACGATTATAAGAACGTAATCTGAGCAACCCTATGGCAGCATATTCCATAACCTGGAAGAAATGGGTGCATTCCTAGAGATGTGTCAACTACCAAAACTGACCCAGGAAGAAAGAGAAAACCTGAACAGTCCTATAACCACGAAGGCAATTGAAGTAGTCATCAAAAACCTCCCAAGAAACCAAAGCCCAGGGCCAGATGGATTCCCAGGGGAATTCTATCCGACATTTAAAGAAGAATTAATACCTATTCTCCTGAAACTGTTCCAAACAATAGAAATGGAAGGAAAACTTCCAAACTCATTTTATGAGGCCACCATTACCTTGATCCCAAAACCAGACAAAGATCCCATCAAAAAGGAGTATTAGAGACCAATATCCTTGATGAACATCGATGCAAAAATTCTCACCAAAATACTAGCCAAGAGGACCCAACAGTACATGAAAAGGAGTATTCACCATGACCAAGTGGGATTTATCCCGGGGCTGCAAGGCTGGTTCAACATCCGCAAATCAATCAACGTGATAAAACACATTAACCAAAGAAAGAACAAGAATCATATGATCCTCTCAATAGATGCAGAAAAACCATTTGACAAAGTAAAGCACACTTTCTGGATCAAAACTCTTCAGAGTACAGGGACAGCGGGTACATACCTCAATATCATAAAAGCCATCTACGAACAACCTACAGCGAATATCATTCTCAATGGGGAAAAGCTGAGATCTTTTCCCCTAAGGTCAGGAACGCGGCAGGGATAGCCACTCTCACCACTGCTATTCAACATAGTATTAGAAGTCCTAGCCACAGCAATCAGACAACAAAAAGAAATCCAAGGCATCCAAATCGGCAGAGAGGAAGTCAAACTCTCACTCTTTGCAGGTGATATGATACTTTATGTGGAAAACCCAAAAGACTCGACCCCAAAAATGCTACAACTCACACAGCAATTCCGTCAAGTAGCAGGCTATAAAATCAATGCACAGACATCAGTGGCATTCCTATACACCAACAACAAGACAGAAGAGAGACAAATCAAGGAGTCGATCCCATTCACAACTGCACCCAAAACCAGAAGAGACCTAGGAATACATTGAACCCAAGAGGCAAAGGATCTGTACCCAGAAAACTACCAAATACTCAGGAAAGAAATTGAAGAAGACACAAAGAAACGGAAAAACGTTCCATGCTCATGGATTGGGAGAACCAACATTGTGAAGAGGTCAATGCTACCTAGAGCAATCTACACATGCAATGCAATCCCCGTCAAAATACCATCCACTTTTTTCCAAGAAATGGAACAAATAATCCTAAGATTTGAATGGAACCAGAAGAGACCACGAATAGCCAGAGGAATATTGAGAAAGAAAAGCAAAGCTGGCGGCATCACAATTCTGGACTTCCAGCTCTATGACAAAGCTGTCATCATCAAGACAGTAGGGTACTGGCACAAAAACAGACACATAGATCCATGGAACAGAATCGAGAGCCCAGAAATGGACCCTCAACTCTATGGTCAACTTATCTTTGACAGAGCAGGAAAGAATGTCCAATGGCAAAAAGAGAGTCTCTTCAACAACTGGAGTTGTGGAAATTGGACAGCCCCATGCAGAAGAATGACACTGGACCATTTCCTGACACCACACACAAAAATAGACTCCAAATGTTTGAAAGACCTCAGTGTGAGACAGGACTCCATCAAAATCCTAAAGGAGAACACAGGTAGCAAGCTCTTCGACCTCAGCCGCAGCAACTCCTTCCTACAAACATCACCAAAGGCACGGGAAGCCAGGGCAAAAATGAACTATTGGGATTTCATCAAGATAAAAACCTTTGGCACAGCAAAAGAAACAGTCCACAAAACCAAAACACAACCGACAGATTGGGAGAAATTATTTACGAATGACATATCAGATAAAGGGCTACTATCCAATATGTTTAAAAACGTATCAAACTCAACACCCAAAGAACAAATAATCCAATCAAAAAATAGGCAGAAGACATGAACAGACATTTTTCCAAAGAAGACATCCAAATGGCCCACAGGCACAGGAAAAAGTGCTCAACACGGCTCGGCATCAGGGAAATCCACATCAAAACCTCAATGAGATACCCTCTCACACCCGTCAGAATGGCTCAAATGAACAAGTCAGGGAACGACAGAGGTTGGCGGGGATGTGGAGAAAGGGGAACCCTCCTACACTGGTGGTGGGAATGCAAGCTGGGGCAACCCCTCTGGAAAACAGGATGGAGGTTCCTCAAATAGTTGAAATTAGAGCTACCATCCGATCCAGCAATTGCACTCCTGGGTATTTACCCCAAAGATACAAATGTAGGGACCCGAAGCGGTACGTGCACCCCATTGTTTATAGCAGCAATGTCCACAGTAGCCAAACTTTTGAAAGAGCCAAGATGTCCATCGACAGATGAGTGGATAAAGAAGAGGTGGTATATATATACACAATGGAATATTACGCAGCCATCAAAAGGAATGAGATGTTGCCATGGACAACGACGTGGATGGAAGTGGAGGGTCCGATGATTAGTGAATTAAGTCAATCAGAGAAAGACATGTATCATATGACCTCACTGATATGAGGAATTCTTAATCTCAGGAACAGAGTGAGGGTTGCTGGAGTGGTCGGGGGTGGGAGGGATGGGCTGGCTGGGTGATAGACATTGGGGAGGGTATGAGCTACGGTGAGCGCTGTGAATTGTGTAAGACTGTTGAATCACAGATCTCTACTTCTGAAACAAATAACGCAACATATTTTAAGAATAAAGGAAAAGAAGGAGATAGCAGGAGAGGAAGAATGAAGGGGAGTTAGTGAGAGGGGGAGACAGACCAGGAGAGATGATGGATTCTGAAAAAAAATCCGAGGTTTCTAGAGGGGAGGTGGGTCGGGGGATTGGTTAGCCTGGTGATGGGTATTAAAGAGGGCACATTCTGCATGGAGCACTGTGTGTTCGGAACAAACAATGAATCATGGGACACTACACCAAAACAAATGATGTAGTACATGGTGATTAACAAAGCAATAAAAAACAAAGGCTGTAATAAGAGATGAAGAAGGACACTATATCCTACTTAAAGGGTCTATCCAAGAAGAAGATCTAACAATTGTAAATGTCTATGCCCCGAACATGGGAGCATCCAATTATATAAGGCAATTTAGAAGAAAAGCAAAGAAAGACATTGACAACCATACAATCATAGTGGGGGACTTTAACACCCCCCTGACTGAAATGGCCAGATCATCTAAGCAAAAGATCAACAAGGAAATAAAGACTTTAAATGACACACTGGACCAAATGGACTTCACAGACATATTCAGAACGTTCCATCCCGAAGCAACGGAATACACATTCTTCTCTAGGGCCCATGGAACGTTCTCCAGAATGGATCACATCCTAGGTCACAAATCAGGTCTCAACCGGTACCCAAAGATTGGGATCATTCCCTGCACATTTTCAGACCACAATGCTTTGAAACTAGAACTCAATCACAAGAGGAAAGTCGGAAAGAACTCAAATACATGGAGGCTAAAGAGCATCCTACGAAAGAAAGAATGGGTCAACCAGGAAATTAAAGAAGAATTTAAAAATTCATGGAAACCAATGAAAATGAAAACACAACTGTCCAAAATCTTTGGGATACAGCCAAGGCAGTCCTGCGAGGAAAGTATATAGCAATACAAGCCTTTCTCAAGAAACATGAAAGGTCTCAAATACACACCCTAACCCTACACCTAAAGGAGCTGGAGAAAGAACGGCCAATAAAGCCTAAACCCAGCAGGAGAAGAGAAATCATGCAGATCAGAGCAGAAATCAATGAAATAGAACCCAAAAGAACAGTAGAACAGATCAACGGAACTAGGAGCTGGTTCTTTGAAAGAATTCACAAGATTGATACACCCCTGTCCAGGCTGATCAAAAAGAAAAGAGAAATGACCCAAATCAACAAAATCATGAATGAAGGAGGAGAGATCACAACCAACACCAAAGAAATACAAACGATTATAAGAACGTAATCTGAGCAACCCTATGGCAGCATATTCCATAACCTGGAAGAAATGGGTGCATTCCTAGAGATGTGTCAACTACCAAAACTGACCCAGGAAGAAAGAGAAAACCTGAACAGTCCTATAACCACGAAGGCAATTGAAGTAGTCATCAAAAACCTCCCAAGAAACCAAAGCCCAGGGCCAGATGGATTCCCAGGGGAATTCTATCCGACATTTAAAGAAGAATTAATACCTATTCTCCTGAAACTGTTCCAAACAATAGAAATGGAAGGAAAACTTCCAAACTCATTTTATGAGGCCACCATTACCTTGATCCCAAAACCAGACAAAGATCCCATCAAAAAGGAGTATTAGAGACCAATATCCTTGATGAACATCGATGCAAAAATTCTCACCAAAATACTAGCCAAGAGGACCCAACAGTACATGAAAAGGAGTATTCACCATGACCAAGTGGGATTTATCCCTGGGCTGCAAGGCTGGTTCAACATCCGCAAATCAATCAACGTGATAAAACACATTAACCAAAGAAAGAACAAGAATCATATGATCCTCTCAATAGATGCAGAAAAACCATTTGACAAAGTAAAGCACACTTTCTGGATCAAAACTCTTCAGAGTACAGGGACAGCGGGTACATACCTCAATATCATAAAAGCCATCTACGAAAAACCTACAGCGAATATCATTCTCAATGGGGAAAAGCTGAGATCTTTTCCCCTAAGGTCAGGAACGCGGCAGGGATAGCCACTCTCACCACTGCTATTCAACATAATATTAGAAGTCCTAGCCACAGCAATCAGACAACAAAAAGAAATCCAAGGCATCCAAATCGGCAGAGAGGAAGTCAAACTCTCACTCTTTGCAGATGATATGATACTTTATGTGGAAAACCCAAAAGACTCCACCCCAAAACTGCTACAACTCACACAGCAATTCCGTCAAGTAGCAGGCTATAAAATCAATGCACAGACATCAGTGGCATTCCTATACACCAACAACAAGACAGAAGAGAGACAAATCAAGGAGTCGATCCCATTCACAACTGCACCCAAAACCAGAAGAGACCTAGGAATAAATTGAACCCAAGAGGCAAAGGATCTGTACCCAGAAAACTACCAAATACTCAGGAAAGAAATTGAAGAAGACACAAAGAAACGGAAAAACGTTCCATGCTCATGGATTGGGAGAACCAACATTGTGAAGAGGTCAATGCTACCTAGAGCAATCTACACATGCAATGCAATCCCTGTCAAAATACCATCCACTTTTTTCCAAGAAATGGAACAAATAATCCTAAGATTTGAATGGAACCAGAAGAGACCACGAATAGCCAGAGGAATATTGAGAAAGAAAAGCAAAGCTGGCGGCATCACAATTCTGGACTTCCAGCTCTATGACAAAGCTGTCATCATCAAGACAGTAGGGTACTGGCACAAAAACAGACACATAGATCCATGGAACAGAATCGAGAGCCCAGAAATGGACCCTCAACTCTATGGTCAACTTATCTTTGACAGAGCAGGAAAGAATGTCCAATGGCAAAAAGAGAGTCTCTTCAACAACTGGAGTTGTGGAAATGGGACAGCCCCATGCAGAAGAATGACACTGGACCATTTCCTGACACCACACACAAAAATAGACTCCAAATGTTTGAAAGACCTCAGTGTGAGACAGGACTCCATCAAAATCCTAAAGGAGAACACAGGTAGCAAGCTCTTCGACCTCAGCCGCAGCAACTCCTTCCTACAAACATCACCAAAGGCACGGGAAGCCAGGGCAAAAATGAACTATTGGGATTTCATCAAGATAAAAACCTTTGGCACAGCAAAAGAAACAGTCCAGAAAACCAAAACACAACCGACAGAATGGGAGAAATTATTTACGAATGACATATCAGATAAAGGGCTACTATCCAATACGTATAAAAACGTATCAAACTCAACACCCAAAGAACAAATAATCCAATCAAAAAATAGGCAGAAGGCATGAACAGACATTTTTCCAAAGAAGACATCCAAATGGCCCACAGGCACAGGAAAAAGTGCTCAACACGGCTCGGCATCAGGGAAATCCACATCAAAACCTCAATGAGATACCCCCTCACACCCGTCAGAATGGCTCAAATGAACAAGTCAGGGAACGACAGAGGTTGGCGGGGATGTGGAGAAAGGGGAACCCTCCTACACTGGTGGTGGGAATGCAAGCTGGTGTAACCCCTCTGGAAAACAGGATGGAGGTTCCTCAAATAGTTGAAATTAGAGCTACCATCCGATCCAGCAATTGCACTCCTGGGTATTTACCCCAAAGATACAAATGTAGGGACCCGAAGCGGTACGTGCACCCCATTGTTTATAGCAGCAATGTCCACAATAGCCAAACTGTTGAAAGAGCCAAGATGTCCATCGACAGAAGAGTGGATAAAGAAGAAGTGGTATATATATACACAATGGAATATTACGCAGCCATCAAAAGGAATGAGATGTTGCCATGGACAACGACGTGGATGGAAGTGGAGGGTCCGATGATTAGTGAAATAAGTCAATCAGAGAAAGACATGTATCATATGACCTCACTGATATGAGGAATTCTTAATCTCAGGAACAGAGTGAGGCTTGCTGGAGTGGTCGGGGGTGGGAGGGATGGGCTGGCTGGGTGATAGACATTGGGGAGGGTATGAGCTACGGTGAGCGCTGTGAATTGTGTAAGACTGGTGAATCACAGATCTCTACTTCTGAAACAAATAACGCAACATATTTTAAGAATAAAGGAAAAGAAGGAGATAGCAGGAGAGGAAGAATGAAGGGGAGTTAGTGAGAGGGGGAGACAGACCAGGAGAGATGATGGATTCTGAAAAAAAATCCGAGGTTTCTAGAGGGGAGGTGGGTCGGGGGATTGGTTAGCCTGGTGATGGGTATTAAAGAGGGCACATTCTGCATGGAGCACTGTGTGTTCGGAACAAACAATGAATCATGGGACACTACACCAAAACAAATGATGTAGTACATGTTGATTAACAAAGCAATAAAAAACAAAGGCTGTAATAAGAGATGAAGAAGGACACTATATCCTACTTAAAGGGTCTATCCAAGAAGAAGATCTAACAATTGTAAATGTCTATGCCCCGAACATGGGAGCATCCAATTATATAAGGCAATTTAGAAGAAAAGCAAAGAAAGACATTGACAACCATACAATCATAGTGGGTGACTTTAACACCCTCCTGACTGAAATGGCCAGATCATCTAAGCAAAAGATCAACAAGGAAATAAAGACTTTAAATGACACACTGGACCAAATGGACTTCACAGACATATTCAGAACGTTCCATCCCGAAGCAACGGAATACACATTCTTCTCTAGGGCCCATGGAACGTTCTCCAGAATGGATCACATCCTAGGTCACAAATCAGGTCTCAACCGGTACCCAAAGATTGGGATCATTCCCTGCACATTTTCAGACCTCAATGCTTTGAAACTAGAACTCAATCACAAGAGGAAAGTCGGAAAGAACTCAAATACATGGAGGCTAAAGAGCATCCTACGAAAGAATGAATGGGTCAACCAGGAAATTAAAGAAGAATTTAAAAATTCATGGAAACCAATGAAAATGAAAACACAACTGTCCAAAATCTTTGGGATACAGCCAAGGCAGTCCTGCGAGGAAAGTATATAGCAATACAAGCCTTTCTCAAGAAACATGAAAGGTCTCAAATACACACCCTAACCCTACACCTAAAGGAGCTGGAGAAAGAACGGCCAATAAAGCCTAAACCCAGCAGGAGAAGAGAAATCATGCAGATCAGAGCAGAAATCAATGAAATAGAACCCAAAAGAACAGTAGAACAGATCAACGGAACTAGGAGCTGGTTCTTCGAAAGAATTCACAAGATTGATACACCCCTGTCCAGGCTGATCAAAAAGAAAAGAGAAATGACCCAAATCAACAAAATCATGAATGAAGGAGGAGAGATCACAACCAACACCAAAGAAATACAAACGATTATAAGAACGTAATCTGAGCAACCCTATGGCAGCATATTCCATAACCTGGAAGAAATGGGTGCATTCCTAGAGATGTGTCAACTACCAAAACTGACCCAGGAAGAAAGAGAAAACCTGAACAGTCCTATAACCACGAAGGCAATTGAAGTAGTCATCAAAAACCTCCCAAGAAACCAAAGCCCAGGGCCAGATGGATTCCCAGGGGAATTCTATCAGACATTTAAAGAAGAATTAATACCTATTCTCCTGAAACTGTTCCAAACAATAGAAATGGAAGGAAAACTTCCAAACTCATTTTATGAGGCCACCATTACCTTGATCCCAAAACCAGACAAAGATCCCATCAAAAAGGAGTATTAGAGACCAATATCCTTGATGAACATCGATGCAAAAATTCTCACCAAAATACTAGCCAAGAGGACCCAACAGTACATGAAAAGGAGTATTCACCATGACCAAGTGGGATTTATCCCTGGGCTGCAAGGCTGGTTCAACATCCGCAAATCAATCAACGTGATAAAACACATTAACCAAAGAAAGAACAAGAATCATATGATCCTCTCAATAGATGCAGAAAAACCATTTGACAAAGTAAAGCACACTTTCTGGATCAAAACTCTTCAGAGTACAGGGACAGCGGGTACATACCTCAATATCATAAAAGCCATCTACGAACAACCTACAGCGAATATCATTCTCAATGGGGAAAAGCTGAGATCTTTTCCCCTAAGGTCAGGAACGCGGCAGGGATAGCCACTCTCACCACTGCTATTCAACATAGTATTAGAAGTCCTAGCCACAGCAATCAGACAACAAAAAGAAATCCAAGGCATCCAAATCGGCAGAGAGGAAGTCAAACTCTCACTCTTTGCAGATGATATGATACTTTATGTGGAAAACCCAAAAGACTCCACCCCAAAACTGCTACAACTCACACAGCAATTCCGTCAAGTAGCAGGCTATAAAATCAATGCACAGACATCAGTGGCATTCCTATACACCAACAACAAGACAGAAGAGAGACAAATCAAGGAGTCGATCCCATTCACAACTGCACCCAAAACCAGAAGAGACCTAGGAATAAATTGAACCCAAGAGGCAAAGGATCTGTACTCAGAAAACTACCAAATACTCAGGAAAGAAATTGAAGAAGACACAAAGAAACGGAAAAACGTTCCATGCTCATGGATTGGGAGAACCAACATTGTGAAGAGGTCAATGCTACCTAGAGCAATCTACACATGCAATGCAATCCCCGTCAAAATACCATCCACTTTTTTCCAAGAAATGGAACAAATAATCCTAAGATTTGAATGGAACCAGAAGAGACCACGAATAGCCAGAGGAATATTGAGAAAGAAAAGCAAAGCTGGCGGCATCACAATTCTGGACTTCCAGCTCTATGACAAAGCTGTCATCATCAAGACAGTAGGGTACTGGCACAAAAACAGACACATAGATCCATGGAACAGAATCGAGAGCCCAGAAATGGACCCTCAACTCTATGGTCAACTTATCTTTGACAGAGCAGGAAAGAATGTCCAATGGCAAAATGAGAGTCTCTTCAACAACTGGAGTTGTGGAAATTGGACAGCCCCATGCAGAAGAATGACACTGGACCATTTCCTGACACCACACACAAAAATAGACTCCAAATGTTTGAAAGACCTCAGTGTGAGACAGGACTCCATCAAAATCCTAAAGGAGAACACAGGTAGCAAGCTCTTCGACCTCAGCCGCAGCAACTTCTTCCTACAAACATCACCAAAGGCACGGGAAGCCAGGGCAAAAATGAACTATTGGGATTTCATCAAGATAAAAACCTTTGGCACAGCAAAAGAAACAGTCCACAAAACCAAAACACAACCGACAGAATGGGAGAAATTATTTACGAATGACATATCAGATAAAGGGCTACTATCCAATATGTATAAAAACGTATCAAACTCAACACCCAAAGAACAAATAATCCAATCAAAAAATAGGCAGAAGACATGAACAGACATTTTTCCAAAGAAGACATCCAAATGGCCCACAGGCACAGGAAAAAGTGCTCAACACGGCTCGGCATCAGGGAAATCCACATCAAAACCTCAATGAGATACCCCCTCACACCCGTCAGAATGGCTCAAATGAACAAGTCAGGGAACGACAGAGGTTGGCGGGGATGTGGAGAAAGGGGAACCCTCCTACACTGGTGGTGGGAATGCAAGCTGGTGCAACCCCTCTGGAAAACAGGATGGAGGTTCCTCAAATAGTTGAAATTAGAGCTACCATCCGATCCAGCAATTGCACTCCTGGGTATTTACCCCAAAGATACAAATGTAGGGACCCGAAGCGGTACGTGCACCCCATTGTTTATAGCAGCAATGTCCACAATAGCCAAACTGTTGAAAGAGCCAAGATGTCCATCGACAGATGAGTGGATAAAGAAGAGGTGGTATATATATACACAATGGAATATTACGCAGCCATCAAAAGGAATGAGATGTTGCCATGGACAACGACGTGGATGGAAGTGGAGGGTCCGATGATTAGTGAAATAAGTCAATCTGAGAAAGACATGTATCATATGACCTCACTGATATGAGGAATTCTTAATCTCAGGAACAGAGTGAGGCTTGCTGGAGTGGTCGGGGGTGGGAGGGATGGGCTGGCTGGGTGATAGACATTGGGGAGGGTATGAGCTACGGTGAGCGCTGTGAATTGTGTAAGACTGTTGAATCACAGATCTCTACTTCTGAAACAAATAACGCAACATATTTTAAGAATAAAGGAAAAGAAGGAGATAGCAGGAGAGGAAGAATGAAGGGGAGTTAGTGAGAGGGGGAGACAGACCAGGAGAGATGATGGATTCTGAAAAAAAATCCGAGGTTTCTAGAGGGGAGGTGGGTCGGGGGATTGGTTAGCCTGGTGATGGGTATTAAAGAGGGCACATTCTGCATGGAGCACTGTGTGTTCGGAACAAACAATGAATCATGGGACACTACACCAAAACAAATGATGTAGTACATGGTGATTAACAAAGCAATAAAAAACAAAGGCTGTAATAAGAGATGAAGAAGGACACTATATCCTACTTAAAGGGTCTATCCAAGAAGAAGATCTAACAATTGTAAATGTCTATGCCCCGAACATGGGAGCATCCAATTATATAAGGCAATTTAGAAGAAAAGCAAAGAAAGACATTGACAACCATACAATCATAGTGGGGGACTTTAACACCCCCCTGACTGAAATGGCCAGATCATCTAAGCAAAAGATCAACAAGGAAATAAAGACTTTAAATGACACACTGGACCAAATGGACTTCACAGACATATTCAGAACGTTCCATCCCGAAGCAACGGAATACACATTCTTCTCTAGGGCCCATGGAACGTTCTCCAGAATGGATCACATCCTAGGTCACAAATCAGGTCTCAACCGGTACCCAAAGATTGGGATCATTCCCTGCACATTTTCAGACCTCAATGCTTTGAAACTAGAACTCAATCACAAGAGGAAAGTCGGAAAGAACTCAAATACATGGAGGCTAAAGAGCATCCTACGAAAGAATGAATGGGTCAACCAGGAAATTAAAGAAGAATTTAAAAATTCATGGAAACCAATGAAAATGAAAACACAACTGTCCAAAATCTTTGGGATACAGCCAAGGCAGTCCTGCGAGGAAAGTATATAGCAATACAAGCCTTTCTCAAGAAACATGAAAGGTCTCAAATACACACCCTAACCCTACACCTAAAGGAGCTGGAGAAAGAACGGCCAATAAAGCCTAAACCCAGCAGGAGAAGAGAAATCATGCAGATCAGAGCAGAAATCAATGAAATAGAACCCAAAAGAACAGTAGAACAGATCAACGGAACTAGGAGCTGGTTCTTTGAAAGAATTCACAAGATTGATACACCCCTGTCCAGGCTGATCAAAAAGAAAAGAGAAATGACCCAAATCAACAAAATCATGAATGAAGGAGGAGAGATCACAACCAACACCAAAGAAATACAAACGATTATAAGAACGTAATCTGAGCAACCCTATGGCAGCATATTCCATAACCTGGAAGAAATGGGTGCATTCCTAGAGATGTGTCAACTACCAAAACTGACCCAGGAAGAAAGAGAAAACCTGAACAGTCCTATAACCACGAAGGCAATTGAAGTAGTCATCAAAAACCTCCCAAGAAACCAAAGCCCAGGGCCAGATGGATTCCCAGGGGAATTCTATCCGACATTTAAAGAAGAATTAATACCTATTCTCCTGAAACTGTTCCAAACAATAGAAATGGAAGGAAAACTTCCAAACTCATTTTATGAGGCCACCATTACCTTGATCCCAAAACCAGACAAAGATCCCATCAAAAAGGAGTATTAGAGACCAATATCCTTGATGAACATCGATGCAAAAATTCTCACCAAAATACTAGCCAAGAGGACCCAACAGTACATGAAAAGGAGTATTCACCATGACCAAGAGGGATTTATCCCTGGGCTGCAAGGCTGGTTCAACATCCGCAAATCAATCAACGTGATAAAACACATTAACCAAAGAAAGAACAAGAATCATATGATCCTCTCAATAGATGCAGAAAAACCATTTGACAAAGTAAAGCACACTTTCTGGATCAAAACTCTTCAGAGTACAGGGACAGCGGGTACATACCTCAATATCATAAAAGCCATCTACGAACAACCTACAGCGAATATCATTCTCAATGGGGAAAAGCTGAGATCTTTTCCCCTAAGGTCAGGAACGCGGCAGGGATAGCCACTCTCACCACTGCTATTCAACATAGTATTAGAAGTCCTAGCCACAGCAATCAGACAACAAAAAGAAATCCAAGGCATCCAAATCGGCAGAGAGGAAGTCAAACTCTCACTCTTTGCAGATGATATGATACTTTATGTGGAAAACCCAAAAGACTCCACCCCAAAACTGCTACAACTCACACAGCAATTCCGTCAAGTAGCAGGCTATAAAATCAATGCACAGACATCAGTGGCATTCCTATACACCAACAACAAGACAGAAGAGAGACAAATCAAGGAGTCGATCCCATTCACAACTGCACCCAAAACCAGAAGAGACCTAGGAATAAATTGAACCCAAGAGGCAAAGGATCTGTACCCAGAAAACTACCAAATACTCAGGAAAGAAATTGAAGAAGACACAAAGAAACGGAAAAACGTTCCATGCTCATGGATTGGGAGAACCAACATTGTGAAGAGGTCAATGCTACCTAGAGCAATCTACACATGCAATGCAATCCCCGTCAAAATACCATCCACTTTTTTCCAAGAAATGGAACAAATAATCCTAAGATTTGAATGGAACCAGAAGAGACCACGAATAGCCAGAGGAATATTGAGAAAGAAAAGCAAAGCTGGCGGCATCACAATTCTGGACTTCCAGCTCTATGACAAAGCTGTCATCATCAAGACAGTAGGGTACTGGCACAAAAACAGACACATAGATCCATGGAACAGAATCGAGAGCCCAGAAATGGACCCTCAACTCTATGGTCAACTTATCTTTGACAGAGCAGGAAAGAATGTCCAATGGCAAAAAGAGAGTCTCTTCAACAACTGGAGTTGTGGAAATGGGACAGCCCCATGCAGAAGAATGACACTGGACCATTTCCTGACACCACACACAAAAATAGACTCCAAATGTTTGAAAGACCTCAGTGTGAGACAGGACTCCATCAAAATCCTAAAGGAGAACACAGGTAGCAAGCTCTTCGACCTCAGCCGCAGCAACTCCTTCCTACAAACATCACCAAAGGCACGGGAAGCCAGGGCAAAAATGAACTATTGGGATTTCATCAAGATAAAAACCTTTGGCACAGCAAAAGAAACAGTCCACAAAACCAAAACACAACCGACAGATTGGGAGAAATTATTTTCGAATGACATATCAGATAAAGGGCTACTATCCAATATGTTTAAAAACGTATCAAACTCAACACCCAAAGAACAAATAATCCAATCAAAAAATAGGCAGAAGACATGAACAGACATTTTTCCAAAGAAGACATCCAAATGGCCCACAGGCACAGGAAAAAGTGCTCAACACGGCTCGGCATCAGGGAAATCCACATCAAAACCTCAATGAGATACCCTCTCACACCCGTCAGAATGGCTCAAATGAACAAGTCAGGGAACGACAGAGGTTGGCGGGGATGTGGAGAAAGGGGAACCCTCCTACACTGGTGGTGGGAATGCAAGCTGGGGCAACCCCTCTGGAAAACAGGATGGAGGTTCCTCAAATAGTTGAAATTAGAGCTACCATCCGATCCAGCAATTGCACTCCTGGGTATTTACCCCAAAGATACAAATGTAGGGACCCGAAGCGGTACGTGCACCCCATTGTTTATAGCAGCAATGTCCACAGTAGCCAAACTTTTGAAAGAGCCAAGATGTCCATCGACAGATGAGTGGATAAAGAAGAGGTGGTATATATATACACAATGGAATATTACGCAGCCATCAAAAGGAATGAGATGTTGCCATGGACAACGACGTGGATGGAAGTGGAGGGTCCGATGATTAGTGAAATAAGTCAATCAGAGAAAGACATGTATCATATGGCCTCACTGATATGAGGAATTCTTAATCTCAGGAACAGAGTGAGGGTTGCTGGAGTGGTCGGGGGTGGGAGGGATGGGCTGGCTGGGTGATAGACATTGGGGAGGGTATGAGCTACGGTGAGCGCTGTGAATTGTGTAAGACTGTTGAATCACAGATCTCTACTTCTGAAACAAATAACGCAACATATTTTAAGAATAAAGGAAAAGAAGGAGATAGCAGGAGAGGAAGAATGAAGGGGAGTTAGTGAGAGGGGGAGACAGACCAGGAGAGATGATGGATTCTGAAAAAAAATCCGAGGTTTCTAGAGGGGAGGTGGGTCGGGGGATTGGTTAGCCTGGTGATGGGTATTAAAGAGGGCACATTCTGCATGGAGCACTGTGTGTTCGGAACAAAAAATGAATCATGGGACACTACACCAAAACAAATGATGTAGTACATGGTGATTAACAAAGGAATAAAAAACAAAGAGTGTAATAAGAGATGAAGAAGGACACTATATCCTACTTAAAGGGTCTATCCAAGAAGAAGATCTAACAATTGTAAATGTCTATGCCCCGAACATGGGAGCATCCAATTATATAAGGCAATTTAGAAGAAAAGCAAAGAAAGACATTGACAACCATACAATCATAGTGGGGGACTTTAACACCCCCCTGACTGAAATGGCCAGATCATCTAAGCAAAAGATCAACAAGGAAATAAAGACTTTAAATGACACACTGGACCAAATGGACTTCACAGACATATTCAGAACGTTCCATCCCGAAGCAACGGAATACACATTCTTCTCTAGGGCCCATGGAACGTTCTCCAGAATGGATCACATCCTAGGTCACAAATCAGGTCTCAACCGGTACCCAAAGATTGGGATCATTCCCTGCACATTTTCAGACCACAATGCTTTGAAACTAGAACTCAATCACAAGAGGAAAGTCGGAAAGAACTCAAATACATGGAGGCTAAAGAGCATCCTACGAAAGAAAGAATGGGTCAACCAGGAAATTAAAGAAGAATTTAAAAATTCATGGAAACCAATGAAAATGAAAACACAACTGTCCAAAATCTTTGGGATACAGCCAAGGCAGTCCTGCGAGGAAAGTATATAGCAATACAAGCCTTTCTCAAGAAACATGAAAGGTCTCAAATACACACCCTAACCGTACACCTAAAGGAGCTGGAGAAAGAACGGCCAATAAAGCCTAAACCCAGCAGGAGAAGAGAAATCATGCAGATCAGAGCAGAAATCAATGAAATAGAACCCAAAAGAACAGTAGAACAGATCAACGGAACTAGGAGCTGGTTCTTTGAAAGAATTCACAAGATTGATACACCCCTGTCCAGGCTGATCAAAAAGAAAAGAGAAATGACCCAAATCAACAAAATCATGAATGAAGGAGGAGAGATCACAACCAACACCAAAGAAATACAAACGATTATAAGAACGTAATCTGAGCAACCCTATGGCAGCATATTCCATAACCTGGAAGAAATGGGTGCATTCCTAGAGATGTGTCAACTACCAAAACTGACCCAGGAAGAAAGAGAAAACCTGAACAGTCCTATAACCACGAAGGCAATTGAAGTAGTCATCAAAAACCTCCCAAGAAACCAAAGCCCAGGGCCAGATGGATTCCCAGGGGAATTCTATCAGACATTTAAAGAAGAATTAATACCTATTCTCCTGAAACTGTTCCAAACAATAGAAATGGAAGGAAAACTTCCAAACTCATTTTATGAGGCCACCATTACCTTGATCCCAAAACCAGACAAAGATCCCATCAAAAAGGAGTATTAGAGACCAATATCCTTGATGAACATCGATGCAAAAATTCTCACCAAAATACTAGCCAAGAGGACCCAATAGTACATGAAAAGGAGTATTCACCATGACCAAGTGGGATTTATCCCTGGGCTGCAAGGCTGGTTCAACATCCGCAAATCAATCAACGTGATAAAACACATTAACCAAAGAAAGAACAAGAATCATATGATCCTCTCAATAGATGCAGAAAAACCATTTGACAAAGTAAAGCACACTTTCTGGATCAAAACTCTTCAGAGTACAGGGACAGCGGGTACATACCTCAATATCATAAAAGCCATCTACGAACAACCTACAGCGAATATCATTCTCAATGGGGAAAAGCTGAGATCTTTTCCCCTAAGGTCAGGAACGCGGCAGGGATAGCCACTCTCACCACTGCTATTCAACATAGTATTAGAAGTCCTAGCCACAGCAATCAGACAACAAAAAGAAATCCAAGGCATCCAAATCGGCAGAGAGGAAGTCAAACTCTCACTCTTTGCAGATGATATGATACTTTATGTGGAAAACCCAAAAGACTCCACCCCAAAACTGCTACAACTCACACAGCAATTCCGTCAAGTAGCAGGCTATAAAATCAATGCACAGACATCAGTGGCATTCCTATACACCAACAACAAGACAGAAGAGAGACAAATCAAGGAGTCGATCCCATTCACAACTGCACCCAAAACCAGAAGAGACCTAGGAATAAATTGAACCCAAGAGGCAAAGGATCTGTACTCAGAAAACTACCAAATACTCAGGAAAGAAATTGAAGAAGACACAAAGAAACGGAAAAAACGTTCCATGCTCATGGATTGGGAGAACCAACATTGTGAAGAGGTCAATGCTACCTAGAGCAATCTACACATGCAATGCAATCCCCGTCAAAATACCATCCACTTTTTTCCAAGAAATGGAACAAATAATCCTAAGATTTGAATGGAACCAGAAGAGACCACGAATAGCCAGAGGAATATTGAGAAAGAAAAGCAAAGCTGGCGGCATCACAATTCTGGACTTCCAGCTCTATGACAAAGCTGTCATCATCAAGACAGTAGGGTACTGGCACAAAAACAGACACATAGATCCATGGAACAGAATCGAGAGCCCAGAAATGGACCCTCAACTCTATGGTCAACTTATCTTTGACAGAGCAGGAAAGAATGTCCAATGGCAAAAAGAGAGTCTCTTCAACAACTGGAGTTGTGGAAATGGGACAGCCCCATGCAGAAGAATGACACTGGACCATTTCCTGACACCACACACAAAAATAGACTCCAAATGTTTGAAAGACCTCAGTGTGAGACAGGACTCCATCAAAATCCTAAAGGAGAACACAGGTAGCAAGCTCTTCGACCTCAGCCGCAGCAACTCCTTCCTACAAACATCACCAAAGGCACGGGAATCCAGGGCAAAAAGGAACTATTGGGATTTCATCAAGATAAAAACCTTTGGCACAGCAAAAGAAACAGTCCACAAAACCAAAAGACAACCGACAGAATGGGAGAAAATATTTACGAATGACATATCAGATAAAGGGCTACTATCCAATATGTATAAAAACGTATCAAACTCAACACCCAAAGAACAAATAATCCAATCAAAAAATAGGCAGAAGACATGAACAGACATTTTTCCAAAGAAGACATCCAAATGGCCAACAGGCACAGGAAAAAGTGCTCAACACGGCTCGGCATCAGGGAAATCCACATCAAAACCTCAATGAGATACCCTCTCACACCCGTCAGAATGGCTCAAATGAACAAGTCAGGGAACGACAGAGATTGGCGGGGATGTGGAGAAAGGGGAACCCTCCTACACTGGTGGTGGGAATGCAAGCTGGTGCAACCCCTCTGGAAAACAGGATGGAGGTTCCTCAAATAGTTGAAATTAGAGCTACCATCCGATCCAGCAATTGCACTCCTGGGTATTTACCCCAAAGATACAAATGTAGGGACCCGAAGCGGTACGTGCACCCCATTGTTTATAGCTGCAATGTCCACAATAGCCAAACTGTTGAAAGAGCCAAGATGTCCATCGACAGATGAGTGGATAAAGAAGAGGTGGTATATATATACACAATGGAATATTACGCAGCCATCAAAAGGAATGAGATGTTGCCATGGACAACGACGTGGATGGAACTGGAGGGTCCGATGATTAGTGAAATAAGTCAATCAGAGAAAGACATGTATCATATGACCTCACTGATATGAGGAATTCTTAATCTCAGGAACAGAGTGAGGCTTGCTGGAGTGGTCGGGGGTGGGAGGGATGGGCTGGCTGGGTGATAGACATTGGGGAGGGTATGAGCTACGGTGAGCGCTGTGAATTGTGTAAGACTGTTGAATCACAGATCTCTACTTCTGAAACAAATAACGCATCATATTTTAAGAATAAAGGAAAAGAAGGAGATAGCAGGAGAGGAAGAATGAAGGGGAGTTAGTGAGAGGGGGAGACAGACCAGGAGAGATGATGGATTCTGAAAAAAAATCCGAGGTTTCTAGAGGGGAGGTGGGTCGGGGGATTGGTTAGCCTGGTGATGGGTATTAAAGAGGGCACATTCTGCATGGAGCACTGTGTGTTCGGAACAAACAATGAATCATGGGACACTACACCAAAACAAATGATGTAGTACATGGTGATTAACAAAGCAATAAAAAACAAAGACTGTAATAAGAGATGAAGAAGGACACTATATCCTACTTAAAGGGTCTATCCAAGAAGAAGATCTAACAATTGTAAATGTCTATGCCCCGAACATGGGAGCATCCAATTATATAAGGCAATTTAGAAGAAAAGCAAAGAAAGACATTGACAACCATACAATCATAGTGGGGGACTTTAACACCCCCCTGACTGAAATGGCCAGATCATCTAAGCAAAAGATCAACAAGGAAATAAAGACTTTAAATGACACACTGGACCAAATGGACTTCACAGACATATTCAGAACGTTCCTTCCCGAAGCAACGGAATACACATTCTTCTCTAGGGCCCATGGAACGTTCTCCAGAATGGATCACATCCTAGGTCACAAATCAGGTCTCAACCGGTACCCAAAGATTGGGATCATTCCCTGCACATTTTCAGACCACAATGCTTTGAAACTAGAACTCAATCACAAGAGGAAAGTCGGAAAGAACTCAAATACATGGAGGCTAAAGAGCATCCTACGAAAGAATGAATGGGTCAACCAGGAAATTAAAGAAGAATTTAAAAATTCATGGAAACCAATGAAAATGAAAACACAACTGTCCAAAATCTTTGGGATACAGCCAAGGCAGTCCTGCGAGGAAAGTATATAGCAATACAAGCCTTTCTCAAGAAACATGAAAGGTCTCAAATACACACCCTAAACGTACACCTAAAGGAGCTGGAGAAAGAACGGCCAATAAAGCCTAAACCCAGCAGGAGAAGAGAAATCATGCAGATCAGAGCAGAAATCAATGAAATAGAACCCAAAAGAACAGTAGAACAGATCAACGGAACTAGGAGCTGGTTCTTTGAAAGAATTCACAAGATTGATACACCCCTGTCCAGGCTGATCAAAAAGAAAAGAGAAATGACCCAAATCAACAAAATCATGAATGAAGGAGGAGAGATCACAACCAACACCAAAGAAATACAAACGATTATAAGAACGTAATCTGAGCAACCCTATGGCAGCATATTCCATAACCTGGAAGAAATGGGTGCATTCCTAGAGATGTGTCAACTACCAAAACTGACCCAGGAAGAAAGAGAAAACCTGAACAGTCCTATAACCACGAAGGCAATTGAAGTAGTCATCAAAAACCTCCCAAGAAACCAAAGCCCAGGGCCAGATGGATTCCCAGGGGAATTCTATCAGACATTTAAAGAAGAATTAATACCTATTCTCCTGAAACTGTTCCAAACAATAGAAATGGAAGGAAAACTTCCAAACTCATTTTATGAGGCCACGATTACCTTGATCCCAAAACCAGACAAAGATCCCATCAAAAAGGAGTATTAGAGACCAATATCCTTGATGAACATCGATGCAAAAATTCTCACCAAAATACTAGCCAAGAGGACCCAATAGTACATGAAAAGGAGTATTCACCATGACCAAGTGGGATTTATCCCTGGGCTGCAAGGCTGGTTCAACATCCGCAAATCAATCAACGTGATAAAACACATTAACCAAAGAAAGAACAAGAATCATATGATCCTCTCAATAGATGCAGAAAAACCATTTGACAAAGTAAAGCACACTTTCTGGATCAAAACTCTTCAGAGTACAGGGACAGCGGGTACATACCTCAATATCATAAAAGCCATCTACGAACAACCTACAGCGAATATCATTCTCAATGGGGAAAAGCTGAGATCTTTTCCCCTAAGGTCAGGAACGCGGCAGGGATAGCCACTCTCACCACTGCTATTCAACATAGTATTAGAAGTCCTAGCCACAGCAATCAGACAACAAAAAGAAATCAAAGGCATCCAAATCGGCAGAGAGGAAGTCAAACTCTCACTCTTTGCAGATGATATGATACTTTATGTGGAAAACCCAAAAGACTCCACCCCAAAACTGCTAGAACTCACACAGCAATTCCGTCAAGTAGCAGGCTATAAAATCAATGCACAGACATCAGTGGCATTCCTATACACCAACAACAAGACAGAAGAGAGACAAATCAAGGAGTCGATCCCATTCACAACTGCACCCAAAACCAGAAGAGACCTAGGAATACATTGAACCCAAGAGGCAAAGGATCTGTACTCAGAAAACTACCAAATACTCAGGAAAGAAATTGAAGAAGACACAAAGAAACGGAAAAAAGTTCCATGCTCATGGACTGGGAGAACCAACATTGTGAAGAGGTCAATGCTACCTAGAGCAATCTACACATGCAATGCAATCCCCATCAAAATACCATCCACTTTTTTCCAAGAAATCGAACAAATAATCCTAAGATTTGAATGGAACCAGAAGAGACCACGAATAGCCAGAGGAATATTGAGAAAGAAAAGCAAAGCTGGCGGCATCACAATTCTGGACTTCCAGCTCTATGACAAAGCTGTCATCATCAAGACAGTATGGTACTGGCACAAAAACAGACACATAGATCCATGGAACAGAATCGAGAGCCCAGAAGTGGACCCTCAACTCTATGGTCAACTTATCTTTGACAGAGCAGGAAAGAATGTCCAATGGCAAAAAGAGAGTCTCTTCAACAACTGGAGTTGTGGAAATTGGACAGCCCCATGCAGAAGAATGACACTGGACCATTTCCTGACACCACACACAAAAATAGACTCCAAATGTTTGAAAGACCTCAGTGTGAGGCAGGACTCCATCAAAATCCTAAAGGAGAACACAGGTAGCAAGCTCTTCGACCTCAGCCGCAGCAACTTCTTCCTACAAACATCACCAAAGGCACGGGAATCCAGGGCAAAAAGGAACTATTGGGATTTCATCAAGATAAAAACCTTTGGCACAGCAAAAGAAACAGTCCACAAAACCAAAAGACAACCGACAGAATGGGAGAAAATATTTACGAATGACATATCAGATAAAGGGCTACTATCCAATATGTATAAAAACGTATCAAACTCAACACCCAAAGAACAAATAATCCAATCAAAAAATAGGCAGAAGACATGAACAGACATTTTTCCAAAGAAGACATCCAAATGGCCAACAGGCACAGGAAAAAGTGATCAACACGGCTCGGCATCAGGGAAATCCACATCAAAACCTCAATGAGATACCCTCTGACACCCGTCAGAATGGCTCAAATGAACAAGTCAGGGAACGACAGAGATTGGCGGGGATGTGGAGAAAGGGGAACCCTCCTACACTGGTGGTGGGAATGCAAGCTGGTGCAACCCCTCTGGAAAACAGGATGGAGGTTCCTCAAATAGTTGAAATTAGAGCTACCATCCGATCCAGCAATTGCACTCCTGGGTATTTACCCCAAAGATACAAATGTAGGGACCCGAAGCGGTACGTGCACCCCATTGTTTATAGCTGCAATGTCCACAATAGCCAAACTGTTGAAAGAGCCAAGATGTCCATCGACAGATGAGTGGATAAAGAAGAGGTGGTATATATATACACAATGGAATATTACGCAGCCATCAAAAGGAATGAGATGTTGCCATGGACAACGACGTGGATGGAAGTGGAGGGTCCGATGATTAGTGAAATAAGTCAATCAGAGAAAGACATGTATCATATGACCTCACTGATATGAGGAATTCTTAATCTCAGGAACAGAGTGAGGCTTGCTGGAGTGGTCGGGGGTGGGAGGGATGGGCTGGCTGGGTGATAGACATTGGGGAGGGTATGAGCTACGGTGAGCGCTGTGAATTGTGTAAGACTGTTGAATCACAGATCTCTACTTCTGAAACAAATAACGCATCATATTTTAAGAATAAAGGAAAAGAAGGAGATAGCAGGAGAGGAAGAATGAAGGGGAGTTAGTGAGAGGGGGAGACAGACCAGGAGAGATGATGGATTCTGAAAAAAAATCCGAGGTTTCTAGAGGGGAGGTGGGTCGGGGGATTGGTTAGCCTGGTGATGGGTATTAAAGAGGGCACATTCTGCATGGAGCACTGTGTGTTCGGAACAAACAATGAATCATGGGACACTACACCAAAACAAATGATGTAGTACATGGTGATTAACAAAGCAATAAAAAACAAAGACTGTAATAAGAGATGAAGAAGGACACTATATCCTACTTAAAGGGTCTATCCAAGAAGAAGATCTAACAATTGTAAATGTCTATGCCCTGAACATGGGAGCATCCAATTATATAAGGCAATTTAGAAGAAAAGTAAAGAAAGACATTGACAACCATACAATCATAGTGGGGGACTTTAACACCCCCCTGACTGAAATGGCCAGATCATCTAAGCAAAAGATCAACAAGGAAATAAAGACTTTAAATGACACACTGGACCAAATGGACTTCACAGACATATTCAGAACGTTCCATCCCGAAGCAACGGAATACACATTCTTCTCTAGGGCCCATGGAACGTTCTCCAGAATGGATCACATCCTAGGTCACAAATCAGGTCTCAACCGGTACCCAAAGATTGGGATCATTCCCTGCACATTTTCAGACCACAATGCTTTGAAACTAGAACTCAATCACAAGAGGAAAGTCGGAAAGAACTCAAATACATGGAGGCTAAAGAGCATCCTACGAAAGAATGAATGGGTCAACCAGGAAATTAAAGAAGAATTTAAAAATTCATGGAAACCAATGAAAATGAAAACACAACTGTCCAAAATCTTTGGGATACAGCCAAGGCAGTCCTGCGAGGAAAGTATATAGCAATACAAGCCTTTCTCAAGAAACATGAAAGGTCTCAAATACACACCCTAACCCTACACCTAAAGGAGCTGGAGAAAGAACGGCCAATAAAGCCTAAACCCAGCAGGAGAAGAGAAATCATGCAGATCAGAGCAGAAATCAATGAAATAGAACCCAAAAGAACAGTAGAACAGATCAACGGAACTAGGAGCTGGTTCTTTGAAAGAATTCACAAGATTGATACACCCCTGTCCAGGCTGATCAAAAAGAAAAGAGAAATGACCCAAATCAACAAAATCATGAATGAAGGAGGAGAGATCACAACCAACACCAAAGAAATACAAACGATTATAAGAACGTAATCTGAGCAACCCTATGGCAGCATATTCCATAACCTGGAAGAAATGGGTGCATTCCTAGAGATGTGTCAACTACCAAAACTGACCCAGGAAGAAAGAGAAAACCTGAACAGTCCTATAACCACGAAGGCAATTGAAGTAGTCATCAAAAACCTCCCAAGAAACCAAAGCCCAGGGCCAGATGGATTCCCAGGGGAATTCTATCCGACATTTAAAGAAGAATTAATACCTATTCTCCTGAAACTGTTCCAAACAATAGAAATGGAAGGAAAACTTCCAAACTCATTTTATGAGGCCACCATTACCTTGATCCCAAAACCAGACAAAGATCCCATCAAAAAGGAGTATTAGAGACCAATATCCTTGATGAACATCGATGCAAAAATTCTCACCAAAATACTAGCCAAGAGGACCCAACAGTACATGAAAAGGAGTATTCACCATGACCAAGTGGGATTTATCCCGGGGCTGCAAGGCTGGTTCAACATCCGCAAATCAATCAACGTGATAAAACACATTAACCAAAGAAAGAACAAGAATCATATGATCCTCTCAATAGATGCAGAAAAACCATTTGACAAAGTAAAGCACACTTTCTGGATCAAAACTCTTCAGAGTACAGGGACAGCGGGTACATACCTCAATATCATAAAAGCCATCTACGAACAACCTACAGCGAATATCATTCTCAATGGGGAAAAGCTGAGATCTTTTCCCCTAAGGTCAGGAACGCGGCAGGGATAGCCACTCTCACCACTGCTATTCAACATAGTATTAGAAGTCCTAGCCACAGCAATCAGACAACAAAAAGAAATCCAAGGCATCCAAATCGGCAGAGAGGAAGTCAAACTCTCACTCTTTGCAGGTGATATGATACTTTATGTGGAAAACCCAAAAGACTCGACCCCAAAAATGCTACAACTCACACAGCAATTCCGTCAAGTAGCAGGCTATAAAATCAATGCACAGACATCAGTGGCATTCCTATACACCAACAACAAGACAGAAGAGAGACAAATCAAGGAGTCGATCCCATTCACAACTGCACCCAAAACCAGAAGAGACCTAGGAATACATTGAACCCAAGAGGCAAAGGATCTGTACCCAGAAAACTACCAAATACTCAGGAAAGAAATTGAAGAAGACACAAAGAAACGGAAAAACGTTCCATGCTCATGGATTGGGAGAACCAACATTGTGAAGAGGTCAATGCTACCTAGAGCAATCTACACATGCAATGCAATCCCCGTCAAAATACCATCCACTTTTTTCCAAGAAATGGAACAAATAATCCTAAGATTTGAATGGAACCAGAAGAGACCACGAATAGCCAGAGGAATATTGAGAAAGAAAAGCAAAGCTGGCGGCATCACAATTCTGGACTTCCAGCTCTATGACAAAGCTGTCATCATCAAGACAGTAGGGTACTGGCACAAAAACAGACACATAGATCCATGGAACAGAATCGAGAGCCCAGAAATGGACCCTCAACTCTATGGTCAACTTATCTTTGACAGAGCAGGAAAGAATGTCCAATGGCAAAAAGAGAGTCTCTTCAACAACTGGAGTTGTGGAAATTGGACAGCCCCATGCAGAAGAATGACACTGGACCATTTCCTGACACCACACACAAAAATAGACTCCAAATGTTTGAAAGACCTCAGTGTGAGACAGGACTCCATCAAAATCCTAAAGGAGAACACAGGTAGCAAGCTCTTCGACCTCAGCCGCAGCAACTCCTTCCTACAAACATCACCAAAGGCACGGGAAGCCAGGGCAAAAATGAACTATTGGGATTTCATCAAGATAAAAACCTTTGGCACAGCAAAAGAAACAGTCCACAAAACCAAAACACAACCGACAGATTGGGAGAAATTATTTACGAATGACATATCAGATAAAGGGCTACTATCCAATATGTTTAAAAACGTATCAAACTCAACACCCAAAGAACAAATAATCCAATCAAAAAATAGGCAGAAGACATGAACAGACATTTTTCCAAAGAAGACATCCAAATGGCCCACAGGCACAGGAAAAAGTGCTCAACACGGCTCGGCATCAGGGAAATCCACATCAAAACCTCAATGAGATACCCTCTCACACCCGTCAGAATGGCTCAAATGAACAAGTCAGGGAACGACAGAGGTTGGCGGGGATGTGGAGAAAGGGGAACCCTCCTACACTGGTGGTGGGAATGCAAGCTGGGGCAACCCCTCTGGAAAACAGGATGGAGGTTCCTCAAATAGTTGAAATTAGAGCTACCATCCGATCCAGCAATTGCACTCCTGGGTATTTACCCCAAAGATACAAATGTAGGGACCCGAAGCGGTACGTGCACCCCATTGTTTATAGCAGCAATGTCCACAGTAGCCAAACTTTTGAAAGAGCCAAGATGTCCATCGACAGATGAGTGGATAAAGAAGAGGTGGTATATATATACACAATGGAATATTACGCAGCCATCAAAAGGAATGAGATGTTGCCATGGACAACGACGTGGATGGAAGTGGAGGGTCCGATGATTAGTGAATTAAGTCAATCAGAGAAAGACATGTATCATATGACCTCACTGATATGAGGAATTCTTAATCTCAGGAACAGAGTGAGGGTTGCTGGAGTGGTCGGGGGTGGGAGGGATGGGCTGGCTGGGTGATAGACATTGGGGAGGGTATGAGCTACGGTGAGCGCTGTGAATTGTGTAAGACTGTTGAATCACAGATCTCTACTTCTGAAACAAATAACGCAACATATTTTAAGAATAAAGGAAAAGAAGGAGATAGCAGGAGAGGAAGAATGAAGGGGAGTTAGTGAGAGGGGGAGACAGACCAGGAGAGATGATGGATTCTGAAAAAAAATCCGAGGTTTCTAGAGGGGAGGTGGGTCGGGGGATTGGTTAGCCTGGTGATGGGTATTAAAGAGGGCACATTCTGCATGGAGCACTGTGTGTTCGGAACAAACAATGAATCATGGGACACTACACCAAAACAAATGATGTAGTACATGGTGATTAACAAAGCAATAAAAAACAAAGGCTGTAATAAGAGATGAAGAAGGACACTATATCCTACTTAAAGGGTCTATCCAAGAAGAAGATCTAACAATTGTAAATGTCTATGCCCCGAACATGGGAGCATCCAATTATATAAGGCAATTTAGAAGAAAAGCAAAGAAAGACATTGACAACCATACAATCATAGTGGGGGACTTTAACACCCCCCTGACTGAAATGGCCAGATCATCTAAGCAAAAGATCAACAAGGAAATAAAGACTTTAAATGACACACTGGACCAAATGGACTTCACAGACATATTCAGAACGTTCCATCCCGAAGCAACGGAATACACATTCTTCTCTAGGGCCCATGGAACGTTCTCCAGAATGGATCACATCCTAGGTCACAAATCAGGTCTCAACCGGTACCCAAAGATTGGGATCATTCCCTGCACATTTTCAGACCACAATGCTTTGAAACTAGAACTCAATCACAAGAGGAAAGTCGGAAAGAACTCAAATACATGGAGGCTAAAGAGCTTCCTACGAAAGAAAGAATGGGTCAACCAGGAAATTAAAGAAGAATTTAAAAATTCATGGAAACCAATGAAAATGAAAACACAACTGTCCAAAATCTTTGGGATACAGCCAAGGCAGTCCTGCGAGGAAAGTATATAGCAATACAAGCCTTTCTCAAGAAACATGAAAGGTCTCAAATACACACCCTAACCCTACACCTAAAGGAGCTGGAGAAAGAACGGCCAATAAAGCCTAAACCCAGCAGGAGAAGAGAAATCATGCAGATCAGAGCAGAAATCAATGAAATAGAACCCAAAAGAACAGTAGAACAGATCAACGGAACTAGGAGCTGGTTCTTTGAAAGAATTCACAAGATTGATACACCCCTGTCCAGGCTGATCAAAAAGAAAAGAGAAATGACCCAAATCAACAAAATCATGAATGAAGGAGGAGAGATCACAACCAACACCAAAGAAATACAAACGATTATAAGAACGTAATCTGAGCAACCCTATGGCAGCATATTCCATAACCTGGAAGAAATGGGTGCATTCCTAGAGATGTGTCAACTACCAAAACTGACCCAGGAAGAAAGAGAAAACCTGAACAGTCCTATAACCACGAAGGCAATTGAAGTAGTCATCAAAAACCTCCCAAGAAACCAAAGCCCAGGGCCAGATGGATTCCCAGGGGAATTCTATCCGACATTTAAAGAAGAATTAATACCTATTCTCCTGAAACTGTTCCAAACAATAGAAATGGAAGGAAAACTTCCAAACTCATTTTATGAGGCCACCATTACCTTGATCCCAAAACCAGACAAAGATCCCATCAAAAAGGAGTATTAGAGACCAATATCCTTGATGAACATCGATGCAAAAATTCTCACCAAAATACTAGCCAAGAGGACCCAACAGTACATGAAAAGGAGTATTCACCATGACCAAGTGGGATTTATCCCTGGGCTGCAAGGCTGGTTCAACATCCGCAAATCAATCAACGTGATAAAACACATTAACCAAAGAAAGAACAAGAATCATATGATCCTCTCAATAGATGCAGAAAAACCATTTGACAAAGTAAAGCACACTTTCTGGATCAAAACTCTTCAGAGTACAGGGACAGCGGGTACATACCTCAATATCATAAAAGCCATCTACGAACAACCTACAGCGAATATCATTCTCAATGGGGAAAAGCTGAGATCTTTTCCCCTAAGGTCAGGAACGCGGCAGGGATAGCCACTCTCACCACTGCTATTCAACATAGTATTAGAAGTCCTAGCCACAGCAATCAGACAACAAAAAGAAATCCAAGGCATCCAAATCGGCAGAGAGGAAGTCAAACTCTCACTCTTTGCAGATGATATGATACTTTATGTGGAAAACCCAAAAGACTCCACCCCAAAACTGCTACAACTCACACAGCAATTCCGTCAAGTAGCAGGCTATAAAATCAATGCACAGACATCAGTGGCATTCCTATACACCAACAACAAGACAGAAGAGAGACAAATCAAGGAGTCGATCCCATTCACAACTGCACCCAAAACCAGAAGAGACCTAGGAATAAATTGAACCCAAGAGGCAAAGGATCTGTACTCAGAAAACTACCAAATACTCAGGAAAGAAATTGAAGAAGACACAAAGAAACGGAAAAACGTTCCATGCTCATGGATTGGGAGAACCAACATTGTGAAGAGGTCAATGCTACCTAGAGCAATCTACACATGCAATGCAATCCCCGTCAAAATACCATCCACTTTTTTCCAAGAAATGGAACAAATAATCCTAAGATTTGAATGGAACCAGAAGAGACCACGAATAGCCAGAGGAATATTGAGAAAGAAAAGCAAAGCTGGCGGCATCACAATTCTGGACTTCCAGCTCTATGACAAAGCTGTCATCATCAAGACAGTAGGGTACTGGCACAAAAACAGACACATAGATCCATGGAACAGAATCGAGAGCCCAGAAATGGACCCTCAACTCTATGGTCAACTTATCTTTGACAGAGCAGGAAAGAATGTCCAATGGCAAAAAGAGAGTCTCTTCAACAACTGGAGTTGTGGAAATGGGACAGCCCCATGCAGAAGAATGACACTGGACCATTTCCTGACACCACACACAAAAATAGACTCCAAATGTTTGAAAGACCTCAGTGTGAGACAGGACTCCATCAAAATCCTAAAGGAGAACACAGGTAGCAAGCTCTTCGACCTCAGCCGCAGCAACTCCTTCCTACAAACATCACCAAAGGCACGGGAAGCCAGGGCAAAAATGAACTATTGGGATTTCATCAAGATAAAAACCTTTGGCACAGCAAAAGAAACAGTCCACAAAACCAAAACACAACCGACAGAATGGGAGAAATTATTTACGAATGACATATCAGATAAAGGGCTACTATCCAATATGTATAAAAACGTATCAAACTCAACACCCAAAGAACAAATAATCCAATCAAAAAATAGGCAGAAGACATGAACAGACATTTTTCCAAAGAAGACATCCAAATGGCCCACAGGCACAGGAAAAAGTGCTCAACACGGCTCGGCATCAGGGAAATCCACATCAAAACCTCAATGAGATACCCTCTCACACCCGACAGAATGGCTCAAATGAACAAGTCAGGGAACGACAGAGGTTGGCGGGGATGTGGAGAAAGGGGAACCCTCCTACACTGGTGGTGGGAATGCAAGCTGGGGCAACCCCTCTGGAAAACAGGATGGAGGTTCCTCAAATAGTTGAAATTAGAGCTACCATCCGATCCAGCAATTGCACTCCTGGGTATTTACCCCAAAGATACAAATGTAGGGACCCGAAGCGGTACGTGCACCCCATTGTTTATAGCAGCAATGTCCACAGTAGCCAAACTTTTGAAAGAGCCAAGATGTCCATCGACAGATGAGTGGATAAAGAAGAGGTGGTATATATATACACAATGGAATATTACGCAGCCATCAAAAGGAATGAGATGTTGCCATGGACAACGACGTGGATGGAAGTGGAGGGTCCGATGATTAGTGAAATAAGTCAATCAGAGAAAGACATGTATCATATGACCTCACTGATATGAGGAATTCTTAATCTCAGGAACAGAGTGAGGCTTGCTGGAGTGGTCGGGGGTGGGAGGGATGGGCTGGCTGGGTGATAGACATTGGGGAGGGTATGAGCTACGGTGAGCGCTGTGAATTGTGTAAGACTGTTGAATCACAGATCTCTACTTCTGAAACAAATAACGCAACATATTTTAAGAATAAAGGAAAAGAAGGAGATAGCAGGAGAGGAAGAATGAAGGGGAGTTAGTGAGAGGGGGAGACAGACCAGGAGAGATGATGGATTCTGAAAAAAAATCCGAGGTTTCTAGAGGGGAGGTGGGTCGGGGGATTGGTTAGCCTGGTGATGGGTATTAAAGAGGGCACATTCTGCATGGAGCACTGTGTGTTCGGAACAAACAATGAATCATGGGACACTACACCAAAACAAATGATGTAGTACATGGTGATTAACAAAGCAATAAAAAACAAAGGCTGTAATAAGAGATGAAGAAGGACACTATATCCTACTTAAAGGGTCTATCCAAGAAGAAGATCTAACAATTGTAAATGTCTATGCCCCGAACATGGGAGCATCCAATTATATAAGGCAATTTAGAAGAAAAGCAAAGAAAGACATTGACAACCATACAATCAGAGTGGGGGACTTTAACACCCCCCTGACTGAAATGGCCAGATCATCTAAGCAAAAGATCAACAAGGAAATAAAGACTTTAAATGACACACTGGACCAAATGGACTTCACAGACATATTCAGAACGTTCCATCCCGAAGCAACGGAATACACATTCTTCTCTAGGGCCCATGGAACGTTCTCCAGAATGGATCACATCCTAGGTCACAAATCAGGTCTCAACCGGTACCCAAAGATTGGGATCATTCCCTGCACATTTTCAGACCACAATGCTTTGAAACTAGAACTCAATCACAAGAGGAAAGTCGGAAAGAACTCAAATACATGGAGGGTAAAGAGCATCCTACGAAAGAATGAATGGGTCAACCAGGAAATTAAAGAAGAATTTAAAAATTCCTGGAAACCAATGAAAATGAAAACACAACTGTCCAAAATCTTTGGGATACAGCCAAGGCAGTCCTGCGAGGAAAGTATATAGCAATACAAGCCTTTCTCAAGAAACATGAAAGGTCTCAAATACACACCCTAACCCTACACCTAAAGGAGCTGGAGAAAGAACGGCCAATAAAGCCTAAACCCAGCAGGAGAAGAGAAATCATGCAGATCAGAGCAGAAATCAATGAAATAGAACCCAAAAGAACAGTAGAACAGATCAACGGAACTAGGAGCTGGTTCTTTGAAAGAATTCACAAGATTGATACACCCCTGTCCAGGCTGATCAAAAAGAAAAGAGAAATGACCCAAATCAACAAAATCATGAATGAAGGAGGAGAGATCACAACCAACACCAAAGAAATACAAACGATTATAAGAACGTAATCTGAGCAACCCTAGGGCAGCATATTCCATAACCTGGAAGAAATGGGTGCATTCCTAGAGATGTGTCAACTACCAAAACTGACCCAGGAAGAAAGAGAAAACCTGAACAGTCCTATAACCACGAAGGCAATTGAAGTAGTCATCAAAAACCTCCCAAGAAACCAAAG
Source organism: Eumetopias jubatus (assembly GCF_037043125.1). Classification (NCBI taxonomy): domain Eukaryota; kingdom Metazoa; phylum Chordata; class Mammalia; order Carnivora; family Otariidae; genus Eumetopias; species Eumetopias jubatus. The sequence continues at coordinate 772,238 of NW_028274859.1, forward strand.
CCCAGGGCCAGATGGATTCCCAGGGGAATTCTATCAGACATTTAAAGAAGAATTAATACCTATTCTCCTGAAACTGTTCCAAACAATAGAAATGGAAGGAAAACTTCCAATCTCATTTTATGAGGCCACCATTACCTTGATCCCAAAACCAGACAAAGATCCCATCAAAAAGGAGTATTAGAGACCAATATCCTTGATGAACATCGATGCAAAAATTCTCACCAAAATACTAGCCAAGAGGACCCAACAGTACATGAAAAGGAGTATTCACCATGACCAAGTGGGATTTATCCCTGGGCTGCAAGGCTGGTTCAACATCCGCAAATCAATCAACGTGATAAAACACATTAACCAAAGAAAGAACAAGAATCATATGATCCTCTCAATAGATGCAGAAAAACCATTTGACAAAGTAAAGCACACTTTCTGGATCAAAACTCTTCAGAGTACAGGGACAGCGGGTACATACCTCAATATCATAAAAGCCATCTACGAACAACCTACAGCGAATATCATTCTCAATGGGGAAAAGCTGAGATCTTTTCCCCTAAGGTCAGGAACGCGGCAGGGATAGCCACTCTCACCACTGCTATTCAACATAGTATTAGAAGTCCTAGCCACAGCAATCAGACAACAAAAAGAAATCCAAGGCATCCAAATCGGCAGAGAGGAAGTCAAACTCTCACTCTTTGCAGATGATATGATACTTTATGTGGAAAACCCAAAAGACTCCACCCCAAAACTGCTACAACTCACACAGCAATTCCGTCAAGTAGCAGGCTATAAAATCAATGCACAGACATCAGTGGCATTCCTATACACCAACAACAAGACAGAAGAGAGACAAATCAAGGAGTCGATCCCATTCACAACTGCACCCAAAACCAGAAGAGACCTAGGAATACATTGAACCCAAGAGGCAAAGGATCTGTACTCAGAAAACTACCAAATACTCAGGAAAGAAATTGAAGAAGACACAAAGAAACGGAAAAACGTTCCATGCTCATGGATTGGGAGAACCAACATTGTGAAGAGGTCAATGCTACCTAGAGCAATCTACACATGCAATGCAATCCCCGTCAAAATACCATCCACTTTTTTCCAAGAAATGGAACAAATAATCCTAAGATTTGAATGGAACCAGAAGAGACCACGAATAGCCAGAGGAATATTGAGAAAGAAAAGCAAAGCTGGCGGCATCACAATTCTGGACTTCCAGCTCTATGACAAAGCTGTCATCATCAAGACAGTAGGGTACTGGCACAAAAACAGACACATAGATCCATGGAACAGAATCGAGAGCCCAGAAATGGACCCTCAACTCTATGGTCAACTTATCTTTGACAGAGCAGGAAAGAATGTCCAATGGCAAAAAGAGAGTCTCTTCAACAACTGGAGTTGTGGAAATGGGACAGCCCCATGCAGAAGAATGACACTGGACCATTTCCTGACACCACACACAAAAATAGACTCCAAATGTTTGAAAGACCTCAGTGTGAGACAGGACTCCATCAAAATCCTAAAGGAGAACACAGGTAGCAAGCTCTTCGACCTCAGCCGCAGCAACTCCTTCCTACAAACATCACCAAAGGCACGGGAAGCCAGGGCAAAAATGAACTATTGGGATTTCATCAAGATAAAAACCTTTGGCACAGCAAAAGAAACAGTCCACAAAACCAAAACACAACCGACAGAATGGGAGAAATTATTTACGAATGACATATCAGATAAAGGGCTACTATCCAATATGTATAAAAACGTATCAAACTCAACACCCAAAGAACAAATAATCCAATCAAAAAATAGGCAGAAGACATGAACAGACATTTTTCCAAAGAAGACATCCAAATGGCCCACAGGCACAGGAAAAAGTGCTCAACACGGCTCGGCATCAGGGAAATCCACATCAAAACCTCAATGAGATACCCTCTCACACCCGACAGAATGGCTCAAATGAACAAGTCAGGGAACGACAGAGGTTGGCGGGGATGTGGAGAAAGGGGAACCCTCCTACACTGGTGGTGGGAATGCAAGCTGGGGCAACCCCTCTGGAAAACAGGATGGAGGTTCCTCAAATAGTTGAAATTAGAGCTACCATCCGATCCAGCAATTGCACTCCTGGGTATTTACCCCAAAGATACAAATGTAGGGACCCGAAGCGGTACGTGCACCCCATTGTTTATAGCAGCAATGTCCACAGTAGCCAAACTTTTGAAAGAGCCAAGATGTCCATCGACAGATGAGTGGATAAAGAAGAGGTGGTATATATATACACAATGGAATATTACGCAGCCATCAAAAGGAATGAGATGTTGCCATGGACAACGACGTGGATGGAAGTGGAGGGTCCGATGATTAGTGAAATAAGTCAATCAGAGAAAGACATGTATCATATGACCTCACTGATATGAGGAATTCTTAATCTCAGGAACAGAGTGAGGCTTGCTGGAGTGGTCGGGGGTGGGAGGGATGGGCTGGCTGGGTGATAGACATTGGGGAGGGTATGAGCTACGGTGAGCGCTGTGAATTGTGTAAGACTGTTGAATCACAGATCTCTACTTCTGAAACAAATAACGCAACATATTTTAAGAATAAAGGAAAAGAAGGAGATAGCAGGAGAGGAAGAATGAAGGGGAGTTAGTGAGAGGGGGAGACAGACCAGGAGAGATGATGGATTCTGAAAAAAAATCCGAGGTTTCTAGAGGGGAGGTGGGTCGGGGGATTGGTTAGCCTGGTGATGGGTATTAAAGAGGGCACATTCTGCATGGAGCACTGTGTGTTCGGAACAAACAATGAATCATGGGACACTACACCAAAACAAATGATGTAGTACATGGTGATTAACAAAGCAATAAAAAACAAAGGCTGTAATAAGAGATGAAGAAGGACACTATATCCTACTTAAAGGGTCTATCCAAGAAGAAGATCTAACAATTGTAAATGTCTATGCCCCGAACATGGGAGCATCCAATTATATAAGGCAATTTAGAAGAAAAGCAAAGAAAGACATTGACAACCATACAATCAGAGTGGGGGACTTTAACACCCCCCTGACTGAAATGGCCAGATCATCTAAGCAAAAGATCAACAAGGAAATAAAGACTTTAAATGACACACTGGACCAAATGGACTTCACAGACATATTCAGAACGTTCCATCCCGAAGCAACGGAATACACATTCTTCTCTAGGGCCCATGGAACGTTCTCCAGAATGGATCACATCCTAGGTCACAAATCAGGTCTCAACCGGTACCCAAAGATTGGGATCATTCCCTGCACATTTTCAGACCACAATGCTTTGAAACTAGAACTCAATCACAAGAGGAAAGTCGGAAAGAACTCAAATACATGGAGGGTAAAGAGCATCCTACGAAAGAATGAATGGGTCAACCAGGAAATTAAAGAAGAATTTAAAAATTCCTGGAAACCAATGAAAATGAAAACACAACTGTCCAAAATCTTTGGGATACAGCCAAGGCAGTCCTGCGAGGAAAGTATATAGCAATACAAGCCTTTCTCAAGAAACATGAAAGGTCTCAAATACACACCCTAACCCTACACCTAAAGGAGCTGGAGAAAGAACGGCCAATAAAGCCTAAACCCAGCAGGAGAAGAGAAATCATGCAGATCAGAGCAGAAATCAATGAAATAGAACCCAAAAGAACAGTAGAACAGATCAACGGAACTAGGAGCTGGTTCTTTGAAAGAATTCACAAGATTGATACACCCCTGTCCAGGCTGATCAAAAAGAAAAGAGAAATGACCCAAATCAACAAAATCATGAATGAAGGAGGAGAGATCACAACCAACACCAAAGAAATACAAACGATTATAAGAACGTAATCTGAGCAACCCTAGGGCAGCATATTCCATAACCTGGAAGAAATGGGTGCATTCCTAGAGATGTGTCAACTACCAAAACTGACCCAGGAAGAAAGAGAAAACCTGAACAGTCCTATAACCACGAAGGCAATTGAAGTAGTCATCAAAAACCTCCCAAGAAACCAAAGCCCAGGGCCAGATGGATTCCCAGGGGAATTCTATCAGACATTTAAAGAAGAATTAATACCTATTCTCCTGAAACTGTTCCAAACAATAGAAATGGAAGGAAAACTTCCAATCTCATTTTATGAGGCCACCATTACCTTGATCCCAAAACCAGACAAAGATCCCATCAAAAAGGAGTATTAGAGACCAATATCCTTGATGAACATCGATGCAAAAATTCTCACCAAAATACTAGCCAAGAGGACCCAACAGTACATGAAAAGGAGTATTCACCATGACCAAGTGGGATTTATCCCTGGGCTGCAAGGCTGGTTCAACATCCGCAAATCAATCAACGTGATAAAACACATTAACCAAAGAAAGAACAAGAATCATATGATCCTCTCAATAGATGCAGAAAAACCATTTGACAAAGTAAAGCACACTTTCTGGATCAAAACTCTTCAGAGTACAGGGACAGCGGGTACATACATCAATATCATAAAAGCCATCTACGAACAACCTACAGCGAATATCATTCTCAATGGGGAAAAGCTGAGATCTTTTCCCCTAAGGTCAGGAACGCGGCAGGGATAGCCACTCTCACCACTGCTATTCAACATAGTATTAGAAGTCCTAGCCACAGCAATCAGACAACAAAAAGAAATCCAAGGCATCCAAATCGGCAGAGAGGAAGTCAAACTCTCACTCTTTGCAGATGATATGATACTTTATGTGGAAAACCCAAAAGACTCCACCCCAAAACTGCTACAACTCACACAGCAATTCCGTCAAGTAGCAGGCTATAAAATCAATGCACAGACATCAGTGGCATTCCTATACACCAACAACAAGACAGAAGAGAGACAAATCAAGGAGTCGATCCCATTCACAACTGCACCCAAAACCAGAAGAGACCTAGGAATACATTGAACCCAAGAGGCAAAGGATCTGTACTCAGAAAACTACCAAATACTCAGGAAAGAAATTGAAGAAGACACAAAGAAACGGAAAAACGTTCCATGCTCATGGATTGGGAGAACCAACATTGTGAAGAGGTCAATGCTACCTAGAGCAATCTACACATGCAATGCAATCCCCGTCAAAATACCATCCACTTTTTTCCAAGAAATGGAACAAATAATCCTAAGATTTGAATGGAACCAGAAGAGACCACGAATAGCCAGAGGAATATTGAGAAAGAAAAGCAAAGCTGGCGGCATCACAATTCTGGACTTCCAGCTCTATGACAAAGCTGTCATCATCAAGACAGTAGGGTACTGGCACAAAAACAGACACATAGATCCATGGAACAGAATCGAGAGCCCAGAAATGGACCCTCAACTCTATGGTCAACTTATCTTTGACAGAGCAGGAAAGAATGTCCAATGGCAAAAAGAGAGTCTCTTCAACAACTGGAGTTGTGGAAATGGGACAGCCCCATGCAGAAGAATGACACTGGAGCATTTCCTGACACCACACACAAAAATAGACTCCAAATGTTTGAAAGACCTCAGTGTGAGACAGGACTCCATCAAAATCCTAAAGGAGAACACAGGTAGCAAGCTCTTCGACCTCAGCCGCAGCAACTCCTTCCTACAAACATCACCAAAGGCACGGGAAGCCAGGGCAAAAATGAACTATTGGGATTTCATCAAGATAAAAACCTTTGGCACAGCAAAAGAAACAGTCCACAAAACCAAAACACAACCGACAGAATGGGAGAAATTATTTACGAATGACATATCAGATAAAGGGCTACTATCCAATATGTATAAAAACGTATCAAACTCAACACCCAAAGAACAAATAATCCAATCAAAAAATAGGCAGAAGACATGAACAGACATTTTTCCAAAGAAGACATCCAAATGGCCCACAGGCACAGGAAAAAGTGCTCAACACGGCTCGGCATCAGGGAAATCCACATCAAAACCTCAATGAGATACCCCCTCACACCCGTCAGAATGGCTCAAATGAACAAGTCAGGGAACGACAGAGGTTGGCGGGGATGTGGAGAAAGGGGAACCCTCCTACACTGGTGGTGGGAATGCAAGCTGGTGCAACCCCTCTGGAAAACAGGATGGAGGTTCCTCAAATAGTTGAAATTAGAGCTACCATCCGATCCAGCAATTGCACTCCTGGGTATTTACCCCAAAGATACAAATGTAGGGACCCGAAGCGGTACGTGCACCCCATTGTTTATAGCAGCAATGTCCACAATAGCCAAACTGTTGAAAGAGCCAAGATGTCCATCGACAGAAGAGTGGATAAAGAAGAAGTGGTATATATATACACAATGGAATATTACGCAGCCATCAAAAGGAATGAGATGTTGCCATGGACAACGACGTGGATGGAAGTGGAGGGTCCGATGATTAGTGAAATAAGTCAATCAGAGAAAGACATGTATCATATGACCTCACTGATATGAGGAATTCTTAATCTCAGGAACAGAGTGAGGCTTGCTGGAGTGGTCGGGGGTGGGAGGGATGGGCTGGCTGGGTGATAGACATTGGGGAGGGTATGAGCTACGGTGAGCGCTGTGAATTGTGTAAGACTGTTGAATCACAGATCTCTACTTCTGAAACAAATAACGCAACATATTTTAAGAATAAAGTAAAAGAAGGAGATAGCAGGAGAGGAAGAATGAAGGGGAGTTAGTGAGAGGGGGAGACAGACCAGGAGACATGATGGATTCTGAAAAAAAATCCGAGGTTTCTAGAGGGGAGGTGGGTCGGGGGATTGGTTAGCCTGGTGATGGGTATTAAAGAGGGCACATTCTGCATGGAGCACTGTGTGTTCGGAACAAACAATGAATCATGGGACACTACACCAAAACAAATGATGTAGTACATGGTGATTAACAAAGCAATAAAAAACAAAGGCTGTAATAAGAGATGAAGAAGGACACTATATCCTACTTAAAGGGTCTATCCAAGAAGAAGATCTAACAATTGTAAATGTCTATGCCCCGAACATGGGAGCATCCAATTATATAAGGCAATTTAGAAGAAAAGCAAAGAAAGACATTGACAACCATACAATCAGAGTGGGGGACTTTAACACCCCCCTGACTGAAATGGCCAGATCATCTAAGCAAAAGATCAACAAGGAAATAAAGACTTTAAATGACACACTGGACCAAATGGACTTCACAGTCATATTCAGAACGTTCCATCCCGAAGCAACGGAATACACATTCTTCTCTAGGGCCCATGGAACGTTCTCCAGAATGGATCACATCCTAGGTCACAAATCAGGTCTCAACCGGTACCCAAAGATTGGGATCATTCCCTGCACATTTTCAGACCACAATGCTTTGAAACTAGAACTCAATCACAAGAGGAAAGTCGGAAAGAACTCAAATACATGGAGGGTAAAGAGCATCCTACGAAAGAATGAATGGGTCAACCAGGAAATTAAAGAAGAATTTAAAAATTCATGGAAACCAATGAAAATGAAAACACAACTGTCCAAAATCTTTGGGATACAGCCAAGGCAGTCCTGCGAGGAAAGTATATAGCAATACAAGCCTTTCTCAAGAAACATGAAAGTTCTCAAATACACACCCTAACCCTACACCTAAAGGAGCTGGAGAAAGAACGGCCAATAAAGCCTAAACCCAGCAGGAGAAGAGAAATCATGCAGATCAGAGCAGAAATCAATGAAATAGAACCCAAAAGAACAGTAGAACAGATCAACGGAACTAGGAGCTGGTTCTTTGAAAGAATTCACAAGATTGATACACCCCTGTCCAGGCTGATCAAAAAGAAAAGAGAAATGACCCAAATCAACAAAATCATGAATGAAGGAGGAGAGATCACAACCAACACCAAAGAAATACAAACGATTATAAGAACGTAATCTGAGCAACCCTATGGCAGCATATTCCATAACCTGGAAGAAATGGGTGCATTCCTAGAGATGTGTCAACTACCAAAACTGACCCAGGAAGAAAGAGAAAACCTGAACAGTCCTATAACCACGAAGGCAATTGAAGTAGTCATCAAAAACCTCCCAAGAAACCAAAGCCCAGGGCCAGATGGATTCCCAGGGGAATTCTATCAGACATTTAAAGAAGAATTAATACCTATTCTCCTGAAACTGTTCCAAACAATAGAAATGGAAGGAAAACTTCCAATCTCATTTTATGAGGCCACCATTACCTTGATCCCAAAACCAGACAAAGATCCCATCAAAAAGGAGTATTAGAGACCAATATCCTTGATGAACATCGATGCAAAAATTCTCACCAAAATACTAGCCAAGAGGACCCAACAGTACATGAAAAGGAGTATTCACCATGACCAAGTGGGATTTATCCCTGGGCTGCAAGGCTGGTTCAACATCCGCAAATCAATCAACGTGATAAAACACATTAACCAAAGAAAGAACAAGAATCATATGATCCTCTCAATAGATGCAGAAAAACCATTTGACAAAGTAAAGCACACTTTCTGGATCAAAACTCTTCAGAGTACAGGGACAGCGGGTACATACCTCAATATCATAAAAGCCATCTACGAACAACCTACAGCGAATATCATTCTCAATGGGGAAAAGCTGAGATCTTTTCCCCTAAGGTCAGGAACGCGGCAGGGATAGCCACTCTCACCACTGCTATTCAACATAGTATTAGAAGTCCTAGCCACAGCAATCAGACAACAAAAAGAAATCCAAGGCATCCAAATCGGCAGAGAGGAAGTCAAACTCTCACTCTTTGCAGATGATATGATACTTTATGTGGAAAACCCAAAAGACTCCACCCCAAAACTGCTACAACTCACACAGCAATTCCGTCAAGTAGCAGGCTATAAAATCAATGCACAGACATCAGTGGCATTCCTATACACCAACAACAAGACAGAAGAGAGACAAATCAAGGAGTCGATCCCATTCACAACTGCACCCAAAACCAGAAGAGACCTAGGAATACATTGAACCCAAGAGGCAAAGGATCTGTACTCAGAAAACTACCAAATACTCAGGAAAGAAATTGAAGAAGACACAAAGAAACGGAAAAAAGTTCCATGCTCATGGACTGGGAGAACCAACATTGTGAAGAGGTCAATGCTACCTAGAGCAATCTACACATGCAATGCAATCCCCATCAAAATACCATCCACTTTTTTCCAAGAAATCGAACAAATAATCCTAAGATTTGAATGGAACCAGAAGAGACCACGAATAGCCAGAGGAATATTGAGAAAGAAAAGCAAAGCTGGCGGCATCACAATTCTGGACTTCCAGCTCTATGACAAAGCTGTCATCATCAAGACAGTATGGTACTGGCACAAAAACAGACACATAGATCCATGGAACAGAATCGAGAGCCCAGAAGTGGACCCTCAACTCTATGGTCAACTTATCTTTGACAGAGCAGGAAAGAATGTCCAATGGCAAAAAGAGAGTCTCTTCAACAACTGGAGTTGTGGAAATTGGACAGCCCCATGCAGAAGAATGACACTGGACCATTTCCTGACACCACACACAAAAATAGACTCCAAATGTTTGAAAGACCTCAGTGTGAGGCAGGACTCCATCAAAATCCTAAAGGAGAACACAGGTAGCAAGCTCTTCGACCTCAGCCGCAGCAACTTCTTCCTACAAACATCACCAAAGGCACGGGAATCCAGGGCAAAAAGGAACTATTGGGATTTCATCAAGATAAAAACCTTTGGCACAGCAAAAGAAACAGTCCACAAAACCAAAAGACAACCGACAGAATGGGAGAAAATATTTACGAATGACATATCAGATAAAGGGCTACTATCCAATATGTATAAAAACGTATCAAACTCAACACCCAAAGAACAAATAATCCAATCAAAAAATAGGCAGAAGACATGAACAGACATTTTTCCAAAGAAGACATCCAAATGGCCAACAGGCACAGGAAAAAGTGATCAACACGGCTCGGCATCAGGGAAATCCACATCAAAACCTCAATGAGATACCCTCTGACACCCGTCAGAATGGCTCAAATGAACAAGTCAGGGAACGACAGAGATTGGCGGGGATGTGGAGAAAGGGGAACCCTCCTACACTGGTGGTGGGAATGCAAGCTGGTGCAACCCCTCTGGAAAACAGGATGGAGGTTCCTCAAATAGTTGAAATTAGAGCTACCATCCGATCCAGCAATTGCACTCCTGGGTATTTACCCCAAAGATACAAATGTAGGGACCCGAAGCGGTACGTGCACCCCATTGTTTATAGCTGCAATGTCCACAATAGCCAAACTGTTGAAAGAGCCAAGATGTCCATCGACAGATGAGTGGATAAAGAAGAGGTGGTATATATATACACAATGGAATATTACGCAGCCATCAAAAGGAATGAGATGTTGCCATGGACAACGACGTGGATGGAAGTGGAGGGTCCGATGATTAGTGAAATAAGTCAATCAGAGAAAGACATGTATCATATGACCTCACTGATATGAGGAATTCTTAATCTCAGGAACAGAGTGAGGCTTGCTGGAGTGGTCGGGGGTGGGAGGGATGGGCTGGCTGGGTGATAGACATTGGGGAGGGTATGAGCTACGGTGAGCGCTGTGAATTGTGTAAGACTGTTGAATCACAGATCTCTACTTCTGAAACAAATAACGCATCATATTTTAAGAATAAAGGAAAAGAAGGAGATAGCAGGAGAGGAAGAATGAAGGGGAGTTAGTGAGAGGGGGAGACAGACCAGGAGAGATGATGGATTCTGAAAAAAAATCCGAGGTTTCTAGAGGGGAGGTGGGTCGGGGGATTGGTTAGCCTGGTGATGGGTATTAAAGAGGGCACATTCTGCATGGAGCACTGTGTGTTCGGAACAAACAATGAATCATGGGACACTACACCAAAACAAATGATGTAGTACATGGTGATTAACAAAGCAATAAAAAACAAAGACTGTAATAAGAGATGAAGAAGGACACTATATCCTACTTAAAGGGTCTATCCAAGAAGAAGATCTAACAATTGTAAATGTCTATGCCCCGAACATGGGAGCATCCAATTATATAAGGCAATTTAGAAGAAAAGCAAAGAAAGACATTGACAACCATACAATCATAGTGGGGGACTTTAACACCCCCCTGACTGAAATGGCCAGATCATCTAAGCAAAAGATCAACAAGGAAATAAAGACTTTAAATGACACACTGGACCAAATGGACTTCACAGACATATTCAGAACGTTCCATCCCGAAGCAACGGAATACACATTCTTCTCTAGGGCCCATGGAACGTTCTCCAGAATGGATCACATCCTAGGTCACAAATCAGGTCTCAACCGGTACCCAAAGATTGGGATCATTCCCTGCACATTTTCAGACCACAATGCTTTGAAACTAGAACTCAATCACAAGAGGAAAGTCGGAAAGAACTCAAATACATGGAGGCTAAAGAGCATCCTACGAAAGAATGAATGGGTCAACCAGGAAATTAAAGAAGAATTTAAAAATTCATGGAAACCAATGAAAATGAAAACACAACTGTCCAAAATCTTTGGGATACAGCCAAGGCAGTCCTGCGAGGAAAGTATATAGCAATACAAGCCTTTCTCAAGAAACATGAAAGGTCTCAAATACACACCCTAACCCTACACCTAAAGGAGCTGGAGAAAGAACGGCCAATAAAGCCTAAACCCAGCAGGAGAAGAGAAATCATGCAGATCAGAGCAGAAATCAATGAAATAGAACCCAAAAGAACAGTAGAACAGATCAACGGAACTAGGAGCTGGTTCTTTGAAAGAATTCACAAGATTGATACACCCCTGTCCAGGCTGATCAAAAAGAAAAGAGAAATGACCCAAATCAACAAAATCATGAATGAAGGAGGAGAGATCACAACCAACACCAAAGAAATACAAACGATTATAAGAACGTAATCTGAGCAACCCTATGGCAGCATATTCCATAACCTGGAAGAAATGGGTGCATTCCTAGAGATGTGTCAACTACCAAAACTGACCCAGGAAGAAAGAGAAAACCTGAACAGTCCTATAACCACGAAGGCAATTGAAGTAGTCATCAAAAACCTCCCAAGAAACCAAAGCCCAGGGCCAGATGGATTCCCAGGGGAATTCTATCCGACATTTAAAGAAGAATTAATACCTATTCTCCTGAAACTGTTCCAAACAATAGAAATGGAAGGAAAACTTCCAAACTCATTTTATGAGGCCACCATTACCTTGATCCCAAAACCAGACAAAGATCCCATCAAAAAGGAGTATTAGAGACCAATATCCTTGATGAACATCGATGCAAAAATTCTCACCAAAATACTAGCCAAGAGGACCCAACAGTACATGAAAAGGAGTATTCACCATGACCAAGTGGGATTTATCCCGGGGCTGCAAGGCTGGTTCAACATCCGCAAATCAATCAACGTGATAAAACACATTAACCAAAGAAAGAACAAGAATCATATGATCCTCTCAATAGATGCAGAAAAACCATTTGACAAAGTAAAGCACACTTTCTGGATCAAAACTCTTCAGAGTACAGGGACAGCGGGTACATACCTCAATATCATAAAAGCCATCTACGAACAACCTACAGCGAATATCATTCTCAATGGGGAAAAGCTGAGATCTTTTCCCCTAAGGTCAGGAACGCGGCAGGGATAGCCACTCTCACCACTGCTATTCAACATAGTATTAGAAGTCCTAGCCACAGCAATCAGACAACAAAAAGAAATCCAAGGCATCCAAATCGGCAGAGAGGAAGTCAAACTCTCACTCTTTGCAGGTGATATGATACTTTATGTGGAAAACCCAAAAGACTCGACCCCAAAAATGCTACAACTCACACAGCAATTCCGTCAAGTAGCAGGCTATAAAATCAATGCACAGACATCAGTGGCATTCCTATACACCAACAACAAGACAGAAGAGAGACAAATCAAGGAGTCGATCCCATTCACAACTGCACCCAAAACCAGAAGAGACCTAGGAATACATTGAACCCAAGAGGCAAAGGATCTGTACCCAGAAAACTACCAAATACTCAGGAAAGAAATTGAAGAAGACACAAAGAAACGGAAAAACGTTCCATGCTCATGGATTGGGAGAACCAACATTGTGAAGAGGTCAATGCTACCTAGAGCAATCTACACATGCAATGCAATCCCCGTCAAAATACCATCCACTTTTTTCCAAGAAATGGAACAAATAATCCTAAGATTTGAATGGAACCAGAAGAGACCACGAATAGCCAGAGGAATATTGAGAAAGAAAAGCAAAGCTGGCGGCATCACAATTCTGGACTTCCAGCTCTATGACAAAGCTGTCATCATCAAGACAGTAGGGTACTGGCACAAAAACAGACACATAGATCCATGGAACAGAATCGAGAGCCCAGAAATGGACCCTCAACTCTATGGTCAACTTATCTTTGACAGAGCAGGAAAGAATGTCCAATGGCAAAAAGAGAGTCTCTTCAACAACTGGAGTTCTGGAAATGGGACAGCCCCATGCAGAAGAATGACACTGGACCATTTCCTGACACCACACACAAAAATAGACTCCAAATGTTTGAAAGACCTCAGTGTGAGACAGGACTCCATCAAAATCCTAAAGGAGAACACAGGTAGCAAGCTCTTCGACCTCAGCCGCAGCAACTCCTTCCTACAAACATCACCAAAGGCACGGGAAGCCAGGGCAAAAATGAACTATTGGGATTTCATCAAGATAAAAACCTTTGGCACAGCAAAAGAAACAGTCCACAAAACCAAAACACAACCGACAGATTGGGAGAAATTATTTACGAATGACATATCAGATAAAGGGCTACTATCCAATATGTTTAAAAACGTATCAAACTCAACACCCAAAGAACAAATAATCCAATCAAAAAATAGGCAGAAGACATGAACAGACATTTTTCCAAAGAAGACATCCAAATGGCCCACAGGCACAGGAAAAAGTGCTCAACACGGCTCGGCATCAGGGAAATCCACATCAAAACCTCAATGAGATACCCTCTCACACCCGTCAGAATGGCTCAAATGAACAAGTCAGGGAACGACAGAGGTTGGCGGGGATGTGGAGAAAGGGGAACCCTCCTACACTGGTGGTGGGAATGCAAGCTGGTGCAACCCCTCTGGAAAACAGGATGGAGGTTCCTCAAATAGTTGAAATTAGAGCTACCATCCGATCCAGCAATTGCACTCCTGGGTATTTACCCCAAAGATACAAATGTAGGGACCCGAAGCGGTACGTGCACCCCATTGTTTATAGCAGCAATGTCCACAGTAGCCAAACTTTTGAAAGAGCCAAGATGTCCATCGACAGATGAGTGGATAAAGAAGAGGTGGTATATATATACACAATGGAATATTACGCAGCCATCAAAAGGAATGAGATGTTGCCATGGACAACGACGTGGATGGAAGTGGAGGGTCCGATGATTAGTGAATTAAGTCAATCAGAGAAAGACATGTATCATATGACCTCACTGATATGAGGAATTCTTAATCTCAGGAACAGAGTGAGGGTTGCTGGAGTGGTCGGGGGTGGGAGGGATGGGCTGGCTGGGTGATAGACATTGGGGAGGGTATGAGCTACGGTGAGCGCTGTGAATTGTGTAAGACTGTTGAATCACAGATCTCTACTTCTGAAACAAATAACGCAACATATTTTAAGAATAAAGGAAAAGAAGGAGATAGCAGGAGAGGAAGAATGAAGGGGAGTTAGTGAGAGGGGGAGACAGACCAGGAGAGATGATGGATTCTGAAAAAAAATCCGAGGTTTCTAGAGGGGAGGTGGGTCGGGGGATTGGTTAGCCTGGTGATGGGTATTAAAGAGGGCACATTCTGCATGGAGCACTGTGTGTTCGGAACAAACAATGAATCATGGGACACTACACCAAAACAAATGATGTAGTACATGGTGATTAACAAAGCAATAAAAAACAAAGGCTGTAATAAGAGATGAAGAAGGACACTATATCCTACTTAAAGGGTCTATCCAAGAAGAAGATCTAACAATTGTAAATGTCTATGCCCCGAACATGGGAGCATCCAATTATATAAGGCAATTTAGAAGAAAAGCAAAGAAAGACATTGACAACCATACAATCATAGTGGGGGACTTTAACACCCCCCTGACTGAAATGGCCAGATCATCTAAGCAAAAGATCAACAAGGAAATAAAGACTTTAAATGACACACTGGACCAAATGGACTTCACAGACATATTCAGAACGTTCCATCCCGAAGCAACGGAATACACATTCTTCTCTAGGGCCCATGGAACGTTCTCCAGAATGGATCACATCCTAGGTCACAAATCAGGTCTCAACCGGTACCCAAAGATTGGGATCATTCCCTGCACATTTTCAGACCACAATGCTTTGAAACTAGAACTCAATCACAAGAGGAAAGTCGGAAAGAACTCAAATACATGGAGGCTAAAGAGCTTCCTACGAAAGAAAGAATGGGTCAACCAGGAAATTAAAGAAGAATTTAAAAATTCATGGAAACCAATGAAAATGAAAACACAACTGTCCAAAATCTTTGGGATACAGCCAAGGCAGTCCTGCGAGGAAAGTATATAGCAATACAAGCCTTTCTCAAGAAACATGAAAGGTCTCAAATACACACCCTAACCCTACACCTAAAGGAGCTGGAGAAAGAACGGCCAATAAAGCCTAAACCCAGCAGGAGAAGAGAAATCATGCAGATCAGAGCAGAAATCAATGAAATAGAACCCAAAAGAACAGTAGAACAGATCAACGGAACTAGGAGCTGGTTCTTTGAAAGAATTCACAAGATTGATACACCCCTGTCCAGGCTGATCAAAAAGAAAAGAGAAATGACCCAAATCAACAAAATCATGAATGAAGGAGGAGAGATCACAACCAACACCAAAGAAATACAAACGATTATAAGAACGTAATCTGAGCAACCCTATGGCAGCATATTCCATAACCTGGAAGAAATGGGTGCATTCCTAGAGATGTGTCAACTACCAAAACTGACCCAGGAAGAAAGAGAAAACCTGAACAGTCCTATAACCACGAAGGCAATTGAAGTAGTCATCAAAAACCTCCCAAGAAACCAAAGCCCAGGGCCAGATGGATTCCCAGGGGAATTCTATCCGACATTTAAAGAAGAATTAATACCTATTCTCCTGAAACTGTTCCAAACAATAGAAATGGAAGGAAAACTTCCAAACTCATTTTATGAGGCCACCATTACCTTGATCCCAAAACCAGACAAAGATCCCATCAAAAAGGAGTATTAGAGACCAATATCCTTGATGAACATCGATGCAAAAATTCTCACCAAAATACTAGCCAAGAGGACCCAACAGTACATGAAAAGGAGTATTCACCATGACCAAGTGGGATTTATCCCGGGGCTGCAAGGCTGGTTCAACATCCGCAAATCAATCAACGTGATAAAACACATTAACCAAAGAAAGAACAAGAATCATATGATCCTCTCAATAGATGCAGAAAAACCATTTGACAAAGTAAAGCACACTTTCTGGATCAAAACTCTTCAGAGTACAGGGACAGCGGGTACATACCTCAATATCATAAAAGCCATCTACGAACAACCTACAGCGAATATCATTCTCAATGGGGAAAAGCTGAGATCTTTTCCCCTAAGGTCAGGAACGCGGCAGGGATAGCCACTCTCACCACTGCTATTCAACATAGTATTAGAAGTCCTAGCCACAGCAATCAGACAACAAAAAGAAATCCAAGGCATCCAAATCGGCAGAGAGGAAGTCAAACTCTCCCTCTTTGCAGGTGATATGATACTTTATGTGGAAAACCCAAAAGACTCCACCCCAAAACTGCTACAACTCACACAGCAATTCCGTCAAGTAGCAGGCTATAAAATCAATGCACAGACATCAGTGGCATTCCTATACACCAACAACAAGACAGAAGAGAGACAAATCAAGGAGTCGATCCCATTCACAACTGCACCCAAAACCAGAAGAGACCTAGGAATAAATTGAACCCAAGAGGCAAAGGATCTGTACTCAGAAAACTACCAAATACTCAGGAAAGAAATTGAAGAAGACACAAAGAAACGGAAAAACGTTCCATGCTCATGGATTGGGAGAACCAACATTGTGAAGAGGTCAATGCTACCTAGAGCAATCTACACATGCAATGCAATCCCCGTCAAAATACCATCCACTTTTTTCCAAGAAATGGAACAAATAATCCTAAGATTTGAATGGAACCAGAAGAGACCACGAATAGCCAGAGGAATATTGAGAAAGAAAAGCAAAGCTGGCGGCATCACAATTCTGGACTTCCAGCTCTATGACAAAGCTGTCATCATCAAGACAGTAGGGTACTGGCACAAAAACAGACACATAGATCCATGGAACAGAATCGAGAGCCCAGAAATGGACCCTCAACTCTATGGTCAACTTATCTTTGACAGAGCAGGAAAGAATGTCCAATGGCAAAAAGAGAGTCTCTTCAACAACTGGAGTTGTGGAAATGGGACAGCCCCATGCAGAAGAATGACACTGGACCATTTCCTGACACCACACACAAAAATAGACTCCAAATGTTTGAAAGACCTCCGTGTGAGACAGGACTCCATCAAAATCCTAAAGGAGAACACAGGTAGCAAGCTCTTCGACCTCAGCCGCAGCAACTCCTTCCTACAAACATCACCAAAGGCACGGGAAGCCAGGGCAAAAATTAACTATTGGGATTTCATCAAGATAAAAAGCTTTGGCACAGCAAAAGAAACAGTCCACAAAACCAAAACACAACCGACAGAATGGGAGAAATTATTTACGAATGACATATCAGATAAAGGGCTACTATCCAATATGTATAAAAACGTATCAAACTCAACACCCAAAGAACAAATAATCCAATCAAAAAATAGGCAGAAGACATGAACAGACATTTTTCCAAAGAAGACATCCAAATGGCCCACAGGCACAGGAAAAATTGCTCAACACGGCTCGGCATCAGGGAAATCCACATCAAAACCTCAATGAGATACCCCCTCACACCCGTCAGAATGGCTCAAATGAACAAGTCAGGGAACGACAGAGGTTGGCGGGGATGTGGAGAAAGGGGAACCCTCCTACACTGGTGGTGGGAATGCAAGCTGGTGCAACCCCTCTGGAAAACAGGATGGAGGTTCCTCAAATAGTTGAAATTAGAGCTACCATCCGATCCAGCAATTGCACTCCTGGGTATTTACCCCAAAGATACAAATGTAGGGACCCGAAGCGGTACGTGCACCCCATTGTTTATAGCAGCAATGTCCACAATAGCCAAACTGTTGAAAGAGCCAAGATGTCCATCGACAGAAGAGTGGATAAAGAAGAAGTGGTATATATATACACAATGGAATATTACGCAGCCATCAAAAGGAATGAGATGTTGCCATGGACAACGACGTGGATGGAAGTGGAGGGTCCGATGATTAGTGAAATAAGTCAATCAGAGAAAGACATGTATCATATGACCTCACTGATATGAGGAATTCTTAATCTCAGGAACAGAGTGAGGCTTGCTGGAGTGGTCGGGGGTGGGAGGGATGGGCTGGCTGGGTGATAGACATTGGGGAGGGTATGAGCTACGGTGAGCGCTGTGAATTGTGTAAGACTGTTGAATCACAGATCTCTACTTCTGAAACAAATAACGCAACATATTTTAAGAATAAAGGAAAAGAAGGAGATAGCAGGAGAGGAAGAATGAAGGGGAGTTAGTGAGAGGGGGAGACAGACCAGGAGAGATGATGGATTCTGAAAAAAAATCCGAGGTTTCTAGAGGGGAGGTGGGTCGGGGGATTGGTTAGCCTGGTGATGGGTATTAAAGAGGGCACATTCTGCATGGAGCACTGTGTGTTCGGAACAAACAATGAATCATGGGACACTACACCAAAACAAATGATGTAGTACATGGTGATTAACAAAGCAATAAAACAAAGGCTGTAATAAGAGATGAAGAAGGACACTATATCCTACTTAAAGGGTCTATCCAAGAAGAAGATCTAACAATTGTAAATGTCTATGCCCCGAACATGGGAGCATCCAATTATATAAGGCAATTTAGAAGAAAAGCAAAGAAAGACATTGACAACCATACAATCAGAGTGGGGGACTTTAACACCCCCCTGACTGAAATGGCCAGATCATCTAAGCAAAAGATCAACAAGGAAATAAAGACTTTAAATGACACACTGGACCAAATGGACTTCACAGACATATTCAGAACGTTCCATCCCGAAGCAACGGAATACACATTCTTCTCTAGGGCCCATGGAACGTTCTCCAGAATGGATCACATCCTAGGTCACAAATCAGGTCTCAACCGGTACCCAAAGATTGGGATCATTCCCTGCACATTTTCAGACCACAATGCTTTGAAACTAGAACTCAATCACAAGAGGAAAGTCGGAAAGAACTCAAATACATGGAGGGTAAAGAGCATCCTACGAAAGAATGAATGGGTCAACCAGGAAATTAAAGAAGAATTTAAAAATTCATGGAAACCAATGAAAATGAAAACACAACTGTCCAAAATCTTTGGGATACAGCCAAGGCAGTCCTGCGAGGAAAGTATATAGCAATACAAGCCTTTCTCAAGAAACATGAAAGTTCTCAAATACACACCCTAACCCTACACCTAAAGGAGCTGGAGAAAGAACGGCCAATAAAGCCTAAACCCAGCAGGAGAAGAGAAATCATGCAGATCAGAGCAGAAATCAATGAAATAGAACCCAAAAGAACAGTAGAACAGATCAACGGAACTAGGAGCTGGTTCTTTGAAAGAATTCACAAGATTGATACACCCCTGTCCAGGCTGATCAAAAAGAAAAGAGAAATGACCCAAATCAACAAAATCATGAATGAAGGAGGAGAGATCACAACCAACACCAAAGAAATACAAACGATTATAAGAACGTAATCTGAGCAACCCTATGGCAGCCTATTCCATAACCTGGAAGAAATGGGTGCATTCCTAGAGATGTGTCAACTACCAAAACTGACCCAGGAAGAAAGAGAAAACCTGAACAGTCCTATAACCACGAAGGCATTTGAAGTAGTCATCAAAAACCTCCCAAGAAACCAAAGCCCAGGGCCAGATGGATTCCCAGGGGAATTCTATCCGACATTTAAAGAAGAATTAATACCTATTCTCCTGAAACTGTTCCAAACAATAGAAATGGAAGGAAAACTTCCAAACTCATTTTATGAGGCCACCATTACCTTGATCCCAAAACCAGACAAAGATCCCATCAAAAAGGAGTATTAGAGACCAATATCCTTGATGAACATCGATGCAAAAATTCTCACCAAAATACTAGCCAAGAGGACCCAACAGTACATGAAAAGGAGTATTCACCATGACCAAGTGGGATTTATCCCTGGGCTGCAAGGCTGGTTCAACATCCGCAAATCAATCAACGTGATAAAACACATTAACCAAAGAAAGAACAAGAATCATATGATCCTCTCAATAGATGCAGAAAAACCATTTGACAAAGTAAAGCACACTTTCTGGATCAAAACTCTTCAGAGTACAGGGACAGCGGGTACATACCTCAATATCATAAAAGCCATCTACGAACAACCTACAGCGAATATCATTCTCAATGGGGAAAAGCTGAGATCTTTTCCCCTAAGGTCAGGAACGCGGCAGGGATAGCCACTCTCACCACTGCTATTCAACATAGTATTAGAAGTCCTAGCCACAGCAATCAGACAACAAAAAGAAATCCAAGGCATCCAAATCGGCAGAGAGGAAGTCAAACTCTCACTCTTTGCAGATGATATGATACTTTATGTGGAAAACCCAAAAGACTCCACCCCAAAACTGCTACAACTCACACAGCAATTCCGTCAAGTAGCAGGCTATAAAATCAATGCACAGACATCAGTGGCATTCCTATACACCAACAACAAGACAGAAGAGAGACAAATCAAGGAGTCGATCCCATTCACAACTGCACCCAAAACCAGAAGAGACCTAGGAATACATTGAACCCAAGAGGCAAAGGATCTGTACTCAGAAAACTACCAAATACTCAGGAAAGAAATTGAAGAAGACACAAAGAAACGGAAAAACGTTCCATGCTCATGGATTGGGAGAACCAACATTGTGAAGAGGTCAATGCTACCTAGAGCAATCTACACATGCAATGCAATCCCCGTCAAAATACCATCCACTTTTTTCCAAGAAATGGAACAAATAATCCTAAGATTTGAATGGAACCAGAAGAGACCACGAATAGCCAGAGGAATATTGAGAAAGAAACGCAAAGCTGGCGGCATCACAATTCTGGACTTCCAGCTCTATGACAAAGCTGTCATCATCAAGACAGTAGGGTACTGGCACAAAAACAGACACATAGATCCATGGAACAGAATCGAGAGCCCAGAAATGGACCCTCAACTCTATGGTCAACTTATCTTTGACAGAGCAGGAAAGAATGTCCAATGGCAAAAAGAGAGTCTCTTCAACAACTGGAGTTGTGGAAATTGGACAGCCCCATGCAGAAGAATGACACTGGACCATTTCCTGACACCACACACAAAAATAGACTCCAAATGTTTGAAAGACCTCAGTGTGAGACAGGACTCCATCAAAATCCTAAAGGAGAACACAGGTAGCAAGCTCTTCGACCTCAGCCGCAGCAACTTCTTCCTACAAACATCACCAAAGGCACGGGAAGCCAGGGCAAAAATGAACTATTGGGATTTCATCAAGATAAAAACCTTTGGCACAGCAAAAGAAACAGTCCACAAAACCAAAACACAAGCGACAGAATGGGAGAAATTATTTACGAATGACATATCAGATAAAGGGCTACTATCCAATATGTATAAAAACGTATCAAACTCAACACCCAAAGAACAAATAATCCAATCGAAAAATAGGCAGAAGACATGAACAGACATTTTTCCAAAGAAGACATCCAAATGGCCCACAGGCACAGGAAAAAGTGCTCAACACGGCTCGGCATCAGGGAAATCCACATCAAAACCTCAATGAGATACCCCCTCACACCCGTCAGAATGGCTCAAATGAACAAGTCAGGGAACGACAGAGGTTGGCGGGGATGTGGAGAAAGGGGAACCCTCCTACACTGGTGGTGGGAATGCAAGCTGGTGCAACCCCTCTGGAAAACAGGATGGAGGTTCCTCAAATAGTTGAAATTAGAGCTACCATCCGATCCAGCAATTGCACTCCTGGGTATTTACCCCAAAGATACAAATGTAGGGACCCGAAGCGGTACGTGCACCCCATTGTTTATAGCAGCAATGTCCACAATAGCCAAACTGTTGAAAGAGCCAAGATGTCCATCGACAGAAGAGTGGATAAAGAAGAAGTGGTATATATATACACAATGGAATATTACGCAGCCATCAAAAGGAATGAGATGTTGCCATGGACAACGACGTGGATGGAAGTGGAGGGTCCGATGATTAGTGAAATAAGTCAATCAGAGAAAGACATGTATCATATGACCTCACTGATATGAGGAATTCTTAATCTCAGGAACAGAGTGAGGCTTGCTGGAGTGGTCGGGGGTGGGAGGGATGGGCTGGCTGGGTGATAGACATTGGGGAGGGTATGAGCTACGGTGAGCGCTGTGAATTGTGTAAGACTGTTGAATCACAGATCTCTACTTCTGAAACAAATAACGCAACATATTTTAAGAATAAAGTAAAAGAAGGAGATAGCAGGAGAGGAAGAATGAAGGGGAGTTAGTGAGAGAGGGAGACAGACCAGGAGAGATGATGGATTCTGAAAAAAAATCCGAGGTTTCTAGAGGGGAGGTGGGTCGGGGGATTGGTTAGCCTGGTGATGGGTATTAAAGAGGGCACATTCTGCATGGAGCACTGTGTGTTCGGAACAAACAATGAATCATGGGACACTACACCAAAACAAATGATGTAGTACATGGTGATTAACAAAGCAATAAAAAACAAAGGCTGTAATAAGAGATGAAGAAGGACACTATATCCTACTTAAAGGGTCTATCCAAGAAGAAGATCTAACAATTGTAAATGTCTATGCCCCGAACATGGGAGCATCCAATTATATAAGGCAATTTAGAAGAAAAGCAAAGAAAGACATTGACAACCATACAATCATAGTGGGGGACTTTAACACCCCCCTGACTGAAATGGCCAGATCATCTAAGCAAAAGATCAACAAGGAAATAAAGACTTTAAATGACACACTGGACCAAATGGACTTCACAGACATATTCAGAACGTTCCATCCCGAAGCAACGGAATACACATTCTTCTCTAGGGCCCATGGAACGTTCTCCAGAATGGATCACATCCTAGGTCACAAATCAGGTCTCAACCGGTACCCAAAGATTGGGATCATTCCCTGCACATTTTCAGACCTCAATGCTTTGAAACTAGAACTCAATCACAAGAGGAAAGTCGGAAAGAACTCAAATACATGGAGGCTAAAGAGCATCCTACGAAAGAATGAATGGGTCAACCAGGAAATTAAAGAAGAATTTAAAAATTCATGGAAACCAATGAAAATGAAAACACAACTGTCCAAAATCTTTGGGATACAGCCAAGGCAGTCCTGCGAGGAAAGTATATAGCAATACAAGCCTTTCACAAGAAACATGAAAGGTCTCAAATACACACCCTAACCCTACACCTAAAGGAGCTGGAGAAAGAACGGCCAATAAAGCCTAAACCCAGCAGGAGAAGAGAAATCATGGAGATCAGAGCAGAAATCAATGAAATAGAACCCAAAAGAACAGTAGAACAGATCAACGGAACTAGGAGCTGGTTCTTTGAAAGAATTCACAAGATTGATACACCCCTGTCCAGGCTGATCAAAAAGAAAAGAGAAATGACCCAAATCAACAAAATCATGAATGAAGGAGGAGAGATCACAACCAACACCAAAAAAATACAAACGATTATAAGAACGTAATCTGAGCAACCCTATGGCAGCATATTCCATAACCTGGAAGAAATGGGTGCATTCCTAGAGATGTGTCAACTACCAAAACTGACCCAGGAAGAAAGAGAAAACCTGAACAGTCCTATAACCACGAAGGCAATTGAAGTAGTCATCAAAAACCTCCCAAGAAACCAAAGCCCAGGGCCAGATGGATTCCCAGGGGAATTCTATCCGACATTTAAAGAAGAATTAATACCTATTCTCCTGAAAATGTTCCAAACAATAGAAATGGAAGGAAAACTTCCAATCTCATTTTATGATGCCACCATTACCTTGATCCCAAAACCAGACAAAGATCCTATCAAAAAGGAGTATTAGAGACCAATATCCTTGATGAACATCGATGCAAAAATTCTCACCAAAATACTAGCCAAGAGGACCCAACAGTACATGAAAAGGAGTATTCACCATGACCAAGTGGGATTTATCCCTGGGCTGCAAGGCTGGTTCAACATCCGCAAATCAATCAACGTGATAAAACACATTAACCAAAGAAAGAACAAGAATCATATGATCCTCTCAATAGATGCAGAAAAACCATTTGACAAAGTAAAGCACACTTTCTGGATCAAAACTCTTCAGAGTACAGGGACAGCGGGTACATACCTCAATATCATAAAAGCCATCTACGAACAACCTACAGCGAATATCATTCTCAATGGGGAAAAGCTGAGGTCTTTTCCCCTAAGGTCAGGAACGCGGCAGGGATAGCCACTCTCACCACTGCTATTCAACATAGTATTAGAAGTCCTAGCCACAGCAATCAGACAACAAAAAGAAATCCAAGGCATCCAAATCGGCAGAGAGGAAGTCAAACTCTCACTCTTTGCCGATGATATGATATTTATGTGGAAAACCCAAAAGACTCCACCCCAAAACTGCTACAACTCACACAGCAATTCCGTCAAGTAGCAGGCTATAAAATCAATGCACAGACATCAGTGGCATTCCTATACACCAACAACAAGACAGAAGAGAGACAAATCAAGGAGTCGATCCCATTCACAACTGCACCCAAAACCAGAAGAGACCTAGGAATAAATTGAACCCAAGAGGCAAAGGATCTGTAACCCGAAAACTACCAAATACTCAGGAAAGAAATTGAAGAAGACACAAAGAAACGGAAAAACGTTCCATGCTCATGGATTGGGAGAACCAACATTGTGAAGAGGTCAATGCTACCTAGAGCAATCTACACATGCAATGCAATCCCCGTCAAAATACCATCCACTTTTTTCCAAGAAATGGAACAAATAATCCTAAGATTTGAATGGAACCAGAAGAGACCACGAATAGCCAGAGGAATATTGAGAAAGAAAAGCAAAGCTGGCGGCATCACAATTCTGGACTTCCAGCTCTATGACAAAGCTGTCATCATCAAGACAGTAGGGTACTGGCACAAAAACAGACACATAGATCCATGGAACAGAATCGAGAGCCCAGAAATGGACCCTCAACTCTATGGTCAACTTATCTTTGACAGAGCAGGAAAGAATGTCCAATGGCAAAAAGAGAGTCTCTTCAACAACTGGAGTTGTGGAAATGGGACAGCCCCATGCAGAAGAATGACACTGGACCATTTCCTGACACCACACACAAAAATAGACTCCAAATGTTTGAAAGACCTCAGTGTGAGACAGGACTCCATCAAAATCCTAAAGGAGAACACAGGTAGCAAGCTCTTCGACCTCAGCCGCAGCAACTCCTTCCTACAAACATCACCAAAGGCACGGGAAGCCAGGGCAAAAATGAACTATTGGGATTTCATCAAGATAAAAACCTTTGGCACAGCAAAAGAAACAGTCCACAAAACCAAAACACAACCGACAGAATGGGAGAAATTATTTACGAATGACATATCAGATAAAGGGCTACTATCCAATATGTATAAAAACGTATCAAACTCAACACCCAAAGAACAAATAATCCAATCAAAAAATAGGCAGAAGACATGAACAGACATTTTTCCAAAGAAGACATCCAAATGGCCCACAGGCACAGGAAAAAGTGCTCAACACGGCTCGGCATCAGGGAAATCCACATCAAAACCTCAATGAGATACCCTCTCACACCCGTCAGAATGGCTCAAATGAACAAGTCAGGGAACGACAGAGGTTGGCGGGGATGTGGAGAAAGGGGAACCCTCCTACACTGGTGGTGGGAATGCAAGCTGGGGCAACCCCTCTGGAAAACAGGATGGAGGTTCCTCAAATAGTTGAAATTAGAGCTACCATCCGATCCAGCAATTGCACTCCTGGGTATTTACCCCAAAGATACAAATGTAGGGACCCGAAGCGGTACGTGCACCCCATTGTTTATAGCAGCAATGTCCACAGTAGCCAAACTTTTGAAAGAGCCAAGATGTCCATCGACAGATGAGTGGATAAAGAAGAGGTGGTATATATATACACAATGGAATATTACGCAGCCATCAAAAGGAATGAGATGTTGCCATGGACAACGACGTGGATGGAAGTGGAGGGTCCGATGATTAGTGAAATAAGTCAATCAGAGAAAGACATGTATCATATGACCTCACTGATATGAGGAATTCTTAATCTCAGGAACAGAGTGAGGCTTGCTGGAGTGGTCGGGGGTGGGAGGGATGGGCTGGCTGGGTGATAGACATTGGGGAGGGTATGAGCTACGGTGAGCGCTGTGAATTGTGTAAGACTGTTGAATCACAGATCTCTACTTCTGAAACAAATAACGCAACATATTTTAAGAATAAAGGAAAAGAAGGAGATAGCAGGAGAGGAAGAATGAAGGGGAGTTAGTGAGAGGGGGAGACAGACCAGGAGAGATGATGGATTCTGAAAAAAAATCCGAGGTTTCTAGAGGGGAGGTGGGTCGGGGGATTGGTTAGCCTGGTGATGGGTATTAAAGAGGGCACATTCTGCATGGAGCACTGTGTGTTCGGAACAAACAATGAATCATGGGACACTACACCAAAACAAATGATGTAGTACATGGTGATTAACAAAGCAATAAAAAACAAAGGCTGTAATAAGAGATGAAGAAGGACACTATATCCTACTTAAAGGGTCTATCCAAGAAGAAGATCTAACAATTGTAAATGTCTATGCCCCGAACATGGGAGCATCCAATTATATAAGGCAATTTAGAAGAAAAGCAAAGAAAGACATTGACAACCATACAATCATAGTGGGGGACTTTAACACCCCCCTGACTGAAATGGCCAGATCATCTAAGCAAAAGATCAACAAGGAAATAAAGACTTTAAATGACACACTGGAACAAATGGACTTCACAGACATATTCAGAACGTTCCATCCCGAAGCAACGGAATACACATTCTTCTCTAGGGCCCATGGAACGTTCTCCAGAATGGATCACATCCTAGGTCACAAATCAGGTCTCAACCGGTACCCAAAGATTGGGATCATTCCCTGCACATTTTCAGACCTCAATGCTTTGAAACTAGAACTCAATCACAAGAGGAAAGTCGGAAAGAACTCAAATACATGGAGGCTAAAGAGCATCCTACGAAAGAATGAATGGGTCAACCAGGAAATTAAAGAAGAATTTAAAAATTCATGGAAACCAATGAAAATGAAAACACAACTGTCCAAAATCTTTGCGATACAGCCAAGGCAGTCCTGCGAGGAAAGTATATAGCAATACAAGCCTTTCACAAGAAACATGAAAGGTCTCAAATACACACCCTAACCCTACACCTAAAGGAGCTGGAGAAAGAACGGCCAATAAAGCCTAAACCCAGCAGGAGAAGAGAAATCATGCAGATCAGAGCAGAAATCAATGAAATAGAACCCAAAAGAACAGTAGAACAGATCAACGGAACTAGGAGCTGGTTCTTTGAAAGAATTCACAAGATTGATACACCCCTGTCCAGGCTGATCAAAAAGAAAAGAGAAATGACCCAAATCAACAAAATCATGAATGAAGGAGGAGAGATCACAACCAACACCAAAAAAATACAAACGATTATAAGAACGTAATCTGAGCAACCCTATGGCAGCATATTCCATAACCTGGAAGAAATGGGTGCATTCCTAGAGATGTGTCAACTACCAAAACTGACCCAGGAAGAAAGAGAAAACCTGAACAGTCCTATAACCACGAAGGCAATTGAAGTAGTCATCAAAAACCTCCCAAGAAACCAAAGCCCAGGGCCAGATGGATTCCCAGGGGAATTCTATCCGACATTTAAAGAAGAATTAATACCTATTCTCCTGAAAATGTTCCAAACAATAGAAATGGAAGGAAAACTTCCAATCTCATTTTATGATGCCACCATTACCTTGATCCCAAAACCAGACAAAGATCCTATCAAAAAGGAGTATTAGAGACCAAAATCCTTGATGAACATCGATGCAAAAATTCTCACCAAAATACTAGCCAAGAGGACCCAACAGTACATGAAAAGGAGTATTCACCATGACCAAGTGGGATTTATCCCTGGGCTGCAAGGCTGGTTCAACATCCGCAAATCAATCAACGTGATAAAACACATTAACCAAAGAAAGAACAAGAATCATATGATCCTCTCAATAGATGCAGAAAAACCATTTGACAAAGTAAAGCACACTTTCTGGATCAAAACTCTTCAGAGTACAGGGACAGCGGGTACATACCTCAATATCATAAAAGCCATCTACGAACAACCTACAGCGAATATCATTCTCAATGGGGAAAAGCTGAGGTCTTTTCCCCTAAGGTCAGGAACGCGGCAGGGATAGCCACTCTCACCACTGCTATTCAACATAGTATTAGAAGTCCTAGCCACAGCAATCAGACAACAAAAAGAAATCCAAGGCATCCAAATCGGCAGAGAGGAAGTCAAACTCTCACTCTTTGCCGATGATATGATATTTATGTGGAAAACCCAAAAGACTCCACCCCAAAACTGCTACAACTCACACAGCAATTCCGTCAAGTAGCAGGCTATAAAATCAATGCACAGACATCAGTGGCATTCCTATACACCAACAACAAGACAGAAGAGAGACAAATCAAGGAGTCGATCCCATTCACAACTGCACCCAAAACCAGAAGAGACCTAGGAATAAATTGAACCCAAGAGGCAAAGGATCTGTAACCCGAAAACTACCAAATACTCAGGAAAGAAATTGAAGAAGACACAAAGAAACGGAAAAACGTTCCATGCTCATGGATTGGGAGAACCAACATTGTGAAGAGGTCAATGCTACCTAGAGCAATCTACACATGCAATGCAATCCCCGTCAAAATACCATCCACTTTTTTCCAAGAAATGGAACAAATAATCCTAAGATTTGAATGGAACCAGAAGAGACCACGAATAGCCAGAGGAATATTGAGAAAGAAAAGCAAAGCTGGCGGCATCACAATTCTGGACTTCCAGCTCTATGACAAAGCTGTCATCATCAAGACAGTAGGGTACTGGCACAAAAACAGACACATAGATCCATGGAACAGAATCGAGAGCCCAGAAATGGACCCTCAACTCTATGGTCAACTTATCTTTGACAGAGCAGGAAAGAATGTCCAATGGCAAAAAGAGAGTCTCTTCAACAACTGGAGTTGTGGAAATGGGACAGCCCCATGCAGAAGAATGACACTGGACCATTTCCTGACACCACACACAAAAATAGACTCCAAATGTTTGAAAGACCTCAGTGTGAGACAGGACTCCATCAAAATCCTAAAGGAGAACACAGGTAGCAAGCTCTTCGACCTCAGCCGCAGCAACTCCTTCCTACAAACATCACCAAAGGCACGGGAAGCCAGGGCAAAAATGAACTATTGGGATTTCATCAAGATAAAAACCTTTGGCACAGCAAAAGAAACAGTCCACAAAACCAAAACACAACCGACAGAATGGGAGAAATTATTTACGAATGACATATCAGATAAAGGGCTACTATCCAATATGTATAAAAACGTATCAAACTCAACACCCAAAGAACAAATAATCCAATCAAAAAATAGGCAGAAGACATGAACAGACATTTTTCCAAAGAAGACATCCAAATGGCCCACAGGCACAGGAAAAAGTGCTCAACACGGCTCGGCATCAGGGAAATCCACATCAAAACCTCAATGAGATACCCTCTCACACCCGTCAGAATGGCTCAAATGAACAAGTCAGGGAACGACAGAGGTTGGCGGGGATGTGGAGAAAGGGGAACCCTCCTACACTGGTGGTGGGAATGCAAGCTGGGGCAACCCCTCTGGAAAACAGGATGGAGGTTCCTCAAATAGTTGAAATTAGAGCTACCATCCGATCCAGCAATTGCACTCCTGGGTATTTACCCCAAAGATACAAATGTAGGGACCCGAAGCGGTACGTGCACCCCATTGTTTATAGCAGCAATGTCCACAGTAGCCAAACTTTTGAAAGAGCCAAGATGTCCATCGACAGATGAGTGGATAAAGAAGAGGTGGTATATATATACACAATGGAATATTACGCAGCCATCAAAAGGAATGAGATGTTGCCATGGACAACGACGTGGATGGAAGTGGAGGGTCCGATGATTAGTGAAATAAGTCAATCAGAGAAAGACATGTATCATATGACCTCACTGATATGAGGAATTCTTAATCTCAGGAACAGAGTGAGGCTTGCTGGAGTGGTCGGGGGTGGGAGGGATGGGCTGGCTGGGTGATAGACATTGGGGAGGGTATGAGCTACGGTGAGCGCTGTGAATTGTGTAAGACTGTTGAATCACAGATCTCTACTTCTGAAACAAATAACGCAACATATTTTAAGAATAAAGGAAAAGAAGGAGATAGCAGGAGAGGAAGAATGAAGGGGAGTTAGTGAGAGGGGGAGACAGACCAGGAGAGATGATGGATTCTGAAAAAAAATCCGAGGTTTCTAGAGGGGAGGTGGGTCGGGGGATTGGTTAGCCTGGTGATGGGTATTAAAGAGGGCACATTCTGCATGGAGCACTGTGTGTTCGGAACAAACAATGAATCATGGGACACTACACCAAAACAAATGATGTAGTACATGGTGATTAACAAAGCAATAAAAAACAAAGGCTGTAATAAGAGATGAAGAAGGACACTATATCCTACTTAAAGGGTCTATCCAAGAAGAAGATCTAACAATTGTAAATGTCTATGCCCCGAACATGGGAGCATCCAATTATATAAGGCAATTTAGAAGAAAAGCAAAGAAAGACATTGACAACCATACAATCATAGTGGGGGACTTTAACACCCCCCTGACTGAAATGGCCAGATCATCTAAGCAAAAGATCAACAAGGAAATAAAGACTTTAAATGACACACTGGAACAAATGGACTTCACAGACATATTCAGAACGTTCCATCCCGAAGCAACGGAATACACATTCTTCTCTAGGGCCCATGGAACGTTCTCCAGAATGGATCACATCCTAGGTCACAAATCAGGTCTCAACCGGTACCCAAAGATTGGGATCATTCCCTGCACATTTTCAGACCACAATGCTTTGAAACTAGAACTCAATCACAAGAGGAAAGTCGGAAAGAACTCAAATACATGGAGGGTAAAGAGCATCCTACGAAAGAATGAATGGGTCAACCAGGAAATTAAAGAAGAATTTAAAAATTCATGGAAACCAATGAAAATGAAAACACAACTGTCCAAAATCTTTGGGATACAGCCAAGGCAGTCCTGCGAGGAAAGTATATAGCAATACAAGCCTTTCTCAAGAAACATGAAAGGTCTCAAATACACACCCTAACCCTACACCTAAAGGAGCTGGAGAAAGAACGGCCAATAAAGCCTAAACCCAGCAGGAGAAGAGAAATCATGCAGATCAGAGCAGAAATCAATGAAATAGAACCCAAAAGAACAGTAGAACAGATCAACGGAACTAGGAGCTGGTTCTTTGAAAGAATTCACAAGATTGATACACCCCTGTCCAGGCTGATCAAAAAGAAAAGAGAAATGACCCAAATCAACAAAATCATGAATGAAGGAGGAGAGATCACAACCAACACCAAAGAAATACAAACGATTATAAGAACGTAATCTGAGCAACCCTATGGCAGCATATTCCATAACCTGGAAGAAATGGGTGCATTCCTAGAGATGTGTCAACTACCAAAACTGACCCAGGAAGAAAGAGAAAACCTGAACAGTCCTATAACCACGAAGGCAATTGAAGTAGTCATCAAAAACCTCCCAAGAAACCAAAGCCCAGGGCCAGATGGATTCCCAGGGGAATTCTATCAGACATTTAAAGAAGAATTAATACCTATTCTCCTGAAACTGTTCCAAACAATAGAAATGGAAGGAAAACTTCCAAACTCATTTTATGAGGCCACCATTACCTTGATCCCAAAACCAGACAAAGATCCCATCAAAAAGGAGTATTAGAGACCAATATCCTTGATGAACATCGATGCAAAAATTCTCACCAAAATACTAGCCAAGAGGACCCAACAGTACATGAAAAGGAGTATTCACCATGACCAAGTGGGATTTATCCCTGGGCTGCAAGGCTGGTTCAACATCCGCAAATCAATCAACGTGATAAAACACATTAACCAAAGAAAGAACAAGAATCATATGATCCTCTCAATAGATGCAGAAAAACCATTTGACAAAGTAAAGCACACTTTCTGGATCAAAACTCTTCAGAGTACAGGGACAGCGGGTACATACCTCAATATCATAAAAGCCATCTACGAACAACCTACAGCGAATATCATTCTCAATGGGGAAAAGCTGAGGTCTTTTCCCCTAAGGTCAGGAACGCGGCAGGGATAGCCACTCTCACCACTGCTATTCAACATAGTATTAGAAGTCCTAGCCACAGCAATCAGACAACAAAAAGAAATCCAAGGCATCCAAATCGGCAGAGAGGAAGTCAAACTCTCACTCTTTGCCGATGATATGATATTTATGTGGAAAACCCAAAAGACTCCACCCCAAAACTGCTACAACTCACACAGCAATTCCGTCAAGTAGCAGGCTATAAAATCAATGCACAGACATCAGTGGCATTCCTATACACCAACAACAAGACAGAAGAGAGACAAATCAAGGAGTCGATCCCATTCACAACTGCACCCAAAACCAGAAGAGACCTAGGAATAAATTGAACCCAAGAGGCAAAGGATCTGTAACCCGAAAACTACCAAATACTCAGGAAAGAAATTGAAGAAGACACAAAGAAACGGAAAAACGTTCCATGCTCATGGATTGGGAGAACCAACATTGTGAAGAGGTCAATGCTACCTAGAGCACTCTACACATGCAATGCAATCCCCGTCAAAATACCATCCACTTTTTTCCAAGAAATGGAACAAATAATCCTAAGATTTGAATGGAACCAGAAGAGACCACGAATAGCCAGAGGAATATTGAGAAAGAAAAGCAAAGCTGGCGGCATCACAATTCTGGACTTCCAGCTCTATGACAAAGCTGTCATCATCAAGACAGTAGGGTACTGGCACAAAAACAGACACATAGATCCATGGAACAGAATCGAGAGCCCAGAAATGGACCCTCAACTCTATGGTCAACTTATCTTTGACAGAGCAGGAAAGAATGTCCAATGGCAAAAAGAGAGTCTCTTCAACAACTGGAGTTGTGGAAATGGGACAGCCCCATGCAGAAGAATGACACTGGACCATTTCCTGACACCACACACAAAAATAGACTCCAAATGTTTGAAAGACCTCAGTGTGAGACAGGACTCCATCAAAATCCTAAAGGAGAACACAGGTAGCAAGCTCTTCGACCTCAGCCGCAGCAACTCCTTCCTACAAACATCACCAAAGGCACGGGAAGCCAGGGCAAAAATGAACTATTGGGATTTCATCAAGATAAAAACCTTTGGCACAGCAAAAGAAACAGTCCACAAAACCAAAACACAACCGACAGAATGGGAGAAATTATTTACGAATGACATATCAGATAAAGGGCTACTATCCAATATGTATAAAAACGTATCAAACTCAACACCCAAAGAACAAATAATCCAATCAAAAAATAGGCAGAAGACATGAACAGACATTTTTCCAAAGAAGACATCCAAATGGCCCACAGTCACAGGAAAAAGTGCTCAACACGGCTCGGCATCAGGGAAATCCACATCAAAACCTCAATGAGATACCCTCTCACACCCGTCAGAATGGCTCAAATGAACAAGTCAGGGAACGACAGAGGTTGGCGGGGATGTGGAGAAAGGGGAACCCTCCTACACTGGTGGTGGGAATGCAAGCTGGGGCAACCCCTCTGGAAAACAGGATGGAGGTTCCTCAAATAGTTGAAATTAGAGCTACCATCCGATCCAGCAATTGCACTCCTGGGTATTTACCCCAAAGATACAAATGTAGGGACCCGAAGCGGTACGTGCACCCCATTGTTTATAGCAGCAATGTCCACAGTAGCCAAACTTTTGAAAGAGCCAAGATGTCCATCGACAGATGAGTGGATAAAGAAGAGGTGGTATATATATACACAATGGAATATTACGCAGCCATCAAAAGGAATGAGATGTTGCCATGGACAACGACGTGGATGGAAGTGGAGGGTCCGATGATTAGTGAAATAAGTCAATCAGAGAAAGACATGTATCATATGACCTCACTGATATGAGGAATTCTTAATCTCAGGAACAGAGTGAGGCTTGCTGGAGTGGTCGGGGGTGGGAGGGATGGGCTGGCTGGGTGATAGACATTGGGGAGGGTATGAGCTACGGTGAGCGCTGTGAATTGTGTAAGACTGTTGAATCACAGATCTCTACTTCTGAAACAAATAACGCAACATATTTTAAGAATAAAGGAAAAGAAGGAGATAGCAGGAGAGGAAGAATGAAGGGGAGTTAGTGAGAGGGGGAGACAGACCAGGAGAGATGATGGATTCTGAAAAAAAATCCGAGGTTTCTAGAGGGGAGGTGGGTCGGGGGATTGGTTAGCCTGGTGATGGGTATTAAAGAGGGCACATTCTGCATGGAGCACTGTGTGTTCGGAACAAACAATGAATCATGGGACACTACACCAAAACAAATGATGTAGTACATGGTGATTAACAAAGCAATAAAAAACAAAGGCTGTAATAAGAGATGAAGAAGGACACTATATCCTACTTAAAGGGTCTATCCAAGAAGAAGATCTAACAATTGTAAATGTCTATGCCCCGAACATGGGAGCATCCAATTATATAAGGCAATTTAGAAGAAAAGCAAAGAAAGACATTGACAACCATACAATCATAGTGGGGGACTTTAACACCCCCCTGACTGAAATGGCCAGATCATCTAAGCAAAAGATCAACAAGGAAATAAAGACTTTAAATGACACACTGGAACAAATGGACTTCACAGACATATTCAGAACGTTCCATCCCGAAGCAACGGAATACACATTCTTCTCTAGGGCCCATGGAACGTTCTCCAGAATGGATCACATCCTAGGTCACAAATCAGGTCTCAACCGGTACCCAAAGATTGGGATCATTCCCTGCACATTTTCAGACCACAATGCTTTGAAACTAGAACTCAATCACAAGAGGAAAGTCGGAAAGAACTCAAATACATGGAGGCTAAAGAGCATCCTACGAAAGAAAGAATGGGTCAACCAGGAAATTAAAGAAGAATTTAAAAATTCATGGAAACCAATGAAAATGAAAACACAACTGTCCAAAATCTTTGGGATACAGCCAAGGCAGTCCTGCGAGGAAAGTATATAGCAATACAAGCCTTTCTCAAGAAACATGAAAGGTCTCAAATACACACCCTAACCGTACACCTAAAGGAGCTGGAGAAAGAACGGCCAATAAAGCCTAAACCCAGCAGGAGAAGAGAAATCATGCAGATCAGAGCAGAAATCAATGAAATAGAACCCAAAAGAACAGTAGAACAGATCAACGGAACTAGGAGCTGGTTCTTTGAAAGAATTCACAAGATTGATACACCCCTGTCCAGGCTGATCAAAAAGAAAAGAGAAATGACCCAAATCAACAAAATCATGAATGAAGGAGGAGAGATCACAACCAACACCAAAGAAATACAAACGATTATAAGAACGTAATCTGAGCAACCCTATGGCAGCATATTCCATAACCTGGAAGAAATGGGTGCATTCCTAGAGATGTGTCAACTACCAAAACTGACCCAGGAAGAAAGAGAAAACCTGAACAGTCCTATAACCACGAAGGCAATTGAAGTAGTCATCAAAAACCTCCCAAGAAACCAAAGCCCAGGGCCAGATGGATTCCCAGGGGAATTCTATCAGACATTTAAAGAAGAATTAATACCTATTCTCCTGAAACTGTTCCAAACAATAGAAATGGAAGGAAAACTTCCAAACTCATTTTATGAGGCCACCATTACCTTGATCCCAAAACCAGACAAAGATCCCATCAAAAAGGAGTATTAGAGACCAATATCCTTGATGAACATCGATGCAAAAATTCTCACCAAAATACTAGCCAAGAGGACCCAACAGTACATGAAAAGGAGTATTCACCATGACCAAGTGGGATTTATCCCTGGGCTGCAAGGCTGGTTCAACATCCGCAAATCAATCAACGTGATAAAACACATTAACCAAAGAAAGAACAAGAATCATATGATCCTCTCAATAGATGCAGAAAAACCATTTGACAAAGTAAAGCACACTTTCTGGATCAAAACTCTTCAGAGTACAGGGACAGCGGGTACATACCTCAATATCATAAAAGCCATCTACGAACAACCTACAGCGAATATCATTCTCAATGGGGAAAAGCTGAGATCTTTTCCCCTAAGGTCAGGAACGCGGCAGGGATAGCCACTCTCACCACTGCTATTCAACATAGTATTAGAAGTCCTAGCCACAGCAATCAGACAACAAAAAGAAATCCAAGGCATCCAAATCGGCAGAGAGGAAGTCAAACTCTCACTCTTTGCAGATGATATGATACTTTATGTGGAAAACCCAAAAGACTCCACCCCAAAACTGCTACAACTCACACAGCAATTCCGTCAAGTAGCAGGCTATAAAATCAATGCACAGACATCAGTGGCATTCCTATACACCAACAACAAGACAGAAGAGAGACAAATCAAGGAGTCGATCCCATTCACAACTGCACCCAAAACCAGAAGAGACCTAGGAATAAATTGAACCCAAGAGGCAAAGGATCTGTACTCAGAAAACTACCAAATACTCAGGAAAGAAATTGAAGAAGACACAAAGAAACGGAAAAACGTTCCATGCTCATGGATTGGGAGAACCAACATTGTGAAGAGGTCAATGCTACCTAGAGCAATCTACACATGCAATGCAATCCCCGTCAAAATACCATCCACTTTTTTCCAAGAAATGGAACAAATAATCCTAAGATTTGAATGGAACCAGAAGAGACCACGAATAGCCAGAGGAATATTGAGAAAGAAAAGCAAAGCTGGCGGCATCACAATTCTGGACTTCCAGCTCTATGACAAAGCTGTCATCATCAAGACAGTAGGGTACTGGCACAAAAACAGACACATAGATCCATGGAACAGAATCGAGAGCCCAGAAATGGACCCTCAACTCTATGGTCAACTTATCTTTGACAGAGCAGGAAAGAATGTCCAATGGCAAAAAGAGAGTCTCTTCAACAACTGGAGTTGTGGAAATGGGACAGCCCCATGCAGAAGAATGACACTGGACCATTTCCTGACACCACACACAAAAATAGACTCCAAATGTTTGAAAGACCTCAGTGTGAGACAGGACTCCATCAAAATCCTAAAGGAGAACACAGGTAGCAAGCTCTTCGACCTCAGCCGCAGCAACTCCTTCCTACAAACATCACCAAAGGCACGGGAAGCCAGGGCAAAAAGGAACTATTGGGATTTCATCAAGATAAAAACCTTTGGCACAGCAAAAGAAACAGTCCACAAAACCAAAACACAACCGACAGAATGGGAGAAATTATTTACGAATGACATATCAGATAAAGGGCTACTATCCAATATGTATAAAAACGTATCAAACTCAACACCCAAAGAACAAATAATCCAATCAAAAAATAGGCAGAAGACATGAACAGACATTTTTCCAAAGAAGACATCCAAATGGCCCACAGGCACAGGAAAAAGTGCTCAACACGGCTCGGCATCAGGGAAATCCACATCAAAACCTCAATGAGATACCCTCTCACACCCGTCAGAATGGCTCAAATGAACAAGTCAGGGAACGACAGAGGTTGGCGGGGATGTGGAGAAAGGGGAACCCTCCTACACTGGTGGTGGGAATGCAAGCTGGGGCAACCCCTCTGGAAAACAGGATGGAGGTTCCTCAAATAGTTGAAATTAGAGCTACCATCCGATCCAGCAATTGCACTCCTGGGTATTTACCCCAAAGATACAAATGTAGGGACCCGAAGCGGTACGTGCACCCCATTGTTTATTGCAGCAATGTCCACAGTAGCCAAACTTTTGAAAGAGCCAAGATGTCCATCGACAGATGAGTGGATAAAGAAGAGGTGGTATATATATACACAATGGAATATTACGCAGCCATCAAAAGGAATGAGATGTTGCCATGGACAACGACGTGGATGGAAGTGGAGGGTCCGATGATTAGTGAAATAAGTCAATCAGAGAAAGACATGTATCATATGACCTCACTGATATGAGGAATTCTTAATCTCAGGAACAGAGTGAGGCTTGCTGGAGTGGTCGGGGGTGGGAGGGATGGGCTGGCTGGGTGATAGACATTGGGGAGGGTATGAGCTACGGTGAGCGCTGTGAATTGTGTAAGACTGTTGAATCACAGATCTCTACTTCTGAAACAAATAACGCAACATATTTTAAGAATAAAGGAAAAGAAGGAGATAGCAGGAGAGGAAGAATGAAGGGGAGTTAGTGAGAGGGGGAGACAGACCAGGAGAGATGATGGATTCTGAAAAAAAATCTGAGGTTTCTAGAGGGGAGGTGGGTCGGGGGATTGGTTAGCCTGGTGAGGGGTATTAAAGAGGGCACATTCTGCATGGAGCACTGTGTGTTCGGAACAAACAATGAATCATGGGACACTACACCAAAACAAATGTTGTAGTACATGGTGATTAACAAAGCAATAAAAAACAAAGGCTGTAATAAGAGATGAAGGAGGACACTATATCCTACTTAAAGGGTCTATCCAAGAAGAAGATCTAACAATTGTAAATGTCTATGCCCCGAACATGGGAGCATCCAATTATATAAGGCAATTTAGAAGAAAAGCAAAGAAAGACATTGACAACCATACAATCAGAGTGGGGGACTTTAACACCCCCCTGACTGAAATGGCCAGATCATCTAAGCAAAAGATCAACAAGGAAATAAAGACTTTAAATGACACACTGGAACAAATGGACTTCACAGACATATTCAGAACGTTCAATCCCGAAGCAACGGAATACACATTCTTCTCTAGGGCCCATGGAACGTTCTCCAGAATGGATCACATCCTAGGTCACAAATCAGGTCTCAACCGGTACCCAAAGATTGGGATCATTCCCTGCACATTTTCAGACCACAATGCTTTGAAACTAGAACTCAATCACAAGAGGAAAGTCGGAAAGAACTCAAATACATGGAGGGTAAAGAGCATCCTACGAAAGAATGAATGGGTCAACCAGGAAATTAAAGAAGAATTTAAAAATTCATGGAAACCAATGAAAATGAAAACACAACTGTCCAAAATCTTTGGGATACAGCCAAGGCAGTCCTGCGAGGAAAGTATATAGCAATACAAGCCTTTCTCAAGAAACATGAAAGGTCTCAAATACACACCCTAACCCTACACCTAAAGGAGCTGGAGAAAGAACGGCCAATAAAGCCTAAACCCAGCAGGAGAAGAGAAATCATGCAGATCAGAGCAGAAATCAATGAAATAGAACCCAAAAGAACAGTAGAACAGATCAACGGAACTAGGAGCTGGTTCTTTGAAAGAATTCACAAGATTGATACACCCCTGTCCAGGCTGATCAAAAAGAAAAGAGAAATGACCCAAATCAACAAAATCATGAATGAAGGAGGAGAGATCACAACCAACACCAAAGAAATACAAACGATTATAAGAACGTAATCTGAGCAACCCTATGGCAGCATATTCCATAACCTGGAAGAAATGGGTGCATTCCTAGAGATGTGTCAACTACCAAAACTGACCCAGGAAGAAAGAGAAAACCTGAACAGTCCTATAACCACGAAGGCAATTGAAGTAGTCATCAAAAACCTCCCAAGAAACCAAAGCCCAGGGCCAGATGGATTCCCAGGGGAATTCTATCAGACATTTAAAGAAGAATTAATACCTATTCTCCTGAAACTGTTCCAAACAATAGAAATGGAAGGAAAACTTCCAATCTCATTTTATGAGGCCACCATTACCTTGATCCCAAAACCAGACAAAGATCCCATCAAAAAGGAGTATTAGAGACCAATATCCTTGATGAACATCGATGCAAAAATTCTCACCAAAATACTAGCCAAGAGGACCCAACAGTACATGAAAAGGAGTATTCACCATGACCAAGTGGGATTTATCCCTGGGCTGCAAGGCTGGTTCAACATCCGCAAATCAATCAACGTGATAAAACACATTAACCAAAGAAAGAACAAGAATCATATGATCCTCTCAATAGATGCAGAAAAACCATTTGACAAAGTAAAGCACACTTTCTGGATCAAAACTCTTCAGAGTACAGGGACAGCGGGTACATACCTCAATATCATAAAAGCCATCTACGAACAACCTACAGCGAATATCATTCTCAATGGGGAAAAGCTGAGATCTTTTCCCCTAAGGTCAGGAACGCGGCAGGGATAGCCACTCTCACCACTGCTATTCAACATAGTATTAGAAGTCCTAGCCACAGCAATCAGACAACAAAAAGAAATCCAAGGCATCCAAATCGGCAGAGAGGAAGTCAAACTCTCACTCTTTGCAGATGATATGATACTTTATGTGGAAAACCCAAAAGACTCCACCCCAAAACTGCTACAACTCACACAGCAATTCCGTCAAGTAGCAGGCTATAAAATCAATGCACAGACATCAGTGGCATTCCTATACACCAACAACAAGACAGAAGAGAGACAAATCAAGGAGTCGATCCCATTCACAACTGCACCCAAAACCAGAAGAGACCTAGGAATACATTGAACCCAAGAGGCAAAGGATCTGTACTCAGAAAACTACCAAATACTCAGGAAAGAAATTGAAGAAGACACAAAGAAACGGAAAAACGTTCCATGCTCATGGATTGGGAGAACCAACATTGTGAAGAGGTCAATGCTACCTAGAGCAATCTACACATGCAATGCAATCCCCGTCAAAATACCATCCACTTTTTTCCAAGAAATGGAACAAATAATCCTAAGATTTGAATGGAACCAGAAGAGACCACGAATAGCCAGAGGAATATTGAGAAAGAAAAGCAAAGCTGGCGGCATCACAATTCTGGACTTCCAGCTCTATGACAAAGCTGTTATCATCAAGACAGTAGGGTACTGGCACAAAAACAGACACATAGATCCATGGAACAGAATCGAGAGCCCAGAAATGGACCCTCAACTCTATGGTCAACTTATCTTTGACAGAGCAGGAAAGAATGTCCAATGGCAAAAAGAGAGTCTCTTCAACAACTGGAGTTGTGGAAATGGGACAACCCCATGCAGAAGAATGACACTGGACCATTTCCTGACACCACACACAAAAATAGACTCCAAATGTTTGAAAGACCTCAGTGTGAGACAGGACTCCATCAAAATCCTAAAGGAGAACACAGGTAGCAAGCTCTTCGACCTCAGCCGCAGCAACTTCTTCCTACAAACATCACCAAAGGCACGGGAAGCCAGGGCAAAAATGAACTATTGGGATTTCATCAAGATAAAAACCTTTGGCACAGCAAAAGAAACAGTCCACAAAACCAAAACACAACCGACAGAATGGGAGAAATTATTTACGAATGACATATCAGATAAAGGGCTACTATCCAATATGTATAAAAACGTATCAAACTCAACACCCAAAGAACAAATAATCCAATCAAAAAATAGGCAGAAGACATGAACAGACATTTTTCCAAAGAAGACATCCAAATGGCCCACAGGCACAGGAAAAAGTGCTCAACACGGCTCGGCATGAGGGAAATCCACATCAAAACCTCAATGAGATACCACCTCACACCCGTCAGAATGGCTCAAATGAACAAGTCAGGGAACGACAGAGGTTGGCGGGGATGTGGAGAAAGGGGAACCCTCCTACACTGGTGGTGGGAATGCAAGCTGGGGCAACCCCTCTGGAAAACAGGATGGAGGTTCCTCAAATAGTTGAAATTAGAGCTACCATCCGATCCAGCAATTGCACTCCTGGGTATTTACCCCAAAGATACAAATGTAGGGACCCGAAGCGGTACGTGCACCCCATTGTTTATAGCAGCAATGTCCACAGTAGCCAAACTGTTGAAAGAGCCAAGATGTCCATCGACAGATGAGTGGATAAAGAAGAGGTGGTATATATATACACAATGGAATATTACGCAGCCATCAAAAGGAATGAGATGTTGCCATGGACAACGACGTGGATGGAAGTGGAGGGTCCGATGATTAGTGAAATAAGTCAATCAGAGAAAGACATGTATCATATGACCTCACTGATATGAGGAATTCTTAATCTCAGGAACAGAGTGAGGCTTGCTGGAGTGGTCGGGGGTGGGAGGGATGGGCTGGCTGGGTGATAGACATTGGGGAGGGTATGAGCTACGGTGAGCGCTGTGAATTGTGTAAGACTGTTGAATCACAGATCTCTACTTCTGAAACAAATAACGCAACATATTTTAAGAATAAAGGAAAAGAAGGAGATAGCAGGAGAGGAAGAATGAAGGGGAGTTAGTGAGAGGGGGAGACAGACCAGGAGAGATGATGGATTCTGAAAAAAAATCCGAGGTTTCTAGAGGGGAGGTGGGTCGGGGGATTGGTTAGCCTGGTGATGGGTATTAAAGAGGGCACATTCTGCATGGAGCACTGTGTGTTCGGAACAAACAATGAATCATGGGACACTACACCAAAACAAATGATGTAGTACATGGTGATTAACAAAGCAATAAAAAACAAAGGCTGTAATAAGAGATGAAGAAGGACACTATATCCTACTTAAAGGGTCTATCCAAGAAGAAGATCTAACAATTGTAAATGTCTATGCCCCGAACATGGGAGCATCCAATTATATAAGGCAATTTAGAAGAAAAGCAAAGAAAGACATTGACAACCATACAATCATAGTGGGGGACTTTAACACCCCCCTGACTGAAATGGCCAGATCATCTAAGCAAAAGATCAACAAGGAAATAAAGACTTTAAATGACACACTGGACCAAATGGACTTCACAGACATATTCAGAACGTTCCATCCCGAAGCAACGGAATACACATTCTTCTCTAGGGCCCATGGAACGTTCTCCAGAATGGATCACATCCTAGGTCACAAATCAGGTCTCAACCGGTACCCAAAGATTGGGATCATTCCCTGCACATTTTCAGACCTCAATGCTTTGAAACTAGAACTCAATCACAAGAGGAAAGTCGGAAAGAACTCAAATACATGGAGGCTAAAGAGCATCCTACGAAAGAATGAATGGGTCAACCAGGAAATTAAAGAAGAATTTAAAAATTCATGGAAACCAATGAAAATGAAAACACAACTGTCCAAAATCTTTGGGATACAGCCAAGGCAGTCCTGCGAGGAAAGTATATAGCAATACAAGCCTTTCTCAAGAAACATGAAAGGTCTCAAATACACACCCTAACCCTACACCTAAAGGAGCTGGAGAAAGAACGGCCAATAAAGCCTAAACCCAGCAGGAGAAGAGAAATCATGCAGATCAGAGCAGAAATCAATGAAATAGAACCCAAAAGAACAGTAGAACAGATCAACGGAACTAGGAGCTGGTTCTTTGAAAGAATTCACAAGATTGATACACCCCTGTCCAGGCTGATCAAAAAGAAAAGAGAAATGACCCAAATCAACAAAATCATGAATGAAGGAGGAGAGATCACAACCAACACCAAAGAAATACAAACGATTATAAGAACGTAATCTGAGCAACCCTATGGCAGCATATTCCATAACCTGGAAGAAATGGGTGCATTCCTAGAGATG
The DNA here is from genome assembly GCF_037043125.1 of Eumetopias jubatus. Lineage (NCBI taxonomy): Eukaryota > Metazoa > Chordata > Mammalia > Carnivora > Otariidae > Eumetopias > Eumetopias jubatus. The sequence continues at coordinate 816,250 of NW_028274859.1, forward strand.
TGTCAACTACCAAAACTGACCCAGGAAGAAAGAGAAAACCTGAACAGTCCTATAACCACGAAGGCAATTGAAGTAGTCATCAAAAACCTCCCAAGAAACCAAAGCCCAGGGCCAGATGGATTCCCAGGGGAATTCTATCAGACATTTAAAGAAGAATTAATACCTATTCTCCTGAAACTGTTCCAAACAATAGAAATGGAAGGAAAACTTCCAAACTCATTTTATGAGGCCACCATTACCTTGATCCCAAAACCAGACAAAGATCCCATCAAAAAGGAGTATTAGAGACCAATATCCTTGATGAACATCGATGCAAAAATTCTCACCAAAATACTAGCCAAGAGGACCCAACAGTACATGAAAAGGAGTATTCACCATGACCAAGTGGGATTTATCCCTGGGCTGCAAGGCTGGTTCAACATCCGCAAATCAATCAACGTGATAAAACACATTAACCAAAGAAAGAACAAGAATCATATGATCCTCTCAATAGATGCAGAAAAACCATTTGACAAAGTAAAGCACACTTTCTGGATCAAAACTCTTCAGAGTACAGGGACAGCGGGTACATACCTCAATATCATAAAAGCCATCTACGAACAACCTACAGCGAATATCATTCTCAATGGGGAAAAGCTGAGATCTTTTCCCCTAAGGTCAGGAACGCGGCAGGGATAGCCACTCTCACCACTGCTATTCAACATAGTATTAGAAGTCCTAGCCACAGCAATCAGACAACAAAAAGAAATCCAAGGCATCCAAATCGGCAGAGAGGAAGTCAAACTCTCCCTCTTTGCAGATGATATGATACTTTATGTGGAAAACCCAAAAGACTCCACCCCAAAACTGCTACAACTCACACAGCAATTCCGTCAAGTAGCAGGCTATAAAATCAATGCACAGACATCAGTGGCATTCCTATACACCAACAACAAGACAGAAGAGAGACAAATCAAGGAGTCGATCCCATTCACAACTGCACCCAAAACCAGAAGAGACCTAGGAATAAATTGAACCCAAGAGGCAAAGGATCTGTACTCAGAAAACTACCAAATACTCAGGAAAGAAATTGAAGAAGACACAAAGAAACGGAAAAACGTTCCATGCTCATGGATTGGGAGAACCAACATTGTGAAGAGGTCAATGCTACCTAGAGCAATCTACACATGCAATGCAATCCCCGTCAAAATACCATCCACTTTTTTCCAAGAAATGGAACAAATAATCCTAAGATTTGAATGGAACCAGAAGAGACCACGAATAGCCAGAGGAATATTGAGAAAGAAAAGCAAAGCTGGCGGCATCACAATTCTGGACTTCCAGCTCTATGACAAAGCTGTCATCATCAAGACAGTAGGGTACTGGCACAAAAACAGACACATAGATCCATGGAACAGAATCGAGAGCCCAGAAATGGACCCTCAACTCTATGGTCAACTTATCTTTGACAGAGCAGGAAAGAATGTCCAATGGCAAAAAGAGAGTCTCTTCAACAACTGGAGTTGTGGAAATGGGACAGCCCCATGCAGAAGAATGACACTGGACCATTTCATGACACCACACACAAAAATAGACTCCAAATGTTTGAAAGACCTCAGTGTGAGACAGGACTCCATCAAAATCCTAAAGGAGAACACAGGTAGCAAGCTCTTCGACCTCAGCCGCAGCAACTCCTTCCTACAAACATCACCAAAGGCACGGGAATCCAGGGCAAAAAGGAACTATTGGGATTTCATCAAGATAAAAACCTTTGGCACAGCAAAAGAAACAGTCCCCAAAACCAAAAGACAACCGACAGAATGGGAGAAATTATTTACGAATGACATATCAGATAAAGGGCTACTATCCAATATGTATAAAAACGTATCAAACTCAACACCCAAAGAACAAATAATCCAATCAAAAAATAGGCAGAAGGCATGAACAGACATTTTTCCAAAGAAGACATCCAAATGGCCCACAGGCACAGGAAAAAGTGCTCAACACGGCTCGGCATCAGGGAAATCCACATCAAAACCTCAATGAGATACCCTCTCACACCCGTCAGAATGGCTCAAATGAACAAGTCAGGGAACGACAGAGGTTGGCGGGGATGTGGAGAAAGGGGAACCCTCCTACACTGGTGGTGGGAATGCAAGCTGGGGCAACCCCTCTGGAAAACAGGATGGAGGTTCCTCAAATAGTTGAAATTAGAGCTACCATCCGATCCAGCAATTGCACTCCTGGGTATTTACCCCAAAGATACAAATGTAGGGACCCGAAGCGGTACGTGCACCCCATTGTTTATAGCAGCAATGTCCACAGTAGCCAAACTTTTGAAAGAGCCAAGATGTCCATCGACAGATGAGTGGATAAAGAAGAGGTGGTATATATATACACAATGGAATATTACGCAGCCATCAAAAGGAATGAGATGTTGCCATGGACAACGACGTGGATGGAAGTGGAGGGTCCGATGATTAGTGAAATAAGTCAATCAGAGAAAGACATGTATCATATGACCTCACTGATATGAGGAATTCTTAATCTCAGGAAGAGAGTGAGGCTTGCTGGAGTGGTCGGGGGTGGGAGGGATGGGCTGGCTGGGTGATAGACATTGGGGAGGGTATGAGCTACGGTGAGCGCTGTGAATTGTGTAAGACTGTTGAATCACAGATCTCTACTTCTGAAACAAATAACGCAACATATTTTAAGAATAAAGGAAAAGAAGGAGATAGCAGGAGAGGAAGAATGAAGGGGAGTTAGTGAGAGGGGGAGACAGACCAGGAGAGATGATGGATTCTGAAAAAAAATCCGAGGTTTCTAGAGGGGAGGTGGGTCGGGGGATTGGTTAGCCTGGTGATGGGTATTAAAGAGGGCACATTCTGCATGGAGCACTGTGTGTTCGGAACAAACAATGAATCATGGGACACTACACCAAAACAAATGATGTAGTACATGGTGATTAACAAAGCAATAAAAAACAAAGACTGTAATAAGAGATGAAGAAGGACACTATATCCTACTTAAAGGGTCTATCCAAGAAGAAGATCTAACAATTGTAAATGTCTATGCCCCGAACATGGGAGCATCCAATTATATAAGGCAATTTAGAAGAAAAGCAAAGAAAGACATTGACAACCATACAATCAGAGTGGGGGACTTTAACACCCCCCTGACTGAAATGGCCAGATCATCTAAGCAAAAGATCAACAAGGAAATAAAGACTTTAAATGACACACTGGACCAAATGGACTTCACAGACATATTCAGAACGTTCCATCCCGAAGCAACGGAATACACATTCTTCTCTAGGGCCCATGGAACGTTCTCCAGAATGGATCACATCCTAGGTCACAAATCAGGTCTCAACCGGTACCCAAAGATTGGGATCATTCCCTGCACATTTGCAGACCACAATGCTTTGAAACTAGAACTCAATCACAAGAGGAAAGTCGGAAAGAACTCAAATACATGGAGGCTAAAGAGCATCCTACGAAAGAATGAATGGGTCAACCAGGAAATTAAAGAAGAATTTAAAAATTCATGGAAACCAATGAAAATGAAAACACAACTGTCCAAAATCTTTGGGATACAGCCAAGGCAGTCCTGCGAGGAAAGTATATAGCAATACAAGCCTTTCTCAAGAAACATGAAAGGTCTCAAATACACACCCTAACCCTACACCTAAAGGAGCTGGAGAAAGAACGGCCAATAAAGCCTAAACCCAGCAGGAGAAGAGAAATCATGCAGATCAGAGCAGAAATCAATGAAATAGAACCCAAAAGAACAGTAGAACAGATCAACGGAACTAGGAGCTGGTTCTTTGAAAGAATTCACAAGATTGATACACCCCTGTCCAGGCTGATCAAAAAGAAAAGAGAAATGACCCAAATCAACAAAATCATGAATGAAGGAGGAGAGATCACAACCAACACCAAAGAAATACAAACGATTATAAGAACGTAATCTGAGCAACCCTATGGCAGCATATTCCATAACCTGGAAGAAATGGGTGCATTCCTAGAGATGTGTCAACTACCAAAACTGACCCAGGAAGAAAGAGAAAACCTGAACAGTCCTATAACCACGAAGGCAATTGAAGTAGTCATCAAAAACCTCCCAAGAAACCAAAGCCCAGGGCCAGATGGATTCCCAGGGGAATTCTATCAGACATTTAAAGAAGAATTAATACCTATTCTCCTGAAACTGTTCCAAACAATAGAAATGGAAGGAAAACTTCCAAACTCATTTTATGAGGCCACCATTACCTTGATCCCAAAACCAGACAAAGATCCCATCAAAAAGGAGTATTAGAGACCAATATCCTTGATGAACATCGATGCAAAAATTCTCACCAAAATACTAGCCAAGAGGACCCAACAGTACATGAAAAGGAGTATTCACCATGACCAAGTGGGATTTATCCCTGGGCTGCAAGGCTGGTTCAACATCCGCAAATCAATCAACGTGATAAAACACATTAACCAAAGAAAGAACAAGAATCATATGATCCTCTCAATAGATGCAGAAAAACCATTTGACAAAGTAAAGCACACTTTCTGGATCAAAACTCTTCAGAGTACAGGGACAGCGGGTACATACCTCAATATCATAAAAGCCATCTACGAACAACCTACAGCGAATATCATTCTCAATGGGGAAAAGCTGAGATCTTTTCCCCTAAGGTCAGGAACGCGGCAGGGATAGCCACTCTCACCACTGCTATTCAACATAGTATTAGAAGTCCTAGCCACAGCAATCAGACAACAAAAAGAAATCCAAGGCATCCAAATCGGCAGAGAGGAAGTCAAACTCTCACTCTTTGCAGATGATATGATACTTTATGTGGAAAACCCAAAAGACTCCACCCCAAAACTGCTACAACTCACACAGCAATTCCGTCAAGTAGCAGGCTATAAAATCAATGCACAGACATCAGTGGCATTCCTATACACCAACAACAAGACAGAAGAGAGACAAATCAAGGAGTCGATCCCATTCACAACTGCACCCAAAACCAGAAGAGACCTAGGAATAAATTGAACCCAAGAGGCAAAGGATCTGTACTCAGAAAACTACCAAATACTCAGGAAAGAAATTGAAGAAGACACAAAGAAACGGAAAAACGTTCCATGCTCATGGATTGGGAGAACCAACATTGTGAAGAGGTCAATGCTACCTAGAGCAATCTACACATGCAATGCAATCCCCGTCAAAATACCATCCACTTTTTTCCAAGAAATGGAACAAATAATCCTAAGATTTGAATGGAACCAGAAGAGACCACGAATAGCCAGAGGAATATTGAGAAAGAAAAGCAAAGCTGGCGGCATCACAATTCTGGACTTCCAGCTCTATGACAAAGCTGTCATCATCAAGACAGTAGGGTACTGGCACAAAAACAGACACATAGATCCATGGAACAGAATCGAGAGCCCAGAAATGGACCCTCAACTCTATGGTCAACTTATCTTTGACAGAGCAGGAAAGAATGTCCAATGGCAAAAAGAGAGTCTCTTCAACAACTGGAGTTGTGGAAATGGGACAGCCCCATGCAGAAGAATGACACTGGACCATTTCCTGACACCACACACAAAAATAGACTCCAAATGTTTGAAAGACCTCAGTGTGAGACAGGACTCCATCAAAATCCTAAAGGAGAACACAGGTAGCAAGCTCTTCGACCTCAGCCGCAGCAACTCCTTCCTACAAACATCACCAAAGGCACGGGAATCCAGGGCAAAAAGGAACTATTGGGATTTCATCAAGATAAAAACCTTTGGCACAGCAAAAGAAACAGTCCCCAAAACGAAAAGACAACCGACAGAATGGGAGAAATTATTTACGAATGACATATCAGATAAAGGGCTACTATCCAATATGTATAAAAACGTATCAAACTCAACACCCAAAGAACAAATAATCCAATCAAAAAATAGGCAGAAGGCATGAACAGACATTTTTCCAAAGAAGACATCCAAATGGCCCACAGGCACAGGAAAAAGTGCTCAACACGGCTCGGCATCAGGGAAATCCACATCAAAACCTCAATGAGATACCCTCTCACACCCGTCAGAATGGCTCAAATGAACAAGTCAGGGAACGACAGAGGTTGGCGGGGATGTGGAGAAAGGGGAACCCTCCTACACTGGTGGTGGGAATGCAAGCTGGGGCAACCCCTCTGGAAAAAAGGATGGAGGTTCCTCAAATAGTTGAAATTAGAGCTACCATCCGATCCAGCAATTGCACTCCTGGGTATTTACCCCAAAGATACAAATGTAGGGACCCGAAGCGGTACGTGCACCCCATTGTTTATAGCAGCAATGTCCACAGTAGCCAAACTTTTGAAAGAGCCAAGATGTCCATCGACAGATGAGTGGATAAAGAAGAGGTGGTATATATATACACAATGGAATATTACGCAGCCATCAAAAGGAATGAGATGTTGCCATGGACAACGACGTGGATGGAAGTGGAGGGTCCGATGATTAGTGAAATAAGTCAATCAGAGAAAGACATGTATCATATGACCTCACTGATATGAGGAATTCTTAATCTCAGGAAGAGAGTGAGGCTTGCTGGAGTGGTCGGGGGTGGGAGGGATGGGCTGGCTGGGTGATAGACTTTGGGGAGGGTATGAGCTACGGTGAGCGCTGTGAATTGTGTAAGACTGTTGAATCACAGATCTCTACTTCTGAAACAAATAACGCAACATATTTTAAGAATAAAGGAAAAGAAGGAGATAGCAGGAGAGGAAGAATGAAGGGGAGTTAGTGAGAGGGGGAGACAGACCAGGAGAGATGATGGATTCTGAAAAAAAATCCGAGGTTTCTAGAGGGGAGGTGGGTCGGGGGATTGGTTAGCCTGGTGATGGGTATTAAAGAGGGCACATTCTGCATGGAGCACTGTGTGTTCGGAACAAACAATGAATCATGGGACACTACACCAAAACAAATGATGTAGTACATGGTGATTAACAAAGCAATAAAAAACAAAGACTGTAATAAGAGATGAAGAAGGACACTATATCCTACTTAAAGGGTCTATCCAAGAAGAAGATCTAACAATTGTAAATGTCTATGCCCCGAACATGGGAGCATCCAATTATATAAGGCAATTTAGAAGAAAAGCAAAGAAAGACATTGACAACCATACAATCAGAGTGGGGGACTTTAACACCCCCCTGACTGAAATGGCCAGATCATCTAAGCAAAAGATCAACAAGGAAATAAAGACTTTAAATGACACACTGGACCAAATGGACTTCACAGACATATTCAGAACGTTCCATCCCGAAGCAACGGAATACACATTCTTCTCTAGGGCCCATGGAACGTTCTCCAGAATGGATCACATCCTAGGTCACAAATCAGGTCTCAACCGGTACCCAAAGATTGGGATCATTCCCTGCACATTTGCAGACCACAATGCTTTGAAACTAGAACTCAATCACAAGAGGAAAGTCGGAAAGAACTCAAATACATGGAGGCTAAAGAGCATCCTACGAAAGAATGAATGGGTCAACCAGGAAATTAAAGAAGAATTTAAAAATTCATGGAAACCAATGAAAATGAAAAACACAACTGTCCAAAATCTTTGGGATACAGCCAAGGCAGTCCTGCGAGGAAAGTATATAGCAATACAAGCCTTTCTCAAGAAACATGAAAGGTCTCAAATACACACCCTAACCGTACACCTAAAGGAGCTGGAGAAAGAACGGCCAATAAAGCCTAAACCCAGCAGGAGAAGAGAAATCATGCAGATCAGAGCAGAAATCAATGAAATAGAACCCAAAAGAACAGTAGAACAGATCAACGGAACTAGGAGCTGGTTCTTTGAAAGAATTCACAAGATTGATACACCCCTGTCCAGGCTGATCAAAAAGAAAAGAGAAATGACCCAAATCAACAAATCATGAATGAAGGAGGAGAGATCACAACCAACACCAAAGAAATACAAACGATTATAAGAACGTAATCTGAGCAACCCTATGGCAGCATATTCCATAACCTGGAAGAAATGGGTGCATTCCTAGAGATGTGTCAACTACCAAAACTGACCCAGGAAGAAAGAGAAAACCTGAACAGTCCTATAACCACGAAGGCAATTGAAGTAGTCATCAAAAATCTCCCAAGAAACCAAAGCCCAGGGCCAGATGGATTCCCAGGGGAATTCTATCCGACATTTATTAAAGAAGAATTACTACCTATTCTCCTGAAACTGTTCCAAACAATAGAAATGGAAGGAAAACTTCCACTCTCATTTTATGAGGCCACCATTACCTTGATCCCAAAACCAGACAAAGATCCCATCAAAAGGAGTATAGAGACCAATATCCTTGATGAACATCGATGCAAAAATTCTCACCAAAATACTAGCCAAGAGGACCCAACAGTACATGAAAAGGAGTATTCACCATGACCAAGTGGGATTTATCCCTGGGCTGCAAGGCTGGTTCAACATCCGCAAATCAATCAACGTGATAAAACACATTAACCAAAGAAAGAACAAGAATCATATGATCCTCTCAATAGATGCAGAAAAACCATTTGACAAAGTAAAGCACACTTTCTGGATCAAACTCTTCAGAGTACAGGGACAGCGGGTACATACCTCAATATCATAAAAGCCATCTACGAACAACCTACAGCGAATATCATTCTCAATGGGGAAAAGCTGAGATCTTTTCCCCTAAGGTCAGGAACGCGGCAGGGATAGCCACTCTCACCACTGCTATTCAACATAGTATTAGAAGTCCTAGCCACAGCAATCAGACAACAAAAAGAAATCCAAGGCATCCAAATCGGCAGAGAGGAAGTCAAACTCTCACTCTTTGCCGATGATATGATACTTTATGTGGAAAACCCAAAAGACTCCACCCCAAAATTGCTATAACTCACACAGCAATTCCGTCAAGTAGCAGGCTATAAAATCAATGCACAGACATCAGTGGCATTCCTATACACCAACAACAAGACAGAAGAGAGACAAATCAAGGAGTCGATCCCATTCACAACTGCACCCAAAACCAGAAGAGACCTAGGAATAAATGGAACCCAAGAGGCAAAGGATCTGTACTCAGAAAACTACCAAATACTCAGGAAAGAAATTGAAGAAGACACAAAGAAACGGAAAAACGTTCCATGCTCATGGATTGGGAGAACCAACATTGTGAAGAGGTCAATGCTACCTAGAGCAATCTACACATGCAATGCAATCCCCGTCAAAATACCATCCACTTTTTTCCAAGAAATGGAACAAATAATCCTAAGATTTGAATGGAACCAGAAGAGACCACGAATAGCCAGAGGAATATTGAGAAAGAAAAGCAAAGCTGGCGGCATCACAATTCTGGACTTCCAGCTCTATGACAAAGCTGTCATCATCAAGACAGTAGGGTACTGGCACAAAAACAGACACATAGATCCATGGAACAGAATCGAGAGCCCAGAAATGGACCCTCAACTCTATGGTCAACTTATCTTTGACAGAGCAGGAAAGAATGTCCAATGGCAAAAAGAGAGTCTCTTCAACAACTGGAGTTGTGGAAATGGGACAGCCCCATGCAGAAGAATGACACTGGACCATTTCCTGACACCACACACAAAAATAGACTCCAAATGTTTGAAAGACCTCAGTGTGAGACAGGACTCCATCAAAATCCTAAAGGAGAACACAGGTAGCAAGCTCTTCGACCTCAGCCGCAGCAACTCCTTCCTACAAACATCACCAAAGGCACGGGAAGCCAGAGCAAAAATGAACTATTGGGATTTCATCAAGATAAAAACCTTTGGCACAGCAAAAGAAACAGTCCACAAAACCAAAACACAACCGACAGAATGGGAGAAATTATTTACGAATGACATATCAGATAAAGGGCTACTATCCAATATGTATAAAAACGTATCAAACTCAACACCCAAAGAACAAATAATCCAATCAAAAAATAGGCAGAAGACATGAACAGACATTTTTCCAAAGAAGACATCCAAATGGCCCACAGGCACAGGAAAAAGTGCTCAACACGGCTCGGCATCAGGGAAATCCACATCAAAACCTCAATGAGATACCCTCTCACACCCGTCAGAATGGCTCAAATGAACAAGTCAGGGAACGACAGAGGTTGGCGGGGATGTGGAGAAAGGGGAACCCTCCTACACTGGTGGTGGGAATGCAAGCTGGGGCAACCCCTCTGGAAAACAGGATGGAGGTTCCTCAAATAGTTGAAATTAGAGCTACCATCCGATCCAGCAATTGCACTCCTGGGTATTTACCCCAAAGATACAAATGTAGGGACCCGAAGCGGTACGTGCACCCCATTGTTTATAGCAGCAATGTCCACAGTAGCCAAACTTTTGAAAGAGCCAAGATGTCCATCGACAGATGAGTGGATAAAGAAGAGGTGGTATATATATACACAATGGAATATTACGCAGCCATCAAAAGGAATGAGATGTTGCCATGGACAACGACGTGGATGGAAGTGGAGGGTCCGATGATTAGTGAAATAAGTCAATCAGAGAAAGACATGTATCATATGACCTCACTGATATGAGGAATTCTTAATCTCAGGAACAGAGTGAGGCTTGCTGGAGTGGTCGGGGGTGGGAGGGATGGGCTGGCTGGGTGATAGACATTGGGGAGGGTATGAGCTACGGTGAGCGCTGTGAATTGTGTAAGACTGTTGAATCACAGATCTCTACTTCTGAAACAAATAACGCAACATATTTTAAGAATAAAGGAAAAGAAGGAGATAGCAGGAGAGGAAGAATGAAGGGGAGTTAGTGAGAGGGGGAGACAGACCAGGAGAGATGATGGATTCTGAAAAAAAATCCGAGGTTTCTAGAGGGGAGGTGGGTCGGGGGATTGGTTAGCCTGGTGATGGGTATTAAAGAGGGCACATTCTGCATGGAGCACTGTGTGTTCGGAACAAACAATGAATCATGGGACACTACACCAAAACAAATGATGTAGTACATGGTGATTAACAAAGCAATAAAAAACAAAGGCTGTAATAAGAGATGAAGAAGGACACTATATCCTACTTAAAGGGTCTATCCAAGAAGAAGATCTAACAATTGTAAATGTCTATGCCCCGAACATGGGAGCATCCAATTATATAAGGCAATTTAGAAGAAAAGCAAAGAAAGACATTGACAACCATACAATCATAGTGGGGGACTTTAACACCCCCCTGACTGAAATGGCCAGATCATCTAAGCAAAAGATCAACAAGGAAATAAAGACTTTAAATGACACACTGGACCAAATGGACTTCACAGACATATTCAGAAAGTTCCATCCCGAAGCAACGGAATACACATTCTTCTCTAGGGCCCATGGAACGTTCTCCAGAATGGATCACATCCTAGGTCACAAATCAGGTCTCAACCGGTACCCAAAGATTGGGATCATTCCCTGCACATTTTCAGACCACAATGCTTTGAAACTAGAACTCAATCACAAGAGGAAAGTCGGAAAGAACTCAAATACATGGAGGCTAAAGAGCATCCTACGAAAGAAAGAATGGGTCAACCAGGAAATTAAAGAAGAATTTAAAAATTCATGGAAACCAATGAAAATGAAAACACAACTGTCCAAAATCTTTGGGATACAGCCAAGGCAGTCCTGCGAGGAAAGTATATAGCAATACAAGCCTTTCTCAAGAAACATGAAAGGTCTCAAATACACACCCTAACCCTACACCTAAAGGAGCTGGAGAAAGAACGGCCAATAAAGCCTAAACCCAGCAGGAGAAGAGAAATCATGCAGATCAGAGCAGAAATCAATGAAATAGAACCCAAAAGAACAGTAGAACAGATCAACGGAACTAGGAGCTGGTTCTTTGAAAGAATTCACAAGATTGATACACCCCTGTCCAGGCTGATCAAAAAGAAAAGAGAAATGACCCAAATCAACAAAATCATGAATGAAGGAGGAGAGATCACAACCAACACCAAAGAAATACAAACGATTATAAGAACGTAATCTGAGCAACCCTATGGCAGCATATTCCATAACCTGGAAGAAATGGGTGCATTCCTAGAGATGTGTCAACTACCAAAACTGACCCAGGAAGAAAGAGAAAACCTGAACAGTCCTATAACCACGAAGGCAATTGAAGTAGTCATCAAAAACCTCCCAAGAAACCAAAGCCCAGGGCCAGATGGATTCCCAGGGGAATTCTATCAGACATTTAAAGAAGAATTAATACCTATTCTCCTGAAACTGTTCCAAACAATAGAAATGGAAGGAAAACTTCCAAACTCATTTTATGAGGCCACCATTACCTTGATCCCAAAACCAGACAAAGATCCCATCAAAAAGGAGTATTAGAGACCAATATCCTTGATGAACATCGATGCAAAAATTCTCACCAAAATACTAGCCAAGAGGACCCAACAGTACATGAAAAGGAGTATTCACCATGACCAAGTGGGATTTATCCCTGGGCTGCAAGGCTGGTTCAACATCCGCAAATCAATCAACGTGATAAAACACATTAACCAAAGAAAGAACAAGAATCATATGATCCTCTCAATAGATGCAGAAAAACCATTTGACAAAGTAAAGCACACTTTCTGGATCAAAACTCTTCAGAGTACAGGGACAGCGGGTACATACCTCAATATCATAAAAGCCATCTACGAACAACCTACAGCGAATATCATTCTCAATGGGGAAAAGCTGAGATCTTTTCCCCTAAGGTCAGGAACGCGGCAGGGATAGCCACTCTCACCACTGCTATTCAACATAGTATTAGAAGTCCTAGCCACAGCAATCAGACAACAAAAAGAAATCCAAGGCATCCAAATCGGCAGAGAGGAAGTCAAACTCTCACTCTTTGCAGATGATATGATACTTTATGTGGAAAACCCAAAAGACTCCACCCCAAAACTGCTACAACTCACACAGCAATTCCGTCAAGTAGCAGGCTATAAAATCAATGCACAGACATCAGTGGCATTCCTATACACCAACAACAAGACAGAAGAGAGACAAATCAAGGAGTCGATCCCATTCACAACTGCACCCAAAACCAGAAGAGACCTAGGAATAAATTGAACCCAAGAGGCAAAGGATCTGTACTCAGAAAACTACCAAATACTCAGGAAAGAAATTGAAGAAGACACAAAGAAACGGAAAAACGTTCCATGCTCATGGATTGGGAGAACCAACATTGTGAAGAGGTCAATGCTACCTAGAGCAATCTACACATGCAATGCAATCCCCGTCAAAATACCATCCACTTTTTTCCAAGAAATGGAACAAATAATCCTAAGATTTGAATGGAACCAGAAGAGACCACGAATAGCCAGAGGAATATTGAGAAAGAAAAGCAAAGCTGGCGGCATCACAATTCTGGACTTCCAGCTCTATGACAAAGCTGTCATCATCAAGACAGTAGGGTACTGGCACAAAAACAGACACATAGATCCATGGAACAGAATCGAGAGCCCAGAAATGGACCCTCAACTCTATGGTCAACTTATCTTTGACAGAGCAGGAAAGAATGTCCAATGGCAAAAAGAGAGTCTCTTCAACAACTGGAGTTGTGGAAATGGGACAGCCCCATGCAGAAGAATGACACTGGACCATTTCCTGACACCACACACAAAAATAGACTCCAAATGTTTGAAAGACCTCAGTGTGAGACAGGACTCCATCAAAATCCTAAAGGAGAACACAGGTAGCAAGCTCTTCGACCTCAGCCGCAGCAACTCCTTCCTACAAACATCACCAAAGGCACGGGAATCCAGGGCAAAAAGGAACTATTGGGATTTCATCAAGATAAAAACCTTTGGCACAGCAAAAGAAACAGTCCCCAAAACCAAAAGACAACCGACAGAATGGGAGAAATTATTTACGAATGACATATCAGATAAAGGGCTACTATCCAATATGTATAAAAACGTATCAAACTCAACACCCAAAGAACAAATAATCCAATCAAAAAATAGGCAGAAGGCATGAACAGACATTTTTCCAAAGAAGACATCCAAATGGCCCACAGGCACAGGAAAAAGTGCTCAACACGGCTCGGCATCAGGGAAATCCACATCAAAACCTCAATGAGATACCCTCTCACACCCGTCAGAATGGCTCAAATGAACAAGTCAGGGAACGACAGAGGTTGGCGGGGATGTGGAGAAAGGGGAACCCTCCTACACTGGTGGTGGGAATGCAAGCTGGGGCAACCCCTCTGGAAAAAAGGATGGAGGTTCCTCAAATAGTTGAAATTAGAGCTACCATCCGATCCAGCAATTGCACTCCTGGGTATTTACCCCAAAGATACAAATGTAGGGACCCGAAGCGGTACGTGCACCCCATTGTTTATAGCAGCAATGTCCACAGTAGCCAAACTTTTGAAAGAGCCAAGATGTCCATCGACAGATGAGTGGATAAAGAAGAGGTGGTATATATATACACAATGGAATATTACGCAGCCATCAAAAGGAATGAGATGTTGCCATGGACAACGACGTGGATGGAAGTGGAGGGTCCGATGATTAGTGAAATAAGTCAATCAGAGAAAGACATGTATCATATGACCTCACTGATATGAGGAATTCTTAATCTCAGGAAGAGAGTGAGGCTTGCTGGAGTGGTCGGGGGTGGGAGGGATGGGCTGGCTGGGTGATAGACTTTGGGGAGGGTATGAGCTACGGTGAGCGCTGTGAATTGTGTAAGACTGTTGAATCACAGATCTCTACTTCTGAAACAAATAACGCAACATATTTTAAGAATAAAGGAAAAGAAGGAGATAGCAGGAGAGGAAGAATGAAGGGGAGTTAGTGAGAGGGGGAGACAGACCAGGAGAGATGATGGATTCTGAAAAAAAATCCGAGGTTTCTAGAGGGGAGGTGGGTCGGGGGATTGGTTAGCCTGGTGATGGGTATTAAAGAGGGCACATTCTGCATGGAGCACTGTGTGTTCGGAACAAACAATGAATCATGGGACACTACACCAAAACAAATGATGTAGTACATGGTGATTAACAAAGCAATAAAAAACAAAGACTGTAATAAGAGATGAAGAAGGACACTATATCCTACTTAAAGGGTCTATCCAAGAAGAAGATCTAACAATTGTAAATGTCTATGCCCCGAACATGGGAGCATCCAATTATATAAGGCAATTTAGAAGAAAAGCAAAGAAAGACATTGACAACCATACAATCAGAGTGGGGGACTTTAACACCCCCCTGACTGAAATGGCCAGATCATCTAAGCAAAAGATCAACAAGGAAATAAAGACTTTAAATGACACACTGGACCAAATGGACTTCACAGACATATTCAGAACGTTCCATCCCGAAGCAACGGAATACACATTCTTCTCTAGGGCCCATGGAACGTTCTCCAGAATGGATCACATCCTAGGTCACAAATCAGGTCTCAACCGGTACCCAAAGATTGGGATCATTCCCTGCACATTTGCAGACCACAATGCTTTGAAACTAGAACTCAATCACAAGAGGAAAGTCGGAAAGAACTCAAATACATGGAGGCTAAAGAGCATCCTACGAAAGAATGAATGGGTCAACCAGGAAATTAAAGAAGAATTTAAAAATTCATGGAAACCAATGAAAATGAAAACACAACTGTCCAAAATCTTTGGGATACAGCCAAGGCAGTCCTGCGAGGAAAGTATATAGCAATACAAGCCTTTCTCAAGAAACATGAAAGGTCTCAAATACACACCCTAACCGTACACCTAAAGGAGCTGGAGAAAGAACGGCCAATAAAGCCTAAACCCAGCAGGAGAAGAGAAATCATGCAGATCAGAGCAGAAATCAATGAAATAGAACCCAAAAGAACAGTAGAACAGATCAACGGAACTAGGAGCTGGTTCTTTGAAAGAATTCACAAGATTGATACACCCCTGTCCAGGCTGATCAAAAAGAAAAGAGAAATGACCCAAATCAACAAAATCATGAATGAAGGAGGAGAGATCACAACCAACACCAAAGAAATACAAACGATTATAAGAACGTAATCTGAGCAACCCTATGGCAGCATATTCCATAACCTGGAAGAAATGGGTGCATTCCTAGAGATGTGTCAACTACCAAAACTGACCCAGGAAGAAAGAGAAAACCTGAACAGTCCTATAACCACGAAGGCAATTGAAGTAGTCATCAAAAATCTCCCAAGAAACCAAAGCCCAGGGCCAGATGGATTCCCAGGGGAATTCTATCCGACATTTAAAGAAGAATTAATACCTATTCTCCTGAAACTGTTCCAAACAATAGAAATGGAAGGAAAACTTCCAATCTCATTTTATGAGGCCACCATTACCTTGATCCCAAAACCAGACAAAGATCCCATCAAAAAGGAGTATTAGAGACCAATATCCTTGATGAACATCGATGCAAAAATTCTCACCAAAATACTAGCCAAGAGGACCCAACAGTACATGAAAAGGAGTATTCACCATGACCAAGTGGGATTTATCCCTGGGCTGCAAGGCTGGTTCAACATCCGCAAATCAATCAACGTGATAAAACACATTAACCAAAGAAAGAACAAGAATCATATGATCCTCTCAATAGATGCAGAAAAACCATTTGACAAAGTAAAGCACACTTTCTGGATCAAAACTCTTCAGAGTACAGGGACAGCGGGTACATACCTCAATATCATAAAAGCCATCTACGAACAACCTACAGCGAATATCATTCTCAATGGGGAAAAGCTGAGATCTTTTCCCCTAAGGTCAGGAACGCGGCAGGGATAGCCACTCTCACCACTGCTATTCAACATAGTATTAGAAGTCCTAGCCACAGCAATCAGACAACAAAAAGAAATCCAAGGCATCCAAATCGGCAGAGAGGAAGTCAAACTCTCACTCTTTGCCGATGATATGATACTTTATGTGGAAAACCCAAAAGACTCCACCCCAAAATTGCTATAACTCACACAGCAATTCCGTCAAGTAGCAGGCTATAAAATCAATGCACAGACATCAGTGGCATTCCTATACACCAACAACAAGACAGAAGAGAGACAAATCAAGGAGTCGATCCCATTCACAACTGCACCCAAAACCAGAAGAGACCTAGGAATAAATTGAACACAAGAGGCAAAGGATCTGTACTCAGAAAACTACCAAATACTCAGGAAAGAAATTGAAGAAGACACAAAGAAACGGAAAAAAGTTCCATGCTCTTGGATTGGGAGAACCAACATTGTGAAGAGGTCAATGCTACCTAGAGCAATCTACACATGCAATGCAATCCCCGTCAAAATACCATCCACTTTTTTCCAAGAAATGGAACAAATAATCCTAAGATTTGAATGGAACCAGAAGAGACCACGAATAGCCAGAGGAATATTGAGAAAGAAAAGCAAAGCTGGCGGCATCACAATTCTGGACTTCCAGCTCTATGACAAAGCTGTCATCATCAAGACAGTAGGGTACTGGCACAAAAACAGACACATAGATCCATGGAACAGAATCGAGAGCCCAGAAATGGACCCTCAACTCTATGGTCAACTTATCTTTGACAGAGCAGGAAAGAATGTCCAATGGCAAAAAGAGAGTCTCTTCAACAACTGGAGTTGTGGAAATGGGACAGCCCCATGCAGAAGAATGACACTGGACCATTTCCTGACACCACACACAAAAATAGACTCCAAATGTTTGAAAGACCTCAGTGTGAGACAGGACTCCATCAAAATCCTAAAGGAGAACACAGGTAGCAAGCTCTTCGACCTCAGCCGCAGCAACTCCTTCCTACAAACATCACCAAAGGCACGGGAAGCCAGAGCAAAAATGAACTATTGGGATTTCATCAAGATAAAAACCTTTGGCACAGCAAAAGAAACAGTCCACAAAACCAAAACACAACCGACAGAATGGGAGAAATTATTTACGAATGACATATCAGATAAAGGGCTACTATCCAATATGTATAAAAACGTATCAAACTCAACACCCAAAGAACAAATAATCCAATCAAAAAATAGGCAGAAGACATGAACAGACATTTTTCCAAAGAAGACATCCAAATGGCCCACAGGCACAGGAAAAAGTGCTCAACACGGCTCGGCATCAGGGAAATCCACATCAAAACCTCAATGAGATACCCTCTCACACCCGTCAGAATGGCTCAAATGAACAAGTCAGGGAACGACAGAGGTTGGCGGGGATGTGGAGAAAGGGGAACCCTCCTACACTGGTGGTGGGAATGCAAGCTGGGGCAACCCCTCTGGAAAACAGGATGGAGGTTCCTCAAATAGTTGAAATTAGAGCTACCATCCGATCCAGCAATTGCACTCCTGGGTATTTACCCCAAAGATACAAATGTAGGGACCCGAAGCGGTACGTGCACCCCATTGTTTATAGCAGCAATGTCCACAGTAGCCAAACTTTTGAAAGAGCCAAGATGTCCATCGACAGATGAGTGGATAAAGAAGAGGTGGTATATATATACACAATGGAATATTACGCAGCCATCAAAAGGAATGAGATGTTGCCATGGACAACGACGTGGATGGAAGTGGAGGGTCCGATGATTAGTGAAATAAGTCAATCAGAGAAAGACATGTATCATATGACCTCACTGATATGAGGAATTCTTAATCTCAGGAACAGAGTGAGGCTTGCTGGAGTGGTCGGGGGTGGGAGGGATGGGCTGGCTGGGTGATAGACATTGGGGAGGGTATGAGCTACGGTGAGCGCTGTGAATTGTGTAAGACTGTTGAATCACAGATCTCTACTTCTGAAACAAATAACGCAACATATTTTAAGAATAAAGGAAAAGAAGGAGATAGCAGGAGAGGAAGAATGAAGGGGAGTTAGTGAGAGGGGGAGACAGACCAGGAGAGATGATGGATTCTGAAAAAAAATCCGAGGTTTCTAGAGGGGAGGTGGGTCGGGGGATTGGTTAGCCTGGTGATGGGTATTAAAGAGGGCACATTCTGCATGGAGCACTGTGTGTTCGGAACAAACAATGAATCATGGGACACTACACCAAAACAAATGATGTAGTACATGGTGATTAACAAAGCAATAAAAAACAAAGGCTGTAATAAGAGATGAAGAAGGACACTATATCCTACTTAAAGGGTCTATCCAAGAAGAAGATCTAACAATTGTAAATGTCTATGCCCCGAACATGGGAGCATCCAATTATATAAGGCAATTTAGAAGAAAAGCAAAGAAAGACATTGACAACCATACAATCATAGTGGGGGACTTTAACACCCCCCTGACTGAAATGGCCAGATCATCTAAGCAAAAGATCAACAAGGAAATAAAGACTTTAAATGACACACTGGAACAAATGGACTTCACAGACATATTCAGAACGTTCCATCCCGAAGCAACGGAATACACATTCTTCTCTAGGGCCCATGGAACGTTCTCCAGAATGGATCACATCCTAGGTCACAAATCAGGTCTCAACCGGTACCCAAAGATTGGGATCATTCCCTGCACATTTTCAGACCACAATGCTTTGAAACTAGAACTCAATCACAAGAGGAAACTCGGAAAGAACTCAAATACATGGAGGCTAAAGAGCATCCTACGAAAGAAAGAATGGGTCAACCAGGAAATTAAAGAAGAATTTAAAAATTCATGGAAACCAATGAAAATGAAAACACAACTGTCCAAAATCTTTGGGATACAGCCAAGGCAGTCCTGCGAGGAAAGTATATAGCAATACAAGCCTTTCTCAAGAAACATGAAAGGTCTCAAATACACACCCTAACCCTACACCTAAAGGAGCTGGAGAAAGAACGGCCAATAAAGCCTAAACCCAGCAGGAGAAGAGAAATCATGCAGATCAGAGCAGAAATCAATGAAATAGAACCCAAAAGAACAGTAGAACAGATCAACGGAACTAGGAGCTGGTTCTTTGAAAGAATTCACAAGATTGATACACCCCTGTCCAGGCTGATCAAAAAGAAAAGAGAAATGACCCAAATCAACAAAATCATGAATGAAGGAGGAGAGATCACAACCAACACCAAAGAAATACAAACGATTATAAGAACGTAATCTGAGCAACCCTATGGCAGCATATTCCATAACCTGGAAGAAATGGGTGCATTCCTAGAGATGTGTCAACTACCAAAACTGACCCAGGAAGAAAGAGAAAACCTGAACAGTCCTATAACCACGAAGGCAATTGAAGTAGTCATCAAAAACCTCCCAAGAAACCAAAGCCCAGGGCCAGATGGATTCCCAGGGGAATTCTATCAGACATTTAAAGAAGAATTAATACCTATTCTCCTGAAACTGTTCCAAACAATAGAAATGGAAGGAAAACTTCCAAACTCATTTTATGAGGCCACCATTACCTTGATCCCAAAACCAGACAAAGATCCCATCAAAAAGGAGTATTAGAGACCAATATCCTTGATGAACGTCGATGCAAAAATTCTCACCAAAATACTAGCCAAGAGGACCCAACAGTACATGAAAAGGAGTATTCACCATGACCAAGTGGGATTTATCCCTGGGCTGCAAGGCTGGTTCAACATCCGCAAATCAATCAACGTGATAAAACACATTAACCAAAGAAAGAACAAGAATCATATGATCCTCTCAATAGATGCAGAAAAACCATTTGACAAAGTAAAGCACACTTTCTGGATCAAAACTCTTCAGAGTACAGGGACAGCGGGTACATACCTCAATATCATAAAAGCCATCTACGAACAACCTACAGCGAATATCATTCTCAATGGGGAAAAGCTGAGATCTTTTCCCCTAAGGTCAGGAACGCGGCAGGGATAGCCACTCTCACCACTGCTATTCAACATAGTATTAGAAGTCCTAGCCACAGCAATCAGACAACAAAAAGAAATCCAAGGCATCCAAATCGGCAGAGAGGAAGTCAAACTCTCACTCTTTGCAGATGATATGATACTTTATGTGGAAAACCCAAAAGACTCCACCCCAAAACTGCTACAACTCACACAGCAATTCCGTCAAGTAGCAGGCTATAAAATCAATGCACAGACATCAGTGGCATTCCTATACACCAACAACAAGACAGAAGAGAGACAAATCAAGGAGTCGATCCCATTCACAACTGCACCCAAAACCAGAAGAGACCTAGGAATACATTGAACCCAAGAGGCAAAGGATCTGTACTCAGAAAACTACCAAATACTCAGGAAAGAAATTGAAGAAGACACAAAGAAACGGAAAAACGTTCCATGCTCATGGATTGGGAGAACCAACATTGTGAAGAGGTCAATGCTACCTAGAGCAATCTACACATGCAATGCAATCCCCGTCAAAATACCATCCACTTTTTTCCAAGAAATGGAACAAATAATCCTAAGATTTGAATGGAACCAGAAGAGACCACGAATAGCCAGAGGAATATTGAGAAAGAAAAGCAAAGCTGGCGGCATCACAATTCTGGACTTCCAGCTCTATGACAAAGCTGTCATCATCAAGACAGTATGGTACTGGCACAAAAACAGACACATAGATCCATGGAACAGAATCGAGAGCCCAGAAATGGACCCTCAACTCTATGGTCAACTTATCTTTGACAGAGCAGGAAAGAATGTCCAATGGCAAAAAGAGAGTCTCTTCAACAACTGGAGTTGTGGAAATGGGACAGCCCCATGCAGAAGAATGACACTGGACCATTTCCTGACACCACACACAAAAATAGACTCCAAATGTTTGAAAGACCTCAGTGTGAGACAGGACTCCATCAAAATCCTAAAGGAGAACACAGGTAGCAAGCTCTTCGACCTCAGCCGCAGCAACTCCTTCCTACAAACATCACCAAAGGCACGGGAATCCAGGGCAAAAAGGAACTATTGGGATTTCATCAAGATAAAAACCTTTGGCACAGCAAAAGAAACAGTCCCCAAAACCAAAAGACAACCGACAGAATGGGAGAAATTATTTACGAATGACATATCAGATAAAGGGCTACTATCCAATATGTATAAAAACGTATCAAACTCAACACCCAAAGAACAAATAATCCAATCAAAAAATAGGCAGAAGGCATGAACAGACATTTTTCCAAAGAAGACATCCAAATGGCCCACAGGCACAGGAAAAAGTGCTCAACACGGCTCGGCATCAGGGAAATCCACATCAAAACCTCAATGAGATACCCTCTCACACCCGTCAGAATGGCTCAAATGAACAAGTCAGGGAACGACAGAGGTTGGCGGGGATGTGGAGAAAGGGGAACCCTCCTACACTGGTGGTGGGAATGCAAGCTGGGGCAACCCCTCTGGAAAAAAGGATGGAGGTTCCTCAAATAGTTGAAATTAGAGCTACCATCCGATCCAGCAATTGCACTCCTGGGTATTTACCCCAAAGATACAAATGTAGGGACCCGAAGCGGTACGTGCACCCCATTGTTTATAGCAGCAATGTCCACAGTAGCCAAACTTTTGAAAGAGCCAAGATGTCCATCGACAGATGAGTGGATAAAGAAGAGGTGGTATATATATACACAATGGAATATTACGCAGCCATCAAAAGGAATGAGATGTTGCCATGGACAACGACGTGGATGGAAGTGGAGGGTCCGATGATTAGTGAAATAAGTCAATCAGAGAAAGACATGTATCATATGACCTCACTGATATGAGGAATTCTTAATCTCAGGAAGAGAGTGAGGCTTGCTGGAGTGGTCGGGGGTGGGAGGGATGGGCTGGCTGGGTGATAGACTTTGGGGAGGGTATGAGCTACGGTGAGCGCTGTGAATTGTGTAAGACTGTTGAATCACAGATCTCTACTTCTGAAACAAATAACGCAACATATTTTAAGAATAAAGGAAAAGAAGGAGATAGCAGGAGAGGAAGAATGAAGGGGAGTTAGTGAGAGGGGGAGACAGACCAGGAGAGATGATGGATTCTGAAAAAAAATCCGAGGTTTCTAGAGGGGAGGTGGGTCGGGGGATTGGTTAGCCTGGTGATGGGTATTAAAGAGGGCACATTCTGCATGGAGCACTGTGTGTTCGGAACAAACAATGAATCATGGGACACTACACCAAAACAAATGATGTAGTACATGGTGATTAACAAAGCAATAAAAAACAAAGACTGTAATAAGAGATGAAGAAGGACACTATATCCTACTTAAAGGGTCTATCCAAGAAGAAGATCTAACAATTGTAAATGTCTATGCCCCGAACATGGGAGCATCCAATTATATAAGGCAATTTAGAAGAAAAGCAAAGAAAGACATTGACAACCATACAATCAGAGTGGGGGACTTTAACACCCCCCTGACTGAAATGGCCAGATCATCTAAGCAAAAGATCAACAAGGAAATAAAGACTTTAAATGACACACTGGACCAAATGGACTTCACAGACATATTCAGAACGTTCCATCCCGAAGCAACGGAATACACATTCTTCTCTAGGGCCCATGGAACGTTCTCCAGAATGGATCACATCCTAGGTCACAAATCAGGTCTCAACCGGTACCCAAAGATTGGGATCATTCCCTGCACATTTGCAGACCACAATGCTTTGAAACTAGAACTCAATCACAAGAGGAAAGTCGGAAAGAACTCAAATACATGGAGGCTAAAGAGCATCCTACGAAAGAATGAATGGGTCAACCAGGAAATTAAAGAAGAATTTAAAAATTCATGGAAACCAATGAAAATGAAAACACAACTGTCCAAAATCTTTGGGATACAGCCAAGGCAGTCCTGCGAGGAAAGTATATAGCAATACAAGCCTTTCTCAAGAAACATGAAAGGTCTCAAATACACACCCTAACCGTACACCTAAAGGAGCTGGAGAAAGAACGGCCAATAAAGCCTAAACCCAGCAGGAGAAGAGAAATCATGCAGATCAGAGCAGAAATCAATGAAATAGAACCCAAAAGAACAGTAGAACAGATCAACGGAACTAGGAGCTGGTTCTTTGAAAGAATTCACAAGATTGATACACCCCTGTCCAGGCTGATCAAAAAGAAAAGAGAAATGACCCAAATCAACAAAATCA
This sequence comes from Eumetopias jubatus, assembly GCF_037043125.1. Classification (NCBI taxonomy): domain Eukaryota; kingdom Metazoa; phylum Chordata; class Mammalia; order Carnivora; family Otariidae; genus Eumetopias; species Eumetopias jubatus. The sequence continues at coordinate 840,191 of NW_028274859.1, forward strand.
TGAATGAAGGAGGAGAGATCACAACCAACACCAAAGAAATACAAACGATTATAAGAACGTAATCTGAGCAACCCTATGGCAGCATATTCCATAACCTGGAAGAAATGGGTGCATTCCTAGAGATGTGTCAACTACCAAAACTGACCCAGGAAGAAAGAGAAAACCTGAACAGTCCTATAACCACGAAGGCAATTGAAGTAGTCATCAAAAATCTCCCAAGAAACCAAAGCCCAGGGCCAGATGGATTCCCAGGGGAATTCTATCCGACATTTAAAGAAGAATTAATACCTATTCTCCTGAAACTGTTCCAAACAATAGAAATGGAAGGAAAACTTCCAATCTCATTTTATGAGGCCACCATTACCTTGATCCCAAAACCAGACAAAGATCCCATCAAAAAGGAGTATTAGAGACCAATATCCTTGATGAACATCGATGCAAAAATTCTCACCAAAATACTAGCCAAGAGGACCCAACAGTACATGAAAAGGAGTATTCACCATGACCAAGTGGGATTTATCCCTGGGCTGCAAGGCTGGTTCAACATCCGCAAATCAATCAACGTGATAAAACACATTAACCAAAGAAAGAACAAGAATCATATGATCCTCTCAATAGATGCAGAAAAACCATTTGACAAAGTAAAGCACACTTTCTGGATCAAAACTCTTCAGAGTACAGGGACAGCGGGTACATACCTCAATATCATAAAAGCCATCTACGAACAACCTACAGCGAATATCATTCTCAATGGGGAAAAGCTGAGATCTTTTCCCCTAAGGTCAGGAACGCGGCAGGGATAGCCACTCTCACCACTGCTATTCAACATAGTATTAGAAGTCCTAGCCACAGCAATCAGACAACAAAAAGAAATCCAAGGCATCCAAATCGGCAGAGAGGAAGTCAAACTCTCACTCTTTGCCGATGATATGATACTTTATGTGGAAAACCCAAAAGACTCCACCCCAAAATTGCTATAACTCACACAGCAATTCCGTCAAGTAGCAGGCTATAAAATCAATGCACAGACATCAGTGGCATTCCTATACACCAACAACAAGACAGAAGAGAGACAAATCAAGGAGTCGATCCCATTCACAACTGCACCCAAAACCAGAAGAGACCTAGGAATAAATTGAACACAAGAGGCAAAGGATCTGTACTCAGAAAACTACCAAATACTCAGGAAAGAAATTGAAGAAGACACAAAGAAACGGAAAAAAGTTCCATGCTCTTGGATTGGGAGAACCAACATTGTGAAGAGGTCAATGCTACCTAGAGCAATCTACACATGCAATGCAATCCCCGTCAAAATACCATCCACTTTTTTCCAAGAAATGGAACAAATAATCCTAAGATTTGAATGGAACCAGAAGAGACCACGAATAGCCAGAGGAATATTGAGAAAGAAAAGCAAAGCTGGCGGCATCACAATTCTGGACTTCCAGCTCTATGACAAAGCTGTCATCATCAAGACAGTAGGGTACTGGCACAAAAACAGACACATAGATCCATGGAACAGAATCGAGAGCCCAGAAATGGACCCTCAACTCTATGGTCAACTTATCTTTGACAGAGCAGGAAAGAATGTCCAATGGCAAAAAGAGAGTCTCTTCAACAACTGGAGTTGTGGAAATGGGACAGCCCCATGCAGAAGAATGACACTGGACCATTTCCTGACACCACACACAAAAATAGACTCCAAATGTTTGAAAGACCTCAGTGTGAGACAGGACTCCATCAAAATCCTAAAGGAGAACACAGGTAGCAAGCTCTTCGACCTCAGCCGCAGCAACTCCTTCCTACAAACATCACCAAAGGCACGGGAAGCCAGAGCAAAAATGAACTATTGGGATTTCATCAAGATAAAAACCTTTGGCACAGCAAAAGAAACAGTCCACAAAACCAAAACACAACCGACAGAATGGGAGAAATTATTTACGAATGACATATCAGATAAAGGGCTACTATCCAATATGTATAAAAACGTATCAAACTCAACACCCAAAGAACAAATAATCCAATCAAAAAATAGGCAGAAGACATGAACAGACATTTTTCCAAAGAAGACATCCAAATGGCCCACAGGCACAGGAAAAAGTGCTCAACACGGCTCGGCATCAGGGAAATCCACATCAAAACCTCAATGAGATACCCTCTCACACCCGTCAGAATGGCTCAAATGAACAAGTCAGGGAACGACAGAGGTTGGCGGGGATGTGGAGAAAGGGGAACCCTCCTACACTGGTGGTGGGAATGCAAGCTGGGGCAACCCCTCTGGAAAACAGGATGGAGGTTCCTCAAATAGTTGAAATTAGAGCTACCATCCGATCCAGCAATTGCACTCCTGGGTATTTACCCCAAAGATACAAATGTAGGGACCCGAAGCGGTACGTGCACCCCATTGTTTATAGCAGCAATGTCCACAGTAGCCAAACTTTTGAAAGAGCCAAGATGTCCATCGACAGATGAGTGGATAAAGAAGAGGTGGTATATATATACACAATGGAATATTACGCAGCCATCAAAAGGAATGAGATGTTGCCATGGACAACGACGTGGATGGAAGTGGAGGGTCCGATGATTAGTGAAATAAGTCAATCAGAGAAAGACATGTATCATATGACCTCACTGATATGAGGAATTCTTAATCTCAGGAACAGAGTGAGGCTTGCTGGAGTGGTCGGGGGTGGGAGGGATGGGCTGGCTGGGTGATAGACATTGGGGAGGGTATGAGCTACGGTGAGCGCTGTGAATTGTGTAAGACTGTTGAATCACAGATCTCTACTTCTGAAACAAATAACGCAACATATTTTAAGAATAAAGGAAAAGAAGGAGATAGCAGGAGAGGAAGAATGAAGGGGAGTTAGTGAGAGGGGGAGACAGACCAGGAGAGATGATGGATTCTGAAAAAAAATCCGAGGTTTCTAGAGGGGAGGTGGGTCGGGGGATTGGTTAGCCTGGTGATGGGTATTAAAGAGGGCACATTCTGCATGGAGCACTGTGTGTTCGGAACAAACAATGAATCATGGGACACTACACCAAAACAAATGATGTAGTACATGGTGATTAACAAAGCAATAAAAAACAAAGGCTGTAATAAGAGATGAAGAAGGACACTATATCCTACTTAAAGGGTCTATCCAAGAAGAAGATCTAACAATTGTAAATGTCTATGCCCCGAACATGGGAGCATCCAATTATATAAGGCAATTTAGAAGAAAAGCAAAGAAAGACATTGACAACCATACAATCATAGTGGGGGACTTTAACACCCCCCTGACTGAAATGGCCAGATCATCTAAGCAAAAGATCAACAAGGAAATAAAGACTTTAAATGACACACTGGAACAAATGGACTTCACAGACATATTCAGAACGTTCCATCCCGAAGCAACGGAATACACATTCTTCTCTAGGGCCCATGGAACGTTCTCCAGAATGGATCACATCCTAGGTCACAAATCAGGTCTCAACCGGTACCCAAAGATTGGGATCATTCCCTGCACATTTTCAGACCACAATGCTTTGAAACTAGAACTCAATCACAAGAGGAAACTCGGAAAGAACTCAAATACATGGAGGCTAAAGAGCATCCTACGAAAGAAAGAATGGGTCAACCAGGAAATTAAAGAAGAATTTAAAAATTCATGGAAACCAATGAAAATGAAAACACAACTGTCCAAAATCTTTGGGATACAGCCAAGGCAGTCCTGCGAGGAAAGTATATAGCAATACAAGCCTTTCTCAAGAAACATGAAAGGTCTCAAATACACACCCTAACCCTACACCTAAAGGAGCTGGAGAAAGAACGGCCAATAAAGCCTAAACCCAGCAGGAGAAGAGAAATCATGCAGATCAGAGCAGAAATCAATGAAATAGAACCCAAAAGAACAGTAGAACAGATCAACGGAACTAGGAGCTGGTTCTTTGAAAGAATTCACAAGATTGATACACCCCTGTCCAGGCTGATCAAAAAGAAAAGAGAAATGACCCAAATCAACAAAATCATGAATGAAGGAGGAGAGATCACAACCAACACCAAAGAAATACAAACGATTATAAGAACGTAATCTGAGCAACCCTATGGCAGCATATTCCATAACCTGGAAGAAATGGGTGCATTCCTAGAGATGTGTCAACTACCAAAACTGACCCAGGAAGAAAGAGAAAACCTGAACAGTCCTATAACCACGAAGGCAATTGAAGTAGTCATCAAAAACCTCCCAAGAAACCAAAGCCCAGGGCCAGATGGATTCCCAGGGGAATTCTATCAGACATTTAAAGAAGAATTAATACCTATTCTCCTGAAACTGTTCCAAACAATAGAAATGGAAGGAAAACTTCCAAACTCATTTTATGAGGCCACCATTACCTTGATCCCAAAACCAGACAAAGATCCCATCAAAAAGGAGTATTAGAGACCAATATCCTTGATGAACGTCGATGCAAAAATTCTCACCAAAATACTAGCCAAGAGGACCCAACAGTACATGAAAAGGAGTATTCACCATGACCAAGTGGGATTTATCCCTGGGCTGCAAGGCTGGTTCAACATCCGCAAATCAATCAACGTGATAAAACACATTAACCAAAGAAAGAACAAGAATCATATGATCCTCTCAATAGATGCAGAAAAACCATTTGACAAAGTAAAGCACACTTTCTGGATCAAAACTCTTCAGAGTACAGGGACAGCGGGTACATACCTCAATATCATAAAAGCCATCTACGAACAACCTACAGCGAATATCATTCTCAATGGGGAAAAGCTGAGATCTTTTCCCCTAAGGTCAGGAACGCGGCAGGGATAGCCACTCTCACCACTGCTATTCAACATAGTATTAGAAGTCCTAGCCACAGCAATCAGACAACAAAAAGAAATCCAAGGCATCCAAATCGGCAGAGAGGAAGTCAAACTCTCACTCTTTGCAGATGATATGATACTTTATGTGGAAAACCCAAAAGACTCCACCCCAAAACTGCTACAACTCACACAGCAATTCCGTCAAGTAGCAGGCTATAAAATCAATGCACAGACATCAGTGGCATTCCTATACACCAACAACAAGACAGAAGAGAGACAAATCAAGGAGTCGATCCCATTCACAACTGCACCCAAAACCAGAAGAGACCTAGGAATACATTGAACCCAAGAGGCAAAGGATCTGTACTCAGAAAACTACCAAATACTCAGGAAAGAAATTGAAGAAGACACAAAGAAACGGAAAAACGTTCCATGCTCATGGATTGGGAGAACCAACATTGTGAAGAGGTCAATGCTACCTAGAGCAATCTACACATGCAATGCAATCCCCGTCAAAATACCATCCACTTTTTTCCAAGAAATGGAACAAATAATCCTAAGATTTGAATGGAACCAGAAGAGACCACGAATAGCCAGAGGAATATTGAGAAAGAAAAGCAAAGCTGGCGGCATCACAATTCTGGACTTCCAGCTCTATGACAAAGCTGTCATCATCAAGACAGTATGGTACTGGCACAAAAACAGACACATAGATCCATGGAACAGAATCGAGAGCCCAGAAATGGACCCTCAACTCTATGGTCAACTTATCTTTGACAGAGCAGGAAAGAATGTCCAATGGCAAAAAGAGAGTCTCTTCAACAACTGGAGTTGTGGAAATGGGACAGCCCCATGCAGAAGAATGACACTGGACCATTTCCTGACACCACACACAAAAATAGACTCCAAATGTTTGAAAGACCTCAGTGTGAGACAGGACTCCATCAAAATCCTAAAGGAGAACACAGGTAGCAAGCTCTTCGACCTCAGCCGCAGCAACTTCTTCCTACAAACATCACCAAAGGCACGGGAAGCCAGGGCAAAAATGAACTATTGGGATTTCATCAAGATAAAAACCTTTGGCACAGCAAAAGAAACAGTCCACAAAACCAAAACACAACCGACAGAATGGGAGAAATTTTTTACGAATGACATATCAGATAAAGGGCTACTATCCAATATGTATAAAAACGTATCAAACTCAACACCCAAAGAACAAATAATCCAATTAAAAAATAGGCAGAAGGCATGAACAGACATTTTTCCAAAGAAGACATCCAAATGGCCCTCAGGCACAGGAAAAAGTGCTCAACACGGCTCGGCATCAGGGAAATCCACATCAAAACCTCAATGAGATACCCTCTCACACCCGTCAGAATGGCTCAAATGAACAAGTCAGGGAACGACAGAGGTTGGCGGGGATGTGGAGAAAGGGGAACCCTCCTACACTGGTGGTGGGAATGCAAGCTGGGGCAACCCCTCTGGAAAACAGGATGGAGGTTCCTCAAATAGTTGAAATTAGAGCTACCATCCGATCCAGCAATTGCACTCCTGGGTATTTACCCCAAAGATACAAATGTAGGGACCCGAAGCGGTACGTGCACCCCATTGTTTATAGCAGCAATGTCCACAGTAGCCAAACTTTTGAAAGAGCCAAGATGTCCATCGACAGATGAGTGGATAAAGAAGAGGTGGTATATATATACACAATGGAATATTACGCAGCCATCAAAAGGAATGAGATGTTGCCATGGACAACGACGTGGATGGAAGTGGAGGGTCCGATGATTAGTGAAATAAGTCAATCAGAGAAAGACATGTATCATATGACCTCACTGATATGAGGAATTCTTAATCTCAGGAACAGAGTGAGGCTTCCTGGAGTGGTCGGGGGTGGGAGGGATGGGCTGGCTGGGTGATAGACATTGGGGAGGGTATGAGCTACGGTGAGCGCTGTGAATTGTGTAAGACTGTTGAATCACAGATCTCTACTTCTGAAACAAATAACGCAACATATTTTAAGAATAAAGGAAAAGAAGGAGATAGCAGGAGAGGAAGAATGAAGGGGAGTTAGTGAGAGGGGGAGACAGACCAGGAGAGATGATGGATTCTGAAAAAAAATCCGAGGTTTCTAGAGGGGAGGTGGGTCGGGGGATTGGTTAGCCTGGTGATGGGTATTAAAGAGGGCACATTCTGCATGGAGCACTGTGTGTTCGGAACAAACAATGAATCATGGGACACTACACCAAAACAAATGATGTAGTACATGGTGATTAACAAAGCAATAAAAAACAAAGACTGTAATAAGAGATGAAGAAGGACACTATATCCTACTTAAAGGGTCTATCCAAGAAGAAGATCTAACAATTGTAAATGTCTATGCCCCGAACATGGGAGCATCCAATTATATAAGGCAATTTAGAAGAAAAGCAAAGAAAGACATTGACAACCATACAATCAGAGTGGGGGACTTTAACACCCCCCTGACTGAAATGGCCAGATCATCTAAGCAAAAGATCAACAAGGAAATAAAGACTTTAAATGACACACTGGACCAAATGGACTTCACAGACATATTCAGAACGTTCCATCCCGAAGCAACGGAATACACATTCTTCTCTAGGGCCCATGGAACGTTCTCCAGAATGGATCACATCCTAGGTCACAAATCAGGTCTCAACCGGTACCCAAAGTTTGGGATCATTCCCTGCACATTTTCAGACCACAATGCTTTGAAACTAGAACTCAATCACAAGAGGAAAGTCGGAAAGAACTCAAATACATGGAGGCTAAAGAGCATCCTACGAAAGAATGAATGGGTCAACCAGGAAATTAAAGAAGAATTTAAAAATTCATGGAAACCAATGAAAATGAAAACACAACTGTCCAAAATCTTTGGGATACAGCCAAGGCAGTCCTGCGAGGAAAGTATATAGCAATACAAGCCTTTCTCAAGAAACATGAAAGGTCTCAAATACACACCCTAACCCTACACCTAAAGGAGCTGGAGAAAGAACGGCCAATAAAGCCTAAACCCAGCAGGAGAAGAGAAATCATGCAGATCAGAGCAGAAATCAATGAAATAGAACCCAAAAGAACAGTAGAACAGATCAACGGAACTAGGAGCTGGTTCTTTGAAAGAATTCACAAGATTGATACACCCCTGTCCAGGCTGATCAAAAAGAAAAGAGAAATGACCCAAATCAACAAAATCATGAATGAAGGAGGAGAGATCACAACCAACACCAAAGAAATACAAACGATTATAAGAACGTAATCTGAGCAACCCTATGGCAGCATATTCCATAACCTGGAAGAAATGGGTGCATTCCTAGAGATGTGTCAACTACCAAATCTGACCCAGGAAGAAAGAGAAAACCTGAACAGTCCTATAACCACGAAGGCAATTGAAGTAGTCATCAAAAACCTCCCAAGAAACCAAAGCCCAGGGCCAGATGGATTCCCAGGGGAATTCTATCCGACATTTAAAGAAGAATTAATACCTATTCTCCTGAAACTGTTCCAAACAATAGAAATGGAAGGAAAACTTCCAAACTCATTTTATGAGGCCACCATTACCTTGATCCCAAAACCAGACAAAGATCCCATCAAAAAGGAGTATTAGAGACCAATATCCTTGATGAACATCGATGCAAAAATTCTCACCAAAATACTAGCCAAGAGGACCCAACAGTACATGAAAAGGAGTATTCACCATGACCAAGTGGGATTTATCCCTGGGCTGCAAGGCTGGTTCAACATCCGCAAATCAATCAACGTGATAAAACACATTAACCAAAGAAAGAACAAGAATCATATGATCCTCTCAATAGATGCAGAAAAACCATTTGACAAAGTAAAGCACACTTTCTGGATCAAAACTCTTCAGAGTACAGGGACAGCGGGTACATACCTCAATATCATAAAAGCCATCTACGAACAACCTACAGCGAATATCATTCTCAATGGGGAAAAGCTGAGATCTTTTCCCCTAAGGTCAGGAACGCGGCAGGGATAGCCACTCTCACCACTGCTATTCAACATAGTATTAGAAGTCCTAGCCACAGCAATCAGACAACAAAAAGAAATCCAAGGCATCCAAATCGGCAGAGAGGAAGTCAAACTCTCACTCTTTGCAGATGATATGATACTTTATGTGGAAAACCCAAAAGACTCCACCCCAAAACTGCTACAACTCACACAGCAATTCCGTCAAGTAGCAGGCTATAAAATCAATGCACAGACATCAGTGGCATTCCTATACACCAACAACAAGACAGAAGAGAGACAAATCAAGGAGTCGATCCCATTCACAACTGCACCCAAAACCAGAAGAGACCTAGGAATACATTGAACCCAAGAGGCAAAGGATCTGTACTCAGAAAACTACCAAATACTCAGGAAAGAAATTGAAGAAGACACAAAGAAACGGAAAAACGTTCCATGCTCATGGATTGGGAGAACCAACATTGTGAAGAGGTCAATGCTACCTAGAGCAATCTACACATGCAATGCAATCCCCGTCAAAATACCATCCACTTTTTTCCAAGAAATGGAACAAATAATCCTAAGATTTGAATGGAACCAGAAGAGACCACGAATAGCCAGAGGAATATTGAGAAAGAAAAGCAAAGCTGGCGGCATCACAATTCTGGACTTCCAGCTCTATGACAAAGCTGTCATCATCAAGACAGTATGGTACTGGCACAAAAACAGACACATAGATCCATGGAACAGAATCGAGAGCCCAGAAATGGACCCTCAACTCTATGGTCAACTTATCTTTGACAGAGCAGGAAAGAATGTCCAATGGCAAAAAGAGAGTCTCTTCAACAACTGGAGTTGTGGAAATGGGACAGCCCCATGCAGAAGAATGACACTGGACCATTTCCTGACACCACACACAAAAATAGACTCCAAATGTTTGAAAGACCTCAGTGTGAGACAGGACTCCATCAAAATCCTAAAGGAGAACACAGGTAGCAAGCTCTTCGACCTCAGCCGCAGCAACTTCTTCCTACAAACATCACCAAAGGCACGGGAAGCCAGGGCAAAAATGAACTATTGGGATTTCATCAAGATAAAAACCTTTGGCACAGCAAAAGAAACAGTCCACAAAACCAAAACACAACCGACAGAATGGGAGAAATTTTTTACGAATGACATATCAGATAAAGGGCTACTATCCAATATGTATAAAAACGTATCAAACTCAACACCCAAAGAACAAATAATCCAATTAAAAAATAGGCAGAAGGCATGAACAGACATTTTTCCAAAGAAGACATCCAAATGGCCCTCAGGCACAGGAAAAAGTGCTCAACACGGCTCGGCATCAGGGAAATCCACATCAAAACCTCAATGAGATACCCTCTCACACCCGTCAGAATGGCTCAAATGAACAAGTCAGGGAACGACAGAGGTTGGCGGGGATGTGGAGAAAGGGGAACCCTCCTACACTGGTGGTGGGAATGCAAGCTGGGGCAACCCCTCTGGAAAACAGGATGGAGGTTCCTCAAATAGTTGAAATTAGAGCTACCATCCGATCCAGCAATTGCACTCCTGGGTATTTACCCCAAAGATACAAATGTAGGGACCCGAAGCGGTACGTGCACCCCATTGTTTATAGCAGCAATGTCCACAGTAGCCAAACTTTTGAAAGAGCCAAGATGTCCATCGACAGATGAGTGGATAAAGAAGAGGTGGTATATATATACACAATGGAATATTACGCAGCCATCAAAAGGAATGAGATGTTGCCATGGACAACGACGTGGATGGAAGTGGAGGGTCCGATGATTAGTGAAATAAGTCAATCAGAGAAAGACATGTATCATATGACCTCACTGATATGAGGAATTCTTAATCTCAGGAACAGAGTGAGGCTTCCTGGAGTGGTCGGGGGTGGGAGGGATGGGCTGGCTGGGTGATAGACATTGGGGAGGGTATGAGCTACGGTGAGCGCTGTGAATTGTGTAAGACTGTTGAATCACAGATCTCTACTTCTGAAACAAATAACGCAACATATTTTAAGAATAAAGGAAAAGAAGGAGATAGCAGGAGAGGAAGAATGAAGGGGAGTTAGTGAGAGGGGGAGACAGACCAGGAGAGATGATGGATTCTGAAAAAAAATCCGAGGTTTCTAGAGGGGAGGTGGGTCGGGGGATTGGTTAGCCTGGTGATGGGTATTAAAGAGGGCACATTCTGCATGGAGCACTGTGTGTTCGGAACAAACAATGAATCATGGGACACTACACCAAAACAAATGATGTAGTACATGGTGATTAACAAAGCAATAAAAAACAAAGACTGTAATAAGAGATGAAGAAGGACACTATATCCTACTTAAAGGGTCTATCCAAGAAGAAGATCTAACAATTGTAAATGTCTATGCCCCGAACATGGGAGCATCCAATTATATAAGGCAATTTAGAAGAAAAGCAAAGAAAGACATTGACAACCATACAATCAGAGTGGGGGACTTTAACACCCCCCTGACTGAAATGGCCAGATCATCTAAGCAAAAGATCAACAAGGAAATAAAGACTTTAAATGACACACTGGACCAAATGGACTTCACAGACATATTCAGAACGTTCCATCCCGAAGCAACGGAATACACATTCTTCTCTAGGGCCCATGGAACGTTCTCCAGAATGGATCACATCCTAGGTCACAAATCAGGTCTCAACCGGTACCCAAAGTTTGGGATCATTCCCTGCACATTTTCAGACCACAATGCTTTGAAACTAGAACTCAATCACAAGAGGAAAGTCGGAAAGAACTCAAATACATGGAGGCTAAAGAGCATCCTACGAAAGAATGAATGGGTCAACCAGGAAATTAAAGAAGAATTTAAAAATTCATGGAAACCAATGAAAATGAAAACACAACTGTCCAAAATCTTTGGGATACAGCCAAGGCAGTCCTGCGAGGAAAGTATATAGCAATACAAGCCTTTCTCAAGAAACATGAAAGGTCTCAAATACACACCCTAACCCTACACCTAAAGGAGCTGGAGAAAGAACGGCCAATAAAGCCTAAACCCAGCAGGAGAAGAGAAATCATGCAGATCAGAGCAGAAATCAATGAAATAGAACCCAAAAGAACAGTAGAACAGATCAACGGAACTAGGAGCTGGTTCTTTGAAAGAATTCACAAGATTGATACACCCCTGTCCAGGCTGATCAAAAAGAAAAGAGAAATGACCCAAATCAACAAAATCATGAATGAAGGAGGAGAGATCACAACCAACACCAAAGAAATACAAACGATTATAAGAACGTAATCTGAGCAACCCTATGGCAGCATATTCCATAACCTGGAAGAAATGGGTGCATTCCTAGAGATGTGTCAACTACCAAATCTGACCCAGGAAGAAAGAGAAAACCTGAACAGTCCTATAACCACGAAGGCAATTGAAGTAGTCATCAAAAACCTCCCAAGAAACCAAAGCCCAGGGCCAGATGGATTCCCAGGGGAATTCTATCCGACATTTAAAGAAGAATTAATACCTATTCTCCTGAAACTGTTCCAAACAATAGAAATGGAAGGAAAACTTCCAAACTCATTTTATGAGGCCACCATTACCTTGATCCCAAAACCAGACAAAGATCCCATCAAAAAGGAGTATTAGAGACCAATATCCTTGATGAACATCGATGCAAAAATTCTCACCAAAATACTAGCCAAGAGGACCCAACAGTACATGAAAAGGAGTATTCACCATGACCAAGTGGGATTTATCCCTGGGCTGCAAGGCTGGTTCAACATCCGCAAATCAATCAACGTGATAAAACACATTAACCAAAGAAAGAACAAGAATCATATGATCCTCTCAATAGATGCAGAAAAACCATTTGACAAAGTAAAGCACACTTTCTGGATCAAAACTCTTCAGAGTACAGGGACAGCGGGTACATACCTCAATATCATAAAAGCCATCTACGAACAACCTACAGCGAATATCATTCTCAATGGGGAAAAGCTGAGATCTTTTCCCCTAAGGTCAGGAACGCGGCAGGGATAGCCACTCTCACCACTGCTATTCAACATAGTATTAGAAGTCCTAGCCACAGCAATCAGACAACAAAAAGAAATCCAAGGCATCCAAATCGGCAGAGAGGAAGTCAAACTCTCACTCTTTGCAGATGATATGATACTTTATGTGGAAAACCCAAAAGACTCCACCCCAAAACTGCTACAACTCACACAGCAATTCCGTCAAGTAGCAGGCTATAAAATCAATGCACAGACATCAGTGGCATTCCTATACACCAACAACAAGACAGAAGAGAGACAAATCAAGGAGTCGATCCCATTCACAACTGCACCCAAAACCAGAAGAGACCTAGGAATAAATTGAACCCAAGAGGCAAAGGATCTGTACTCAGAAAACTACCAAATACTCAGGAAAGAAATTGAAGAAGACACAAAGAAACGGAAAAACGTTCCATGCTCATGGATTGGGAGAACCAACATTGTGAAGAGGTCAATGCTACCTAGAGCAATCTACACATGCAATGCAATCCCCGTCAAAATACCATCCACTTTTTTCCAAGAAATGGAACAAATAATCCTAAGATTTGAATGGAACCAGAAGAGACCACGAATAGCCAGAGGAATATTGAGAAAGAAAAGCAAAGCTGGCGGCATCACAATTCTGGACTTCCAGCTCTATGACAAAGCTGTCATCATCAAGACAGTAGGGTACTGGCACAAAAACAGACACATAGATCCATGGAACAGAATCGAGAGCCCAGAAATGGACCCTCAACTCTATGGTCAACTTATCTTTGACAGAGCAGGAAAGAATGTCCAATGGCAAAAAGAGAGTCTCTTCAACAACTGGAGTTGTGGAAATGGGACAGCCCCATGCAGAAGAATGACACTGGACCATTTCCTGACACCACACACAAAAATAGACTCCAAATGTTTGAAAGACCTCAGTGTGAGACAGGACTCCATCAAAATCCTAAAGGAGAACACAGGTAGCAAGCTCTTCGACCTCAGCCGCAGCAACTCCTTCCTACAAACATCACCAAAGGCACGGGAAGCCAGAGCAAAAATGAACTATTGGGATTTCATCAAGATAAAAACCTTTGGCACAGCAAAAGAAACAGTCCACAAAACCAAAACACAACCGACAGAATGGGAGAAATTATTTACGAATGACATATCAGATAAAGGGCTACTATCCAATATGTATAAAAACGTATCAAACTCAACACCCAAAGAACAAATAATCCAATCAAAAAATAGGCAGAAGACATGAACAGACATTTTTCCAAAGAAGACATCCAAATGGCCCACAGGCACAGGAAAAAGTGCTCAACACGGCTCGGCATCAGGGAAATCCACATCAAAACCTCAATGAGATACCCTCTCACACCCGTCAGAATGGCTCAAATGAACAAGTCAGGGAACGACAGAGGTTGGCGGGGATGTGGAGAAAGGGGAACCCTCCTACACTGGTGGTGGGAATGCAAGCTGGGGCAACCCCTCTGGAAAACAGGATGGAGGTTCCTCAAATAGTTGAAATTAGAGCTACCATCCGATCCAGCAATTGCACTCCTGGGTATTTACCCCAAAGATACAAATGTAGGGACCCGAAGCGGTACGTGCACCCCATTGTTTATAGCAGCAATGTCCACAGTAGCCAAACTTTTGAAAGAGCCAAGATGTCCATCGACAGATGAGTGGATAAAGAAGAGGTGGTATATATATACACAATGGAATATTACGCAGCCATCAAAAGGAATGAGATGTTGCCATGGACAACGACGTGGATGGAAGTGGAGGGTCCGATGATTAGTGAAATAAGTCAATCAGAGAAAGACATGTATCATATGACCTCACTGATATGAGGAATTCTTAATCTCAGGAACAGAGTGAGGCTTGCTGGAGTGGTCGGGGGTGGGAGGGATGGGCTGGCTGGGTGATAGACATTGGGGAGGGTATGAGCTACGGTGAGCGCTGTGAATTGTGTAAGACTGTTGAATCACAGATCTCTACTTCTGAAACAAATAACGCAACATATTTTAAGAATAAAGGAAAAGAAGGAGATAGCAGGAGAGGAAGAATGAAGGGGAGTTAGTGAGAGGGGGAGACAGACCAGGAGAGATGATGGATTCTGAAAAAAAATCCGAGGTTTCTAGAGGGGAGGTGGGTCGGGGGATTGGTTAGCCTGGTGATGGGTATTAAAGAGGGCACATTCTGCATGGAGCACTGTGTGTTCGGAACAAACAATGAATCATGGGACACTACACCAAAACAAATGATGTAGTACATGGTGATTAACAAAGCAATAAAAAACAAAGGCTGTAATAAGAGATGAAGAAGGACACTATATCCTACTTAAAGGGTCTATCCAAGAAGAAGATCTAACAATTGTAAATGTCTATGCCCCGAACATGGGAGCATCCAATTATATAAGGCAATTTAGAAGAAAAGCAAAGAAAGACATTGACAACCATACAATCATAGTGGGGGACTTTAACACCCCCCTGACTGAAATGGCCAGATCATCTAAGCAAAAGATCAACAAGGAAATAAAGACTTTAAATGACACACTGGAACAAATGGACTTCACAGACATATTCAGAACGTTCCATCCCGAAGCAACGGAATACACATTCTTCTCTAGGGCCCATGGAACGTTCTCCAGAATGGATCACATCCTAGGTCACAAATCAGGTCTCAACCGGTACCCAAAGATTGGGATCATTCCCTGCACATTTTCAGACCACAATGCTTTGAAACTAGAACTCAATCACAAGAGGAAACTCGGAAAGAACTCAAATACATGGAGGCTAAAGAGCATCCTACGAAAGAAAGAATGGGTCAACCAGGAAATTAAAGAAGAATTTAAAAATTCATGGAAACCAATGAAAATGAAAACACAACTGTCCAAAATCTTTGGGATACAGCCAAGGCAGTCCTGCGAGGAAAGTATATAGCAATACAAGCCTTTCTCAAGAAACATGAAAGGTCTCAAATACACACCCTAACCCTACACCTAAAGGAGCTGGAGAAAGAACGGCCAATAAAGCCTAAACCCAGCAGGAGAAGAGAAATCATGCAGATCAGAGCAGAAATCAATGAAATAGAACCCAAAAGAACAGTAGAACAGATCAACGGAACTAGGAGCTGGT
This sequence comes from Eumetopias jubatus, assembly GCF_037043125.1. NCBI lineage: Eukaryota > Metazoa > Chordata > Mammalia > Carnivora > Otariidae > Eumetopias > Eumetopias jubatus. Next base: position 856,151 of record NW_028274859.1, read on the forward strand.
TCTTTGAAAGAATTCACAAGATTGATACACCCCTGTCCAGGCTGATCAAAAAGAAAAGAGAAATGACCCAAATCAACAAAATCATGAATGAAGGAGGAGAGATCACAACCAACACCAAAGAAATACAAACGATTATAAGAACGTAATCTGAGCAACCCTATGGCAGCATATTCCATAACCTGGAAGAAATGGGTGCATTCCTAGAGATGTGTCAACTACCAAAACTGACCCAGGAAGAAAGAGAAAACCTGAACAGTCCTATAACCACGAAGGCAATTGAAGTAGTCATCAAAAACCTCCCAAGAAACCAAAGCCCAGGGCCAGATGGATTCCCAGGGGAATTCTATCAGACATTTAAAGAAGAATTAATACCTATTCTCCTGAAACTGTTCCAAACAATAGAAATGGAAGGAAAACTTCCAAACTCATTTTATGAGGCCACCATTACCTTGATCCCAAAACCAGACAAAGATCCCATCAAAAAGGAGTATTAGAGACCAATATCCTTGATGAACGTCGATGCAAAAATTCTCACCAAAATACTAGCCAAGAGGACCCAACAGTACATGAAAAGGAGTATTCACCATGACCAAGTGGGATTTATCCCTGGGCTGCAAGGCTGGTTCAACATCCGCAAATCAATCAACGTGATAAAACACATTAACCAAAGAAAGAACAAGAATCATATGATCCTCTCAATAGATGCAGAAAAACCATTTGACAAAGTAAAGCACACTTTCTGGATCAAAACTCTTCAGAGTACAGGGACAGCGGGTACATACCTCAATATCATAAAAGCCATCTACGAACAACCTACAGCGAATATCATTCTCAATGGGGAAAAGCTGAGATCTTTTCCCCTAAGGTCAGGAACGCGGCAGGGATAGCCACTCTCACCACTGCTATTCAACATAGTATTAGAAGTCCTAGCCACAGCAATCAGACAACAAAAAGAAATCCAAGGCATCCAAATCGGCAGAGAGGAAGTCAAACTCTCACTCTTTGCAGATGATATGATACTTTATGTGGAAAACCCAAAAGACTCCACCCCAAAACTGCTACAACTCACACAGCAATTCCGTCAAGTAGCAGGCTATAAAATCAATGCACAGACATCAGTGGCATTCCTATACACCAACAACAAGACAGAAGAGAGACAAATCAAGGAGTCGATCCCATTCACAACTGCACCCAAAACCAGAAGAGACCTAGGAATACATTGAACCCAAGAGGCAAAGGATCTGTACTCAGAAAACTACCAAATACTCAGGAAAGAAATTGAAGAAGACACAAAGAAACGGAAAAACGTTCCATGCTCATGGATTGGGAGAACCAACATTGTGAAGAGGTCAATGCTACCTAGAGCAATCTACACATGCAATGCAATCCCCGTCAAAATACCATCCACTTTTTTCCAAGAAATGGAACAAATAATCCTAAGATTTGAATGGAACCAGAAGAGACCACGAATAGCCAGAGGAATATTGAGAAAGAAAAGCAAAGCTGGCGGCATCACAATTCTGGACTTCCAGCTCTATGACAAAGCTGTCATCATCAAGACAGTATGGTACTGGCACAAAAACAGACACATAGATCCATGGAACAGAATCGAGAGCCCAGAAATGGACCCTCAACTCTATGGTCAACTTATCTTTGACAGAGCAGGAAAGAATGTCCAATGGCAAAAAGAGAGTCTCTTCAACAACTGGAGTTGTGGAAATGGGACAGCCCCATGCAGAAGAATGACACTGGACCATTTCCTGACACCACACACAAAAATAGACTCCAAATGTTTGAAAGACCTCAGTGTGAGACAGGACTCCATCAAAATCCTAAAGGAGAACACAGGTAGCAAGCTCTTCGACCTCAGCCGCAGCAACTTCTTCCTACAAACATCACCAAAGGCACGGGAAGCCAGGGCAAAAATGAACTATTGGGATTTCATCAAGATAAAAACCTTTGGCACAGCAAAAGAAACAGTCCACAAAACCAAAACACAACCGACAGAATGGGAGAAATTTTTTACGAATGACATATCAGATAAAGGGCTACTATCCAATATGTATAAAAACGTATCAAACTCAACACCCAAAGAACAAATAATCCAATTAAAAAATAGGCAGAAGGCATGAACAGACATTTTTCCAAAGAAGACATCCAAATGGCCCTCAGGCACAGGAAAAAGTGCTCAACACGGCTCGGCATCAGGGAAATCCACATCAAAACCTCAATGAGATACCCTCTCACACCCGTCAGAATGGCTCAAATGAACAAGTCAGGGAACGACAGAGGTTGGCGGGGATGTGGAGAAAGGGGAACCCTCCTACACTGGTGGTGGGAATGCAAGCTGGGGCAACCCCTCTGGAAAACAGGATGGAGGTTCCTCAAATAGTTGAAATTAGAGCTACCATCCGATCCAGCAATTGCACTCCTGGGTATTTACCCCAAAGATACAAATGTAGGGACCCGAAGCGGTACGTGCACCCCATTGTTTATAGCAGCAATGTCCACAGTAGCCAAACTTTTGAAAGAGCCAAGATGTCCATCGACAGATGAGTGGATAAAGAAGAGGTGGTATATATATACACAATGGAATATTACGCAGCCATCAAAAGGAATGAGATGTTGCCATGGACAACGACGTGGATGGAAGTGGAGGGTCCGATGATTAGTGAAATAAGTCAATCAGAGAAAGACATGTATCATATGACCTCACTGATATGAGGAATTCTTAATCTCAGGAACAGAGTGAGGCTTCCTGGAGTGGTCGGGGGTGGGAGGGATGGGCTGGCTGGGTGATAGACATTGGGGAGGGTATGAGCTACGGTGAGCGCTGTGAATTGTGTAAGACTGTTGAATCACAGATCTCTACTTCTGAAACAAATAACGCAACATATTTTAAGAATAAAGGAAAAGAAGGAGATAGCAGGAGAGGAAGAATGAAGGGGAGTTAGTGAGAGGGGGAGACAGACCAGGAGAGATGATGGATTCTGAAAAAAAATCCGAGGTTTCTAGAGGGGAGGTGGGTCGGGGGATTGGTTAGCCTGGTGATGGGTATTAAAGAGGGCACATTCTGCATGGAGCACTGTGTGTTCGGAACAAACAATGAATCATGGGACACTACACCAAAACAAATGATGTAGTACATGGTGATTAACAAAGCAATAAAAAACAAAGACTGTAATAAGAGATGAAGAAGGACACTATATCCTACTTAAAGGGTCTATCCAAGAAGAAGATCTAACAATTGTAAATGTCTATGCCCCGAACATGGGAGCATCCAATTATATAAGGCAATTTAGAAGAAAAGCAAAGAAAGACATTGACAACCATACAATCAGAGTGGGGGACTTTAACACCCCCCTGACTGAAATGGCCAGATCATCTAAGCAAAAGATCAACAAGGAAATAAAGACTTTAAATGACACACTGGACCAAATGGACTTCACAGACATATTCAGAACGTTCCATCCCGAAGCAACGGAATACACATTCTTCTCTAGGGCCCATGGAACGTTCTCCAGAATGGATCACATCCTAGGTCACAAATCAGGTCTCAACCGGTACCCAAAGTTTGGGATCATTCCCTGCACATTTTCAGACCACAATGCTTTGAAACTAGAACTCAATCACAAGAGGAAAGTCGGAAAGAACTCAAATACATGGAGGCTAAAGAGCATCCTACGAAAGAATGAATGGGTCAACCAGGAAATTAAAGAAGAATTTAAAAATTCATGGAAACCAATGAAAATGAAAACACAACTGTCCAAAATCTTTGGGATACAGCCAAGGCAGTCCTGCGAGGAAAGTATATAGCAATACAAGCCTTTCTCAAGAAACATGAAAGGTCTCAAATACACACCCTAACCCTACACCTAAAGGAGCTGGAGAAAGAACGGCCAATAAAGCCTAAACCCAGCAGGAGAAGAGAAATCATGCAGATCAGAGCAGAAATCAATGAAATAGAACCCAAAAGAACAGTAGAACAGATCAACGGAACTAGGAGCTGGTTCTTTGAAAGAATTCACAAGATTGATACACCCCTGTCCAGGCTGATCAAAAAGAAAAGAGAAATGACCCAAATCAACAAAATCATGAATGAAGGAGGAGAGATCACAACCAACACCAAAGAAATACAAACGATTATAAGAACGTAATCTGAGCAACCCTATGGCAGCATATTCCATAACCTGGAAGAAATGGGTGCATTCCTAGAGATGTGTCAACTACCAAAACTGACCCAGGAAGAAAGAGAAAACCTGAACAGTCCTATAACCACGAAGGCAATTGAAGTAGTCATCAAAAACCTCCCAAGAAACCAAAGCCCAGGGCCAGATGGATTCCCAGGGGAATTCTATCAGACATTTAAAGAAGAATTAATACCTATTCTCCTGAAACTGTTCCAAACAATAGAAATGGAAGGAAAACTTCCAATCTCATTTTATGAGGCCACCATTACCTTGATCCCAAAACCAGACAAAGATCCCATCAAAAAGGAGTATTAGAGACCAATATCCTTGATGAACATCGATGCAAAAATTCTCACCAAAATACTAGCCAAGAGGACCCAACAGTACATGAAAAGGAGTATTCACCATGACCAAGTGGGATTTATCCCTGGGCTGCAAGGCTGGTTCAACATCCGCAAATCAATCAACGTGATAAAACACATTAACCAAAGAAAGAACAAGAATCATATGATCCTCTCAATAGATGCAGAAAAACCATTTGACAAAGTAAAGCACACTTTCTGGATCAAAACTCTTCAGAGTACAGGGACAGCGGGTACATACCTCAATATCATAAAAGCCATCTACGAACAACCTACAGCGAATATCATTCTCAATGGGGAAAAGCTGAGATCTTTTCCCCTAAGGTCAGGAACGCGGCAGGGATAGCCACTCTCACCACTGCTATTCAACATAGTATTAGAAGTCCTAGCCACAGCAATCAGACAACAAAAAGAAATCCAAGGCATCCAAATCGGCAGAGAGGAAGTCAAACTCTCACTCTTTGCAGATGATATGATACTTTATGTGGAAAACCCAAAAGACTCCACCCCAAAACTGCTACAACTCACACAGCAATTCCGTCAAGTAGCAGGCTATAAAATCAATGCACAGACATCAGTGGCATTCCTATACACCAACAACAAGACAGAAGAGAGACAAATCAAGGAGTCGATCCCATTCACAACTGCACCCAAAACCAGAAGAGACCTAGGAATAAATTGAACCCAAGAGGCAAAGGATCTGTACTCAGAAAACTACCAAATACTCAGGAAAGAAATTGAAGAAGACACAAAGAAACGGAAAAACGTTCCATGCTCATGGATTGGGAGAACCAACATTGTGAAGAGGTCAATGCTACCTAGAGCAATCTACACATGCAATGCAATCCCCGTCAAAATACCATCCACTTTTTTCCAAGAAATGGAACAAATAATCCTAAGATTTGAATGGAACCAGAAGAGACCACGAATAGCCAGAGGAATATTGAGAAAGAAAAGCAAAGCTGGCGGCATCACAATTCTGGACTTCCAGCTCTATGACAAAGCTGTCATCATCAAGACAGTAGGGTACTGGCACAAAAACAGACACATAGATCCATGGAACAGAATCGAGAGCCCAGAAATGGACCCTCAACTCTATGGTCAACTTATCTTTGACAGAGCAGGAAAGAATGTCCAATGGCAAAAAGAGAGTCTCTTCAACAACTGGAGTTGTGGAAATGGGACAGCCCCATGCAGAAGAATGACACTGGACCATTTCCTGACACCACACACAAAAATAGACTCCAAATGTTTGAAAGACCTCAGTGTGAGACAGGACTCCATCAAAATCCTAAAGGAGAACACAGGTAGCAAGCTCTTCGACCTCAGCCGCAGCAACTCCTTCCTACAAACATCACCAAAGGCACGGGAAGCCAGGGCAAAAATGAACTATTGGGATTTCATCAAGATAAAAACCTTTGGCACAGCAAAAGAAACAGTCCACAAAACCAAAACACAACCGACAGAATGGGAGAAATTATTTACGAATGACATATCAGATAAAGGGCTACTATCCAATATGTATAAAAACGTATCAAACTCAACACCCAAAGAACAAATAATCCAATCAAAAAATAGGCAGAAGGCATGAACAGACATTTTTCCAAAGAAGACATCCAAATGGCCCACAGGCACAGGAAAAAGTGCTCAACACGGCTCGGCATCAGGGAAATCCACATCAAAACCTCAATGAGATACCCCCTCACACCCGTCAGAATGGCTCAAATGAACAAGTCAGGGAACGACAGAGGTTGGCGGGGATGTGGAGAAAGGGGAACCCTCCTACACTGGTGGTGGGAATGCAAGCTGGGGCAACCCCTCTGGAAAACAGGATGGAGGTTCCTCAAATAGTTGAAATTAGAGCTACCATCCGATCCAGCAATTGCACTCCTGGGTATTTACCCCAAAGATACAAATGTAGGGACCCGAAGCGGTACGTGCACCCCATTGTTTATAGCAGCAATGTCCACAGTAGCCAAACTTTTGAAAGAGCCAAGATGTCCATCGACAGATGAGTGGATAAAGAAGAGGTGGTATATATATACACAATGGAATATTACGCAGCCATCAAAAGGAATGAGATGTTGCCATGGACAACGACGTGGATGGAAGTGGAGGGTCCGATGATTAGTGAAATAAGTCAATCAGAGAAAGACATGTATCATATGACCTCACTGATATGAGGAATTCTTAATCTCAGGAACAGAGTGAGGCTTGCTGGAGTGGTCGGGGGTGGGAGGGATGGGCTGGCTGGGTGATAGACATTGGGGAGGGTATGAGCTACGGTGAGCGCTGTGAATTGTGTAAGACTGTTGAATCACAGATCTCTACTTCTGAAACAAATAACGCAACATATTTTAAGAATAAAGGAAAAGAAGGAGATAGCAGGAGAGGAAGAATGAAGGGGAGTTAGTGAGAGGGGGAGACAGACCAGGAGAGATGATGGATTCTGAAAAAAAATCCGAGGTTTCTAGAGGGGAGGTGGGTCGGGGGATTGGTTAGCCTGGTGATGGGTATTAAAGAGGGCACATTCTGCATGGAGCACTGTGTGTTCGGAACAAACAATGAATCATGGGACACTACACCAAAACAAATGATGTAGTACATGGTGATTAACAAAGCAATAAAAAACAAAGACTGTAATAAGAGATGAAGAAGGACACTATATCCTACTTAAAGGGTCTATTCAAGAAGAAGATCTAACAATTGTAAATGTCTATGCCCCGAACATGGGAGCATCCAATTATATAAGGCAATTTAGAAGAAAAGCAAAGAAAGACATTGACAACCATACAATCAGAGTGGGGGACTTTAACACCCCCCTGACTGAAATGGCCAGATCATCTAAGCAAAAGATCAACAAGGAAATAAAGACTTTAAATGACACACTGGACCAAATGGACTTCACAGACATATTCAGAACGTTCCATCCCGAAGCAACGGAATACACATTCTTCTCTAGGGCCCATGGAACGTTCTCCAGAATGGATCACATCCTAGGTCACAAATCAGGTCTCAACCGGTACCCAAAGATTGGGATCATTCCCTGCACATTTTCAGACCACAATGCTTTGAAACTAGAACTCAATCACAAGAGGAAAGTCGGAAAGAACTCAAATACATGGAGGCTAAAGAGCATCCTACGAAAGAAAGAATGGGTCAACCAGGAAATTAAAGAAGAATTTAAAAATTCATGGAAACCAATGAAAATGAAAACACAACTGTCCAAAATCTTTGGGATACAGCCAAGGCAGTCCTGCGAGGAAAGTATATAGCAATACAAGCCTTTCTCAAGAAACATGAAAGGTCTCAAATACACACCCTAACCCTACACCTAAAGGAGCTGGAGAAAGAACGGCCAATAAAGCCTAAACCCAGCAGGAGAAGAGAAATCATGCAGATCAGAGCAGAAATCAATGAAATAGAACCCAAAAGAACAGTAGAACAGATCAACGGAACTAGGAGCTGGTTCTTTGAAAGAATTCACAAGATTGATACACCCCTGTCCAGGCTGATCAAAAAGAAAAGAGAAATGACCCAAATCAACAAAATCATGAATGAAGGAGGAGAGATCACAACCAACACCAAAGAAATACAAACGATTATAAGAACGTAATCTGAGCAACCCTATGGCAGCATATTCCATAACCTGGAAGAAATGGGTGCATTCCTAGAGATGTGTCAACTACCAAATCTGACCCAGGAAGAAAGAGAAAACCTGAACAGTCCTATAACCACGAAGGCAATTGAAGTAGTCATCAAAAACCTCCCAAGAAACCAAAGCCCAGGGCCAGATGGATTCCCAGGGGAATTCTATCAGACATTTAAAGAAGAATTAATACCTATTCTCCTGAAACTGTTCCAAACAATAGAAATGGAAGGAAAACTTCCAAACTCATTTTATGAGGCCACCATTACCTTGATCCCAAAACCAGACAAAGATCCCATCAAAAAGGAGTATTAGAGACCAATATCCTTGATGAACATCGATGCAAAAATTCTCACCAAAATACTAGCCAAGAGGACCCAACAGTACATGAAAAGGAGTATTCACCATGACCAAGTGGGATTTATCCCTGGGCTGCAAGGCTGGTTCAACATCCGCAAATCAATCAACGTGATAAAACACATTAACCAAAGAAAGAACAAGAATCATATGATCCTCTCAATAGATGCAGAAAAACCATTTGACAAAGTAAAGCACACTTTCTGGATCAAAACTCTTCAGAGTACAGGGACAGCGGGTACATACCTCAATATCATAAAAGCCATCTACGAACAACCTACAGCGAATATCATTCTCAATGGGGAAAAGCTGAGATCTTTTCCCCTAAGGTCAGGAACGCGGCAGGGATAGCCACTCTCACCACTGCTATTCAACATAGTATTAGAAGTCCTAGCCACAGCAATCAGACAACAAAAAGAAATCCAAGGCATCCAAATCGGCAGAGAGGAAGTCAAACTCTCACTCTTTGCAGATGATATGATACTTTATGTGGAAAACCCAAAAGACTCCACCCCAAAACTGCTACAACTCACACAGCAATTCCGTCAAGTAGCAGGCTATAAAATCAATGCACAGACATCAGTGGCATTCCTATACACCAACAACAAGACAGAAGAGAGACAAATCAAGGAGTCGATCCCATTCACAACTGCACCCAAAACCAGAAGAGACCTAGGAATAAATTGAACCCAAGAGGCAAAGGATCTGTACTCAGAAAACTACCAAATACTCAGGAAAGAAATTGAAGAAGACACAAAGAAACGGAAAAACGTTCCATGCTCATGGATTGGGAGAACCAACATTGTGAAGAGGTCAATGCTACCTAGAGCAATCTACACATGCAATGCAATCCCCGTCAAAATACCATCCACTTTTTTCCAAGAAATGGAACAAATAATCCTAAGATTTGAATGGAACCAGAAGAGACCACGAATAGCCAGAGGAATATTGAGAAAGAAAAGCAAAGCTGGCGGCATCACAATTCTGGACTTCCAGCTCTATGACAAAGCTGTCATCATCAAGACAGTAGGGTACTGGCACAAAAACAGACACATAGATCCATGGAACAGAATCGAGAGCCCAGAAATGGACCCTCAACTCTATGGTCAACTTATCTTTGACAGAGCAGGAAAGAATGTCCAATGGCAAAAAGAGAGTCTCTTCAACAACTGGAGTTGTGGAAATTGGACAGCCCCATGCAGAAGAATGACACTGGACCATTTCCTGACACCACACACAAAAATAGACTCCAAATGTTTGAAAGACCTCAGTGTGAGACAGGACTCCATCAAAATCCTAAAGGAGAACACAGGTAGCAAGCTCTTCGACCTCAGCCGCAGCAACTCCTTCCTACAAACATCACCAAAGGCACGGGAAGCCAGGGCAAAAAGGAACTATTGGGATTTCATCAAGATAAAAACCTTTGGCACAGCAAAAGAAACAGTCCCCAAAACCAAAACACAACCGACAGAATGGGAGAAATTATTTAAGAATGACATATCAGATAAAGGGCTACTATCCAATATGTATAAAAACGTATCAAACTCAACACCCAAAGAACAAATAATCCAATCAAAAAATAGGCAGAAGGCATGAACAGACATTTTTCCAAAGAAGACATCCAAATGGCCCACAGGCACAGGAAAAAGTGCTCAACACGGCTCGGCATCAGGGAAATCCACATCAAAACCTCAATGAGATACCCTCTCACACCCGTCAGAATGGCTCAAATGAACAAGTCAGGGAACGACAGAGGTTGGCGGGGATGTGGAGAAAGGGGAACCCTCCTACACTGGTGGTGGGAATGCAAGCTGGGGCAACCCCTCTGGAAAACAGGATGGAGGTTCCTCAAATAGTTGAAATTAGAGCTACCATCCGATCCAGCAATTGCACTCCTGGGTATTTACCCCAAAGATACAAATGTAGGGACCCGAAGCGGTACGTGCACCCCATTGTTTATAGCAGCAATGTCCACAGTAGCCAAACTTTTGAAAGAGCCAAGATGTCCATCGACAGATGAGTGGATAAAGAAGAGGTGGTATATATATACACAATGGAATATTACGCAGCCATCAAAAGGAATGAGATGTTGCCATGGACAACGACGTGGATGGAAGTGGAGGGTCCGATGATTAGTGAAATAAGTCAATCAGAGAAAGACATGTATCATATGACCTCACTGATATGAGGAATTCTTAATCTCAGGAAGAGAGTGAGGCTTGCTGGAGTGGTCGGGGGTGGGAGGGATGGGCTGGCTGGGTGATAGACATTGGGGAGGGTATGAGCTACGGTGAGCGCTGTGAATTGTGTAAGACTGTTGAATCACAAATCTCTACTTCTGAAACAAATAACGCAACATATTTTAAGAATAAAGGAAAAGAAGGAGATAGCAGGAGAGGAAGAATGAAGGGGAGTTAGTGAGAGGGGGAGACAGACCAGGAGAGATGATGGATTCTGAAAAAAAATCCGAGGTTTCTAGAGGGGAGGTGGGTCGGGGGATTGGTTAGCCTGGTGATGGGTATTATAGAGGGCACATTCTGCATGGAGCACTGTGTGTTCGGAACAAACAATGAATCATGGGACACTACACCAAAACAAATGATGTAGTACATGGTGATTAACAAAGCAATAAAAAACAAAGACTGTAATAAGAGATGAAGAAGGACACTATATCCTACTTAAAGGGTCTATCCAAGAAGAAGATCTAACAATTGTAAATGTCTATGCCCCGAACATGGGAGCATCCAATTATATAAGGCAATTTAGAAGAAAAGCAAAGAAAGACATTGACAACCATACAATCAGAGTGGGGGACTTTAACACCCCCCTGACTGAAATGGCCAGATCATCTAAGCAAAAGATCAACAAGGAAATAAAGACTTTAAATGACACACTGGACCAAATGGACTTCACAGACATATTCAGAACGTTCCATCCCGAAGCAACGGAATACACATTCTTCTCTAGGGCCCATGGAACGTTCTCCAGAATGGATCACATCCTAGGTCACAAATCAGGTCTCAACCGGTACCCAAAGATTGGGATCATTCCCTGCACATTTGCAGACCACAATGCTTTGAAACTAGAACTCAATCACAAGAGGAAAGTCGGAAAGAACTCAAATACATGGAGGCTAAAGAGCATCCTACGAAAGAAAGAATGGGTCAACCAGGAAATTAAAGAAGAATTTAAAAATTCATGGAAACCAATGAAAATGAAAACACAACTGTCCAAAATCTTTGGGATACAGCCAAGGCAGTCCTGCGAGGAAAGTATATAGCAATACAAGCCTTTCTCAAGAAACATGAAAGGTCTCAAATACACACCCTAACCCTACACCTAAAGGAGCTGGAGAAAGAACGGCCAATAAAGCCTAAACCCAGCAGGAGAAGAGAAATCATGCAGATCAGAGCAGAAATCAATGAAATAGAACCCAAAAGAACAGTAGAACAGATCAACGGAACTAGGAGCTGGTTCTTTGAAAGAATTCACAAGATTGATACACCCCTGTCCAGGCTGATCAAAAAGAAAAGAGAAATGACCCAAATCAACAAAATCATGAATGAAGGAGGAGAGATCACAACCAACACCAAAGAAATACAAACGATTATAAGAACGTAATCTGAGCAACCCTATGGCAGCATATTCCATAACCTGGAAGAAATGGGTGCATTCCTAGAGATGTGTCAACTACCAAAACTGACCCAGGAAGAAAGAGAAAACCTGAACAGTCCTATAACCACGAAGGCAATTGAAGTAGTCATCAAAAACCTCCCAAGAAACCAAAGCCCAGGGCCAGATGGATTCCCAGGGGAATTCTATCAGACATTTAAAGAAGAATTAATACCTATTCTCCTGAAACTGTTCCAAACAATAGAAATGGAAGGAAAACTTCCAATCTCATTTTATGAGGCCACCATTACCTTGATCCCAAAACCAGACAAAGATCCCATCAAAAAGGAGTATTAGAGACCAATATCCTTGATGAACATCGATGCAAAAATTCTCACCAAAATACTAGCCAAGAGGACCCAACAGTACATGAAAAGGAGTATTCACCATGACCAAGTGGGATTTATCCCTGGGCTGCAAGGCTGGTTCAACATCCGCAAATCAATCAACGTGATAAAACACATTAACCAAAGAAAGAACAAGAATCATATGATCCTCTCAATAGATGCAGAAAAACCATTTGACAAAGTAAAGCACACTTTCTGGATCAAAACTCTTCAGAGTACAGGGACAGCGGGTACATACCTCAATATCATAAAAGCCATCTACGAACAACCTACAGCGAATATCATTCTCAATGGGGAAAAGCTGAGATCTTTTCCCCTAAGGTCAGGAACGCGGCAGGGATAGCCACTCTCACCACTGCTATTCAACATAGTATTAGAAGTCCTAGCCACAGCAATCAGACAACAAAAAGAAATCCAAGGCATCCAAATCGGCAGAGAGGAAGTCAAACTCTCACTCTTTGCCGATGATATGATACTTTATGTGGAAAACCCAAAAGACTCCACCCCAAAACTGCTACAACTCACACAGCAATTCCGTCAAGTAGCAGGCTATAAAATCAATGCACAGACATCAGTGGCATTCCTATACACCAACAACAAGACAGAAGAGAGACAAATCAAGGAGTCGATCCCATTCACAACTGCACCCAAAACCAGAAGAGACCTAGGAATAAATTGAACCCAAGAGGCAAAGGATCTGTACTCAGAAAACTACCAAATACTCAGGAAAGAAATTGAAGAAGACACAAAGAAACGGAAAAACGTTCCATGCTCATGGATTGGGAGAACCAACATTGTGAAGAGGTCAATGCTACCTAGAGCAATCTACACATGCAATGCAATCCCCGTCAAAATACCATCCACTTTTTTCCAAGAAATGGAACAAATAATCCTAAGATTTGAATGGAACCAGAAGAGACCACGAATAGCCAGAGGAATATTGAGAAAGAAAAGCAAAGCTGGCGGCATCACAATTCTGGACTTCCAGCTCTATGACAAAGCTGTCATCATCAAGACAGTAGGGTACTGGCACAAAAACAGACACATAGATCCATGGAACAGAATCGAGAGCCCAGAAATGGACCCTCAACTCTATGGTCAACTTATCTTTGACAGAGCAGGAAAGAATGTCCAATGGCAAAAAGAGAGTCTCTTCAACAACTGGAGTTGTGGAAATGGGACAGCCCCATGCAGAAGAATGACACTGGACCATTTCCTGACACCACACACAAAAATAGACTCCAAATGTTTGAAAGACCTCAGTGTGAGACAGGACTCCATCAAAATCCTAAAGGAGAACACAGGTAGCAAGCTCTTCGACCTCAGCCGCAGCAACTCCTTCCTACAAACATCACCAAAGGCACGGGAAGCCAGGGCAAAAATGAACTATTGGGATTTCATCAAGATAAAAACCTTTGGCACAGCAAAAGAAACAGTCCACAAAACCAAAACACAACCGACAGAATGGGAGAAATTATTTACGAATGACATATCAGATAAAGGGCTACTATCCAATATGTATAAAAACGTATCAAACTCAACACCCAAAGAACAAATAATCCAATCAAAAAATAGGCAGAAGGCATGAACAGACATTTTTCCAAAGAAGACATCCAAATGGCCCACAGGCACAGGAAAAAGTGCTCAACACGGCTCGGCATCAGGGAAATCCACATCAAAACCTCAATGAGATACCCCCTCACACCCGTCAGAATGGCTCAAATGAACAAGTCAGGGAACGACAGAGGTTGGCGGGGATGTGGAGAAAGGGGAACCCTCCTACACTGGTGGTGGGAATGCAAGCTGGGGCAACCCCTCTGGAAAACAGGATGGAGGTTCCTCAAATAGTTGAAATTAGAGCTACCATCCGATCCAGCAATTGCACTCCTGGGTATTTACCCCAAAGATACAAATGTAGGGACCCGAAGCGGTACGTGCACCCCATTGTTTATAGCAGCAATGTCCACAGTAGCCAAACTTTTGAAAGAGCCAAGATGTCCATCGACAGATGAGTGGATAAAGAAGAGGTGGTATATATATACACAATGGAATATTACGCAGCCATCAAAAGGAATGAGATGTTGCCATGGACAACGACGTGGATGGAAGTGGAGGGTCCGATGATTAGTGAAATAAGTCAATCAGAGAAAGACATGTATCATATGACCTCACTGATATGAGGAATTCTTAATCTCAGGAACAGAGTGAGGCTTGCTGGAGTGGTCGGGGGTGGGAGGGATGGGCTGGCTGGGTGATAGACATTGGGGAGGGTATGAGCTACGGTGAGCGCTGTGAATTGTGTAAGACTGTTGAATCACAGATCTCTACTTCTGAAACAAATAACGCAACATATTTTAAGAATAAAGGAAAAGAAGGAGATAGCAGGAGAGGAAGAATGAAGGGGAGTTAGTGAGAGGGGGAGACAGACCAGGAGAGATGATGGATTCTGAAAAAAAATCCGAGGTTTCTAGAGGGGAGGTGGGTCGGGGGATTGGTTAGCCTGGTGATGGGTATTAAAGAGGGCACATTCTGCATGGAGCACTGTGTGTTCGGAACAAACAATGAATCATGGGACACTACACCAAAACAAATGATGTAGTACATGGTGATTAACAAAGCAATAAAAAACAAAGACTGTAATAAGAGATGAAGAAGGACACTATATCCTACTTAAAGGGTCTATTCAAGAAGAAGATCTAACAATTGTAAATGTCTATGCCCCGAACATGGGAGCATCCAATTATATAAGGCAATTTAGAAGAAAAGCAAAGAAAGACATTGACAACCATACAATCAGAGTGGGGGACTTTAACACCCCCCTGACTGAAATGGCCAGATCATCTAAGCAAAAGATCAACAAGGAAATAAAGACTTTAAATGACACACTGGACCAAATGGACTTCACAGACATATTCAGAACGTTCCATCCCGAAGCAACGGAATACACATTCTTCTCTAGGGCCCATGGAACGTTCTCCAGAATGGATCACATCCTAGGTCACAAATCAGGTCTCAACCGGTACCCAAAGATTGGGATCATTCCCTGCACATTTTCAGACCACAATGCTTTGAAACTAGAACTCAATCACAAGAGGAAAGTCGGAAAGAACTCAAATACATGGAGGCTAAAGAGCATCCTACGAAAGAAAGAATGGGTCAACCAGGAAATTAAAGAAGAATTTAAAAATTCATGGAAACCAATGAAAATGAAAACACAACTGTCCAAAATCTTTGGGATACAGCCAAGGCAGTCCTGCGAGGAAAGTATATAGCAATACAAGCCTTTCTCAAGAAACATGAAAGGTCTCAAATACACACCCTAACCCTACACCTAAAGGAGCTGGAGAAAGAACGGCCAATAAAGCCTAAACCCAGCAGGAGAAGAGAAATCATGCAGATCAGAGCAGAAATCAATGAAATAGAACCCAAAAGAACAGTAGAACAGATCAACGGAACTAGGAGCTGGTTCTTTGAAAGAATTCACAAGATTGATACACCCCTGTCCAGGCTGATCAAAAAGAAAAGAGAAATGACCCAAATCAACAAAATCATGAATGAAGGAGGAGAGATCACAACCAACACCAAAGAAATACAAACGATTATAAGAACGTAATCTGAGCAACCCTATGGCAGCATATTCCATAACCTGGAAGAAATGGGTGCATTCCTAGAGATGTGTCAACTACCAAATCTGACCCAGGAAGAAAGAGAAAACCTGAACAGTCCTATAACCACGAAGGCAATTGAAGTAGTCATCAAAAACCTCCCAAGAAACCAAAGCCCAGGGCCAGATGGATTCCCAGGGGAATTCTATCAGACATTTAAAGAAGAATTAATACCTATTCTCCTGAAACTGTTCCAAACAATAGAAATGGAAGGAAAACTTCCAAACTCATTTTATGAGGCCACCATTACCTTGATCCCAAAACCAGACAAAGATCCCATCAAAAAGGAGTATTAGAGACCAATATCCTTGATGAACATCGATGCAAAAATTCTCACCAAAATACTAGCCAAGAGGACCCAACAGTACATGAAAAGGAGTATTCACCATGACCAAGTGGGATTTTTCCCTGGGCTGCAAGGCTGGTTCAACATCCGCAAATCAATCAACGTGATAAAACACATTAACCAAAGAAAGAACAAGAATCATATGATCCTCTCAATAGATGCAGAAAAACCATTTGACAAAGTAAAGCACACTTTCTGGATCAAAACTCTTCAGAGTACAGGGACAGCGGGTACATACCTCAATATCATAAAAGCCATCTACGAACAACCTACAGCGAATATCATTCTCAATGGGGAAAAGCTGAGATCTTTTCCCCTAAGGTCAGGAACGCGGCAGGGATAGCCACTCTCACCACTGCTATTCAACATAGTATTAGAAGTCCTAGCCACAGCAATCAGACAACAAAAAGAAATCCAAGGCATCCAAATCGGCAGAGAGGAAGTCAAACTCTCACTCTTTGCAGATGATATGATACTTTATGTGGAAAACCCAAAAGACTCCACCCCAAAACTGCTACAACTCACACAGCAATTCCGTCAAGTAGCAGGCTATAAAATCAATGCACAGACATCAGTGGCATTCCTATACACCAACAACAAGACAGAAGAGAGACAAATCAAGGAGTCGATCCCATTCACAACTGCACCCAAAACCAGAAGAGACCTAGGAATAAATTGAACCCAAGAGGCAAAGGATCTGTACTCAGAAAACTACCAAATACTCAGGAAAGAAATTGAAGAAGACACAAAGAAACGGAAAAACGTTCCATGCTCATGGATTGGGAGAACCAACATTGTGAAGAGGTCAATGCTACCTAGAGCAATCTACACATGCAATGCAATCCCCGTCAAAATACCATCCACTTTTTTCCAAGAAATGGAACAAATAATCCTAAGATTTGAATGGAACCAGAAGAGACCACGAATAGCCAGAGGAATATTGAGAAAGAAAAGCAAAGCTGGCGGCATCACAATTCTGGACTTCCAGCTCTATGACAAAGCTGTCATCATCAAGACAGTAGGGTACTGGCACAAAAACAGACACATAGATCCATGGAACAGAATCGAGAGCCCAGAAATGGACCCTCAACTCTATGGTCAACTTATCTTTGACAGAGCAGGAAAGAATGTCCAATGGCAAAAAGAGAGTCTCTTCAACAACTGGAGTTGTGGAAATGGGACAGCCCCATGCAGAAGAATGACACTGGACCATTTCCTGACACCACACACAAAAATAGACTCCAAATGTTTGAAAGACCTCAGTGTGAGACAGGACTCCATCAAAATCCTAAAGGAGAACACAGGTAGCAAGCTCTTCGACCTCAGCCGCAGCAACTCCTTCCTACAAACATCACCAAAGGCACGGGAAGCCAGGGCAAAAAGGAACTATTGGGATTTCATCAAGATAAAAACCTTTGGCACAGCAAAAGAAACAGTCCCCAAAACCAAAACACAACCGACAGAATGGGAGAAATTATTTAAGAATGACATATCAGATAAAGGGCTACTATCCAATATGTATAAAAACGTATCAAACTCAACACCCAAAGAACAAATAATCCAATCAAAAAATAGGCAGAAGGCTTGAACAGACATTTTTCCAAAGAAGACATCCAAATGGCCCACAGGCACAGGAAAAAGTGCTCAACACGGCTCGGCATCAGGGAAATCCACATCAAAACCTCAATGAGATACCCTCTCACACCCGTCAGAATGGCTCAAATGAACAAGTCAGGGAACGACAGAGGTTGGCGGGGATGTGGAGAAAGGGGAACCCTCCTACACTGGTGGTGGGAATGCAAGCTGGGGCAACCCCTCTGGAAAACAGGATGGAGGTTCCTCAAATAGTTGAAATTAGAGCTACCATCCGATCCAGCAATTGCACTCCTGGGTATTTACCCCAAAGATACAAATGTAGGGACCCGAAGCGGTACGTGCACCCCATTGTTTATAGCAGCAATGTCCACAGTAGCCAAACTTTTGAAAGAGCCAAGATGTCCATCGACAGATGAGTGGATAAAGAAGAGGTGGTATATATATACACAATGGAATATTACGCAGCCATCAAAAGGAATGAGATGTTGCCATGGACAACGACGTGGATGGAACTGGAGGGTCCGATGATTAGTGAAATAAGTCAATCAGAGAAAGACATGTATCATATGACCTCACTGATATGAGGAATTCTTAATCTCAGGAAGAGAGTGAGGCTTGCTGGAGTGGTCGGGGGTGGGAGGGATGGGCTGGCTGGGTGATAGACATTGGGGAGGGTATGAGCTACGGTGAGCGCTGTGAATTGTGTAAGACTGTTGAATCACAAATCTCTACTTCTGAAACAAATAACGCAACATATTTTAAGAATAAAGGAAAAGAAGGAGATAGCAGGAGAGGAAGAATGAAGGGGAGTTAGTGAGAGGGGGAGACAGACCAGGAGAGATGATGGATTCTGAAAAAAAATCCGAGGTTTCTAGAGGGGAGGTGGGTCGGGGGATTGGTTAGCCTGGTGATGGGTATTAAAGAGGGCACATTCTGCATGGAGCACTGTGTGTTCGGAACAAACAATGAATCATGGGACACTACACCAAAACAAATGATGTAGTACATGGTGATTAACAAAGCAATAAAAAACAAAGACTGTAATAAGAGATGAAGAAGGAAACTATATCCTACTTAAAGGGTCTATCCAAGAAGAAGATCTAACAATTGTAAATGTCTATGCCCCGAACATGGGAGCATCCAATTATATAAGGCAATTTAGAAGAAAAGCAAAGAAAGACATTGACAACCATACAATCAGAGTGGGGGACTTTAACACCCCCTTGACTGAAATGGCCAGATCATCTAAGCAAAAGATCAACAAGGAAATAAAGACTTTAAATGACACACTGGACCAAATGGACTTCACAGACATATTCAGAACGTTCCATCCCGAAGCAACGGAATACACATTCTTCTCTAGGGCCCATGGAACGTTCTCCAGAATGGATCACATCCTAGGTCACAAATCAGGTCTCAACCGGTACCCAAAGATTGGGATCATTCCCTGCACATTTTCAGACCACAATGCTTTGAAACTAGAACTCAATCACAAGAGGAAAGTCGGAAAGAACTCAAATACATGGAGGCTAAAGAGCATCCTACGAAAGAAAGAATGGGTCAACCAGGAAATTAAAGAAGAATTTAAAAATTCATGGAAACCAATGAAAATGAAAACACAACTGTCCAAAATCTTTGGGATACAGCCAAGGCAGTCCTGCGAGGAAAGTATATAGCAATACAAGCCTTTCTCAAGAAACATGAAAGGTCTCAAATACACACCCTAACCCTACACCTAAAGGAGCTGGAGAAAGAACGGCCAATAAAGCCTAAACCCAGCAGGAGAAGAGAAATCATGCAGATCAGAGCAGAAATCAATGAAATAGAACCCAAAAGAACAGTAGAACAGATCAACGGAACTAGGAGCTGGTTCTTTGAAAGAATTCACAAGATTGATACACCCCTGTCCAGGCTGATCAAAAAGAAAAGAGAAATGACCCAAATCAACAAAATCATGAATGAAGGAGGAGAGATCACAACCAACACCAAAGAAATACAAACGATTATAAGAACGTAATCTGAGCAACCCTATGGCAGCATATTCCATAACCTGGAAGAAATGGGTGCATTCCTAGAGATGTGTCAACTACCAAATCTGACCCAGGAAGAAAGAGAAAACCTGAACAGTCCTATAACCACGAAGGCAATTGAAGTAGTCATCAAAAACCTCCCAAGAAACCAAAGCCCAGGGCCAGATGGATTCCCAGGGGAATTCTATCAGACATTTAAAGAAGAATTAATACCTATTCTCCTGAAACTGTTCCAAACAATAGAAATGGAAGGAAAACTTCCAAACTCATTTTATGAGGCCACCATTACCTTGATCCCAAAACCAGAAAAAGATCCCATCAAAAAGGAGTATTAGAGACCAATATCCTTGATGAACATCGATGCAAAAATTCTCACCAAAATACTAGCCAAGAGGACCCAACAGTACATGAAAAGGAGTATTCACCATGACCAAGTGGGATTTATCCCTGGGCTGCAAGGCTGGTTCAACATCCGCAAATCAATCAACGTGATAAAACACATTAACCAAAGAAAGAACAAGAATCATATGATCCTCTCAATAGATGCAGAAAAACCATTTGACAAAGTAAAGCACACTTTCTGGATCAAAACTCTTCAGAGTACAGGGACAGCGGGTACATACCTCAATATCATAAAAGCCATCTACGAACAACCTACAGCGAATATCATTCTCAATGGGGAAAAGCTGAGGTCTTTTCCCCTAAGGTCAGGAACGCGGCAGGGATAGCCACTCTCACCACTGCTATTCAACATAGTATTAGAAGTCCTAGCCACAGCAATCAGACAACAAAAAGAAATCCAAGGCATCCAAATCGGCAGAGAGGAAGTCAAACTCTCACTCTTTGCCGATGATATGATATTTATGTGGAAAACCCAAAAGACTCCACCCCAAAACTGCTACAACTCACACAGCAATTCCGTCAAGTAGCAGGCTATAAAATCAATGCACAGACATCAGTGGCATTCCTATACACCAACAACAAGACAGAAGAGAGACAAATCAAGGAGTCGATCCCATTCACAACTGCACCCAAAACCAGAAGAGACCTAGGAATAAATTGAACCCAAGAGGCAAAGGATCTGTAACCCGAAAACTACCAAATACTCAGGAAAGAAATTGAAGAAGACACAAAGAAACGGAAAAACGTTCCATGCTCATGGATTGGGAGAACCAACATTGTGAAGAGGTCAATGCTACCTAGAGCAATCTACACATGCAATGCAATCCCCGTCAAAATACCATCCACTTTTTTCCAAGAAATGGAACAAATAATCCTAAGATTTGAATGGAACCAGAAGAGACCACGAATAGCCAGAGGAATATTGAGAAAGAAAAGCAAAGCTGGCGGCATCACAATTCTGGACTTCCAGCTCTATGACAAAGCTGTCATCATCAAGACAGTAGGGTACTGGCACAAAAACAGACACATAGATCCATGGAACAGAATCGAGAGCCCAGAAATGGACCCTCAACTCTATGGTCAACTTATCTTTGACAGAGCAGGAAAGAATGTCCAATGGCAAAAAGAGAGTCTCTTCAACAACTGGAGTTGTGGAAATGGGACAGCCCCATGCAGAAGAATGACACTGGACCATTTCCTGACACCACACACAAAAATAGACTCCAAATGTTTGAAAGACCTCAGTGTGAGACAGGACTCCATCAAAATCCTAAAGGAGAACACAGGTAGCAAGCTCTTCGACCTCAGCCGCAGCAACTCCTTCCTACAAACATCACCAAAGGCACGGGAAGCCAGGGCAAAAATGAACTATTGGGATTTCATCAAGATAAAAACCTTTGGCACAGCAAAAGAAACAGTCCACAAAACCAAAACACAACCGACAGAATGGGAGAAATTATTTACGAATGACATATCAGATAAAGGGCTACTATCCAATATGTATAAAAACGTATCAAACTCAACACCCAAAGAACAAATAATCCAATCAAAAAATAGGCAGAAGACATGAACAGACATTTTTCCAAAGAAGACATCCAAATGGCCCACAGGCACAGGAAAAAGTGCTCAACACGGCTCGGCATCAGGGAAATCCACATCAAAACCTCAATGAGATACCCTCTCACACCCGTCAGAATGGCTCAAATGAACAAGTCAGGGAACGACAGAGGTTGGCGGGGATGTGGAGAAAGGGGAACCCTCCTACACTGGTGGTGGGAATGCAAGCTGGGGCAACCCCTCTGGAAAACAGGATGGAGGTTCCTCAAATAGTTGAAATTAGAGCTACCATACGATCCAGCAATTGCACTCCTGGGTATTTACCCCAAAGATACAAATGTAGGGACCCGAAGCGGTACGTGCACCCCATTGTTTATAGCAGCAATGTCCACAGTAGCCAAACTTTTGAAAGAGCCAAGATGTCCATCGACAGATGAGTGGATAAAGAAGAGGTGGTATATATATACACAATGGAATATTACGCAGCCATCAAAAGGAATGAGATGTTGCCATGGACAACGACGTGGATGGAAGTGGAGGGTCCGATGATTAGTGAAATAAGTCAATCAGAGAAAGACATGTATCATATGACCTCACTGATATGAGGAATTCTTAATCTCAGGAAGAGAGTGAGGCTTGCTGGAGTGGTCGGGGGTGGGAGGGATGGGCTGGCTGGGTGATAGACATTGGGGAGGGTATGAGCTACGGTGAGCGCTGTGAATTGTGTAAGACTGTTGAATCACAGATCTCTACTTCTGAAACAAATAACGCAACATATTTTAAGAATAAAGGAAAAGAAGGAGATAGCAGGAGAGGAAGAATGAAGGGGAGTTAGTGAGAGGGGGAGACAGACCAGGAGAGATGATGGATTCTGAAAAAAAATCCGAGGTTTCTAGAGGGGAGGTGGGTCGGGGGATTGGTTAGCCTGGTGATGGGTATTAAAGAGGGCACATTCTGCATGGAGCACTGTGTGTTCGGAACAAACAATGAATCATGGGACACTACACCAAAACAAATGATGTAGTACATGGTGATTAACAAAGCAATAAAAAACAAAGGCTGTAATAAGAGATGAAGAAGGACACTATATCCTACTTAAAGGGTCTATCCAAGAAGAAGATCTAACAATTGTAAATGTCTATGCCCCGAACATGGGAGCATCCAAATATATAAGGCAATTTAGAAGAAAAGCAAAGAAAGACATTGACAACCATACAATCATAGTGGGGGACTTTAACACCCCCCTGACTGAAATGGCCAGATCATCTAAGCAAAAGATCAACAAGGAAATAAAGACTTTAAATGACACACTGGAACAAATGGACTTCACAGACATATTCAGAACGTTCCATCCCGAAGCAACGGAATACACATTCTTCTCTAGGGCCCATGGAACGTTCTCCAGAATGGATCACATCCTAGGTCACAAATCAGGTCTCAGCCGGTACCCAAAGATTGGGATCATTCCCTGCACATTTTCAGACCTCAATGCTTTGAAACTAGAACTCAATCACAAGAGGAAAGTCGGAAAGAACTCAAATACATGGAGGCTAAAGAGCATCCTACGAAAGAATGAATGGGTCAACCAGGAAATTAAAGAAGAATTTAAAAATTCATGGAAACCAATGAAAATGAAAACACAACTGTCCAAAATCTTTGGGATACAGCCAAGGCAGTCCTGCGAGGAAAGTATATAGCAATACAAGCCTTTCTCAAGAAACATGAAAGGTCTCAAATACACACCCTAACCCTACACCTAAAGGAGCTGGAGAAAGAACGGCCAATAAAGCCTAAACCCAGCAGGAGAAGAGAAATCATGCAGATCAGAGCAGAAATCAATGAAATAGAACCCAAAAGAACAGTAGAACAGATCAACGGAACTAGGAGCTGGTTCTTTGAAAGAATTCACAAGATTGATACACCCCTGTCCAGGCTGATCAAAAAGAAAAGAGAAATGACCCAAATCAACAAAATCATGAATGAAGGAGGAGAGATCACAACCAACACCAAAGAAATACAAACGATTATAAGAACGTAATCTGAGCAACCCTATGGCAGCATATTCCATAACCTGGAAGAAATGGGTGCATTCCTAGAGATGTGTCAACTACCAAATCTGACCCAGGAAGAAAGAGAAAACCTGAACAGTCCTATAACCACGAAGGCAATTGAAGTAGTCATCAAAAACCTCCCAAGAAACCAAAGCCCAGGGCCAGATGGATTCCCAGGGGAATTCTATCAGACATTTAAAGAAGAATTAATACCTATTCTCCTGAAACTGTTCCAAACAATAGAAATGGAAGGAAAACTTCCAAACTCATTTTATGAGGCCACCATTACCTTGATCCCAAAACCAGACAAAGATCCCATCAAAAAGGAGTATTAGAGACCAATATCCTTGATGAACATCGATGCAAAAATTCTCACCAAAATACTAGCCAAGAGGACCCAACAGTACATGAAAAGGAGTATTCACCATGACCAAGTGGGATTTATCCCTGGGCTGCAAGGCTGGTTCAACATCCGCAAATCAATCAACGTGATAAAACACATTAACCAAAGAAAGAACAAGAATCATATGATCCTCTCAATAGATGCAGAAAAACCATTTGACAAAGTAAAGCACACTTTCTGGATCAAAACTCTTCAGAGTACAGGGACAGCGGGTACATACCTCAATATCATAAAAGCCATCTACGAACAACCTACAGCGAATATCATTCTCAATGGGGAAAAGCTGAGATCTTTTCCCCTAAGGTCAGGAACGCGGCAGGGATAGCCACTCTCACCACTGCTATTCAACATAGTATTAGAAGTCCTAGCCACAGCAATCAGACAACAAAAAGAAATCCAAGGCATCCAAATCGGCAGAGAGGAAGTCAAACTCTCACTCTTTGCAGATGATATGATACTTTATGTGGAAAACCCAAAAGACTCCACCCCAAAACTGCTACAACTCACACAGCAATTCCGTCAAGTAGCAGGCTATAAAATCAATGCACAGACATCAGTGGCATTCCTATACACCAACAACAAGACAGAAGAGAGACAAATCAAGGAGTCGATCCCATTCACAACTGCACCCAAAACCAGAAGAGACCTAGGAATACATTGAACCCAAGAGGCAAAGGATCTGTACTCAGAAAACTACCAAATACTCAGGAAAGAAATTGAAGAAGACACAAAGAAACGGAAAAACGTTCCATGCTCATGGATTGGGAGAACCAACATTGTGAAGAGGTCAATGCTACCTAGAGCAATCTACACATGCAATGCAATCCCCGTCAAAATACCATCCACTTTTTTCCAAGAAATGGAACAAATAATCCTAAGATTTGAATGGAACCAGAAGAGACCACGAATAGCCAGAGGAATATTGAGAAAGAAAAGCAAAGCTGGCGGCATCACAATTCTGGACTTCCAGCTCTATGACAAAGCTGTCATCATCAAGACAGTAGGGTACTGGCACAAAAACAGACACATAGATCCATGGAACAGAATCGAGAGCCCAGAAATGGACCCTCAACTCTATGGTCAACTTATCTTTGACAGAGCAGGAAAGAATGTCCAATGGCAAAAAGAGAGTCTCTTCAACAACTGGAGTTGTGGAAATGGGACAGCCCCATGCAGAAGAATGACACTGGACCATTTCCTGACACCACACACAAAAATAGACTCCAAATGTTTGAAAGACCTCAGTGTGAGACAGGACTCCATCAAAATCCTAAAGGAGAACACAGGTAGCAAGCTCTTCGACCTCAGCCGCAGCAACTCCTTCCTACAAACATCACCAAAGGCACGGGAAGCCAGGGCAAAAATGAACTATTGGGATTTCATCAAGATAAAAACCTTTGGCACAGCAAAAGAAACAGTCCACAAAACCAAAACACAACCGACAGTATGGGAGAAATTATTTACGAATGACATATCAGATAAAGGGCTACTATCCAATATGTATAAAAACGTATCAAACTCAACACCCAAAGAACAATTAATCCAATCAAAATATAGGCAGAAGACATGAACAGACATTTTTCCAAAGAAGACATCCAAATGGCCCACAGGCACAGGAAAAAGTGCTCAACACGGCTCGGCATCAGGGAAATCCACATCAAAACCTCAATGAGATACCCCCTCACACCCGTCAGAATGGCTCAAATGAACAAGTCAGGGAACGACAGAGGTTGGCGGGGATGTGGAGAAAGGGGAACCCTCCTACACTGGTGGTGGGAATGCAAGCTGGGGCAACCCCTCTGGAAAACAGGATGGAGGTTCCTCAAATAGTTGAAATTAGAGCTACCATACGATCCAGCAATTGCACTCCTGGGTATTTACCCCAAAGATACAAATGTAGGGACCCGAAGCGGTACGTGCACCCCATTGTTTATAGCAGCAATGTCCACAGTAGCCAAACTTTTGAAAGAGCCAAGATGTCCATCGACAGATGAGTGGATAAAGAAGAGGTGGTATATATATACACAATGGAATATTACGCAGCCATCAAAAGGAATGAGATGTTGCCATGGACAACGACGTGGATGGAAGTGGAGGGTCCGATGATTAGTGAAATAAGTCAATCAGAGAAAGACATGTATCATATGACCTCACTGATATGAGGAATTCTTAATCTCAGGAACAGAGTGAGGCTTGCTGGAGTGGTCGGGGGTGGGAGGGATGGGCTGGCTGGGTGATAGACATTGGGGAGGGTATGAGCTACGGTGAGCGCTGTGAATTGTGTAAGACTGTTGAATCACAGATCTCTACTTCTGAAACAAATAACGCAACATATTTTAAGAATAAAGGAAAAGAAGGAGATAGCAGGAGAGGAAGAATGAAGGGGAGTTAGTGAGAGGGGGAGACAGACCAGGAGAGATGATGGATTCTGAAAAAAAATCCGAGGTTTCTAGAGGGGAGGTGGGTCGGGGGATTGGTTAGCCTGGTGATGGGTATTAAAGAGGGCACATTCTGCATGGAGCACTGTGTGTTCGGAACAAACAATGAATCATGGGACACTACACCAAAACAAATGATGTAGTACATGGTGATTAACAAAGCAATAAAAAACAAAGGCTGTAATAAGAGATGAAGAAGGACACTATATCCTACTTAAAGTGTCTATCCAAGAAGAAGATCTAACAATTGTAAATGTCTATGCCCCGAACATGGGAGCATCCAATTATATAAGGCAATTTAGAAGAAAAGCAAAGAAAGACATTGACAACCATA
This sequence comes from Eumetopias jubatus, assembly GCF_037043125.1. Lineage (NCBI taxonomy): Eukaryota > Metazoa > Chordata > Mammalia > Carnivora > Otariidae > Eumetopias > Eumetopias jubatus. The sequence goes on from NW_028274859.1 coordinate 883,550, forward strand.
CAATCATAGTGGGGGACTTTAACACCCCCCTGACTGAAATGGCCAGATCATCTAAGCAAAAGATCAACAAGGAAATAAAGACTTTAAATGACACACTGGACCAAATGGACTTCACAGACATATTCAGAACGTTCCATCCCGAAGCAACGGAATACACATTCTTCTCTAGGGCCCATGGAACGTTCTCCAGAATGGATCACATCCTAGGTCACAAATCAGGTCTCAACCGGTACCCAAAGATTGGGATCATTCCCTGCACATTTTCAGACCTCAATGCTTTGAAACTAGAACTCAATCACAAGAGGAAAGTCGGAAAGAACTCAAATACATGGAGGCTAAAGAGCATCCTACGAAAGAATGAATGGGTCAACCAGGAAATTAAAGAAGAATTTAAAAATTCATGGAAACCAATGAAAATGAAAACACAACTGTCCAAAATCTTTGGGATACAGCCAAGGCAGTCCTGCGAGGAAAGTATATAGCAATACAAGCCTTTCTCAAGAAACATGAAAGGTCTCAAATACACACCCTAACCCTACACCTAAAGGAGCTGGAGAAAGAACGGCCAATAAAGCCTAAACCCAGCAGGAGAAGAGAAATCATGCAGATCAGAGCAGAAATCAATGAAATAGAACCCAAAAGAACAGTAGAACAGATCAACGGAACTAGGAGCTGGTTCTTTGAAAGAATTCACAAGATTGATACACCCCTGTCCAGGCTGATCAAAAAGAAAAGAGAAATGACCCAAATCAACAAAATCATGAATGAAGGAGGAGAGATCACAACCAACACCAAAGAAATACAAACGATTATAAGAACGTAATCTGAGCAACCCTATGGCAGCATATTCCATAACCTGGAAGAAATGGGTGCATTCCTAGAGATGTGTCAACTACCAAATCTGACCCAGGAAGAAAGAGAAAACCTGAACAGTCCTATAACCACGAAGGCAATTGAAGTAGTCATCAAAAACCTCCCAAGAAACCAAAGCCCAGGGCCAGATGGATTCCCAGGGGAATTCTATCAGACATTTAAAGAAGAATTAATACCTATTCTCCTGAAACTGTTCCAAACAATAGAAATGGAAGGAAAACTTCCAAACTCATTTTATGAGGCCACCATTACCTTGATCCCAAAACCAGACAAAGATCCCATCAAAAAGGAGTATTAGAGACCAATATCCTTGATGAACATCGATGCAAAAATTCTCACCAAAATACTAGCCAAGAGGACCCAACAGTACATGAAAAGGAGTATTCACCATGACCAAGTGGGATTTATCCCTGGGCTGCAAGGCTGGTTCAACATCCGCAAATCAATCAACGTGATAAAACACATTAACCAAAGAAAGAACAAGAATCATATGATCCTCTCAATAGATGCAGAAAAACCATTTGACAAAGTAAAGCACACTTTCTGGATCAAAACTCTTCAGAGTACAGGGACAGAGGGTACATACCTCAATATCATAAAAGCCATCTACGAACAACCTACAGCGAATATCATTCTCAATGGGGAAAAGCTGAGATCTTTTCCCCTAAGGTCAGGAACGCGGCAGGGATAGCCACTCTCACCACTGCTATTCAACATAGTATTAGAAGTCCTAGCCACAGCAATCAGACAACAAAAAGAAATCCAAGGCATCCAAATCGGCAGAGAGGAAGTCAAACTCTCACTCTTTGCAGATGATATGATACTTTATGTGGAAAACCCAAAAGACTCCACCCCAAAACTGCTACAACTCACACAGCAATTCCGTCAAGTAGCAGGCTATAAAATCAATGCACAGACATCAGTGGCATTCCTATACACCAACAACAAGACAGAAGAGAGACAAATCAAGGAGTCGATCCCATTCACAACTGCACCCAAAACCAGAAGAGACCTAGGAATAAATTGAACCCAAGAGGCAAAGGATCTGTACTCAGAAAACTACCAAATACTCAGGAAAGAAATTGAAGAAGACACAAAGAAACGGAAAAACGTTCCATGCTCATGGATTGGGAGAACCAACATTGTGAAGAGGTCAATGCTACCTAGAGCAATCTACACATGCAATGCAATCCCCGTCAAAATACCATCCACTTTTTTCCAAGAAATGGAACAAATAATCCTAAGATTTGAATGGAACCAGAAGAGACCACGAATAGCCAGAGGAATATTGAGAAAGAAAAGCAAAGCTGGCGGCATCACAATTCTGGACTTCCAGCTCTATGACAAAGCTGTCATCATCAAGACAGTAGGGTACTGGCACAAAAACAGACACATAGATCCATGGAACAGAATCGAGAGCCCAGAAATGGACCCTCAACTCTATGGTCAACTTATCTTTGACAGAGCAGGAAAGAATGTCCAATGGCAAAAAGAGAGTCTCTTCAACAACTGGAGTTGTGGAAATTGGACAGCCCCATGCAGAAGAATGACACTGGACCATTTCCTGACACCACACACAAAAATAGACTCCAAATGTTTGAAAGACCTCAGTGTGAGACAGGACTCCATCAAAATCCTAAAGGAGAACACAGGTAGCAAGCTCTTCGACCTCAGCCGCAGCAACTCCTTCCTACAAACATCACCAAAGGCACGGGAAGCCAGGGCAAAAAGGAACTATTGGGATTTCATCAAGATAAAAACCTTTGGCACAGCAAAAGAAACAGTCCACAAAACCAAAACACAACCGACAGAATGGGAGAAATTATTTACGAATGACATATCAGATAAAGGGCTACTATCCAATATGTATAAAAACGTATCAAACTCAACACCCAAAGAACAAATAATCCAATCAAAAAATAGGCAGAAGGCATGAACAGACATTTTTCCAAAGAAGACATCCAAATGGCCCACAGGCACAGGAAAAAGTGCTCAACACGGCTCGGCATCAGGGAAATCCACATCAAAACCTCAATGAGATACCCTCTCACACCCGTCAGAATGGCTCAAATGAACAAGTCAGGGAACGACAGAGGTTGGCGGGGATGTGGAGAAAGGGGAACCCTCCTACACTGGTGGTGGGAATGCAAGCTGGGGCAACCCCTCTGGAAAACAGGATGGAGGTTCCTCAAATAGTTGAAATTAGAGCTACCATCCGATCCAGCAATTGCACTCCTGGGTATTTACCCCAAAGATACAAATGTAGGGACCCGAAGCGGTACGTGCACCCCATTGTTTATAGCAGCAATGTCCACAGTAGCCAAACTTTTGAAAGAGCCAAGATGTCCATCGACAGATGAGTGGATAAAGAAGAGGTGGTATATATATACACAATGGAATATTACGCAGCCATCAAAAGGAATGAGATGTTGCCATGGACAACGACGTGGATGGAAGTGGAGGGTCCGATGATTAGTGAAATAAGTCAATCAGAGAAAGACATGTATCATATGACCTCACTGATATGAGGAATTCTTAATCTCAGGAAGAGAGTGAGGCTTGCTGGAGTGGTCGGGGGTGGGAGGGATGGGCTGGCTGGGTGATAGACATTGGGGAGGTTATGAGCTACGGTGAGCGCTGTGAATTGTGTAAGACTGTTGAATCACAGATCTCTACTTCTGAAACAAATAACGCAACATATTTTAAGAATAAAGGAAAAGAAGGAGATAGCAGGAGAGGAAGAATGAAGGGGAGTTAGTGAGAGGGGGAGACAGACCAGGAGAGATGATGGATTCTGAAAAAAAATCCGAGGTTTCTAGAGGGGAGGTGGGTCGGGGGATTGGTTAGCCTGGTGATGGGTATTAAAGAGGGCACATTCTGCATGGAGCACTGTGTGTTCGGAACAAACAATGAATCATGGGACACTACACCAAAACAAATGATGTAGTACATGGTGATTAACAAAGCAATAAAAAACAAAGACTGTAATAAGAGATGAAGAAGGACACTATATCCTACTTAAAGGGTCTATCAAAGAAGAAGATCTAACAATTGTAAATGTCTATGCCCCGAACATGGGAGCATCCAATTATATAAGGCAATTTAGAAGAAAAGCAAAGAAAGACATTGACAACCATACAATCATAGTGGGGGACTTTAACACCCCCCTGACTGAAATGGCCAGATCATCTAAGCAAAAGATCAACAAGGAAATAAAGACTTTAAATGACACACTGGACCAAATGGACTTCACAGACATATTCAGAACGTTCCATCCCGAAGCAACGGAATACACATTCTTCTCTAGGGCCCATGGAACGTTCTCCAGAATGGATCACATCCTAGGTCACAAATCAGGTCTCAACCGGTACCCAAAGATTGGGATCATTCCCTGCACATTTTCAGACCACAATGCTTTGAAACTAGAACTCAATCACAAGAGGAAAGTCGGAAAGAACTCAAATACATGGAGGCTAAAGAGCATCCTACGAAAGAAAGAATGGGTCAACCAGGAAATTAAAGAAGAATTTAAAAATTCATGGAAACCAATGAAAATGAAAACACAACTGTCCAAAATCTTTGGGATACAGCCAAGGCAGTCCTGCGAGGAAAGTATATAGCAATACAAGCCTTTCTCAAGAAACATGAAAGGTCTCAAATACACACCCTAACCCTACACCTAAAGGAGCTGGAGAAAGAACGGCCAATAAAGCCTAAACCCAGCAGGAGAAGAGAAATCATGCAGATCAGAGCAGAAATCAATGAAATAGAACCCAAAAGAACAGTAGAACAGATCAACGGAACTAGGAGCTGGTTCTTTGAAAGAATTCACAAGATTGATACACCCCTGTCCAGGCTGATCAAAAAGAAAAGAGAAATGACCCAAATCAACAAAATCATGAATGAAGGAGGAGAGATCACAACCAACACCAAAGAAATACAAACGATTATAAGAACGTAATCTGAGCAACCCTATGGCAGCATATTCCATAACCTGGAAGAAATGGGTGCATTCCTAGAGATGTGTCAACTACCAAAACTGACCCAGGAAGAAAGAGAAAACCTGAACAGTCCTATAACCACGAAGGCAATTGAAGTAGTCATCAAAAACCTCCCAAGAAACCAAAGCCCAGGGCCAGATGGATTCCCAGGGGAATTCTATCAGACATTTAAAGAAGAATTAATACCTATTCTCCTGAAACTGTTCCAAACAATAGAAATGGAAGGAAAACTTCCAAACTCATTTTATGAGGCCACCATTACCTTGATCCCAAAACCAGACAAAGATCCCATCAAAAAGGAGTATTAGAGACCAATATCCTTGATGAACATCGATGCAAAAATTCTCACCAAAATACTAGCCAAGAGGACCCAACAGTACATGAAAAGGAGTATTCACCATGACCAAGTGGGATTTATCCCTGGGCTGCAAGGCTGGTTCAACATCCGCAAATCAATCAACGTGATAAAACACATTAACCAAAGAAAGAACAAGAATCATATGATCCTCTCAATAGATGCAGAAAAACCATTTGACAAAGTAAAGCACACTTTCTGGATCAAAACTCTTCAGAGTACAGGGACAGCGGGTACATACCTCAATATCATAAAAGCCATCTACGAACAACCTACAGCGAATATCATTCTCAATGGGGAAAAGCTGAGGTCTTTTCCCCTAAGGTCAGGAACGCGGCAGGGATAGCCACTCTCACCACTGCTATTCAACATAGTATTAGAAGTCCTAGCCACAGCAATCAGACAACAAAAAGAAATCCAAGGCATCCAAATCGGCAGAGAGGAAGTCAAACTCTCACTCTTTGCCGATGATATGATATTTATGTGGAAAACCCAAAAGACTCCACCCCAAAACTGCTACAACTCACACAGCAATTCCGTCAAGTAGCAGGCTATAAAATCAATGCACAGACATCAGTGGCATTCCTATACACCAACAACAAGACAGAAGAGAGACAAATCAAGGAGTCGATCCCATTCACAACTGCACCCAAAACCAGAAGAGACCTAGGAATAAATTGAACCCAAGAGGCAAAGGATCTGTAACCCGAAAACTACCAAATACTCAGGAAAGAAATTGAAGAAGACACAAAGAAACGGAAAAACGTTCCATGCTCATGGATTGGGAGAACCAACATTGTGAAGAGGTCAATGCTACCTAGAGCAATCTACACATGCAATGCAATCCCCGTCAAAATACCATCCACTTTTTTCCAAGAAATGGAACAAATAATCCTAAGATTTGAATGGAACCAGAAGAGACCACGAATAGCCAGAGGAATATTGAGAAAGAAAAGCAAAGCTGGCGGCATCACAATTCTGGACTTCCAGCTCTATGACAAAGCTGTCATCATCAAGACAGTAGGGTACTGGCACAAAAACAGACACATAGATCCATGGAACAGAATCGAGAGCCCAGAAATGGACCCTCAACTCTATGGTCAACTTATCTTTGACAGAGCAGGAAAGAATGTCCAATGGCAAAAAGAGAGTCTCTTCAACAACTGGAGTTGTGGAAATGGGACAGCCCCATGCAGAAGAATGACACTGGACCATTTCCTGACACCACACACAAAAATAGACTCCAAATGTTTGAAAGACCTCAGTGTGAGACAGGACTCCATCAAAATCCTAAAGGAGAACACAGGTAGCAAGCTCTTCGACCTCAGCCGCAGCAACTCCTTCCTACAAACATCACCAAAGGCACGGGAAGCCAGGGCAAAAAGGAACTATTGGGATTTCATCAAGATAAAAACCTTTGGCACAGCAAAAGAAACAGTCCACAAAACCAAAACACAACCGACAGAATGGGAGAAATTATTTACGAATGACATATCAGATAAAGGGCTACTATCCAATATGTATAAAAACGTATCAAACTCAACACCCAAAGAACAAATAATCCAATCAAAAAATAGGCAGAAGACATGAACAGACATTTTTCCAAAGAAGACATCCAAATGGCCCACAGGCACAGGAAAAAGTGCTCAACACGGCTCGGCATCAGGGAAATCCACATCAAAACCTCAATGAGATACCCTCTCACACCCGTCAGAATGGCTCAAATGAACAAGTCAGGGAACGACAGAGGTTGGCGGGGATGTGGAGAAAGGGGAACCCTCCTACACTGGTGGTGGGAATGCAAGCTGGGGCAACCCCTCTGGAAAACAGGATGGAGGTTCCTCAAATAGTTGAAATTAGAGCTACCATCCGATCCAGCAATTGCACTCCTGGGTATTTACCCCAAAGATACAAATGTAGGGACCCGAAGCGGTACGTGCACCCCATTGTTTATAGCAGCAATGTCCACAGTAGCCAAACTTTTGAAAGAGCCAAGATGTCCATCGACAGATGAGTGGATAAAGAAGAGGTGGTATATATATACACAATGGAATATTACGCAGCCATCAAAAGGAATGAGATGTTGCCATGGACAACGACGTGGATGGAAGTGGAGGGTCCGATGATTAGTGAAATAAGTCAATCAGAGAAAGACATGTATCATATGACCTCACTGATATGAGGAATTCTTAATCTCAGGAAGAGAGTGAGGCTTGCTGGAGTGGTCGGGGGTGGGAGGGATGGGCTGGCTGGGTGATAGACATTGGGGAGGGTATGAGCTACGGTGAGCGCTGTGAATTGTGTAAGACTGTTGAATCACAGATCTCTACTTCTGAAACAAATAACGCAACATATTTTAAGAATAAAGGAAAAGAAGGAGATAGCAGGAGAGGAAGAATGAAGGGGAGTTAGTGAGAGGGGGAGACAGACCAGGAGAGATGATGGATTCTGAAAAAAAATCCGAGGTTTCTAGAGGGGAGGTGGGTCGGGGGATTGGTTAGCCTGGTGATGGGTATTAAAGAGGGCACATTCTGCATGGAGCACTGTGTGTTCGGAACAAACAATGAATCATGGGACACTACACCAAAACAAATGATGTAGTACATGGTGATTAACAAAGCAATAAAAAACAAAGGCTGTAATAAGAGATGAAGAAGGACACTATATCCTACTTAAAGGGTCTATCCAAGAAGAAGATCTAACAATTGTAAATGTCTATGCCCCGAACATGGGAGCATCCAATTATATAAGGCAATTTAGAAGAAAAGCAAAGAAAGACATTGACAACCATACAATCATAGTGGGGGACTTTAACACCCCACTGACTGAAATGGCCAGATCATCTAAGCAAAAGATCAACAAGGAAATAAAGACTTTAAATGACACACTGGAACAAATGGACTTCACAGACATATTCAGAACGTTCCATCCCGAAGCAACGGAATACACATTCTTCTCTAGGGCCCATGGAACGTTCTCCAGAATGGATCACATCCTAGGTCACAAATCAGGTCTCAACCGGTACCCAAAGATTGGGATCATTCCCTGCACATTTTCAGACCACAATGCTTTGAAACTAGAACTCAATCACAAGAGGAAAGTCGGAAAGAACTCAAATACATGGAGGCTAAAGAGCATCCTACGAAAGAAAGAATGGGTCAACCAGGAAATTAAAGAAGAATTTAAAAATTCATGGAAACCAATGAAAATGAAAACACAACTGTCCAAAATCTTTGGGATACAGCCAAGGCAGTCCTGCGAGGAAAGTATATAGCAATACAAGCCTTTCTCAAGAAACATGAAAGGTCTCAAATACACACCCTAACCCTACACCTAAAGGAGCTGGAGAAAGAACGGCCAATAAAGCCTAAACCCAGCAGGAGAAGAGAAATCATGCAGATCAGAGCAGAAATCAATGAAATAGAACCCAAAAGAACAGTAGAACAGATCAACGGAACTAGGAGCTGGTTCTTTGAAAGAATTCACAAGATTGATACACCCCTGTCCAGGCTGATCAAAAAGAAAAGAGAAATGACCCAAATCAACAAAATCATGAATGAAGGAGGAGAGATCACAACCAACACCAAAGAAATACAAACGATTATAAGAACGTAATCTGAGCAACCCTATGGCAGCATATTCCATAACCTGGAAGAAATGGGTGCATTCCTAGAGATGTGTCAACTACCAAAACTGACCCAGGAAGAAAGAGAAAACCTGAACAGTCCTATAACCACGAAGGCAATTGAAGTAGTCATCAAAAACCTCCCAAGAAACCAAAGCCCAGGGCCAGATGGATTCCCAGGGGAATTCTATCAGACATTTAAAGAAGAATTAGTACCTATTCTCCTGAAACTGTTCCAAACAATAGAAATGGAAGGAAAACTTCCAATCTCATTTTATGAGGCCACCATTACCTTGATCCCAAAACCAGACAAAGATCCCATCAAAAAGGAGTATTAGAGACCAATATCCTTGATGAACATCGATGCAAAAATTCTCACCAAAATACTAGCCAAGAGGACCCAACAGTACATGAAAAGGAGTATTCACCATGACCAAGTGGGATTTATCCCTGGGCTGCAAGGCTGGTTCAACATCCGCAAATCAATCAACGTGATAAAACACATTAACCAAAGAAAGAACAAGAATCATATGATCCTCTCAATAGATGCAGAAAAACCATTTGACAAAGTAAAGCACACTTTCTGGATCAAAACTCTTCAGAGTACAGGGACAGCGGGTACATACCTCAATATCATAAAAGCCATCTACGAACAACCTACAGCGAATATCATTCTCAATGGGGAAAAGCTGAGATCTTTTCCCCTAAGGTCAGGAACGCGGCAGGGATAGCCACTCTCACCACTGCTATTCAACATAGTATTAGAAGTCCTAGCCATAGCAATCAGACAACAAAAAGAAATCCAAGGCATCCAAATCGGCAGAGAGGAAGTCAAACTCTCACTCTTTGCAGATGATATGATACTTTATGTGGAAAACCCAAAAGACTCCACCGCAAAACTGCTACAACTCACACAGCAATTCCGTCAAGTAGCAGGCTATAAAATCAATGCACAGACATCAGTGGCATTCCTATACACCAACAACAAGACAGAAGAGAGACAAATCAAGGAGTCGATCCCATTCACAACTGCACCCAAAACCAGAAGAGACCTAGGAATACATTGAACCCAAGAGGCAAAGGATCTGTACTCAGAAAACTACCAAATACTCAGGAAAGAAATTGAAGAAGACACAAAGAAACGGAAAAACGTTCCATGCTCATGGATTGGGAGAACCAACATTGTGAAGAGGTCAATGCTACCTAGAGCAATCTACACATGCAATGCAATCCCCGTCAAAATACCATCCACTTTTTTCCAAGAAATGGAACAAATAATCCTAAGATTTGAATGGAACCAGAAGAGACCACGAATAGCCAGAGGAATATTGAGAAAGAAAAGCAAAGCTGGCGGCATCACAATTCTGGACTTCCAGCTCTATGACAAAGCTGTCATCATCAAGACAGTAGGGTACTGGCACATAAACAGACACATAGATCCATGGAACAGAATCGAGAGCCCAGAAATGGACCCTCAACTCTATGGTCAACTTATCTTTGACAGAGCAGGAAAGAATGTCCAATGGCAAAAAGAGAGTCTCTTCAACAACTGGAGTTGTGGAAATGGGACAGCCCCATGCAGAAGAATGACACTGGACCATTTCCTGACACCACACACAAAAATAGACTCCAAATGTTTGAAAGACCTCAGTGTGAGACAGGACTCCATCAAAATCCTAAAGGAGAACACAGGTAGCAAGCTCTTCGACCTCAGCCGCAGCAACTCCTTCCTACAAACATCACCAAAGGCACGGGAAGCCAGGGCAAAAATGAACTATTGGGATTTCATCAAGATAAAAACCTTTGGCACAGCAAAAGAAACAGTCCACAAAACCAAAACACAACCGACAGAATGGGAGAAATTATTTACGAATGACATATCAGATAAAGGGCTACTATCCAATATGTATAAAAACGTATCAAACTCAACACCCAAAGAACAAATAATCCAATCAAAAAATAGGCAGAAGACATGAACAGACATTTTTCCAAAGAAGACATCCAAATGGCCCACAGGCACAGGAAAAAGTGCTCAACACGGCTCGGCATCAGGGAAATCCACATCAAAACCTCAATGAGATACCCTCTCACACCCGTCAGAATGGCTCAAATGAACAAGTCAGGGAACGACAGAGGTTGGCGGGGATGTGGAGAAAGGGGAACCCTCCTACACTGGTGGTGGGAATGCAAGCTGGGGCAACCCCTCTGGAAAACAGGATGGAGGTTCCTCAAATAGTTGAAATTAGAGCTACCATCCGATCCAGCAATTGCACTCCTGGGTATTTACCCCAAAGATACAAATGTAGGGACCCGAAGCGGTACGTGCACCCCATTGTTTATAGCAGCAATGTCCACAGTAGCCAAACTGTTGAAAGAGCCAAGATGTCCATCGACAGATGAGTGGATAAAGAAGAGGTGGTATATATATACACAATGGAATATTACGCAGCCATCAAAAGGAATGAGATGTTGCCATGGACAACGACGTGGATGGAAGTGGAGGGTCCGATGATTAGTGAAATAAGTCAATCAGAGAAAGACATGTATCATATGACCTCACTGATATGAGGAATTCTTAATCTCAGGAACAGAGTGAGGCTTGCTGGAGTGGTCGGGGGTGGGAGGGATGGGCTGGCTGGGTGATAGACATTGGGGAGGGTATGAGCTACGGTGAGCGCTGTGAATTGTGTAAGACTGTTGAATCACAGATCTCTACTTCTGAAACAAATAACGCAACATATTTTAAGAATAAAGGAAAAGAAGGAGATAGCAGGAGAGGAAGAATGAAGGGGAGTTAGTGAGAGGGGGAGACAGACCAGGAGAGATGATGGATTCTGAAAAAAAATCCGAGGTTTCTAGAGGGGAGGTGGGTCGGGGGATTGGTTAGCCTGGTGATGGGTATTAAAGAGGGCACATTCTGCATGGAGCACTGTGTGTTCGGAACAAACAATGAATCATGGGACACTACACCAAAACAAATGATGTAGTACATGGTGATTAACAAAGCAATAAAAAACAAAGGCTGTAATAAGAGATGAAGAAGGACACTATATCCTACTTAAAGGGTCTATCCAAGAAGAAGATCTAACAATTGTAAATGTCTATGCCCCGAACATGGGAGCATCCAATTATATAAGGCAATTTAGAAGAAAAGCAAAGAAAGACATTGACAACCATACAATCATAGTGGGGGACTTTAACACCCCCCTGACTGAAATGGCCAGATCATCTAAGCAAAAGATCAACAAGGAAATAAAGACTTTAAATGACACACTGGAACAAATGGACTTCACAGACATATTCAGAACGTTCCATCCCGAAGCAACGGAATACACATTCTTCTCTAGGGCCCATGGAACGTTCTCCAGAATGGATCACATCCTAGGTCACAAATCAGGTCTCAACCGGTACCCAAAGATTGGGATCATTCCCTGCACATTTTCAGACCTCAATGCTTTGAAACTAGAACTCAATCACAAGAGGAAAGTCGGAAAGAACTCAAATACATGGAGGCTAAAGAGCATCCTACGAAAGAATGAATGGGTCAACCAGGAAATTAAAGAAGAATTTAAAAATTCATGGAAACCAATGAAAATGAAAACACAACTGTCCAAAATCTTTGGGATACAGCCAAGGCAGTCCTGCGAGGAAAGTATATAGCAATACAAGCCTTTCTCAAGAAACATGAAAGGTCTCAAATACACACCCTAACCCTACACCTAAAGGAGCTGGAGAAAGAACGGCCAATAAAGCCTAAACCCAGCAGGAGAAGAGAAATCATGCAGATCAGAGCAGAAATCAATGAAATAGAACCCAAAAGAACAGTAGAACAGATCAACGGAACTAGGAGCTGGTTCTTTGAAAGAATTCACAAGATTGATACACCCCTGTCCAGGCTGATCAAAAAGAAAAGAGAAATGACCCAAATCAACAAAATCATGAATGAAGGAGGAGAGATCACAACCAACACCAAAGAAATACAAACGATTATAAGAACGTAATCTGAGCAACCCTATGGCAGCATATTCCATAACCTGGAAGAAATGGGTGCATTCCTAGAGATGTGTCAACTACCAAAACTGACCCAGGAAGAAAGAGAAAACCTGAACAGTCCTATAACCACGAAGGCAATTGAAGTAGTCATCAAAAACCTCCCAAGAAACCAAAGCCCAGGGCCAGATGGATTCCCAGGAGAATTCTATCAGACATTTAAAGAAGAATTAATACCTATTCTCCTGAAACTGTTCCAAACAATAGAAATGGAAGGAAAACTTCCAAACTCATTTTATGAGGCCACCATTACCTTGATCCCAAAACCAGACAAAGATCCCATCAAAAAGGAGTATTAGAGACCAATATCCTTGATGAACATCGATGCAAAAATTCTCACCAAAATACTAGCCAAGAGGACCCAACAGTACATGAAAAGGAGTATTCACCATGACCAAGTGGGATTTATCCCTGGGCTGCAAGGCTGGTTCAACATCCGCAAATCAATCAACGTGATAAAACACATTAACCAAAGAAAGAACAAGAATCATATGATCCTCTCAATAGATGCAGAAAAACCATTTGACAAAGTAAAGCACACTTTCTGGATCAAAACTCTTCAGAGTACAGGGACAGCGGGTACATACCTCAATATCATAAAAGCCATCTACGAACAACCTACAGCGAATATCATTCTCAATGGGGAAAAGCTGAGATCTTTTCCCCTAAGGTCAGGAACGCGGCAGGGATAGCCACTCTCACCACTGCTATTCAACATAGTATTAGAAGTCCTAGCCACAGCAATCAGACAACAAAAAGAAATCCAAGGCATCCAAATCGGCAGAGAGGAAGTCAAACTCTCACTCTTTGCCGATGATATGATACTTTATGTGGAAAACCCAAAAGACTCCACCCCAAAACTGCTACAACTCACACAGCAATTCCGTCAAGTAGCAGGCTATAAAATCAATGCACAGACATCAGTGGCATTCCTATACACCAACAACAAGACAGAAGAGAGACAAATCAAGGAGTCGATCCCATTCACAACTGCACCCAAAACCAGAAGAGACCTAGGAATAAATTGAACCCAAGAGGCAAAGGATCTGTAACCCGAAAACTACCAAATACTCAGGAAAGAAATTGAAGAAGACACAAAGAAACGGAAAAACGTTCCATGCTCATGGATTGGGAGAACCAACATTGTGAAGAGGTCAATGCTACCTAGAGCAATCTACACATGCAATGCAATCCCCGTCAAAATACCATCCACTTTTTTCCAAGAAATGGAACAAATAATCCTAAGATTTGAATGGAACCAGAAGAGACCACGAATAGCCAGAGGAATATTGAGAAAGAAAAGCAAAGCTGGCGGCATCACAATTCTGGACTTCCAGCTCTATGACAAAGCTGTCATCATCAAGACAGTAGGGTACTGGCACAAAAACAGACACATAGATCCATGGAACAGAATCGAGAGCCCAGAAATGGACCCTCAACTCTATGGTCAACTTATCTTTGACAGAGCAGGAAAGAATGTCCAATGGCAAAAAGAGAGTCTCTTCAACAACTGGAGTTGTGGAAATGGGACAGCCCCATGCAGAAGAATGACACTGGACCATTTCCTGACACCACACACAAAAATAGACTCCAAATGTTTGAAAGACCTCAGTGTGAGACAGGACTCCATCAAAATCCTAAAGGAGAACACAGGTAGCAAGCTCTTCGACCTCAGCCGCAGCAACTCCTTCCTACAAACATCACCAAAGGCACGGGAAGCCAGGGCAAAAATGAACTATTGGGATTTCATCAAGATAAAAACCTTTGGCACAGCAAAAGAAACAGTCCACAAAACCAAAACACAACCGACAGAATGGGAGAAATTATTTACGAATGACATATCAGATAAAGGGCTACTATCCAATATGTATAAAAACGTATCAAACTCAACACCCAAAGAACAAATAATCCAATCAAAAAATAGGCAGAAGACATGAACAGACATTTTTCCAAAGAAGACATCCAAATGGCCCACAGGCACAGGAAAAAGTGCTCAACACGGCTCGGCATCAGGGAAATCCACATCAAAACCTCAATGAGATACCCTCTCACACCCGTCAGAATGGCTCAAATGAACAAGTCAGGGAACGACAGAGGTTGGCGTGGATGTGGAGAAAGGGGAACCCTCCTACACTGGTGGTGGGAATGCAAGCTGGGGCAACCCCTCTGGAAAACAGGATGGAGGTTCCTCAAATAGTTGAAATTAGAGCTACCATCCGATCCAGCAATTGCACTCCTGGGTATTTACCCCAAAGATACAAATGTAGGGACCCGAAGCGGTACGTGCACCCCATTGTTTATAGCAGCAATGTCCACAGTAGCCAAACTTTTGAAAGAGCCAAGATGTCCATCGACAGATGAGTGGATAAAGAAGAGGTGGTATATATATACACAATGGAATATTACGCAGCCATCAAAAGGAATGAGATGTTGCCATGGACAACGACGTGGATGGAAGTGGAGGGTCCGATGATTAGTGAAATAAGTCAATCAGAGAAAGACATGTATCATATGACCTCACTGATATGAGGAATTCTTAATCTCAGGAAGAGAGTGAGGCTTGCTGGAGTGGTCGGGGGTGGGAGGGATGGGCTGGCTGGGTGATAGACATTGGGGAGGGTATGAGCTACGGTGAGCGCTGTGAATTGTGTAAGACTGTTGAATCACAGATCTCTACTTCTGAAACAAATAACGCAACATATTTTAAGAATAAAGGAAAAGAAGGAGATAGCAGGAGAGGAAGAATGAAGGGGAGTTAGTGAGAGGGGGAGACAGACCAGGAGAGATGATGGATTCTGAAAAAAAATCCGAGGTTTCTAGAGGGGAGGTGGGTCGGGGGATTGGTTAGCCTGGTGATGGGTATTAAAGAGGGCACATTCTGCATGGAGCACTGTGTGTTCGGAACAAACAATGAATCATGGGACACTACACCAAAACAAATGATGTAGTACATGGTGATTAACAAAGCAATAAAAAACAAAGGCTGTAATAAGAGATGAAGAAGGACACTATATCCTACTTAAAGGGTCTATCCAAGAAGAAGATCTAACAATTGTAAATGTCTATGCCCCGAACATGGGAGCATCCAATTATATAAGGCAATTTAGAAGAAAAGCAAAGAAAGACATTGACAACCATACAATCATAGTGGGGGACTTTAACACCCCCCTGACTGAAATGGCCAGATCATCTAAGCAAAAGATCAACAAGGAAATAAAGACTTTAAATGACACACTGGAACAAATGGACTTCACAGACATATTCAGAACGTTCCATCCCGAAGCAACGGAATACACATTCTTCTCTAGGGCCCATGGAACGTTCTCCAGAATGGATCACATCCTAGGTCACAAATCAGGTCTCAACCGGTACCCAAAGATTGGGATCATTCCCTGCACATTTTCAGACCTCAATGCTTTGAAACTAGAACTCAATCACAAGAGGAAAGTCGGAAAGAACTCAAATACATGGAGGCTAAAGAGCATCCTACGAAAGAATGAATGGGTCAACCAGGAAATTAAAGAAGAATTTAAAAATTCATGGAAACCAATGAAAATGAAAACACAACTGTCCAAAATCTTTGGGATACAGCCAAGGCAGTCCTGCGAGGAAAGTATATCGCAATACAAGCCTTTCTCAAGAAACATGAAAGGTCTCAAATACACACCCTAACCCTACACCTAAAGGAGCTGGAGAAAGAACGGCCAATAAAGCCTAAACCCAGCAGGAGAAGAGAAATCATGCAGATCAGAGCAGAAATCAATGAAATAGAACCCAAAAGAACAGTAGAACAGATCAACGGAACTAGGAGCTGGTTCTTTGAAAGAATTCACAAGATTGATACACCCCTGTCCAGGCTGATCAAAAAGAAAAGAGAAATGACCCAAATCAACAAAATCATGAATGAAGGAGGAGAGATCACAACCAACACCAAAGAAATACAAACGATTATAAGAACGTAATCTGAGCAACCCTATGGCAGCATATTCCATAACCTGGAAGAAATGGGTGCATTCCTAGAGATGTGTCAACTACCAAATCTGACCCAGGAAGAAAGAGAAAACCTGAACAGTCCTATAACCACGAAGGCAATTGAAGTAGTCATCAAAAACCTCCCAAGAAACCAAAGCCCAGGGCCAGATGGATTCCCAGGGGAATTCTATCAGACATTTAAAGAAGAATTAATACCTATTCTCCTGAAACTGTTCCAAACAATAGAAATGGAAGGAAAACTTCCAAACTCATTTTATGAGGCCACCATTACCTTGATCCCAAAACCAGACAAAGATCCCATCAAAAAGGAGTATTAGAGACCAATATCCTTGATGAACATCGATGCAAAAATTCTCACCAAAATACTAGCCAAGAGGATCCAACAGTACATGAAAAGGAGTATTCACCATGACCAAGTGGGATTTATCCCTGGGCTGCAAGGCTGGTTCAACATCCGCAAATCAATCAACGTGATAAAACACATTAACCAAAGAAAGAACAAGAATCATATGATCCTCTCAATAGATGCAGAAAAACCATTTGACAAAGTAAAGCACACTTTCTGGATCAAAACTCTTCAGAGTACAGGGACAGCGGGTACATACCTCAATATCATAAAAGCCATCTACGAACAACCTACAGCGAATATCATTCTCAATGGGGAAAAGCTGAGATCTTTTCCCCTAAGGTCAGGAACGCGGCAGGGATAGCCACTCTCACCACTGCTATTCAACATAGTATTAGAAGTCCTAGCCACAGCAATCAGACAACAAAAAGAAATCCAAGGCATCCAAATCGGCAGAGAGGAAGTCAAACTCTCACTCTTTGCCGATGATATGATACTTTATGTGGAAAACCCAAAAGACTCCACCCCAAAACTGCTACAACTCACACAGCAATTCCGTCAAGTAGCAGGCTATAAA
Source organism: Eumetopias jubatus (assembly GCF_037043125.1). Taxonomy (NCBI): domain Eukaryota; kingdom Metazoa; phylum Chordata; class Mammalia; order Carnivora; family Otariidae; genus Eumetopias; species Eumetopias jubatus. The sequence goes on from NW_028274859.1 coordinate 901,370, forward strand.
ATCAATGCACAGACATCAGTGGCATTCCTATACACCAACAACAAGACAGAAGAGAGACAAATCAAGGAGTCGATCCCATTCACAACTGCACCCAAAACCAGAAGAGACCTAGGAATACATTGAACCCAAGAGGCAAAGGATCTGTACTCAGAAAACTACCAAATACTCAGGAAAGAAATTGAAGAAGACACAAAGAAACGGAAAAACGTTCCATGCTCATGGATTGGGAGAACCAACATTGTGAAGAGGTCAATGCTACCTAGAGCAATCTACACATGCAATGCAATCCCCGTCAAAATACCATCCACTTTTTTCCAAGAAATGGAACAAATAATCCTAAGATTTGAATGGAACCAGAAGAGACCACGAATAGCCAGAGGAATATTGAGAAAGAAAAGCAAAGCTGGCGGCATCACAATTCTGGACTTCCAGCTCTATGACAAAGCTGTCATCATCAAGACAGTAGGGTACTGGCACAAAAACAGACACATAGATCCATGGAACAGAATCGAGAGCCCAGAAATGGACCCTCAACTCTATGGTCAACTTATCTTTGACAGAGCAGGAAAGAATGTCCAATGGCAAAAAGAGAGTCTCTTCAACAACTGGAGTTGTGGAAATGGGACAGCCCCATGCAGAAGAATGACACTGGACCATTTCCTGACACCACACACAAAAATAGACTCCAAATGTTTGAAAGACCTCAGTGTGAGACAGGACTCCATCAAAATCCTAAAGGAGAACACAGGTAGCAAGCTCTTCGACCTCAGCCGCAGCAACTCCTTCCTACAAACATCACCAAAGGCACGGGAAGCCAGGGCAAAAATGAACTATTGGGATTTCATCAAGATAAAAACCTTTGGCACAGCAAAAGAAACAGTCCACAAAACCAAAACACAACCGACAGAATGGGAGAAATTATTTACGAATGACATATCAGATAAAGGGCTACTATCCAATATGTATAAAAACGTATCAAACTCAACACCCAAAGAACAAATAATCCAATCAAAAAATAGGCAGAAGACATGAACAGACATTTTTCCAAAGAAGACATCCAAATGGCCCACAGGCACAGGAAAAAGTGCTCAACACGGCTCGGCATCAGGGAAATCCACATCAAAACCTCAATGAGATACCCTCTCACACCCGTCAGAATGGCTCAAATGAACAAGTCAGGGAACGACAGAGGTTGGCGGGGATGTGGAGAAAGGGGAACCCTCCTACACTGGTGGTGGGAATGCAAGCTGGGGCAACCCCTCTGGAAAACAGGATGGAGGTTCCTCAAATAGTTGAAATTAGAGCTACCATCCGATCCAGCAATTGCACTCCTGGGTATTTACCCCAAAGATACAAATGTAGGGACCCGAAGCGGTACGTGCACCCCATTGTTTATAGCAGCAATGTCCACAGTAGTCAAACTTTTGAAAGAGCCAAGATGTCCATCGACAGATGAGTGGATAAAGAAGAGGTGGTATATATATACACAATGGAATATTACGCAGCCATCAAAAGGAATGAGATGTTGCCATGGACAACGACGTGGATGGAAGTGGAGGGTCCGATGATTAGTGAAATAAGTCAATCAGAGAAAGACATGTATCATATGACCTCACTGATATGAGGAATTCTTAATCTCAGGAAGAGAGTGAGGCTTGCTGGAGTGGTCGGGGGTGGGAGGGATGGGCTGGCTGGGTGATAGACATTGGGGAGGGTATGAGCTACGGTGAGCGCTGTGAATTGTGTAAGACTGTTGAATCACAGATCTCTACTTCTGAAACAAATAACGCAACATATTTTAAGAATAAAGGAAAAGAAGGAGATAGCAGGAGAGGAAGAATGAAGGGGAGTTAGTGAGAGGGGGAGACAGACCAGGAGAGATGATGGATTCTGAAAAAAAATCCGAGGTTTCTAGAGGGGAGGTGGGTCGGGGGATTGGTTAGCCTGGTGATGGGTATTAAAGAGGGCACATTCTGCATGGAGCACTGTGTGTTCGGAACAAACAATGAATCATGGGACACTACACCAAAACAAATGATGTAGTACATGGTGATTAAAAAAGCAATAAAAAACAAAGGCTGTAATAAGAGATGAAGAAGGACACTATATCCTACTTAAAGGGTCTATCCAAGAAGAAGATCTAACAATTGTAAATGTCTATGCCCCGAACATGGGAGCATCCAATTATATAAGGCAATTTAGAAGAAAAGCAAAGAAAGACATTGACAACCATACAATCATAGTGGGGGACTTTAACACCCCCCTGACTGAAATGGCCAGATCATCTAAGCAAAAGATCAACAAGGAAATAAAGACTTTAAATGACACACTGGAACAAATGGACTTCACAGACATATTCAGAACGTTCCATCCCGAAGCAACGGAATACACATTCTTCTCTAGGGCCCATGGAACGTTCTCCAGAATGGATCACATCCTAGGTCACAAATCAGGTCTCAACCGGTACCCAAAGATTGGGATCATTCCCTGCACATTTTCAGACCACAATGCTTTGAAACTAGAACTCAATCACAAGAGGAAAGTCGGAAAGAAATCAAATACATGGAGGCTAAAGAGCATCCTACGAAAGAAAGAATGGGTCAACCAGGAAATTAAAGAAGAATTTAAAAATTCATGGAAACCAATGAAAATGAAAACACAACTGTCCAAAATCTTTGGGATACAGCCAAGGCAGTCCTGCGAGGAAAGTATATAGCAATACAAGCCTTTCTCAAGAAACATGAAAGGTCTCAAATACACACCCTAACCCTACACCTAAAGGAGCTGGAGAAAGAACGGCCAATAAAGCCTAAACCCAGCAGGAGAAGAGAAATCATGCAGATCAGAGCAGAAATCAATGAAATAGAACCCAAAAGAACAGTAGAACAGATCAACGGAACTAGGAGCTGGTTCTTTGAAAGAATTCACAAGATTGATACACCCCTGTCCAGGCTGATCAAAAAGAAAAGAGAAATGACCCAAATCAACAAAATCATGAATGAAGGAGGAGAGATCACAACCAACACCAAAGAAATACAAACGATTATAAGAACGTAATCTGAGCAACCCTATGGCAGCATATTCCATAACCTGGAAGAAATGGGTGCATTCCTAGAGATGTGTCAACTACCAAATCTGACCCAGGAAGAAAGAGAAAACCTGAACAGTCCTATAACCACGAAGGCAATTGAAGTAGTCATCAAAAACCTCCCAAGAAACCAAAGCCCAGGGCCAGATGGATTCCCAGGGGAATTCTATCAGACATTTAAAGAAGAATTAATACCTATTCTCCTGAAACTGTTCCAAACAATAGAAATGGAAGGAAAACTTCCAAACTCATTTTATGAGGCCACCATTACCTTGATCCCAAAACCAGACAAAGATCCCATCAAAAAGGAGTATTAGAGACCAATATCCTTGATGAACATCGATGCAAAAATTCTCACCAAAATACTAGCCAAGAGGATCCAACAGTACATGAAAAGGAGTATTCACCATGACCAAGTGGGATTTATCCCTGGGCTGCAAGGCTGGTTCAACATCCGCAAATCAATCAACGTGATAAAACACATTAACCAAAGAAAGAACAAGAATCATATGATCCTCTCAATAGATGCAGAAAAACCATTTGACAAAGTAAAGCACACTTTCTGGATCAAAACTCTTCAGAGTACAGGGACAGCGGGTACATACCTCAATATCATAAAAGCCATCTACGAACAACCTACAGCGAATATCATTCTCAATGGGGAAAAGCTGAGATCTTTTCCCCTAAGGTCAGGAACGCGGCAGGGATAGCCACTCTCACCACTGCTATTCAACATAGTATTAGAAGTCCTAGCCACAGCAATCAGACAACAAAAAGAAATCCAAGGCATCCAAATCGGCAGAGAGGAAGTCAAACTCTCACTCTTTGCCGATGATATGATACTTTATGTGGAAAACCCAAAAGACTCCACCCCAAAACTGCTACAACTCACACAGCAATTCCGTCAAGTAGCAGGCTATAAAATCAATGCACAGACATCAGTGGCATTCCTATACACCAACAACAAGACAGAAGAGAGACAAATCAAGGAGTCGATCCCATTCACAACTGCACCCAAAACCAGAAGAGACCTAGGAATACATTGAACCCAAGAGGCAAAGGATCTGTACTCAGAAAACTACCAAATACTCAGGAAAGAAATTGAAGAAGACACAAAGAAACGGAAAAACGTTCCATGCTCATGGATTGGGAGAACCAACATTGTGAAGAGGTCAATGCTACCTAGAGCAATCTACACATGCAATGCAATCCCCGTCAAAATACCATCCACTTTTTTCCAAGAAATGGAACAAATAATCCTAAGATTTGAATGGAACCAGAAGAGACCACGAATAGCCAGAGGAATATTGAGAAAGAAAAGCAAAGCTGGCGGCATCACAATTCTGGACTTCCAGCTCTATGACAAAGCTGTCATCATCAAGACAGTAGGGTACTGGCACAAAAACAGACACATAGATCCATGGAACAGAATCGAGAGCCCAGAAATGGACCCTCAACTCTATGGTCAACTTATCTTTGACAGAGCAGGAAAGAATGTCCAATGGCAAAAAGAGAGTCTCTTCAACAACTGGAGTTGTGGAAATGGGACAGCCCCATGCAGAAGAATGACACTGGACCATTTCCTGACACCACACACAAAAATAGACTCCAAATGTTTGAAAGACCTCAGTGTGAGACAGGACTCCATCAAAATCCTAAAGGAGAACACAGGTAGCAAGCTCTTCGACCTCAGCCGCAGCAACTCCTTCCTACAAACATCACCAAAGGCACGGGAAGCCAGGGCAAAAATGAACTATTGGGATTTCATCAAGATAAAAACCTTTGGCACAGCAAAAGAAACAGTCCACAAAACCAAAACACAACCGACAGAATGGGAGAAATTATTTACGAATGACATATCAGATAAAGGGCTACTATCCAATATGTATAAAAACGTATCAAACTCAACACCCAAAGAACAAATAATCCAATCAAAAAATAGGCAGAAGACATGAACAGACATTTTTCCAAAGAAGACATCCAAATGGCCCACAGGCACAGGAAAAAGTGCTCAACACGGCTCGGCATCAGGGAAATCCACATCAAAACCTCAATGAGATACCCTCTCACACCCGTCAGAATGGCTCAAATGAACAAGTCAGGGAACGACAGAGGTTGGCGGGGATGTGGAGAAAGGGGAACCCTCCTACACTGGTGGTGGGAATGCAAGCTGGGGCAACCCCTCTGGAAAACAGGATGGAGGTTCCTCAAATAGTTGAAATTAGAGCTACCATCCGATCCAGCAATTGCACTCCTGGGTATTTACCCCAAAGATACAAATGTAGGGACCCGAAGCGGTACGTGCACCCCATTGTTTATAGCAGCAATGTCCACAGTAGCCAAACTTTTGAAAGAGCCAAGATGTCCATCGACAGATGAGTGGATAAAGAAGAGGTGGTATATATATACACAATGGAATATTACGCAGCCATCAAAAGGAATGAGATGTTGCCATGGACAACGACGTGGATGGAAGTGGAGGGTCCGATGATTAGTGAAATAAGTCAATCAGAGAAAGACATGTATCATATGACCTCACTGATATGAGGAATTCTTAATCTCAGGAAGAGAGTGAGGCTTGCTGGAGTGGTCGGGGGTGGGAGGGATGGGCTGGCTGGGTGATAGACATTGGGGAGGGTATGAGCTACGGTGAGCGCTGTGAATTGTGTAAGACTGTTGAATCACAGATCTCTACTTCTGAAACAAATAACGCAACATATTTTAAGAATAAAGGAAAAGAAGGAGATAGCAGGAGAGGAAGAATGAAGGGGAGTTAGTGAGAGGGGGAGACAGACCAGGAGAGATGATGGATTCTGAAAAAAAATCCGAGGTTTCTAGAGGGGAGGTGGGTCGGGGGATTGGTTAGCCTGGTGATGGGTATTAAAGAGGGCACATTCTGCATGGAGCACTGTGTGTTCGGAACAAACAATGAATCATGGGACACTACACCAAAACAAATGATGTAGTACATGGTGATTAAAAAAGCAATAAAAAACAAAGGCTGTAATAAGAGATGAAGAAGGACACTATATCCTACTTAAAGGGTCTATCCAAGAAGAAGATCTAACAATTGTAAATGTCTATGCCCCGAACATGGGAGCATCCAATTATATAAGGCAATTTAGAAGAAAAGCAAAGAAAGACATTGACAACCATACAATCATAGTGGGGGACTTTAACACCCCCCTGACTGAAATGGCCAGATCATCTAAGCAAAAGATCAACAAGGAAATAAAGACTTTAAATGACACACTGGAACAAATGGACTTCACAGACATATTCAGAACGTTCCATCCCGAAGCAACGGAATACACATTCTTCTCTAGGGCCCATGGAACGTTCTCCAGAATGGATCACATCCTAGGTCACAAATCAGGTCTCAACCGGTACCCAAAGATTGGGATCATTCCCTGCACATTTTCAGACCACAATGCTTTGAAACTAGAACTCAATCACAAGAGGAAAGTCGGAAAGAACTCAAATACATGGAGGCTAAAGAGCATCCTACGAAAGAAAGAATGGGTCAACCAGGAAATTAAAGAAGAATTTAAAAATTCATGGAAACCAATGAAAATGAAAACACAACTGTCCAAAATCTTTGGGATACAGCCAAGGCAGTCCTGCGAGGAAAGTATATAGCAATACAAGCCTTTCTCAAGAAACATGAAAGGTCTCAAATACACACCCTAACCCTACACCTAAAGGAGCTGGAGAAAGAACGGCCAATAAAGCCTAAACCCAGCAGGAGAAGAGAAATCATGCAGATCAGAGCAGAAATCAATGAAATAGAACCCAAAAGAACAGTAGAACAGATCAACGGAACTAGGAGCTGGTTCTTTGAAAGAATTCACAAGATTGATACACCCCTGTCCAGGCTGATCAAAAAGAAAAGAGAAATGACCCAAATCAACAAAATCATGAATGAAGGAGGAGAGATCACAACCAACACCAAAGAAATACAAACGATTATAAGAACGTAATCTGAGCAACCCTATGGCAGCATATTCCATAACCTGGAAGAAATGGGTGCATTCCTAGAGATGTGTCAACTACCAAATCTGACCCAGGAAGAAAGAGAAAACCTGAACAGTCCTATAACCACGAAGGCAATTGAAGTAGTCATCAAAAACCTCCCAAGAAACCAAAGCCCAGGGCCAGATGGATTCCCAGGGGAATTCTATCAGACATTTAAAGAAGAATTAATACCTATTCTCCTGAAACTGTTCCAAACAATAGAAATGGAAGGAAAACTTCCAAACTCATTTTATGAGGCCACCATTACCTTGATCCCAAAACCAGACAAAGATCCCATCAAAAAGGAGTATTAGAGACCAATATCCTTGATGAACATCGATGCAAAAATTCTCACCAAAATACTAGCCAAGAGGACCCAACAGTACATGAAAAGGAGTATTCACCATGACCAAGTGGGTTTTATCCCTGGGCTGCAAGGCTGGTTCAACATCCGCAAATCAATCAACGTGATAAAACACATTAACCAAAGAAAGAACAAGAATCATATGATCCTCTCAATAGATGCAGAAAAACCATTTGACAAAGTAAAGCACACTTTCTGGATCAAAACTCTTCAGAGTACAGGGACAGCGGGTACATACCTCAATATCATAAAAGCCATCTACGAACAACCTACAGCGAATATCATTCTCAATGGGGAAAAGCTGAGATCTTTTCCCCTAAGGTCAGGAACGCGGCAGGGATAGCCACTCTCACCACTGCTATTCAACATAGTATTAGAAGTCCTAGCCACAGCAATCAGACAACAAAAAGAAATCCAAGGCATCCAAATCGGCAGAGAGGAAGTCAAACTCTCACTCTTTGCAGATGATATGATACTTTATGTGGAAAACCCAAAAGACTCCACCCCAAAACTGCTACAACTCACACAGCAATTCCGTCAAGTAGCAGGCTATAAAATCAATGCACAGACATCAGTGGCATTCCTATACACCAACAACAAGACAGAAGAGAGACAAATCAAGGAGTCGATCCCATTCACAACTGCACCCAAAACCAGAAGAGACCTAGGAATACATTGAACCCAAGAGGCAAAGGATCTGTACTCAGAAAACTACCAAATACTCAGGAAAGAAATTGAAGAAGACACAAAGAAACGGAAAAACGTTCCATGCTCATGGATTGGGAGAACCAACATTGTGAAGAGGTCAATGCTACCTAGAGCAATCTACACATGCAATGCAATCCCCGTCAAAATACCATCCACTTTTTTCCAAGAAATGGAACAAATAATCCTAAGATTTGAATGGAACCAGAAGAGACCACGAATAGCCAGAGGAATATTGAGAAAGAAAAGCAAAGCTGGCGGCATCACAATTCTGGACTTCCAGCTCTATGACAAAGCTGTCATCATCAAGACAGTAGGGTACTGGCACAAAAACAGACACATAGATCCATGGAACAGAATCGAGAGCCCAGAAATGGACCCTCAACTCTATGGTCAACTTATCTTTGACAGAGCAGGAAAGAATGTCCAATGGCAAAAAGAGAGTCTCTTCAACAACTGGAGTTGTGGAAATGGGACAGCCCCATGCAGAAGAATGACACTGGACCATTTCCTGACACCACACACAAAAATAGACTCCAAATGTTTGAAAGACCTCAGTGTGAGACAGGACTCCATCAAAATCCTAAAGGAGAACACAGGTAGCAAGCTCTTCGACCTCAGCCGCAGCAACTCCTTCCTACAAACATCACCAAAGGCACGGGAATCCAGGGCAAAAAGGAACTATTGGGATTTCATCAAGATAAAAACCTTTGGCACAGCAAAAGAAACAGTCCACAAAACCAAAAGACAACCGACAGAATGGGAGAAATTATTTACGAATGACATATCAGATAAAGGGCTACTATCCAATATGTATAAAAACGTATCAAACTCAACACCCAAAGAACAAATAATCCAATCAAAAAATAGGCAGAAGACATGAACAGACATTTTTCCAAAGAAGACATCCAAATGGCCCACAGGCACAGGAAAAAGTGCTCAACACGGCTCGGCATCAGGGAAATCCACATCAAAACCTCAATGAGATACCCTCTCACACCCGTCAGAATGGCTCAAATGAACAAGTCAGGGAACGACAGAGGTTGGCGGGGATGTGGAGAAAGGGGAACCCTCCTACACTGGTGGTGGGAATGCAAGCTGGGGCAACCCCTCTGGAAAACAGGATGGAGGTTCCTCAAATAGTTGAAATTAGAGCTACCATCCGATCCAGCAATTGCACTCCTGGGTATTTACCCCAAAGATACAAATGTAGGGACCCGAAGCGGTACGTGCACCCCATTGTTTATAGCAGCAATGTCCACAGTAGCCAAACTTTTGAAAGAGCCAAGATGTCCATCGACAGATGAGTGGATAAAGAAGAGGTGGTATATATATACACAATGGAATATTACGCAGCCATCAAAAGGAATGAGATGTTGCCATGGACAACGACGTGGATGGAAGTGGAGGGTCCGATGATTAGTGAAATAAGTCAATCAGAGAAAGACATGTAACATATGGCCTCACTGATATGAGGAATTCTTAATCTCAGGAAGAGAGTGAGGCTTGCTGGAGTGGTCGGGGGTGGGAGGGATGGGCTGGCTGGGTGATAGACATTGGGGAGGGTATGAGCTACGGTGAGCGCTGTGAATTGTGTAAGACTGTTGAATCACAGATCTCTACTTCTGAAACAAATAACGCAACATATTTTAAGAATAAAGGAAAAGAAGGAGATAGCAGGAGAGGAAGAATGAAGGGGAGTTAGTGAGAGGGGGAGACAGACCAGGAGAGATGATGGATTCTGAACAAAATCCGAGGTTTCTAGAGGGGAGGTGGGTCGGGGGATTGGTTAGCCTGGTGATGGGTATTAAAGAGGGCACATTCTGCATGGAGCACTGTGTGTTCGGAACAAACAATGAATCATGGGACACTACACCAAAACAAATGATGTAGTACATGGTGATTAACAAAGCAATAAAAAACAAAGACTGTAATAAGAGATGAAGAAGGACACTATATCCTACTTAAAGGGTCTATCCAAGAAGAAGATCTAACAATTGTAAATGTCTATGCCCCGAACATGGGAGCATCCAATTATATAAGGCAATTTAGAAGAAAAGCAAAGAAAGACATTGACAACCATACAATCAGAGTGGGGGACTTTAACAACCCCCTGACTGAAATGGCCAGATCATCTAAGCAAAAGATCAACAAGGAAATAAAGACTTTAAATGACACACTGGACCAAATGGACTTCACAGACATATTCAGAACGTTCCATCCCGAAGCAACGGAATACACATTCTTCTCTAGGGCCCATGGAACGTTCTCCAGAATGGATCACATCCTAGGTCACAAATCAGGTCTCAACCGGTACCCAAAGATTGGGATCATTCCCTGCACATTTTCAGACCACAATGCTTTGAAACTAGAACTCAATCACAAGAGGAAAGTCGGAAAGAACTCAAATACATGGAGGCTAAAGAGCATCCTACGAAAGAATGAATGGGTCAACCAGGAAATTAAAGAAGAATTTAAAAATTCATGGAAACCAATGAAAATGAAAACACAACTGTCCAAAATCTTTGGGATACAGCCAAGGCAGTCCTGCGAGGAAAGTATATAGCAATACAAGCCTTTCTCAAGAAACATGAAAGGTCTCAAATACACACCCTAACCCTACACCTAAAGGAGCTGGAGAAAGAACGGCCAATAAAGCCTAAACCCAGCAGGAGAAGAGAAATCATGCAGATCAGAGCAGAAATCAATGAAATAGAACCCAAAAGAACAGTAGAACAGATCAACGGAACTAGGAGCTGGTTCTTTGAAAGAATTCACAAGATTGATACACCCCTGTCCAGGCTGATCAAAAAGAAAAGAGAAATGACCCAAATCAACAAAATCATGAATGAAGGAGGAGAGATCACAACCAACACCAAAGAAATACAAACGATTATAAGAACGTAATCTGAGCAACCCTATGGCAGCATATTCCATAACCTGGAAGAAATGGGTGCATTCCTAGAGATGTGTCAACTACCAAAACTGACCCAGGAAGAAAGAGAAAACCTGAACAGTCCTATAACCACGAAGGCAATTGAAGTAGTCATCAAAAACCTCCCAAGAAACCAAAGCCCAGGGCCAGATGGATTCCCAGGGGAATTCTATCAGACATTTAAAGAAGAATTAATACCTATTCTCCTGAAACTGTTCCAAACAATAGAAATGGAAGGAAAACTTCCAAACTCATTTTATGAGGCCACCATTACCTTGATCCCAAAACCAGACAAAGATCCCATCAAAAAGGAGTATTAGAGACCAATATCCTTGATGAACATCGATGCAAAAATTCTCACCAAAATACTAGCCAAGAGGACCCAACAGTACATGAAAAGGAGTATTCACCATGACCAAGTGGGATTTATCCCTGGGCTGCAAGGCTGGTTCAACATCCGCAAATCAATCAACGTGATAAAACACATTAACCAAAGAAAGAACAAGAATCATATGATCCTCTCAATAGATGCAGAAAAACCATTTGACAAAGTAAAGCACACTTTCTGGATCAAAACTCTTCAGAGTACAGGGACAGCGGGTACATACCTCAATATCATAAAAGCCATCTACGAACAACCTACAGCGAATATCATTCTCAATGGGGAAAAGCTGAGATCTTTTCCCCTAAGGTCAGGAACGCGGCAGGGATAGCCACTCTCACCACTGCTATTCAACATAGTATTAGAAGTCCTAGCCACAGCAATCAGACAACAAAAAGAAATCCAAGGCATCCAAATCGGCAGAGAGGAAGTCAAACTCTCACTCTTTGCCGATGATATGATACTTTATGTGGAAAACCCAAAAGACTCCACCCCAAAACTGCTACAACTCACACAGCAATTCCGTCAAGTAGCAGGCTATAAAATCAATGCACAGACATCAGTGGCATTCCTATACACCAACAACAAGACAGAAGAGAGACAAATCAAGGAGTCGATCCCATTCACAACTGCACCCAAAACCAGAAGAGACCTAGGAATAAATTGAACCCAAGAGGCAAAGGATCTGTACTCAGAAAACTACCAAATACTCAGGAAAGAAATTGAAGAAGACACAAAGAAACGGAAAAACGTTCCATGCTCATGGATTGGGAGAACCAACATTGTGAAGAGGTCAATGCTACCTAGAGCAATCTACACATGCAATGCAATCCCCGTCAAAATACCATCCACTTTTTTCCAAGAAATGGAACAAATAATCCTAAGATTTGAATGGAACCAGAAGAGACCACGAATAGCCAGAGGAATATTGAGAAAGAAAAGCAAAGCTGGCGGCATCACAATTCTGGACTTCCAGCTCTATGACAAAGCTGTCATCATCAAGACAGTAGGGTACTGGCACAAAAACAGACACATAGATCCATGGAACAGAATCGAGAGCCCAGAAATGGACCCTCAACTCTATGGTCAACTTATCTTTGACAGAGCAGGAAAGAATGTCCAATGGCAAAAAGAGAGTCTCTTCAACAACTGGAGTTGTGGAAATGGGACAGCCCCATGCAGAAGAATGACACTGGACCATTTCCTGACACCACACACAAAAATAGACTCCAAATGTTTGAAAGACCTCAGTGTGAGACAGGACTCCATCAAAATCCTAAAGGAGAACACAGGTAGCAAGCTCTTCGACCTCAGCCGCAGCAACTCCTTCCTACAAACATCACCAAAGGCACGGGAAGCCAGGGCAAAAATGAACTATTGGGATTTCATCAAGATAAAAACCTTTGGCACAGCAAAAGAAACAGTCCACAAAACCAAAACACAACCGACAGAATGAGAGAAATTATTTACGAATGACATATCAGATAAAGGGCTACTATCCAATATGTATAAAAACGTATCAAACTCAACACCCAAAGAACAAATAATCCAATCAAAAAATAGGCAGAAGACATGAACAGACATTTTTCCAAAGAAGACATCCAAATGGCCCACAGGCACAGGAAAAAGTGCTCAACACGGCTCGGCATCAGGGAAATCCACATCAAAACCTCAATGAGATACCCCCTCACACCCGTCAGAATGGCTCAAATGAACAAGTCAGGGAACGACAGAGGTTGGCGGGGATGTGGAGAAAGGGGAACCCTCCTACACTGGTGGTGGGAATGCAAGCTGGGGCAACCCCTCTGGAAAACAGGATGGAGGTTCCTCAAATAGTTGAAATTAGAGCTACCATCCGATTCAGCAATTGCACTCCTGGGTATTTACCCCAAAGATACAAATGTAGGGACCCGAAGCGGTACGTGCACCCCATTGTTTATAGCAGCAATGTCCACAGTAGCCAAACAGTTGAAAGAGCCAAGATGTCCATCGACAGATGAGTGGATAAAGAAGAGGTGGTATATATATACACAATGGAATATTACGCAGCCATCAAAAGGAATGAGATGTTGCCATGGACAACGACGTGGATGGAAGTGGAGGGTCCGATGATTAGTGAAATAAGTCAATCAGAGAAAGACATGTATCATATGACCTCACTGATATGAGGAATTCTTAATCTCAGGAACAGAGTGAGGCTTGCTGGAGTGGTCGGGGGTGGGAGGGATGGGCTGGCTGGGTGATAGACATTGGGGAGGGTATGAGCTACGGTGAGCGCTGTGAATTGTGTAAGACTGTTGAATCACAGATCTCTACTTCTGAAACAAATAACGCAACATATTTTAAGAATAAAGGAAAAGAAGGAGATAGCAGGAGAGGAAGAATGAAGGGGAGTTAGTGAGAGGGGGAGACAGACCAGGAGAGATGATGGATTCTGAAAAAAAATCCGAGGTTTCTAGAGGGGAGGTGGGTCGGGGGATTGGTTAGCCTGGTGATGGGTATTAAAGAGGGCACATTCTGCATGGAGCACTGTGTGTTCGGAACAAACAATGAATCATGGGACACTACACCAAAACAAACGATGTAGTACATGGTGATTAACAAAGCAATAAAAAACAAAGACTGTAATAAGAGATGAAGAAGGACACTATATCCTACTTAAAGGGTCTATCCAAGAAGAAGATCTAACAATTGTAAATGTCTATGCCCCGAACATGGGAGCATCCAATTATATAAGGCAATTTAGAAGAAAAGCAAAGAAAGACATTGACAACCATACAATCAGAGTGGGGGACTTTAACAACCCCCTGACTGAAATGGCCAGATCATCTAAGCAAAAGATCAACAAGGAAATAAAGACTTTAAATGACACACTGGACCAAATGGACTTCACAGACATATTCAGAACGTTCCATCCCGAAGCAACGGAATACACATTCTTCTCTAGGGCCCATGGAACGTTCTCCAGAATGGATCACATCCTAGGTCACAAATCAGGTCTCAACCGGTACCCAAAGATTGGGATCATTCCCTGCACATTTTCAGACCACAATGCTTTGAAACTAGAACTCAATCACAAGAGGAAAGTCGGAAAGAACTCAAATACATGGAGGCTAAAGAGCATCCTACGAAAGAATGAATGGGTCAACCAGGAAATTAAAGAAGAATTTAAAAATTCCTGGAAACCAATGAAAATGAAAACACAACTGTCCAAAATCTTTGGGATACAGCCAAGGCAGTCCTGCGAGGAAAGTATATAGCAATACAAGCCTTTCTCAAGAAACATGAAAGGTCTCAAATACACACCCTAACCCTACACCTAAAGGAGCTGGAGAAAGAACGGCCAATAAAGCCTAAACCCAGCAGGAGAAGAGAAATCATGCAGATCAGAGCAGAAATCAATGAAATAGAACCCAAAAGAACAGTAGAACAGATCAACGGAACTAGGAGCTGGTTCTTTGAAAGAATTCACAAGATTGATACACCCCTGTCCAGGCTGATCAAAAAGAAAAGAGAAATGACCCAAATCAACAAAATCATGAATGAAGGAGGAGAGATCACAACCAACACCAAAGAAATACAAACGATTATAAGAACGTAATCTGAGCAACCCTATGGCAGCATATTCCATAACCTGGAAGAAATGGGTGCATTCCTAGAGATGTGTCAACTACCAAAACTGACCCAGGAAGAAAGAGAAAACCTGAACAGTCCTATAACCACGAAGGCAATTGAAGTAGTCATCAAAAACCTCCCAAGAAACCAAAGCCCAGGGCCAGATGGATTCCCAGGGGAATTCTATCAGACATTTAAAGAAGAATTAATACCTATTCTCCTGAAACTGTTCCAAACAATAGAAATGGAAGGAAAACTTCCAATCTCATTTTATGAGGCCACCATTACCTTGATCCCAAAACCAGACAAAGATCCCATCAAAAAGGAGTATTAGAGACCAATATCCTTGATGAACATCGATGCAAAAATTCTCACCAAAATACTAGCCAAGAGGACCCAACAGTACATGAAAAGGAGTATTCACCATGACCAAGTGGGATTTATCCCTGGGCTGCAAGGCTGGTTCAACATCCGCAAATCAATCAACGTGATAAAACACATTAACCAAAGAAAGAACAAGAATCATATGATCCTCTCAATAGATGCAGAAAAACCATTTGACAAAGTAAAGCACACTTTCTGGATCAAAACTCTTCAGAGTACAGGGACAGCGGGTACATACCTCAATATCATAAAAGCCATCTACGAACAACCTACAGCGAATATCATTCTCAATGGGGAAAAGCTGAGATCTTTTCCCCTAAGGTCAGGAACGCGGCAGGGATAGCCACTCTCACCACTGCTATTCAACATAGTATTAGAAGTCCTAGCCACAGCAATCAGACAACAAAAAGAAATCCAAGGCATCCAAATCGGCAGAGAGGAAGTCAAACTCTCACTCTTTGCCGATGATATGATACTTTATGTGGAAAACCCAAAAGACTCCACCCCAAAACTGCTACAACTCACACAGCAATTCCGTCAAGTAGCAGGCTATAAAATCAATGCACAGACATCAGTGGCATTCCTATACACCAACAACAAGACAGAAGAGAGACAAATCAAGGAGTCGATCCCATTCACAACTGCACCCAAAACCAGAAGAGACCTAGGAATACATTGAACCCAAGAGGCAAAGGATCTGTACTCAGAAAACTACCAAATACTCAGGAAAGAAATTGAAGAAGACACAAAGAAAGGGAAAAACGTTCCATGCTCATGGATTGGGAGAACCAACATTGTGAAGAGGTCAATGCTACCTAGAGCAATCTACACATGCAATGCAATCCCCGTCAAAATACCATCCACTTTTTTCCAAGAAATGGAACAAATAATCCTAAGATTTGAATGGAACCAGAAGAGACCACGAATAGCCAGAGGAATATTGAGAAAGAAAAGCAAAGCTGGCGGCATCACAATTCTGGACTTCCAGCTCTATGACAAAGCTGTCATCATCAAGACAGTAGGGTACTGGCACAAAAACAGACACATAGATCCATGGAACAGAATCGAGAGCCCAGAAATGGACCCTCAACTCTATGGTCAACTTATCTTTGACAGAGCAGGAAAGAATGTCCAATGGCAAAAAGAGAGTCTCTTCAACAACTGGAGTTGTGGAAATGGGACAGCCCCATGCAGAAGAATGACACTGGACCATTTCCTGACACCACACACAAAAATAGACTCCAAATGTTTGAAAGACCTCAGTGTGAGACAGGACTCCATCAAAATCCTAAAGGAGAACACAGGTAGCAAGCTCTTCGACCTCAGCCGCAGCAACTCCTTCCTACAAACATCACCAAAGGCACGGGAAGCCAGGGCAAAAATGAACTATTGGGATTTCATCAAGATAAAAACCTTTGGCACAGCAAAAGAAACAGTCCACAAAACCAAAACACAACCGACAGAATGAGAGAAATTATTTACGAATGACATATCAGATAAAGGGCTACTATCCAATATGTATAAAAACGTATCAAACTCAACACCCAAAGAACAAATAATCCAATCAAAAAATAGGCAGAAGACATGAACAGACATTTTTCCAAAGAAGACATCCAAATGGCCCACAGGCACAGGAAAAAGTGCTCAACACGGCTCGGCATCAGGGAAATCCACATCAAAACCTCAATGAGATACCCCCTCACACCCGTCAGAATGGCTCAAATGAACAAGTCAGGGAACGACAGAGGTTGGCGGGGATGTGGAGAAAGGGGAACCCTCCTACACTGGTGGTGGGAATGCAAGCTGGGGCAACCCCTCTGGAAAACAGGATGGAGGTTCCTCAAATAGTTGAAATTAGAGCTACCATCCGATCCAGCAATTGCACTCCTGGGTATTTACCCCAAAGATACAAATGTAGGGACCCGAAGCGGTACGTGCACCCCATTGTTTATAGCAGCAATGTCCACAATAGCCAAACAGTTGAAAGAGCCAAGATGTCCATCGACAGATGAGTGGATAAAGAAGAGGTGGTATATATATACACAATGGAATATTACGCAGCCATCAAAAGGAATGAGATGTTGCCATGGACAACGACGTGGATGGAAGTGGAGGGTCCGATGATTAGTGAAATAAGTCAATCAGAGAAAGACATGTATCATATGACCTCACTGATATGAGGAATTCTTAATCTCAGGAACAGAGTGAGGCTTGCTGGAGTGGTCGGGGGTGGGAGGGATGGGCTGGCTGGGTGATAGACATTGGGGAGGGTATGAGCTACGGTGAGCGCTGTGAATTGTGTAAGACTGTTGAATCACAGATCTCTACTTCTGAAACAAATAACGCAACATATTTTAAGAATAAAGGAAAAGAAGGAGATAGCAGGAGAGGAAGAATGAAGGGGAGTTAGTGAGAGGGGGAGACAGACCAGGAGAGATGATGGATTCTGAAAAAAAATCCGAGGTTTCTAGAGGGGAGGTGGGTCGGGGGATTGGTTAGCCTGGTGATGGGTATTAAAGAGGGCACATTCTGCATGGAGCACTGTGTGTTCGGAACAAACAATGAATCATGGGACACTACACCAAAACAAACGATGTAGTACATGGTGATTAACAAAGCAATAAAAAACAAAGACTGTAATAAGAGATGAAGAAGGACACTATATCCTACTTAAAGGGTCTATCCAAGAAGAAGATCTAACAATTGTAAATGTCTATGCCCCGAACATGGGAGCATCCAATTATATAAGGCAATTTAGAAGAAAAGCAAAGAAAGACATTGACAACCATACAATCAGAGTGGGGGACTTTAACAACCCCCTGACTGAAATGGCCAGATCATCTAAGCAAAAGATCAACAAGGAAATAAAGACTTTAAATGACACACTGGACCAAATGGACTTCACAGACATATTCAGAACGTTCCATCCCGAAGCAACGGAATACACATTCTTCTCTAGGGCCCATGGAACGTTCTCCAGAATGGATCACATCCTAGGTCACAAATCAGGTCTCAACCGGTACCCAAAGATTGGGATCATTCCCTGCACATTTTCAGACCACAATGCTTTGAAACTAGAACTCAATCACAAGAAGAAAGTCGGAAAGAACTCAAATACATGGAGGCTAAAGAGCATCCTACGAAAGAATGAATGGGTCAACCAGGAAATTAAAGAAGAATTTAAAAATTCCTGGAAACCAATGAAAATGAAAACACAACTGTCCAAAATCTTTGGGATACAGCCAAGGCAGTCCTGCGAGGAAAGTATATAGCAATACAAGCCTTTCTCAAGAAACATGAAAGGTCTCAAATACACACCCTAACCCTACACCTAAAGGAGCTGGAGAAAGAACGGCCAATAAAGCCTAAACCCAGCAGGAGAAGAGAAATCATGCAGATCAGAGCAGAAATCAATGAAATAGAACCCAAAAGAACAGTAGAACAGATCAACGGAACTAGGAGCTGGTTCTTTGAAAGAATTCACAAGATTGATACACCCCTGTCCAGGCTGATCAAAAAGAAAAGAGGAATGACCCAAATCAACAAAATCATGAATGAAGGAGGAGAGATCACAACCAACACCAAAGAAATACAAACGATTATAAGAACGTAATCTGAGCAACCCTATGGCAGCATATTCCATAACCTGGAAGAAATGGGTGCATTCCTAGAGATGTGTCAACTACCAAAACTGACCCAGGAAGAAAGAGAAAACCTGAACAGTCCTATAACCACGAAGGCAATTGAAGTAGTCATCAAAAACCTCCCAAGAAACCAAAGCCCAGGGCCAGATGGATTCCCAGGGGAATTCTATCAGACATTTAAAGAAGAATTAATACCTATTCTCCTGAAACTGTTCCAAACAATAGAAATGGAAGGAAAACTTCCAATCTCATTTTATGAGGCCACCATTACCTTGATCCCAAAACCAGACAAAGATCCCATCAAAAAGGAGTATTAGAGACCAATATCCTTGATGAACATCGATGCAAAAATTCTCACCAAAATACTAGCCAAGAGGACCCAACAGTACATGAAAAGGAGTATTCACCATGACCAAGTGGGATTTATCCCTGGGCTGCAAGGCTGGTTCAACATCCGCAAATCAATCAACGTGATAAAACACATTAACCAAAGAAAGAACAAGAATCATATGATCCTCTCAATAGATGCAGAAAAACCATTTGACAAAGTAAAGCACACTTTCTGGATCAAAACTCTTCAGAGTACAGGGACAGCGGGTACATACCTCAATATCATAAAAGCCATCTACGAACAACCTACAGCGAATATCATTCTCAATGGGGAAAAGCTGAGATCTTTTCCCCTAAGGTCAGGAACGCGGCAGGGATAGCCACTCTCACCACTGCTATTCAACATAGTATTAGAAGTCCTAGCCACAGCAATCAGACAACAAAAAGAAATCCAAGGCATCCAAATCGGCAGAGAGGAAGTCAAACTCTCACTCTTTGCAGATGATATGATACTTTATGTGGAAAACCCAAAAAACTCCACCCCAAAACTGCTACAACTCACACAGCAATTCCGTCAAGTAGCAGGCTATAAAATCAATGCACAGACATCAGTGGCATTCCTATACACCAACAACAAGACAGAAGAGAGACAAATCAAGGAGTCGATCCCATTCACAACTGCACCCAAAACCAGAAGAGACCTAGGAATACATTGAACCCAAGAGGCAAAGGATCTGTACCCAGAAAACTACCAAATACTCAGGAAAGAAATTGAAGAAGACACAAAGAAACGGAAAAACGTTCCATGCTCATGGATTGGGAGAACCAACATTGTGAAGAGGTCAATGCTACCTAGAGCAATCTACACATGGAATGCAATCCCCGTCAAAATACCATCCACTTTTTTCCAAGAAATGGAACAAATAATCCTAAGATTTGAATGGAACCAGAAGAGACCACGAATAGCCAGAGGAATATTGAGAAAGAAAAGCAAAGCTGGCGGCATCACAATTCTGGACTTCCAGCTCTATGACAAAGCTGTCATCATCAAGACAGTAGGGTACTGGCACAAAAACAGACACATAGATCCATGGAACAGAATCGAGAGCCCAGAAATGGACCCTCAACTCTATGGTCAACTTATCTTTGACAGAGCAGGAAAGAATGTCCAATGGCAAAAAGAGAGTCTCTTCAACAACTGGAGTTGTGGAAATGGGACAGCCCCATGCAGAAGAATGACATTGGACCATTTCCTGACACCACACACAAAAATAGACTCCAAATGTTTGAAAGACCTCCGTGTGAGACAGGACTCCATCAAAATCCTAAAGGAGAACACAGGTAGCAAGCTCTTCGACCTCAGCCGCAGCAACTCCTTCCTACAAACATCACCAAAGGCACGGGAAGCCAGGGCAAAAATGAACTATTGGGATTTCATCAAGATAAAAACCTTTGGCACAGCAAAAGAAACAGTCCACAAAACCAAAACACAACCGACAGAATGGGAGAAATTATTTACGAATGACATATCAGATAAAGGGCTACTATCCAATATGTATAAAAACGTATCAAACTCAACACCCAAAGAACAAATAAACCAATCAAAAAATAGGCAGAAGACATGAACAGACATTTTTCCAAAGAAGACATCCAAATGGCCCACAGGCACAGGAAAAAGTGCTCAACACGGCTCGGCATCAGGGAAATCCACATCAAAACCTCAATGAGATACCCCCTCACACCCGTCAGAATGGCTCAAATGAACAAGTCAGGGAACGACAGAGGTTGGCGGGGATGTGGAGAAAGGGGAACCCTCCTACACTGGTGGTGGGAATGCAAGCTGGGGCAACCCCTCTGGAAAACAGGATGGAGGTTCCTCAAATAGTTGAAATTAGAGCTACCATCCGATCCAGCAATTGCACTCCTGGGTATTTACCCCAAAGATACAAATGTAGGGACCCGAAGCGGTACGTGCACCCCATTGTTTATAGCAGCAATGTCCACAATAGCCAAACAGTTGAAAGAGCCAAGATGTCCATCGACAGATGAGTGGATAAAGAAGAGGTGGTATATATATACACAATGGAATATTACGCAGCCATCCAAAGGAATGAGATGTTGCCATGGACAACGACGTGGATGGAAGTGGAGGGTCCGATGATTAGTGAAATAAGTCAATCAGAGAAAGACATGTATCATATGACCTCACTGATATGAGGAATTCTTAATCTCAGGAACAGAGTGAGGCTTGCTGGAGTGGTCGGGGGTGGGAGGGATGGGCTGGCTGGGTGATAGACATTGGGGAGGGTATGAGCTACGGTGAGCGCTGTGAATTGTGTAAGACTGTTGAATCACAGATCTCTACTTCTGAAACAAATAACGCAACATATTTTAAGAATAAAGGAAAAGAAGGAGATAGCAGGAGAGGAAGAATGAAGGGGAGTTAGTGAGAGGGGGAGACAGACCAGGAGAGATGATGGATTCTGAAAAAAAATCCGAGGTTTCTAGAGGGGAGGTGGGTCGGGGGATTGGTTAGCCTGGTGATGGGTATTAAAGAGGGCACATTCTGCATGGAGCACTGTGTGTTCGGAACAAACAATGAATCATGGGACACTACACCAAAACAAACGATGTAGTACATGGTGATTAACAAAGCAATAAAAAACAAAGACTGTAATAAGAGATGAAGAAGGACACTATATCCTACTTAAAGGGTCTATCCAAGAAGAAGATCTAACAATTGTAAATGTCTATGCCCCGAACATGGGAGCATCCAATTATATAAGGCAATTTAGAAGAAAAGCAAAGAAAGACATTGACAACCATACAATCAGAGTGGGGGACTTTAACAACCCCCTGACTGAAATGGCCAGATCATCTAAGCAAAAGATCAACAAGGAAATAAAGACTTTAAATGACACACTGGACCAAATGGACTTCACAGACATATTCAGAACGTTCCATCCCGAAGCAACGGAATACACATTCTTCTCTAGGGCCCATGGAACGTTCTCCAGAATGGATCACATCCTAGGTCACAAATCAGGTCTCAACCGGTACCCAAAGATTGGGATCATTCCCTGCACATTTTCAGACCACAATGCTTTGAAACTAGAACTCAATCACAAGAGGAAAGTCGGAAAGAACTCAAATACATGGAGGCTAAAGAGCATCCTACGAAAGAATGAATGGGTCAACCAGGAAATTAAAGAAGAATTTAAAAATTCCTGGAAACCAATGAAAATGAAAACACAACTGTCCAAAATCTTTGGGATACAGCCAAGGCAGTCCTGCGAGGAAAGTATATAGCAATACAAGCCTTTCTCAAGAAACATGAAAGGTCTCAAATACACACCCTAACCCTACACCTAAAGGAGCTGGAGAAAGAACGGCCAATAAAGCCTAAACCCAGCAGGAGAAGAGAAATCATGCAGATCAGAGCAGAAATCAATGAAATAGAACCCAAAAGAACAGTAGAACAGATCAACGGAACTAGGAGCTGGTTCTTTGAAAGAATTCACAAGATTGATACACCCCTGTCCAGGCTGATCAAAAAGAAAAGAGAAATGACCCAAATCAACAAAATCATGAATGAAGGAGGAGAGATCACAACCAACACCAAAGAAATACAAACGATTATAAGAACGTAATCTGAGCAACCCTATGGCAGCATATTCCATAACCTGGAAGAAATGGGTGCATTCCTAGAGATGTGTCAACTACCAAAACTGACCCAGGAAGAAAGAGAAAACCTGAACAGTCCTATAACCACGAAGGCAATTGAAGTAGTCATCAAAAACCTCCCAAGAAACCAAAGCCCAGGGCCAGATGGATTCCCAGGGGAATTCTATCCGACATTTAAAGAAGAATTAATACCTATTCTCCTGAAACTGTTCCAAACAATAGAAATGGAAGGAAAACTTCCAATCTCATTTTATGAGGCCACCATTACCTTGATCCCAAAACCAGACAAAGATCCCATCAAAAAGGAGTATTAGAGACCAATATCCTTGATGAACATCGATGCAAAAATTCTCACCAAAATACTAGCCAAGAGGACCCAACAGTACATGAAAAGGAGTATTCACCATGACCAAGTGGGATTTATCCCTGGGCTGCAAGGCTGGTTCAACATCCGCAAATCAATCAACGTGATAAAACACATTAACCAAAGAAAGAACAAGAATCATATGATCCTCTCAATAGATGCAGAAAAACCATTTGACAAAGTAAAGCACACTTTCTGGATCAAAACTCTTCAGAGTACAGGGACAGCGGGTACATACCTCAATATCATAAAAGCCATCTACAAACAACCTACAGCGAATATCATTCTCAATGGGGAAAAGCTGAGATCTTTTCCCCTAAGGTCAGGAACGCGGCAGGGATAGCCACTCTCACCACTGCTATTCAACATAGTATTAGAAGTCCTAGCCACAGCAATCAGACAACAAAAAGAAATCCAAGGCATCCAAATCGGCAGAGAGGAAGTCAAACTCTCACTCTTTGCCGATGATATGATACTTTATGTGGAAAACCCAAAAGACTCCACCCCAAAACTGCTACAACTCACACAGCAATTCCGTCAAGTAGCAGGCTATTAAATCAATGCACAGACATCAGTGGCATTCCTATACACCAACAACAAGACAGAAGAGAGACAAATCAAGGAGTCGATCCCATTCACAACTGCACCCAAAACCAGAAGAGACCTAGGAATAAATTGAACCCAAGAGGCAAAGGATCTGTATTCAGAAAACTACCAAATACTCAGGAAAGAAATTGAAGAAGACACAAAGAAACGGAAAAACGTTCCATGCTCATGGATTGGGAGAACCAACATTGTGAAGAGGTCAATGCTACCTAGAGCAATCTACACATGCATTGCAATCCCCGTCAAAATACCATCCACTTTTTTCCAAGAAATGGAACAAATAATCCTAAGATTTGAATGGAACCAGAAGAGACCACGAATAGCCAGAGGAATATTGAGAAAGAAAAGCAAAGCTGGCGGCATCACAATTCTGGACTTCCAGCTCTATGACAAAGCTGTCATCATCAAGACAGTAGGGTACTGGCACAAAAACAGACACATAGATCCATGGAACAGAATCGAGAGCCCAGAAATGGACCCTCAACTCTATGGTCAACTTATCTTTGACAGAGCAGGAAAGAATGTCCAATGGCAAAAAGAGAGTCTCTTCAACAACTGGAGTTGTGGAAATGGGACAGCCCCATGCAGAAGAATGACACTGGACCATTTCCTGACACCACACACAAAAATAGACTCCAAATGTTTGAAAGACCTCAGTGTGAGACAGGACTCCATCAAAATCCTAAAGGAGAACACAGGTAGCAAGCTCTTCGACCTCAGCCGCAGCAACTTCTTCCTACAAACATCACCAAAGGCACGGGAATCAAGGGCAAAAAGGAACTATTGGGATTTCATCAAGATAAAAATCTTTGGCACAGCAAAAGAAACAGTCCACAAAACCAAAAGACAACCGACAGAATGGGAGAAATTATTTAAGAATGACATATCAGATAAAGGGCTACTATCCAATATGTATAAAAACGTATCAAACTCAACACCCAAAGAACAAATAATCCAATCAAAAAATAGGCAGAAGGCATGAACAGACATTTTTCCAAAGAAGACATCCAAATGGCCAACAGGCACATGAAAAAGTGCTCAACACGGCTCGGCATCAGGGAAATCCACATCAAAACCTCAATGAGATACCCCCTCACACCCGTTAGAATGGCTCAAATGAACAAGTCAGGGAACGACAGAGGTTGGCGGGGATGTGGAGAAAGGGGAACCCTCCTACACTGGTGGTGGGAATGCAAGCTGGGGCAACCCCTCTGGAAAACAGGATGGAGGTTCCTCAAATAGTTGAAATTAGAGCTACCATCCGATCCAGCAATTGCACTCCTGGGTATTTACCCCAAAGATACAAATGTAGGGACCCGAAGCGGTACGTGCACCCCATTGTTTATAACAGCAATGTCCACAATAGCCAAACAGTTGAAAGAGCCAAGATGTCCATCGAAAGATGAGTGGATAAAGAAGAGGTGGTATATATATACACAATGGAATATTACGCAGCCATCAAAAGGAATGAGATGTTGCCATGGACAACGACGTGGATGGAAGTGGAGGGTCCGATGATTAGTGAAATAAGTCAATCAGAGAAAGACATGTATCACATGACCTCACTGATATGAGGAATTCTTAATCTCAGGAAGAGAGTGAGGCTTGCTGGAGTGGTCGGGGGTGGGAGGGATGGGCTGGCTGGGTGATAGACATTGGGGAGGGTATGAGCTACGGTGAGCGCTGTGAATTGTGTAAGACTGTTGAATCACAGATCTCTACTTCTGAAACAAATAACGCAACATATTTTAAGAATAAAGGAAGAGAAGGAGATAGCAGGAGAGGAAGAATGAAGGGGAGTTAGTGAGAGGGGGAGACAGACCAGGAGAGATGATGGATTCTGAAAAAAAATCCGAGGTTTCTAGAGGGCGGTGGGTCGGGGGATTGGTTAGCCTGGTGATGGGTATTAAAGAGGGCACATTCTGCATGGAGCACTGTGTGTTCGGAACAAACAATGAATCATGGGACACTACACCAAAACAAATGATGTAGTACATGGTGATTAACAAAGCAATAAAAAACAAAGAGTGTAATAAGAGATGAAGAAGGACACGATATCCTACTTAAAGGGTCTATCCAAGAAGAGATCTAACAATTGTAAATGTCTATGCCCCGAACATGGGAGCATCCAATTATATAAGGCAATTTAGAAGAAAAGCAAAGAAAGACATTGACAACCATACAATCAGAGTGGGGGACTTTAACACCCCCCTGACTGAAATGGCCAGATCATCTAAGCAAAAGATCAACAAGGAAATAAAGACTTTAAATGACACACTGGAACAAATGGACTTCACAGACATATTCAGAACGTTCCATCCCGAAGCAACGGAATACACATTCTTCTCTAGGGCCCATGGAACGTTCTCCAGAATGGATCACATCCTAGGTCACAAATCAGGTCTCAACCGGTACCCAAAGATTGGGATCATTCCCTGCACATTTTCAGACCACAATGCTTTGAAACTAGAACTCAATCACAAGAGGAAAGTCGGAAAGAACTCAAATACATGGAGGCTAAAGAGCATCCTACGAAAGAATGAATGGGTCAACCAGGAAATTAAAGAAGAATTTAAAAATTCCTGGAAACCAATGAAAATGAAAACACAACTGTCCAAAATCTTTGGGATACAGCCAAGGCAGTCCTGCGAGGAAAGTATATAGCAATACAAGCCTTTCTCAAGAAACATGAAAGGTCTCAAATACACACCCTAACCCTACACCTAAAGGAGCTGGAGAAAGAACGGCCAATAAAGCCTAAACCCAGCAGGAGAAGAGAAATCATGCAGATCAGAGCAGAAATCAATGAAATAGAACCCAAAAGAACAGTAGAACAGATCAACGGAACTAGGAGCTGGTTCTTTGAAAGAATTCACAAGATTGATACACCCCTGTCCAGGCTGATCAAAAAGAAAAGAGAAATGACCCAAATCAACAAAATCATGAATGAAGGAGGAGAGATCACAACCAACACCAAAGAAATACAAACGATTATAAGAACGTAATCTGAGCAACACTATGGCAGCATATTCCATAACCTGGAAGAAATGGGTGCATTCCTAGAGATGTGTCAACTACCAAAACTGACCCAGGAAGAAAGAGAAAACCTGAACAGTCCTATAACCACGAAGGCAATTGAAGTAGTCATCAAAAACCTCCCAAGAAACCAAAGCCCAGTGCCAGATGGATTCCCAGGGGAATTCTATCAGACATTTAAAGAAGAATTAATACCTATTCTCCTGAAACTGTTCCAAACAATAGAAATGGAAGGAAAACTTCCAAACTCATTTTATGAGGCCACCATTACCTTGATCCCAAAACCAGACAAAGATCCCATCAAAAAGGAGTATTAGAGACCAATATCCTTGATGAACATCGATGCAAAAATTCTCACCAAAATACTAGCCTAGAGGACCCAACAGTACATGAAAAGGAGTATTCACCATGACCAAGTGGGATTTATCCCTGGGCTGCAAGGCTGGTTCAACATCCGCAAATCAATCAACGTGATAAAACACATTAACCAAAGAAAGAACAAGAATCATATGATCCTCTCAATAGATGCAGAAAAACCATTTGACAAAGTAAAGCACACTTTCTGGATCAAAACTCTTCAGAGTACAGGGACAGCGGGTACATACCTCAATATCATAAAAGCCATCTACGAACAACCTACAGCGAATATCATTCTCAATGGGGAAAAGCTGAGATCTTTTCCCCTAAGGTCAGGAACGCGGCAGGGATAGCCACTCTCACCACTGCTATTCAACATAGTATTAGAAGTCCTAGCCACAGCAATCAGACAACAAAAAGAAATCCAAGGCATCCAAATCGGCAGAGAGGAAGTCAAACTCTCACTCTTTGCAGATGATATGATACTTTATGTGGAAAACCCAAAAGACTCCACCCCAAAACTGCTACAACTCACACAGCAATTCCGTCAAGTAGCAGGCTATAAAATCAATGCACAGACATCAGTGGCATTCCTATACACCAACAACAAGACAGAAGAGAGACAAATCAAGGAGTCGATCCCATTCACAACTGCACCCAAAACCAGAAGAGACCTAGGAATAAATTGAACCCAAGAGGCAAAGGATCTGTACCCAGAAAACTACCAAATACTCAGGAAAGAAATTGAAGAAGACACAAAGAAACGGAAAAACGTTCCATGCTCATGGATTGGGAGAACCAACATTGTGAAGAGGTCAATGCTACCTAGAGCAATCTACACATGCAATGCAATCCCCGTCAAAATACCATCCACTTTTTTCCAAGAAATGGAACAAATAATCCTAAGATTTGAATGGAACCAGAAGAGACCACGAATAGCCAGAGGAATATTGAGAAAGAAAAGCAAAGCTGGCGGCATCACAATTCTGGACTTCCAGCTCTATGACAAAGCTGTCATCATCAAGACAGTAGGGTACTGGCACAAAAACAGACACATAGATCCATGGAACAGAATCGAGAGCCCAGAAATGGACCCTCAACTCTATGGTCAACTTATCTTTGACAGAGCAGGAAAGAATGTCCAATGGCAAAAAGAGAGTCTCTTCAACAACTGGAGTTGTGGAAATTGGACAGCCCCATGCAGAAGAATGACACTGGACCATTTCCTGACACCACACACAAAAATAGACTCCAAATGTTTGAAAGACCTCAGTGTGAGACAGGACTCCATCAAAATCCTAAAGGAGAACACAGGTAGCAAGCTCTTCGACCTCAGCCGCAGCAACTTCTTCCTACAAACATCACCAAAGGCACGGGAATCCAGGGCAAAAAGGATCTATTGGGATTTCATCAAGATAAAAACCTTTGGCACAGCAAAAGAAACAGTCCACAAAACCAAAACACAACCGACAGAATGGGAGAAATTATTTAAGAATGACATATCAGATAAAGGGCTACTATCCAATATGTATAAAAACGTATCAAACTCAACACGCAAAGAACAAATAATCCAATCAAAAAATAGGCAGAAGGCATGAACAGACATTTTTCCAAAGAAGACATCCAAATGGCCAACAGGCACATGAAAAAGTGCTCAACACGGCTCGGCATCAGGGAAATCCACATCAAAACCTCAATGAGATACCCCCTCACACCCGTCAGAATGGCTCAAATGAACAAGTCAGGGAACGACAGAGGTTGGCGGGGATGTGGAGAAAGGGGAACCCTCCTACACTGGTGGTGGGAATGCAAGCTGGGGCAACCCCTCTGGAAAACAGGATGGAGGTTCCTCAAATAGTTGAAATTAGAGCTACCATCCGATCCAGCAATTGCACTCCTGGGTATTTACCCCAAAGATACAAATGTAGGGACCCGAAGCGGTACGTGCACCCCATTGTTTATAGCAGCAATGTCCACAATAGCCAAACAGTTGAAAGAGCCAAGATGTCCATCGACAGATGAGTGGATAAAGAAGAGGTGGTATATATATACACAATGGAATATTACGCAGCCATCAAAAGGAATGAGATGTTGCCATGGACAACGACGTGGATGGAAGTGGAGGGTCCGATGATTAGTGAAATAAGTCAATCAGAGAAAGACATGTATCATATGACCTCACTGATATGAGGAATTCTTAATCTCAGGAAGAGAGTGAGGCTTGCTGGAGTGGTCGGGGGTGGGAGGGATGGGCTGGCTGGGTGATAGACATTGGGGAGGGTATGAGCTACGGTGAGCGCTGTGAATTGTGTAAGACTGTTGAATCACAGATCTCTACTTCTGAAACAAATAACGCAACATATTTTAAGAATAAAGGAAAAGAAGGAGATAGCAGGAGAGGAAGAATGAAGGGGAGTTAGTGAGAGGGGGAGACAGACCAGGAGAGATGATGGATTCTGAAAAAAAATCCGAGGTTTCTACAGGGGAGGTGGGTCGGGGGATTGGTTAGCCTGGTGATGGGTATTAAAGAGGGCACATTCTGCATGGAGCACTGTGTGTTCGGAACAAACAATGAATCATGGGACACTACACCAAAACAAATGATGTAGTACATGGTGATTAACAAAGCAATAAAAAACAAAGAGTGTAATAAGAGATGAAGAAGGACACTATATCCTACTTAAAGGGTCTATCCAAGAAGAAGATCTAACAATTGTAAATGTCTATGCCCCGAACATGGGAGCATCCAATTATATAAGGCAATTTAGAAGAAAAGCAAAGAAAGACATTGACAACCATACAATCAGAGTGGGGGACTTTAACACCCCCCTGACTGAAATGGCCAGATCATCTAAGCAAAAGATCAACAAGGAAATAAAGACTTTAAATGACACACTGGACCAAATGGACTTCACAGACATATTCAGAACGTTCCATCCCGAAGCAACGGAATACACATTCTTCTCTAGGGCCCATGGAACGTTCTCCAGAATGGATCACATCCTAGGTCACAAATCAGGTCTCAACCGGTACCCAAAGATTGGGATCATTCCCTGCACATTTTCAGACCTCAATGCTTTGAAACTAGAACTCAATCACAAGAGGAAAGTCGGAAAGAACTCAAATACATGGAGGCTAAAGAGCATCCTACGAAAGAATGAATGGGTCAACCAGGAAATTAAAGAAGAATTTAAAAATTCATGGAAACCAATGAAAATGAAAACACAACTGTCCAAAATCTTTGGGATACAGCCAAGGCAGTCCTGCGAGGAAAGTATATAGCAATACAAGCCTTTCTCAAGAAACATGAAAGGTCTCAAATACACACCCTAACCCTACACCTAAAGGAGCTGGAGAAAGAACGGCCAATAAAGCCTAAACCCAGCAGGAGAAGAGAAATCATGCAGATCAGAGCAGAAATCAATGAAATAGAACCCAAAAGAACAGTAGAACAGATCAACGGAACTAGGAGCTGGTTCTTTGAAAGAATTCACAAGATTGATACACCCCTGTCCAGGCTGATCAAAAAGAAAAGAGAAATGACCCAAATCAACAAAATCATGAATGAAGGAGGAGAGATCACAACCAACACCAAAGAAATACAAACGATTATAAGAACGTAATCTGAGCAACCCTATGGCAGCATATTCCATAACCTGGAAGAAATGGGTGCATTCCTAGAGATGTGTCAACTACCAAAACTGACCCAGGAAGAAAGAGAAAACCTGAACAGTCCTATAACCACGAAGGCAATTGAAGTAGTCATCAAAAACCTCCCAAGAAACCAAAGCCCAGGGCCAGATGGATTCCCAGGGGAATTCTATCCGACATTTAAAGAAGAATTAATACCTATTCTCCTGAAACTGTTCCAAACAATAGAAATGGAAGGAAAACTTCCAATCTCATTTTATGAGGCCACCATTACCTTGATCCCAAAACCAGACAAAGATCCCATCAAAAAGGAGTATTAGAGACCAATATCCTTGATGAACATCGATGCAAAAATTCTCACCAAAATACTAGCCAAGAGGACCCAACAGTACATGAAAAGGAGTATTCACCATGACCAAGTGGGATTTATCCCTGGGCTGCAAGGCTGGTTCAACATCCGCAAATCAATCAACGTGATAAAACACATTAACCAAAGAAAGAACAAGAATCATATGATCCTCTCAATAGATGCAGAAAAACCATTTGACAAAGTAAAGCACACTTTCTGGATCAAAACTCTTCAGAGTACAGGGACAGCGGGTACATACCTCAATATCATAAAAGCCATCTACGAACAACCTACAGCGAATATCATTCTCAATGGGGAAAAGCTGAGATCTTTTCCCCTAAGGTCAGGAACGCGGCAGGGATAGCCACTCTCACCACTGCTATTCAACATAGTATTAGAAGTCCTAGCCACAGCAATCAGACAACAAAAAGAAATCCAAGGCATCCAAATCGGCAGAGAGGAAGTCAAACTCTCACTCTTTGCCGATGATATGATACTTTATGTGGAAAACCCAAAAGACTCCACCCCAAAACTGCTACAACTCACACAGCAATTCCGTCAAGTAGCAGGCTATAAAATCAATGCACAGACATCAGTGGCATTCCTATACACCAACAACAAGACAGAAGAGAGACAAATCAAGGAGTCGATCCCATTCACAACTGCACCCAAAACCAGAAGAGACCTAGGAGTAAATTGAACCCAAGAGGCAAAGGATCTGTACCCAGAAAACTACCAAATACTCAGGAAAGAAATTGAAGAAGACACAAAGAAACGGAAAAACTTTCCATGCTCATGGATTGGGAGAACCAACATTGTGAAGAGGTCAAAGCTACCTAGAGCAATCTACACATGCAATGCAATCCCCGTCAAAATACCATCCACTTTTTTCCAAGAAATGGAACAAATAATCCTAAGATTTGAATGGAACCAGAAGAGACCACGAATAGCCAGAGGAATATTGAGAAAGAAAAGCAAAGCTGGCGGCATCACAATTCTGGACTTCCAGCTCTATGACAAAGCTGTCATCATCAAGACAGTATGGTAGTGGCACAAAAACAGATACATAGATCCATGGAACAGAATCGAGAGCCCAGAAATGGACCCTCAACTCTATGGTCAACTTATCTTTGACAGAGCAGGAAAGAATGTCCAATGGCAAAAAGAGAGTCTCTTCAACAACTGGAGTTGTGGAAATTGGACAGCCCCATGCAGAAGAATGACACTGGACCATTTCCTGACACCACACACAAAAATAGACTCCAAATGTTTGAAAGACCTCAGTGTGAGACAGGACTCCATCAAAATCCTAAAGGAGAACACAGGTAGCAAGCTCTTCGACCTCAGCCGCAGCAACTTCTTCCTACAAACATCACCAAAGGCACGGGAAACCAGGGCAAAAAGGAACTATTGGGATTTCATCAAGATAAAAACCTTTGGCACAGCAAAAGAAACAGTCCACAAAACCAAAAGACAACCGACAGAATGGGAGAAATTATTTACGAATGACATATCAGATAAAGGGCTACTATCCAATATGTATAAAAACGTATCAAACTCAACACCCAAAGAACAAATAATCCAATCAAAAAATAGGCAGAAGTCATGAACAGACATTTTTCCAAAGAAGACATCCAAATGGCCAACAGGCACATGAAAAAGTGCTCAACACGGCTCGGCATCAGGGAAATCCACATCAAAACCTCAATGAGATACCCCCTCACACCCGTCAGAATGGCTCAAATGAACAAGTCAGGGAACGACAGAGGTTGGCGGGGATGTGGAGAAAGGGGAACCCTCCTACACTGGTGGTGGGAATGCAAGCTGGGGCAACCCCTCTGGAAAACAGGATGGAGGTTCCTCAAATAGTTGAAATTAGAGCTACCATCCGATCCAGCAATTGCACTCCTGGGTATTTACCCCAGAGATACAAATGTAGGGACCCGAAGCGGTACGTGCACCCCATTGTTTATAGCAGCAATGTCCACAATAGCCAAACAGTTGAAAGAGCCAAGATGTCCATCGACAGATGAGTGGATAAAGAAGAGGTGGTATATATATACACAATGGAATATTACGCAGCCATCAAAAGGAATGAGATGTTGCCATGGACAACGACGTGGATGGAACTGGAGGGTCCGATGATTAGTGAAATAAGTCAATCAGAGAAAGACATGTATCATATGACCTCACTGATATGAGGAATTCTTAATCTCAGGAACAGAGTGAGGCTTGCTGGAGTGGTCGGGGGTGGGAGGGATGGGCTGGCTGGGTGATAGACATTGGGGAGGGTATGAGCTACGGTGAGCGCTGTGAATTGTGTAAGACTGTTGAATCACAGATCTCTACTTCTGAAACAAATAACGCAACATATTTTAAGAATAAAGGAAAAGAAGGAGATAGCAGGAGAGGAAGAATGAAGGGGAGTTAGTGAGAGGGGGAGACAGACCAGGAGAGATGATGGATTCTGAAAAAAAATCCGAGGTTTCTAGAGGGGAGGTGGGTCGGGGGATTGGTTAGCCTGGTGATGGGTATTAAAGAGGGCACATTCTGCATGGAGCACTGTGTGTTCGGAACAAACAATGAATCATGGGACACTACACCAAAACAAATGATGTAGTACATGGTGATTAACAAAGCAATAAAAAACAAAGACTGTAATAAGAGATGAAGAAGGACACTATATCCTACTTAAAGGGTCTATCCAAGAAGAAGATCTAACAATTGTAAATGTCTATGCCCCGAACATGGGAGCATCCAATTATATAAGGCAATTTAGAAGAAAAGCAAAGAAAGACATTGACAACCATACAATCAGAGTGGGGGACTTTAACACCCCCCTGACTGAAATGGCCAGATCATCTAAGCAAAAGATCAACAAGGAAATAAAGACTTTAAATGACACACTGGACCAAATGGACTTCACAGACATATTCAGAACGTTCCATCCCGAAGCAACGGAATACACATTCTTCTCTAGGGCCCATGGAACGTTCTCCAGAATGGATCACATCCTAGGTCACAAATCAGGTCTCAACCGGTACCCAAAGATTGGGATCATTCCCTGCACATTTTCAGACCACAATGCTTTGAAACTAGAACTCAATCACAAGAGGAAAGTCGGAAAGAACTCAAATACATGGAGGCTAAAGAGCATCCTACGAAAGAATGAATGGGTCAACCAGGAAATTAAAGAAGAATTTAAAAATTCATGGAAACCAATGAAAATGAAAACACAACTGTCCAAAATCTTTGGGATACAGCCAAGGCAGTCCTGCGAGGAAAGTATATAGCAATACAAGCCTTTCTCAAGAAACATGAAAAGTCTCAAATACACACCCTAACCCTACACCTAAAGGAGCTGGAGAAAGAACGGCCAATAAAGCCTAAACCCAGCAGGAGAAGAGAAATCATGCAGATCAGAGCAGAAATCAATGAAATAGAACCCAAAAGAACAGTAGAACAGATCAACGGAACTAGGAGCTGGTTCTTTGAAAGAATTCACAAGATTGATACACCCCTGTCCAGGCTGATCAAAAAGAAAAGAGAAATGACCCAAATCAACAAAATCATGAATGAAGGAGGAGAGATCACAACCAACACCAAAGAAATACAAACGATTGTAAGAACGTAATCTGAGCAACCCTATGGCAGCATATTCCATAACCTGGAAGAAATGGGTGCATTCCTAGAGATGTGTCAACTACCAAAACTGACCCAGGAAGAAAGAGAAAACCTGAACAGTCCGATAACCACGAAGGCAATTGAAGTAGTCATCAAAAACCTCCCAAGAAACCAAAGCCCAGGGCCAGATGGATTCCCAGGGGAATTCTATCAGACATTTAAAGAAGAATTAATACCTATTCTCCTGAAACTGTTCCAAACAATAGAAATGGAAGGAAAACTTCCAATCTCATTTTATGAGGCCACCATTACCTTGATCCCAAAACCAGACAAAGATCCCATCAAAAAGGAGTATTAGAGACCAATATCCTTGATGAACATCGATGCAAAAATTCTCACCAAAATACTAGCCAAGAGGACCCAACAGTACATGAAAAGGAGTATTCACCATGACCAAGTGGGATTTATCCCTGGGCTGCAAGGCTGGTTCAACATCCGCAAATCAATCAACGTGATAAAACACATTAACCAAAGAAAGAACAAGAATCATATGATCCTCTCAATAGATGCAGAAAAACCATTTGACAAAGTAAAGCACACTTTCTGGATCAAAACTCTTCAGAGTACAGGGACAGCGGGTACATACCTCAATATCATAAAAGCCATCTACGAACAACCTACAGCGAATATCATTCTCAATGGGGAAAAGCTGAGATCTTTTCCCCGAAGGTCAGGAACGCGGCAGGGATAGCCACTCTCACCACTGCTATTCAACATAGTATTAGAAGTCCTAGCCAGAGCAATCAGACAACAAAAAGAAATCCAAGGCATCCAAATCGGCAGAGAGGAAGTCAAACTCTCACTCTTTGCCGATGATATGATACTTTATGTGGAAAACCCAAAAGACTCCACCCCAAAACTCCTACAACTCACACAGCAATTCCGTCAAGTAGCAGGCTATAAAATCAATGCACAGACATCAGTGGCATTCCTATACACCAACAACAAGACAGAAGAGAGACAAATCAAGGAGTCGATCCCATTCACAACTGCACCCAAAACCAGAAGAGACCTAGGAATAAATTGAACCCAAGAGGCAAAGGATCTGTACTCAGAAAACTACCAAATACTCAGGAAAGAAATTGAAGAAGACACAAAGAAACGGAAAAACGTTCCATGCTCATGGATTGGGAGAACCAACATTGTGAAGAGGTCAATGCTACCTAGAGCAATCTACACATGCAATGCAATCCCCGTCAAAATACCATCCACTTTTTTCCAAGAAATGGAACAAATAATCCTAAGATTTGAATGGAACCAGAAGAGACCACGAATAGCCAGAGGAATATTGAGAAAGAAAAGCAAAGCTGGCGGCATCACAATTCTGGACTTCCAGCTCTATGACAAAGCTGTCATCATCAAGACAGTAGGGTACTGGCACAAAAACAGACACATAGATCCATGGAACAGAATCGAGAGCCCAGAAATGGACCCTCAACTCTATGGTCAACTTATCTTTGACAGAGCAGGAAAGAATGTCCAATGGCAAAAAGAGAGTCTCTTCAACAACTGGAGTTGTGGAAATTGGACAGCCCCATGCAGAAGAATGACACTGGACCATTTCCTGACACCACACACAAAAATAGACTCCAAATGTTTGAAAGACCTCAGTGTGAGACAGGACTCCATCAAAATCCTAAAGGAGAACACAGGTAGCAAGCTCTTCGACCTCAGCCGCAGCAACTTCTTCCTACAAACATCACCAAAGGCACGGGAATCCAGGGCAAAAAGGAACTATTGGGATTTCATCAAGATAAAAACCTTTGGCACAGCAAAAGAAACAGTCCACAAAACCAAAAGACAACCGACAGAATGGGAGAAATTATTTAAGAATGACATATCAGATAAAGGGCTACTATCCAATATGTATAAAAACGTATCAAACTCAACACCCAAAGAACAAATATTCCAATCAAAAAATAGGCAGAAGGCATGAACAGACATTTTTCCAAAGAAGACATCCAAATGGCCAACAGGCACATGAAAAAGTGCTCAACACGGCTCGGCATCAGGGAAATCCACATCAAAACCTCAATGAGATACCCCCTCACACCCGTCAGAATGGCTCAAATGAACAAGTCAGGGAACGACAGAGGTTGGCGGGGATGTGGAGAAAGGGGAACCCTCCTACACTGGTGGTGGGAATGCAAGCTGGGGCAACCCCTCTGGAAAACAGGATGGAGGTTCCTCAAATAGTTGAAATTAGAGCTACCATCCGATCCAGCAATTGCACTCCTGGGTATTTACCCCAAAGATACAAATGTAGGGACCCGAAGCGGTACGTGCACCCCATTGTTTATAGCAGCAATGTCCACAATAGCCAAACAGTTGAAAGAGCCAAGATGTCCATCGACAGATGAGTGGATAAAGAAGAGGTGGTATATATATACACAATGGAATATTACGCAGCCATCAAAAGGAATGAGATGTTGCCATGGACAACGACGTGGATGGAAGTGGAGGGTCCGATGATTAGTGAAATAAGTCAATCAGAGAAAGACATGTATCATATGACCTCACTGATATGAGGAATTCTTAATCTCAGGAACAGAGTGAGGCTTGCTGGAGTGGTCGGGGGTGGGAGGGATGGGCTGGCTGGGTGATAGACATTGGGGAGGGTATGAGCTACGGTGAGCGCTGTGAATTGTGTAAGACTGTTGAATCACAGATCTCTACTTCTGAAACAAATAACGCAACATATTTTAAGAATAAAGGAAAAGAAGGAGATAGCAGGAGAGGAAGAATGAAGGGGAGTTAGTGAGAGGGGGAGACAGACCAGGAGAGATGATGGATTCTGAAAAAAAATCCGAGGTTTCTAGAGGGGAGGTGGGTCGGGGGATTGGTTAGCCTGGTGATGGGTATTAAAGAGGGCACATTCTGCATGGAGCACTGTGTGTTCGGAACAAACAATGAATCATGGGACACTACACCAAAACAAATGATGTAGTACATGGTGATTAACAAAGCAATAAAAAACAAAGACTGTAATAAGAGATGAAGAAGGACACTATATCCTACTTAAAGGGTCTATCCAAGAAGAAGATCTAACAATTGTAAATGTCTATGCCCCGAACATGGGAGCATCCAATTATATAAGGCAATTTAGAAGAAAAGCAAAGAAAGACATTGACAACCATACAATCAGAGTGGGGGACTTTAACACCCCCCTGACTGAAATGGCCAGATCATCTAAGCAAAAGATCAACAAGGAAATAAAGACTTTAAATGACACACCGGACCAAATGGACTTCACAGACATATTCAGAACGTTCCATCCCGAAGCAACGGAATACACATTCTTCTCTAGGGCCCATGGAACGTTCTCCAGAATGGATCACATCCTAGGTCACAAATCAGGTCTCAACCGGTACCCAAAGATTGGGATCATTCCCTGCACATTTTCAGACCACAATGCTTTGAAACTAGAACTCAATCACAAGAGGAAAGTCGGAAAGAACTCAAATACATGGAGGCTAAAGAGCATCCTACGAAAGAATGAATGGGTCAACCAGGAAATTAAAGAAGAATTTAAAAATTCATGGAAACCAATGAAAATGAAAACACAACTGTCCAAAATCTTTGGGATACAGCCAAGGCAGTCCTGCGAGGAAAGTATATAGCAATACAAGCCTTTCTCAAGAAACATGAAAGGTCTCAAATACACACCCTAACCCTACACCTAAAGGAGCTGGAGAAAGAACGGCCAATAAAGCCTAAACCCAGCAGGAGAAGAGAAATCATGCAGATCAGAGCAGAAATCAATGAAATAGAACCGAAAAGATCAGTAGAACAGATCAACGGAACTAGGAGCTGGTTCTTTGAAAGAATTCACAAGATTGATACACCCCTGTCCAGGCTGATCAAAAAGAAAAGAGAAATGACCCAAATCAACAAAATCATGAATGAAGGAGGAGAGATCACAACCAACACCAAAGAAATACAAGCGATTATAAGAACGTAATCTGAGCAACCCTATGGCAGCATATTCCATAACCTGGAAGAAATGGGTGCATTCCTAGAGATGTGTCAACTACCAAAACTGACCCAGGAAGAAAGAGAAAACCTGAACAGTCCTATAACCACGAAGGCAATTGAAGTAGTCATCAAAAACCTCCCAAGAAACCAAAGCCCAGGGCCAGATGGATTCCCAGGGGAATTCTATCCGACATTTAAAGAAGAATTAATACCTATTCTCCTGAAACTGTTCCAAACAATAGAAATGGAAGGAAAACTTCCAAACTCATTTTATGAGGCCACCATTACCTTGATCCCAAAACCAGACAAAGATCCCATCAAAAAGGAGTATTAGAGACCAATATCCTTGATGAACATCGATGCAAAAATTCTCACCAAAATACTAGCCAAGAGGACCCAACAGTACATGAAAAGGAGTATTCACCATGACCAAGTGGGATTTATCCCGGGGCTGCAAGGCTGGTTCAACATCCGCAAATCAATCAACGTGATAAAACACATTAACCAAAGAAAGAACAAGAATCATATGATCCTCTCAATAGATGCAGAAAAACCATTTGACAAAGTAAAGCACACTTTCTGGATCAAAACTCTTCAGAGTACAGGGACAGCGGGTACATACCTCAATATCATAAAAGCCATCTACGAACAACCTACAGCGAATATCATTCTCAATGGGGAAAAGCTGAGATCTTTTCCCCTAAGGTCAGGAACGCGGCAGGGATAGCCACTCTCACCACTGCTATTCAACATAGTATTAGAAGTCCTAGCCACACCAATCAGACAACAAAAAGAAATCCAAGGCATCCAAATCGGCAGAGAGGAAGTCAAACTCTCACTCTTTGCAGGTGATATGATACTTTATGTGGAAAACCCAAAAGACTCGACCCCAAAAATGCTACAACTCACACAGCAATTCCGTCAAGTAGCAGGCTATAAAATCAATGCACAGACATCAGTGGCATTCCTATACACCAACAACAAGACAGAAGAGAGACAAATCAAGGAGTCGATCCCATTCACAACTGCACCCAAAACCAGAAGAGACCTAGGAATACATTGAACCCAAGAGGCAAAGGATCTGTACCCAGAAAACTACCAAATACTCAGGAAAGAAATTGAAGAAGACACAAAGAAACGGAAAAACGTTCCATGCTCATGGATTGGGAGAACCAACATTGTGAAGAGGTCAATCCTACCTAGAGCAATCTACACATGCAATGCAATCCCCGTCAAAATACCATCCACTTTTTTCCAAGAAATGGAACAAATAATCCTAAGATTTGAATGGAACCAGAAGAGACCACGAATAGCCAGAGGAATATTGAGAAAGAAAAGCAAAGCTGGCGGCATCACAATTCTGGACTTCCAGCTCTATGACAAAGCTGTCATCATCAAGACAGTAGGGTACTGGCACAAAAACAGACACATAGATCCATGGAACAGAATCGAGAGCCCAGAAATGGACCCTCAACTCTATGGTCAACTTATCTTTGACAGAGCAGGAAAGAATGTCCAATGGCAAAAAGAGAGTCTCTTCAACAACTGGAGTTGTGGAAATTGGACAGCCCCATGCAGAAGAATGACACTGGACCATTTCCTGACACCACACACAAAAATAGACTCCAAATGTTTGAAAGACCTCAGTGTGAGACAGGACTCCATCAAAATCCTAAAGGAGAACACAGGTAGCAAGCTCTTCGACCTCAGCCGCAGCAACTCCTTCCTACAAACATCACCAAAGGCACGGGAAGCCAGGGCAAAAATGAACTATTGGGATTTCATCAAGATAAAAACCTTTGGCACAGCAAAAGAAACAGTCCACAAAACCAAAACACAACCGACAGAATGGGAGAAATTATTTACGAATGACATATCAGATAAAGGGCTACTATCCAATATGTTTAAAAACGTATCAAACTCAACACCCAAAGAACAAATAATCCAATCAAAAAATAGGCAGAAGACATGAACAGACATTTTTCCAAAGAAGACATCCAAATGGCCCACAGGCACAGGAAAAAGTGCTCAACACGGCTCGGCATCAGGGAAATCCACATCAAAACCTCAATGAGATACCCTCTCACACCCGTCAGAATGGCTCAAATGAACAAGTCAGGGAACGACAGAGGTTGGCGGGGATGTGGAGAAAGGGGAACCCTCCTACACTGGTGGTGGGAATGCAAGCTGGGGCAACCCCTCTGGAAAACAGGATGGAGGTTCCTCAAATAGTTGAAATTAGAGCTACCATCCGATCCAGCATTTGCACTCCTGGGTATTTACCCCAAAGATACAAATGTAGGGACCCGAAGCGGTACGTGCACCCCATTGTTAATAGCAGCAATGTCCACAGTAGCCAAACTTTTGAAAGAGCCAAGATGTCCATCGACAGATGAGTGGATAAAGAAGAGGTGGTATATATATACACAATGGAATATTACGCAGCCATCAAAAGGAATGAGATGTTGCCATGGACAACGACGTGGATGGAAGTGGAGGGTCCGATGATTAGTGAATTAAGTCAATCAGAGAAAGACATGTATCATATGACCTCACTGATATGAGGAATTCTTAATCTCAGGAACAGAGTGAGGGTTGCTAGAGTGGTCGTGGGTGGGAGGGATGGGCTGGCTGGGTGATAGACATTGGGGAGGGTATGAGCTACGGTGAGCGCTGTGAATTGTGTAAGACTGTTGAATCACAGATCTCTACTTCTGAAACAAATAACGCAACATATTTTAAGAATAAAGGAAAAGAAGGAGATAGCAGGAGAGGAAGAATGAAGGGGAGTTAGTGAGAGGGGGAGACAGACCAGGAGAGATGATGGATTCTGAAAAAAAATCCGAGGTTTCTAGAGGGGAGGTGGGTCGGGGGATTGGTTAGCCTGGTGATGGGTATTAAAGAGGGCACATTCTGCATGGAGCACTGTGTGTTCGGAACAAACAATGAATCATGGGACACTACACCAAAACAAATGATGTAGTACATGGTGATTAACAAAGCAATAAAAAACAAAGGCTGTAATAAGAGATGAAGAAGGACACTATATCCTACTTAAAGGGTCTATCCAAGAAGAAGATCTAACAATTGTAAATGTCTATGCCCCGAACATGGGAGCATCCAATTATATAAGGCAATTTAGAAGAAAAGCAAAGAAAGACATTGACAACCATACAATCATAGTGGGGGACTTTAACACCCCCCTGACTGAAATGGCCAGATCATCTAAGCAAAAGATCAACAAGGAAATAAAGACTTTAAATGACACACTGGACCAAATGGACTTCACAGA
The DNA here is from genome assembly GCF_037043125.1 of Eumetopias jubatus. Taxonomy (NCBI): domain Eukaryota; kingdom Metazoa; phylum Chordata; class Mammalia; order Carnivora; family Otariidae; genus Eumetopias; species Eumetopias jubatus. The sequence goes on from NW_028274859.1 coordinate 943,829, forward strand.
CATATTCAGAAAGTTCCATCCCGAAGCAACGGAATACACATTCTTCTCTAGGGCCCATGGAACGTTCTCCAGAATGGATCACATCCTAGGTCACAAATCAGGTCTCAACCGGTACCCAAAGATTGGGATCATTCCCTGCACATTTTCAGACCACAATGCTTTGAAACTAGAACTCAATCACAAGAGGAAAGTCGGAAAGAACTCAAATACATGGAGGCTAAAGAGCATCCTACGAAAGAAAGAATGGGTCAACCAGGAAATTAAAGAAGAATTTAAAAATTCATGGAAACCAATGAAAATGAAAACACAACTGTCCAAAATCTTTGGGATACAGCCAAGGCAGTCCTGCGAGGAAAGTATATAGCAATACAAGCCTTTCTCAAGAAACATGAAAGGTCTCAAATACACACCCTAACCCTACACCTAAAGGAGCTGGAGAAAGAACGGCCAATAAAGCCTAAACCCAGCAGGAGAAGAGAAATCATGCAGATCAGAGCAGAAATCAATGAAATAGAACCCAAAAGAACAGTAGAACAGATCAACGGAACTAGGAGCTGGTTCTTTGAAAGAATTCACAAGATTGATACACCCCTGTCCAGGCTGATCAAAAAGAAAAGAGAAATGACCCAAATCAACAAAATCATGAATGAAGGAGGAGAGATCACAACCAACACCAAAGAAATACAAACGATTATAAGAACGTAATCTGAGCAACCCTATGGCAGCATATTCCATAACCTGGAAGAAATGGGTGCATTCCTAGAGATGTGTCAACTACCAAAACTGACCCAGGAAGAAAGAGAAAACCTGAACAGTCCTATAACCACGAAGGCAATTGAAGTAGTCATCAAAAACCTCCCAAGAAACCAAAGCCCAGGGCCAGATGGATTCCCAGGGGAATTCTATCCGACATTTAAAGAAGAATTAATACCTATTCTCCTGAAACTGTTCCAAACAATAGAAATGGAAGGAAAACTTCCAAACTCATTTTATGAGGCCACCATTACCTTGATCCCAAAACCAGACAAAGATCCCATCAAAAAGGAGTATTAGAGACCAATATCCTTGATGAACATCGATGCAAAAATTCTCACCAAAATACTAGCCAAGAGGACCCAACAGTACATGAAAAGGAGTATTCACCATGACCAAGTGGGATTTATCCCTGGGCTGCAAGGCTGGTTCAACATCCGCAAATCAATCAACGTGATAAAACACATTAACCAAAGAAAGAACAAGAATCATATGATCCTCTCAATAGATGCAGAAAAACCATTTGACAAAGTAAAGCACACTTTCTGGATCAAAACTCTTCAGAGTACAGGGACAGCGGGTACATACCTCAATATCATAAAAGCCATCTACGAACAACCTACAGTGAATATCATTCTCAATGGGGAAAAGCTGAGATCTTTTCCCCTAAGGTCAGGAACGCGGCAGGGATAGCCACTCTCACCACTGCTATTCAACATAGTATTAGAAGTCCTAGCCACAGCAATCAGACAACAAAAAGAAATCCAAGGCATCCAAATCGGCAGAGAGGAAGTCAAACTCTCACTCTTTGCAGATGATATGATACTTTATGTGGAAAACCCAAAAAACTCCACCCCAAAACTGCTACAACTCACACAGCAATTCCGTCAAGTAGCAGGCTATAAAATCAATGCACAGACATCAGTGGCATTCCTATACACCAACAACAAGACAGAAGAGAGACAAATCAAGGAGTCGATCCCATTCACAACTGCACCCAAAACCAGAAGAGACCTAGGAATAAATTGAACCCAAGAGGCAAAGGATCTGTACCCAGAAAACTACCAAATACTCAGGAAAGAAATTGAAGAAGACACAAAGAAACGGAAAAACGTTCCATGCTCATGGATTGGGAGAACCAACATTGTGAAGAGGTCAATGCTACCTAGAGCAATCTACACATGCAATGCAATCCCCGTCAAAATACCATCCACTTTTTTCCAAGAAATGGAACAAATAATCCTAAGATTTGAATGGAACCAGAAGAGACCACGAATAGCCAGAGGAATATTGAGAAAGAAAAGCAAAGCTGGCGGCATCACAATTCTGGACTTCCAGCTCTATGACAAAGCTGTCATCATCAAGACAGTATGGTACTGGCACAAAAACAGATACATAGATCCATGGAACAGAATCGAGAGCCCAGAAATGGACCCTCAACTCTATGGTCAACTTATCTTTGACAGAGCAGGAAAGAATGTCCAATGGCAAAAAGAGAGTCTCTTCAACAACTGGAGTTGTGGAAATTGGACAGCCCCATGCAGAAGAATGACACTGGACCATTTCCTGACACCACACACAAAAATAGACTCCAAATGTTTGAAAGACCTCAGTGTGAGACAGGACTCCATCAAAATCCTAAAGGAGAACACAGGTAGCAAGCTCTTCGACCTCAGCCACAGCAACTTCTTCCTACAAACATCACCAAAGGCACGGGAAGCCAGGGCAAAAATGAACTATTGGGATTTCATCAAGATAAAAACCTTTGCACAGCAAAAGAAACAGTCCACAAAACCAAAACACAACCGACAGAATGGGAGAAATTATTTACGAATGACATATCAGATAAAGGGCTACTATCCAATATGTATAAAAACGTATCAAACTCAACACCCAAAGAACAAATAATCCAATCAAAAAATAGGCAGAAGACATGAACAGACATTTTTCCAAAGAAGATATCCAAATGGCCAACAGGCACAGGAAAAAGTGTTCAACACGGCTCGGCATCAGGGAAATCCACATCAAAACCTCAATGAGATACCCCCTCACACCCGTCAGAATGGCTCAAATGAACAAGTCAGGGAACGACAGAGGTTGGCGGGGATGTGGAGAAAGGGGAACCCTCCTACACTGGTGGTGGGAATGCAAGCTGGGGCAACCCCTCTGGAAAACAGGATGGAGGTTCCTCAAATAGTTGAAATTAGAGCTACCATCCGATCCAGCAATTGCACTCCTCTGTATTTACCCCAAAGATACAAATGTAGGGACCCGAAGCGGTACGTGCACCCCATTGTTTATAGCAGCAATGTCCACAATAGCCAAACTGTTGAAAGAGCCAAGATGTCCATCGACAGAAGAGTGGATAAAGAAGAAGTGGTATATATATACACAATGGAATATTACGCAGCCATCAAAAGGAATGAGATGTTGCCATGGACAACGACGTGGATGGAACTGGAGGGTCCGATGATTAGTGAAATAAGTCAATCAGAGAAAGACATGTATCATATGACCTCACTGATATGAGGAATTCTTAATCTCAGGAAGAGAGTGAGGCTTGCTGGAGTGGTCGGGGGTGGGAGGGATGGGCTGGCTGGGTGATAGACATTGGGGAGGGTATGAGCTACGGTGAGCGCTGTGAATTGTGTAAGACTGTTGAATCACAGATCTCTACTTCTGAAACAAATAACGCAACATATTTTAAGAATAAAGGAAAAGAAGGAGATAGCAGGAGAGGAAGAATGAAGGGGAGTTAGTGAGAGGGGGAGACAGACCAGGAGAGATGATGGATTCTGAAAAAAAATCCGAGGTTTCTAGAGGGGAGGTGGGTCGGGGGATTGGTTAGCCTGGTGATGGGTATTAAAGAGGGCACATTCTGCATGGAGCACTGTGTGTTCGGAACAAACAATGAATCATGGGACACTACACCAAAACAAATGATGTAGTACATGGTGATTAACAAAGCAATAAAAAACAAAGACTGTAATAAGAGATGAAGAAGGACACTATATCCTACTTAAAGGGTCTATCCAAGAAGAAGATCTAACAATTGTAAATGTCTATGCCCCGAACATGGGAGCATCCAATTATATAAGGCAATTTAGAAGAAAAGCAAAGAAAGACATTGACAACCATACAATCAGAGTGGGGGACTTTAACACCCCCCTGACTGAAATGGCCAGATCATCTAAGCAAAAGATCAACAAGGAAATAAAGACTTTAAATGACACACCGGACCAAATGGACTTCACAGACATATTCAGAACGTTCCATCCCGAAGCAACGGAATACACATTCTTCTCTAGGGCCCATGGAACGTTCTCCAGAATGGATCACATCCTAGGTCACAAATCAGGTCTCAACCGGTACCCAAAGATTGGGATCATTCCCTGCACATTTTCAGACCACAATGCTTTGAAACTAGAACTCAATCACAAGAGGAAAGTCGGAAAGAACTCAAATACATGGAGGCTAAAGAGCATCCTACGAAAGAATGAATGGGTCAACCAGGAAATTAAAGAAGAATTTAAAAATTCATGGAAACCAATGAAAATGAAAACACAACTGTCCAAAATCTTTGGGATACAGCCAAGGCAGTCCTGCGAGGAAAGTATATAGCAATACAAGCCTTTCTCAAGAAACATGAAAGGTCTCAAATACACACCCTAACCCTACACCTAAAGGAGCTGGAGAAAGAACGGCCAATAAAGCCTAAACCCAGCAGGAGAAGAGAAATCATGCAGATCAGAGCAGAAATCAATGAAATAGAACCCAAAAGAACAGTAGAACAGATCAACGGAACTAGGAGCTGGTTCTTTGAAAGAATTCACAAGATTGATACACCCCTGTCCAGGCTGATCAAAAAGAAAAGAGAAATGACCCAAATCAACAAAATCATGAATGAAGGAGGAGAGATCACAACCAACACCAAAGAAATACAAGCGATTATAAGAACGTAATCTGAGCAACCCTATGGCAGCATATTCCATAACCTGGAAGAAATGGGTGCATTCCTAGAGATGTGTCAACTACCAAAACTGACCCAGGAAGAAAGAGAAAACCTGAACAGTCCTATAACCACGAAGGCAATTGAAGTAGTCATCAAAAACCTCCCAAGAAACCAAAGCCCAGGGCCAGATGGATTCCCAGGGGAATTCTATCCGACATTTAAAGAAGAATTAATACCTATTCTCCTGAAACTGTTCCAAACAATAGAAATGGAAGGAAAACTTCCAAACTCATTTTATGAGGCCACCATTACCTTGATCCCAAAACCAGACAAAGATCCCATCAAAAAGGAGTATTAGAGACCAATATCCTTGATGAACATCGATGCAAAAATTCTCACCAAAATACTAGCCAAGAGGACCCAACAGTACATGAAAAGGAGTATTCACCATGACCAAGTGGGATTTATCCCGGGGCTGCAAGGCTGGTTCAACATCCGCAAATCAATCAACGTGATAAAACACATTAACCAAAGAAAGAACAAGAATCATATGATCCTCTCAATAGATGCAGAAAAACCATTTGACAAAGTAAAGCACACTTTCTGGATCAAAACTCTTCAGAGTACAGGGACAGCGGGTACATACCTCAATATCATAAAAGCCATCTACGAACAACCTACAGCGAATATCATTCTCAATGGGGAAAAGCTGAGATCTTTTCCCCTAAGGTCAGGAACGCGGCAGGGATAGCCACTCTCACCACTGCTATTCAACATAGTATTAGAAGTCCTAGCCACACCAATCAGACAACAAAAAGAAATCCAAGGCATCCAAATCGGCAGAGAGGAAGTCAAACTCTCACTCTTTGCAGGTGATATGATACTTTATGTGGAAAACCCAAAAGACTCGACCCCAAAAATGCTACAACTCACACAGCAATTCCGTCAAGTAGCAGGCTATAAAATCAATGCACAGACATCAGTGGCATTCCTATACACCAACAACAAGACAGAAGAGAGACAAATCAAGGAGTCGATCCCATTCACAACTGCACCCAAAACCAGAAGAGACCTAGGAATACATTGAACCCAAGAGGCAAAGGATCTGTACCCAGAAAACTACCAAATACTCAGGAAAGAAATTGAAGAAGACACAAAGAAACGGAAAAACGTTCCATGCTCATGGATTGGGAGAACCAACATTGTGAAGAGGTCAATCCTACCTAGAGCAATCTACACATGCAATGCAATCCCCGTCAAAATACCATCCACTTTTTTCCAAGAAATGGAACAAATAATCCTAAGATTTGAATGGAACCAGAAGAGACCACGAATAGCCAGAGGAATATTGAGAAAGAAAAGCAAAGCTGGCGGCATCACAATTCTGGACTTCCAGCTCTATGACAAAGCTGTCATCATCAAGACAGTAGGGTACTGGCACAAAAACAGACACATAGATCCATGGAACAGAATCGAGAGCCCAGAAATGGACCCTCAACTCTATGGTCAACTTATCTTTGACAGAGCAGGAAAGAATGTCCAATGGCAAAAAGAGAGTCTCTTCAACAACTGGAGTTGTGGAAATTGGACAGCCCCATGCAGAAGAATGACACTGGACCATTTCCTGACACCACACACAAAAATAGACTCCAAATGTTTGAAAGACCTCAGTGTGAGACAGGACTCCATCAAAATCCTAAAGGAGAACACAGGTAGCAAGCTCTTCGACCTCAGCCGCAGCAACTCCTTCCTACAAACATCACCAAAGGCACGGGAAGCCAGGGCAAAAATGAACTATTGGGATTTCATCAAGATAAAAACCTTTGGCACAGCAAAAGAAACAGTCCACAAAACCAAAACACAACCGACAGAATGGGAGAAATTATTTACGAATGACATATCAGATAAAGGGCTACTATCCAATATGTTTAAAAACGTATCAAACTCAACACCCAAAGAACAAATAATCCAATCAAAAAATAGGCAGAAGACATGAACAGACATTTTTCCAAAGAAGACATCCAAATGGCCCACAGGCACAGGAAAAAGTGCTCAACACGGCTCGGCATCAGGGAAATCCACATCAAAACCTCAATGAGATACCCTCTCACACCCGTCAGAATGGCTCAAATGAACAAGTCAGGGAACGACAGAGGTTGGCGGGGATGTGGAGAAAGGGGAACCCTCCTACACTGGTGGTGGGAATGCAAGCTGGGGCAACCCCTCTGGAAAACAGGATGGAGGTTCCTCAAATAGTTGAAATTAGAGCTACCATCCGATCCAGCATTTGCACTCCTGGGTATTTACCCCAAAGATACAAATGTAGGGACCCGAAGCGGTACGTGCACCCCATTGTTTATAGCAGCAATGTCCACAGTAGCCAAACTTTTGAAAGAGCCAAGATGTCCATCGACAGATGAGTGGATAAAGAAGAGGTGGTATATATATACACAATGGAATATTACGCAGCCATCAAAAGGAATGAGATGTTGCCATGGACAACGACGTGGATGGAAGTGGAGGGTCCGATGATTAGTGAATTAAGTCAATCAGAGAAAGACATGTATCATATGACCTCACTGATATGAGGAATTCTTAATCTCAGGAACAGAGTGAGGGTTGCTAGAGTGGTCGTGGGTGGGAGGGATGGGCTGGCTGGGTGATAGACATTGGGGAGGGTATGAGCTACGGTGAGCGCTGTGAATTGTGTAAGACTGTTGAATCACAGATCTCTACTTCTGAAACAAATAACGCAACATATTTTAAGAATAAAGGAAAAGAAGGAGATAGCAGGAGAGGAAGAATGAAGGGGAGTTAGTGAGAGGGGGAGACAGACCAGGAGAGATGATGGATTCTGAAAAAAAATCCGAGGTTTCTAGAGGGGAGGTGGGTCGGGGGATTGGTTAGCCTGGTGATGGGTATTAAAGAGGGCACATTCTGCATGGAGCACTGTGTGTTCGGAACAAACAATGAATCATGGGACACTACACCAAAACAAATGATGTAGTACATGGTGATTAACAAAGCAATAAAAAACAAAGGCTGTAATAAGAGATGAAGAAGGACACTATATCCTACTTAAAGGGTCTATCCAAGAAGAAGATCTAACAATTGTAAATGTCTATGCCCCGAACATGGGAGCATCCAATTATATAAGGCAATTTAGAAGAAAAGCAAAGAAAGACATTGACAACCATACAATCATAGTGGGGGACTTTAACACCCCCCTGACTGAAATGGCCAGATCATCTAAGCAAAAGATCAACAAGGAAATAAAGACTTTAAATGACACACTGGACCAAATGGACTTCACAGACATATTCAGAAAGTTCCATCCCGAAGCAACGGAATACACATTCTTCTCTAGGGCCCATGGAACGTTCTCCAGAATGGATCACATCCTAGGTCACAAATCAGGTCTCAACCGGTACCCAAAGATTGGGATCATTCCCTGCACATTTTCAGACCACAATGCTTTGAAACTAGAACTCAATCACAAGAGGAAAGTCGGAAAGAACTCAAATACATGGAGGCTAAAGAGCATCCTACGAAAGAATGAATGGGTCAACCAGGAAATTAAAGAAGAATTTAAAAATTCATGGAAACCAATGAAAATGAAAACACAACTGTCCAAAATCTTTGGGATACAGCCAAGGCAGTCCTGCGAGGAAAGTATATAGCAATACAAGCCTTTCTCAAGAAACATGAAAGGTCTCAAATACACACCCTAACCCTACACCTAAAGGAGCTGGAGAAAGAACGGCCAATAAAGCCTAAACCCAGCAGGAGAAGAGAAATCATGCAGATCAGAGCAGAAATCAATGAAATAGAACCCAAAAGAACAGTAGAACAGATCAACGGAACTAGGAGCTGGTTCTTTGAAAGAATTCACAAGATTGATACACCCCTGTCCAGGCTGATCAAAAAGAAAAGAGAAATGACCCAAATCAACAAAATCATGAATGAAGGAGGAGAGATCACAACCAACACCAAAGAAATACAAGCGATTATAAGAACGTAATCTGAGCAACCCTATGGCAGCATATTCCATAACCTGGAAGAAATGGGTGCATTCCTAGAGATGTGTCAACTACCAAAACTGACCCAGGAAGAAAGAGAAAACCTGAACAGTCCTATAACCACGAAGGCAATTGAAGTAGTCATCAAAAACCTCCCAAGAAACCAAAGCCCAGGGCCAGATGGATTCCCAGGGGAATTCTATCCGACATTTAAAGAAGAATTAATACCTATTCTCCTGAAACTGTTCCAAACAATAGAAATGGAAGGAAAACTTCCAAACTCATTTTATGAGGCCACCATTACCTTGATCCCAAAACCAGACAAAGATCCCATCAAAAAGGAGTATTAGAGACCAATATCCTTGATGAACATCGATGCAAAAATTCTCACCAAAATACTAGCCAAGAGGACCCAACAGTACATGAAAAGGAGTATTCACCATGACCAAGTGGGATTTATCCCGGGGCTGCAAGGCTGGTTCAACATCCGCAAATCAATCAACGTGATAAAACACATTAACCAAAGAAAGAACAAGAATCATATGATCCTCTCAATAGATGCAGAAAAACCATTTGACAAAGTAAAGCACACTTTCTGGATCAAAACTCTTCAGAGTACAGGGACAGCGGGTACATACCTCAATATCATAAAAGCCATCTACGAACAACCTACAGCGAATATCATTCTCAATGGGGAAAAGCTGAGATCTTTTCCCCTAAGGTCAGGAACGCGGCAGGGATAGCCACTCTCACCACTGCTATTCAACATAGTATTAGAAGTCCTAGCCACACCAATCAGACAACAAAAAGAAATCCAAGGCATCCAAATCGGCAGAGAGGAAGTCAAACTCTCACTCTTTGCAGGTGATATGATACTTTATGTGGAAAACCCAAAAGACTCGACCCCAAAAATGCTACAACTCACACAGCAATTCCGTCAAGTAGCAGGCTATAAAATCAATGCACAGACATCAGTGGCATTCCTATACACCAACAACAAGACAGAAGAGAGACAAATCAAGGAGTCGATCCCATTCACAACTGCACCCAAAACCAGAAGAGACCTAGGAATACATTGAACCCAAGAGGCAAAGGATCTGTACCCAGAAAACTACCAAATACTCAGGAAAGAAATTGAAGAAGACACAAAGAAACGGAAAAACGTTCCATGCTCATGGATTGGGAGAACCAACATTGTGAAGAGGTCAATCCTACCTAGAGCAATCTACACATGCAATGCAATCCCCGTCAAAATACCATCCACTTTTTTCCAAGAAATGGAACAAATAATCCTAAGATTTGAATGGAACCAGAAGAGACCACGAATAGCCAGAGGAATATTGAGAAAGAAAAGCAAAGCTGGCGGCATCACAATTCTGGACTTCCAGCTCTATGACAAAGCTGTCATCATCAAGACAGTAGGGTACTGGCACAAAAACAGACACATAGATCCATGGAACAGAATCGAGAGCCCAGAAATGGACCCTCAACTCTATGGTCAACTTATCTTTGACAGAGCAGGAAAGAATGTCCAATGGCAAAAAGAGAGTCTCTTCAACAACTGGAGTTGTGGAAATTGGACAGCCCCATGCAGAAGAATGACACTGGACCATTTCCTGACACCACACACAAAAATAGACTCCAAATGTTTGAAAGACCTCAGTGTGAGACAGGACTCCATCAAAATCCTAAAGGAGAACACAGGTAGCAAGCTCTTCGACCTCAGCCGCAGCAACTCCTTCCTACAAACATCACCAAAGGCACGGGAAGCCAGGGCAAAAATGAACTATTGGGATTTCATCAAGATAAAAACCTTTGGCACAGCAAAAGAAACAGTCCACAAAACCAAAACACAACCGACAGAATGGGAGAAATTATTTACGAATGACATATCAGATAAAGGGCTACTATCCAATATGTTTAAAAACGTATCAAACTCAACACCCAAAGAACAAATAATCCAATCAAAAAATAGGCAGAAGACATGAACAGACATTTTTCCAAAGAAGACATCCAAATGGCCCACAGGCACAGGAAAAAGTGCTCAACACGGCTCGGCATCAGGGAAATCCACATCAAAACCTCAATGAGATACCCTCTCACACCCGTCAGAATGGCTCAAATGAACAAGTCAGGGAACGACAGAGGTTGGCGGGGATGTGGAGAAAGGGGAACCCTCCTACACTGGTGGTGGGAATGCAAGCTGGGGCAACCCCTCTGGAAAACAGGATGGAGGTTCCTCAAATAGTTGAAATTAGAGCTACCATCCGATCCAGCATTTGCACTCCTGGGTATTTACCCCAAAGATACAAATGTAGGGACCCGAAGCGGTACGTGCACCCCATTGTTTATAGCAGCAATGTCCACAGTAGCCAAACTTTTGAAAGAGCCAAGATGTCCATCGACAGATGAGTGGATAAAGAAGAGGTGGTATATATATACACAATGGAATATTACGCAGCCATCAAAAGGAATGAGATGTTGCCATGGACAACGACGTGGATGGAAGTGGAGGGTCCGATGATTAGTGAATTAAGTCAATCAGAGAAAGACATGTATCATATGACCTCACTGATATGAGGAATTCTTAATCTCAGGAACAGAGTGAGGGTTGCTAGAGTGGTCGTGGGTGGGAGGGATGGGCTGGCTGGGTGATAGACATTGGGGAGGGTATGAGCTACGGTGAGCGCTGTGAATTGTGTAAGACTGTTGAATCACAGATCTCTACTTCTGAAACAAATAACGCAACATATTTTAAGAATAAAGGAAAAGAAGGAGATAGCAGGAGAGGAAGAATGAAGGGGAGTTAGTGAGAGGGGGAGACAGACCAGGAGAGATGATGGATTCTGAAAAAAAATCCGAGGTTTCTAGAGGGGAGGTGGGTCGGGGGATTGGTTAGCCTGGTGATGGGTATTAAAGAGGGCACATTCTGCATGGAGCACTGTGTGTTCGGAACAAACAATGAATCATGGGACACTACACCAAAACAAATGATGTAGTACATGGTGATTAACAAAGCAATAAAAAACAAAGGCTGTAATAAGAGATGAAGAAGGACACTATATCCTACTTAAAGGGTCTATCCAAGAAGAAGATCTAACAATTGTAAATGTCTATGCCCCGAACATGGGAGCATCCAATTATATAAGGCAATTTAGAAGAAAAGCAAAGAAAGACATTGACAACCATACAATCATAGTGGGGGACTTTAACACCCCCCTGACTGAAATGGCCAGATCATCTAAGCAAAAGATCAACAAGGAAATAAAGACTTTAAATGACACACTGGACCAAATGGACTTCACAGACATATTCAGAAAGTTCCATCCCGAAGCAACGGAATACACATTCTTCTCTAGGGCCCATGGAACGTTCTCCAGAATGGATCACATCCTAGGTCACAAATCAGGTCTCAACCGGTACCCAAAGATTGGGATCATTCCCTGCACATTTTCAGACCACAATGCTTTGAAACTAGAACTCAATCACAAGAGGAAAGTCGGAAAGAACTCAAATACATGGAGGCTAAAGAGCATCCTACGAAAGAAAGAATGGGTCAACCAGGAAATTAAAGAAGAATTTAAAAATTCATGGAAACCAATGAAAATGAAAACACAACTGTCCAAAATCTTTGGGATACAGCCAAGGCAGTCCTGCGAGGAAAGTATATAGCAATACAAGCCTTTCTCAAGAAACATGAAAGGTCTCAAATACACACCCTAACCCTACACCTAAAGGAGCTGGAGAAAGAACGGCCAATAAAGCCTAAACCCAGCAGGAGAAGAGAAATCATGCAGATCAGAGCAGAAATCAATGAAATAGAACCCAAAAGAACAGTAGAACAGATCAACGGAACTAGGAGCTGGTTCTTTGAAAGAATTCACAAGATTGATACACCCCTGTCCAGGCTGATCAAAAAGAAAAGAGAAATGACCCAAATCAACAAAATCATGAATGAAGGAGGAGAGATCACAACCAACACCAAAGAAATACAAGCGATTATAAGAACGTAATCTGAGCAACCCTATGGCAGCATATTCCATAACCTGGAAGAAATGGGTGCATTCCTAGAGATGTGTCAACTACCAAAACTGACCCAGGAAGAAAGAGAAAACCTGAACAGTCCTATAACCACGAAGGCAATTGAAGTAGTCATCAAAAACCTCCCAAGAAACCAAAGCCCAGGGCCAGATGGATTCCCAGGGGAATTCTATCCGACATTTAAAGAAGAATTAATACCTATTCTCCTGAAACTGTTCCAAACAATAGAAATGGAAGGAAAACTTCCAAACTCATTTTATGAGGCCACCATTACCTTGATCCCAAAACCAGACAAAGATCCCATCAAAAAGGAGTATTAGAGACCAATATCCTTGATGAACATCGATGCAAAAATTCTCACCAAAATACTAGCCAAGAGGACCCAACAGTACATGAAAAGGAGTATTCACCATGACCAAGTGGGATTTATCCCGGGGCTGCAAGGCTGGTTCAACATCCGCAAATCAATCAACGTGATAAAACACATTAACCAAAGAAAGAACAAGAATCATATGATCCTCTCAATAGATGCAGAAAAACCATTTGACAAAGTAAAGCACACTTTCTGGATCAAAACTCTTCAGAGTACAGGGACAGCGGGTACATACCTCAATATCATAAAAGCCATCTACGAACAACCTACAGCGAATATCATTCTCAATGGGGAAAAGCTGAGATCTTTTCCCCTAAGGTCAGGAACGCGGCAGGGATAGCCACTCTCACCACTGCTATTCAACATAGTATTAGAAGTCCTAGCCACACCAATCAGACAACAAAAAGAAATCCAAGGCATCCAAATCGGCAGAGAGGAAGTCAAACTCTCACTCTTTGCAGGTGATATGATACTTTATGTGGAAAACCCAAAAGACTCGACCCCAAAAATGCTACAACTCACACAGCAATTCCGTCAAGTAGCAGGCTATAAAATCAATGCACAGACATCAGTGGCATTCCTATACACCAACAACAAGACAGAAGAGAGACAAATCAAGGAGTCGATCCCATTCACAACTGCACCCAAAACCAGAAGAGACCTAGGAATACATTGAACCCAAGAGGCAAAGGATCTGTACCCAGAAAACTACCAAATACTCAGGAAAGAAATTGAAGAAGACACAAAGAAACGGAAAAACGTTCCATGCTCATGGATTGGGAGAACCAACATTGTGAAGAGGTCAATCCTACCTAGAGCAATCTACACATGCAATGCAATCCCCGTCAAAATACCATCCACTTTTTTCCAAGAAATGGAACAAATAATCCTAAGATTTGAATGGAACCAGAAGAGACCACGAATAGCCAGAGGAATATTGAGAAAGAAAAGCAAAGCTGGCGGCATCACAATTCTGGACTTCCAGCTCTATGACAAAGCTGTCATCATCAAGACAGTAGGGTACTGGCACAAAAACAGACACATAGATCCATGGAACAGAATCGAGAGCCCAGAAATGGACCCTCAACTCTATGGTCAACTTATCTTTGACAGAGCAGGAAAGAATGTCCAATGGCAAAAAGAGAGTCTCTTCAACAACTGGAGTTGTGGAAATTGGACAGCCCCATGCAGAAGAATGACACTGGACCATTTCCTGACACCACACACAAAAATAGACTCCAAATGTTTGAAAGACCTCAGTGTGAGACAGGACTCCATCAAAATCCTAAAGGAGAACACAGGTAGCAAGCTCTTCGACCTCAGCCGCAGCAACTCCTTCCTACAAACATCACCAAAGGCACGGGAAGCCAGGGCAAAAATGAACTATTGGGATTTCATCAAGATAAAAACCTTTGGCACAGCAAAAGAAACAGTCCACAAAACCAAAACACAACCGACAGAATGGGAGAAATTATTTACGAATGACATATCAGATAAAGGGCTACTATCCAATATGTTTAAAAACGTATCAAACTCAACACCCAAAGAACAAATAATCCAATCAAAAAATAGGCAGAAGACATGAACAGACATTTTTCCAAAGAAGACATCCAAATGGCCCACAGGCACAGGAAAAAGTGCTCAACACGGCTCGGCATCAGGGAAATCCACATCAAAACCTCAATGAGATACCCTCTCACACCCGTCAGAATGGCTCAAATGAACAAGTCAGGGAACGACAGAGGTTGGCGGGGATGTGGAGAAAGGGGAACCCTCCTACACTGGTGGTGGGAATGCAAGCTGGGGCAACCCCTCTGGAAAACAGGATGGAGGTTCCTCAAATAGTTGAAATTAGAGCTACCATCCGATCCAGCATTTGCACTCCTGGGTATTTACCCCAAAGATACGAATGTAGGGACCCGAAGCGGTACGTGCACCCCATTGTTTATAGCAGCAATGTCCACAGTAGCCAAACTTTTGAAAGAGCCAAGATGTCCATCGACAGATGAGTGGATAAAGAAGAGGTGGTATATATATACACAATGGAATATTACGCAGCCATCAAAAGGAATGAGATGTTGCCATGGACAACGACGTGGATGGAAGTGGAGGGTCCGATGATTAGTGAATTAAGTCAATCAGAGAAAGACATGTATCATATGACCTCACTGATATGAGGAATTCTTAATCTCAGGAACAGAGTGAGGGTTGCTAGAGTGGTCGTGGGTGGGAGGGATGGGCTGGCTGGGTGATAGACATTGGGGAGGGTATGAGCTACGGTGAGCGCTGTGAATTGTGTAAGACTGTTGAATCACAGATCTCTACTTCTGAAACAAATAACGCAACATATTTTAAGAATAAAGGAAAAGAAGGAGATAGCAGGAGAGGAAGAACGAAGGGGAGTTAGTGAGAGGGGGAGACAGACCAGGAGAGATGATGGATTCTGAAAAAAAATCCGAGGTTTCTAGAGGGGAGGTGGGTCGGGGGATTGGTTAGCCTGGTGATGGGTATTAAAGAGGGCACATTCTGCATGGAGCACTGTGTGTTCGGAACAAACAATGAATCATGGGACACTACACCAAAACAAATGATGTAGTACATGGTGATTAACAAAGCAATAAAAAACAAAGGCTGTAATAAGAGATGAAGAAGGACACTATATCCTACTTAAAGGGTCTATCCAAGAAGAAGATCTAACAATTGTAAATGTCTATGCCCCGAACATGGGAGCATCCAATTATATAAGGCAATTTAGAAGAAAAGCAAAGAAAGACATTGACAACCATACAATCATAGTGGGGGACTTTAACACCCCCCTGACTGAAATGGCCAGATCATCTAAGCAAAAGATCAACAAGGAAATAAAGACTTTAAATGACACACTGGACCAAATGGACTTCACAGACATATTCAGAAAGTTCCATCCCGAAGCAACGGAATACACATTCTTCTCTAGGGCCCATGGAACGTTCTCCAGAATGGATCACATCCTAGGTCACAAATCAGGTCTCAACCGGTACCCAAAGATTGGGATCATTCCCTGCACATTTTCAGACCACAATGCTTTGAAACTAGAACTCAATCACAAGAGGAAAGTCGGAAAGAACTCAAATACATGGAGGCTAAAGAGCATCCTACGAAAGAAAGAATGGGTCAACCAGGAAATTAAAGAAGAATTTAAAAATTCATGGAAACCAATGAAAATGAAAACACAACTGTCCAAAATCTTTGGGATACAGCCAAGGCAGTCCTGCGAGGAAAGTATATAGCAATACAAGCCTTTCTCAAGAAACATGAAAGGTCTCAAATACACACCCTAACCCTACACCTAAAGGAGCTGGAGAAAGAACGGCCAATAAAGCCTAAACCCAGCAGGAGAAGAGAAATCATGCAGATCAGAGCAGAAATCAATGAAATAGAACCCAAAAGAACAGTAGAACAGATCAACGGAACTAGGAGCTGGTTCTTTGAAAGAATTCACAAGATTGATACACCCCTGTCCAGGCTGATCAAAAAGAAAAGAGAAATGACCCAAATCAACAAAATCATGAATGAAGGAGGAGAGATCACAACCAACACCAAAGAAATACAAACGATTATAAGAACGTAATCTGAGCAACCCTATGGCAGCATATTCCATAACCTGGAAGAAATGGGTGCATTCCTAGAGATGTGTCAACTACCAAAACTGACCCAGGAAGAAAGAGAAAACCTGAACAGTCCTATAACCACGAAGGCAATTGAAGTAGTCATCAAAAACCTCCCAAGAAACCAAAGCCCAGGGCCAGATGGATTCCCAGGGGAATTCTATCCGACATTTAAAGAAGAATTAATACCTATTCTCCTGAAACTGTTCCAAACAATAGAAATGGAAGGAAAACTTCCAAACTCATTTTATGAGGCCACCATTACCTTGATCCCAAAACCAGACAAAGATCCCATCAAAAAGGAGTATTAGAGACCAATATCCTTGATGAACATCGATGCAAAAATTCTCACCAAAATACTAGCCAAGAGGACCCAACAGTACATGAAAAGGAGTATTCACCATGACCAAGTGGGATTTATCCCTGGGCTGCAAGGCTGGTTCAACATCCGCAAATCAATCAACGTGATAAAACACATTAACCAAAGAAAGAACAAGAATCATATGATCCTCTCAATAGATGCAGAAAAACCATTTGACAAAGTAAAGCACACTTTCTGGATCAAAACTCTTCAGAGTACAGGGACAGCGGGTACATACCTCAATATCATAAAAGCCATCTACGAACAACCTACAGTGAATATCATTCTCAATGGGGAAAAGCTGAGATCTTTTCCCCTAAGGTCAGGAACGCGGCAGGGATAGCCACTCTCACCACTGCTATTCAACATAGTATTAGAAGTCCTAGCCACAGCAATCAGACAACAAAAAGAAATCCAAGGCATCCAAATCGGCAGAGAGGAAGTCAAACTCTCACTCTTTGCAGATGATATGATACTTTATGTGGAAAACCCAAAAAACTCCACCCCAAAACTGCTACAACTCACACAGCAATTCCGTCAAGTAGCAGGCTATAAAATCAATGCACAGACATCAGTGGCATTCCTATACACCAACAACAAGACAGAAGAGAGACAAATCAAGGAGTCGATCCCATTCACAACTGCACCCAAAACCAGAAGAGACCTAGGAATAAATTGAACCCAAGAGGCAAAGGATCTGTACCCAGAAAACTACCAAATACTCAGGAAAGAAATTGAAGAAGACACAAAGAAACGGAAAAACGTTCCATGCTCATGGATTGGGAGAACCAACATTGTGAAGAGGTCAATGCTACCTAGAGCAATCTACACATGCAATGCAATCCCCGTCAAAATACCATCCACTTTTTTCCAAGAAATGGAACAAATAATCCTAAGATTTGAATGGAACCAGAAGAGACCACGAATAGCCAGAGGAATATTGAGAAAGAAAAGCAAAGCTGGCGGCATCACAATTCTGGACTTCCAGCTCTATGACAAAGCTGTCATCATCAAGACAGTATGGTACTGGCACAAAAACAGATACATAGATCCATGGAACAGAATCGAGAGCCCAGAAATGGACCCTCAACTCTATGGTCAACTTATCTTTGACAGAGCAGGAAAGAATGTCCAATGGCAAAAAGAGAGTCTCTTCAACAACTGGAGTTGTGGAAATTGGACAGCCCCATGCAGAAGAATGACACTGGACCATTTCCTGACACCACACACAAAAATAGACTCCAAATGTTTGAAAGACCTCAGTGTGAGACAGGACTCCATCAAAATCCTAAAGGAGAACACAGGTAGCAAGCTCTTCGACCTCAGCCACAGCAACTTCTTCCTACAAACATCACCAAAGGCACGGGAAGCCAGGGCAAAAATGAACTATTGGGATTTCATCAAAATAAAAACCTTTGCACAGCAAAAGAAACAGTCCACAAAACCAAAACACAACCGACAGAATGGGAGAAATTATTTACGAATGACATATCAGATAAAGGGCTACTATCCAATATGTATAAAAACGTATCAAACTCAACACCCAAAGAACAAATAATCCAATCAAAAAATAGGCAGAAGACATGAACAGACATTTTTCCAAAGAAGATATCCAAATGGCCAACAGGCACAGGAAAAAGTGTTCAACACGGCTCGGCATCAGGGAAATCCACATCAAAACCTCAATGAGATACCCCCTCACACCCGTCAGAATGGCTCAAATGAACAAGTCAGGGAACGACAGAGGTTGGCGGGGATGTGGAGAAAGGGGAACCCTCCTACACTGGTGGTGGGAATGCAAGCTGGGGCAACCCCTCTGGAAAACAGGATGGAGGTTCCTCAAATAGTTGAAATTAGAGCTACCATCCGATCCAGCAATTGCACTCCTCTGTATTTACCCCAAAGATACAAATGTAGGGACCCGAAGCGGTACGTGCACCCCATTGTTTATAGCAGCAATGTCCACAATAGCCAAACTGTTGAAAGAGCCAAGATGTCCATCGACAGAAGAGTGGATAAAGAAGAAGTGGTATATATATACACAATGGAATATTACGCAGCCATCAAAAGGAATGAGATGTTGCCATGGACAACGACGTGGATGGAACTGGAGGGTCCGATGATTAGTGAAATAAGTCAATCAGAGAAAGACATGTATCATATGACCTCACTGATATGAGGAATTCTTAATCTCAGGAAGAGAGTGAGGCTTGCTGGAGTGGTCGGGGGTGGGAGGGATGGGCTGGCTGGGTGATAGACATTGGGGAGGGTATGAGCTACGGTGAGCGCTGTGAATTGTGTAAGACTGTTGAATCACAGATCTCTACTTCTGAAACAAATAACGCAACATATTTTAAGAATAAAGGAAAAGAAGGAGATAGCAGGAGAGGAAGAATGAAGGGGAGTTAGTGAGAGGGGGAGACAGACCAGGAGAGATGATGGATTCTGAAAAAAAATCCGAGGTTTCTAGAGGGGAGGTGGGTCGGGGGATTGGTTAGCCTGGTGATGGGTATTAAAGAGGGCACATTCTGCATGGAGCACTGTGTGTTCGGAACAAACAATGAATCATGGGACACTACACCAAAACAAATGATGTAGTACATGGTGATTAACAAAGCAATAAAAAACAAAGACTGTAATAAGAGATGAAGAAGGACACTATATCCTACTTAAAGGGTCTATCCAAGAAGAAGATCTAACAATTGTAAATGTCTATGCCCCGAACATGGGAGCATCCAATTATATAAGGCAATTTAGAAGAAAAGCAAAGAAAGACATTGACAACCATACAATCATAGTGGGGGACTTTAACACCCCCCTGACTGAAATGGCCAGATCATCTAAGCAAAAGATCAACAAGGAAATAAAGACTTTAAATGACACACTGGACCAAATGGACTTCACAGACATATTCAGAACGTTCCATCCCGAAGCAACGGAATACACATTCTTCTCTAGGGCCCATGGAACGTTCTCCAGAATGGATCACATCCTAGGTCACAAATCAGGTCTCAACCGGTACCCAAAGATTGGGATCATTCCCTGCACATTTTCAGACCACAATGCTTTGAAACTAGAACTCAATCACAAGAGGAAAGTCGGAAAGAACTCAAATACATGGAGGCTAAAGAGCATCCTACGAAAGAATGAATGGGTCAACCAGGAAATTAAAGAAGAATTTAAAAATTCATGGAAACCAATGAAAATGAAAACACAACTGTCCAAAATCTTTGGGATACAGCCAAGGCAGTCCTGCGAGGAAAGTATATAGCAATACAAGCCTTTCTCAAGAAACATGAAAGGTCTCAAATACACACCCTAAACCTACACCTAAAGGAGCTGGAGAAAGAACGGCCAATAAAGCCTAAACCCAGCAGGAGAAGAGAAATCATGCAGATCAGAGCAGAAATCAATGAAATAGAACCCAAAAGAACAGTAGAACAGATCAACGGAACTAGGAGCTGGTTCTTTGAAAGAATTCACAAGATTGATACACCCCTGTCCAGGCTGATCAAAAAGAAAAGAGAAATGACCCAAATCAACAAAATCATGAATGAAAGAGGAGAGATCACAACCAACACCAAAGAAATACAAGCGATTATAAGAACGTAATCTGAGCAACCCTATGGCAGCATATTCCATAACCTGGAAGAAATGGGTGCATTCCTAGAGATGTGTCAACTACCAAAACTGACCCAGGAAGAAAGAGAAAACCTGAACAGTCCTATAACCACGAAGGCAATTGAAGTAGTCATCAAAAACCTCCCAAGAAACCAAAGCCCAGGGCCAGATGGATTCCCAGGGGAATTCTATCCGACATTTAAAGAAGAATTAATACCTATTCTCCTGAAACTGTTCCAAACAATAGAAATGGAAGGAAAACTTCCAAACTCATTTTATGAGGCCACCATTACCTTGATCCCAAAACCAGACAAAGATCCCATCAAAAAGGAGTATTAGAGACCAATATCCTTGATGAACATCGATGCAAAAATTCTCACCAAAATACGAGCCAAGAGGACCCAACAGTACATGAAAAGGAGTATTCACCATGACCAAGTGGGATTTATCCCTGGGCTGCAAGGCTGGTTCAACATCCGCAAATCAATCAACGTGATAAAACACATTAACCAAAGAAAGAACAAGAATCATATGATCCTCTCAATAGATGCAGAAAAACCATTTGACAAAGTAAAGCACACTTTCTGGATCAAAACTCTTCAGAGTACAGGGACAGCGGGTACATACCTCAATATCATAAAAGCCATCTACGAACAACCTACAGCGAATATCATTCTCAATGGGGAAAAGCTGAGATCTTTTCCCCTAAGGTCAGGAACGCGGCAGGGATAGCCACTCTCACCACTGCTATTCAACATAGTATTAGAAGTCCTAGCCACAGCAATCAGACAACAAAAAGAAATCCAAGGCATCCAAATCGGCAGAGAGGAAGTCAAACTCTCACTCTTTGCCGATGATATGATACTTTATGTGGAAAACCCAAAAGACTCCACCCCAAAACTGCTACAACTCACACAGCAATTCCGTCAAGTAGCAGGCTATAAAATCAATGCACAGACATCAGTGGCATTCCTATACACCAACAACAAGACAGAAGAGAGACAAATCAAGGAGTCGATCCCATTCACAACTGCACCCAAAACCAGAAGAGACCTAGGAATACATTGAACCCAAGAGGCAAAGGATCTGTACTCAGAAAACAACCAAATACTCAGGAAAGAAATTGAAGAAGACACAAAGAAACGGAAAAACGTTCCATGCTCATGGATTGGGAGAACCAACATTGTGAAGAGGTCAATGCTACCTAGAGCAATCTACACATGCAATGCAATCCCCGTCAAAATACCATCCACTTTTTTCCAAGAAATGGAACAAATAATCCTAAGATTTGAATGGAACCAGAAGAGACCACGAATAGCCAGAGGAATATTGAGAAAGAAAAGCAAAGCTGGCGGCATCACAATTCTGGACTTCCAGCTCTATGACAAAGCTGTCATCATCAAGACAGTAGGGTACTGGCACAAAAACAGACACATAGATCCATGGAACAGAATCGAGAGCCCAGAAATGGACCCTCAACTCTATGGTCAACTTATCTTTGACAGAGCAGGAAAGAATGTCCAATGGCAAAAAGAGAGTCTCTTCAACAACTGGAGTTGTGGAAATGGGACAGCCCCATGCAGAAGAATGACACTGGACCATTTCCTGACACCACACACAAAAATAGACTCCAAATGTTTGAAAGACCTCAGTGTGAGACAGGACTCCATCAAAATCCTAAAGGAGAACACAGGTAGCAAGCTCTTCGACCTCAGCCGCAGCAACTTCTTCCTACAAACATCACCAAAGGCACGGGAATCCAGGGCAAAAAGGAACTATTGGGATTTCATCAAGATAAAAACCTTTGGCACAGCAAAAGAAACAGTCCACAAAACCAAAAGACAACCGACAGAATGGGAGAAATTATTTAAGAATGACATATCAGATAAAGGGCTACTATCCAATATGTATAAAAACGTATCAAACTCAACACCCAAAGAACAAATAATCCAATCAAAAAATAGGCAGAAGACATGAACAGACATTTTTCCAAAGAAGACATCCAAATGGCCAACAGGCACAGGAAAAAGTGCTCAACACGGCTCGGCATCAGGGAAATCCACATCAAAACCTCAATGAGATACCCCCTCAGACCCGTCAGAATGGCTCAAATGAACAAGTCAGGGAACGACAGAGGTTGGCGGGGATGTGGAGAAAGGGGAACCCTCCTACACTGGTGGTGGGAATGCAAGCTGGGGCAACCCCTCTGGAAAACAGGATGGAGGTTCCTCAAATAGTTGAAATTAGAGCTACCATCCGATCCAGCAATTGCACTCCTGGGTATTTACCCCAAAGATACAAATGTAGGGACCCGAAGCGGTACGTGCACCCCATTGTTTATAGCAGCAATGTCCACAATAGCCAAACAGTTGAAAGAGCCAAGATGTCCATCGACAGATGAGTGGATAAAGAAGAGGTGGTATATATATACACAATGGAATATTACGCAGCCATCAAAAGGAATGAGATGTTGCCATGGACAACGACGTGGATGGAAGTGGAGGGTCCGATGATTAGTGAAATAAGTCAATCAGAGAAAGACATGTATCATATGACCTCACTGATATGAGGAATTCTTAATCTCAGGAACAGAGTGAGGCTTGCTGGAGTGGTCGGGGGTGGGAGGGATGGGCTGGCTGGGTGATAGACATTGGGGAGGGTATGAGCTACGGTGAGCGCTGTGAATTGTGTAAGACTGTTGAATCACAGATCTCTACTTCTGAAACAAATAACGCAACATATTTTAAGAATAAAGGAAAAGAAGGAGATAGCAGGAGAGGAAGAATGAAGGGGAGTTAGTGAGAGGGGGAGACAGACCAGGAGAGATGATGGATTCTGAAAAAAAATCCGAGGTTTCTAGAGGGGAGGTGGGTCGGGGGATTGGTTAGCCTGGTGATGGGTATTAAAGAGGGCACATTCTGCATGGAGCACTGTGTGTTCGGAACAAACAATGAATCATGGGACACTACACCAAAACAAATGATGTAGTACATGGTGATTAACAAAGCAATAAAAAACAAAGACTGTAATAAGAGATGAAGAAGGACACTATATCCTACTTAAAGGGTCTATCCAAGAAGAAGATCTAACAATTGTAAATGTCTATGCCCCGAACATGGGAGCATCCAATTATATAAGGCAATTTAGAAGAAAAGCAAAGAAAGACATTGACAACCATACAATCAGAGTGGGGGACTTTAACACCCCCCTGACTGAAATGGCCAGATCATCTAAGCAAAAGATCAACAAGGAAATAAAGACTTTAAATGACACACTGGACCAAATGGACTTCACAGACATATTCAGAACGTTCCATCCCGAAGCAACGGAATACACATTCTTCTCTAGGGCCCATGGAACGTTCTCCAGAATGGATCACATCCTAGGTCACAAATCAGGTCTCAACCGGTACCCAAAGATTGGGATCATTCCCTGCACATTTTCAGACCACAATGCTTTGAAACTAGAACTCAATCGCAAGAGGAAAGTCGGAAAGAACTCAAATACATGGAGGCTAAAGAGCATCCTACGAAAGAATGAATGGGTCAACCAGGAAATTAAAGAAGAATTTAAAAATTCATGGAAACCAATGAAAATGAAAACACAACTGTCCAAAATCTTTGGGATACAGCCAAGGCAGTCCTGCGAGGAAAGTATATAGCAATACAAGCCTTTCTCAAGAAACATGAAAGGTCTCAAATACACACCCTAACCCTACACCTAAAGGAGCTGGAGAAAGAACGGCCAATAAAGCCTAAACCCAGCAGGAGAAGAGAAATCATGCAGATCAGAGCAGAAATCAATGAAATAGAACCCAAAAGAACAGTAGAACAGATCAACGGAACTAGGAGCTGGTTCTTTGAAAGAATTCACAAGATTGATACACCCCTGTCCAGGCTGATCAAAAAGAAAAGAGAAATGACCCAAATCAACAAAATCATGAATGAAGGAGGAGAGATCACAACCAACACCAAAGAAATACAAACGATTATAAGAACGTAATCTGAGCAACCCTATGGCAGCATATTCCATAACCTGGAAGAAATGGGTGCATTCCTACAGATGTGTCAACTACCAAAACTGACCCAGGAAGAAAGAGAAAACCTGAACAGTCCTATAACCACGAAGGCAATTGAAGTAGTCATCAAAAACCTCCCAAGAAACCAAAGCCCAGGGCCAGATGGATTCCCAGGGGAATTCTATCCGACATTTAAAGAAGAATTAATACCTATTCTCCTGAAACTGTTCCAAACAATAGAAATGGAAGGAAAACTTCCAAACTCATTTTATGAGGCCACCATTACCTTGATCCCAAAACCAGACAAAGATCCCATCAAAAAAGAGTATTAGAGACCAATATCCTTGATGAACATCGATGCAAAAATTCTCACCAAAATACTAGCCAAGAGGATCCAACAGTACATGAAAAGGAGTATTCACCATGACCAAGTGGGATTTATCCCTGGGCTGCAAGGCTGGTTCAACATCCGCAAATCAATCAACGTGATAAAACACATTAACCAAAGAAAGAACAAGAATCATATGATCCTCTCAATAGATGCAGAAAAACCATTTGACAAAGTAAAGCACACTTTCTGGATCAAAACTCTTCAGAGTACAGGGACAGCGGGTACATACCTCAATATCATAAAACCCATCTACGAACAACCTACAGCGAATATCATTCTCAATGGGGAAAAGCTGAGATCTTTTCCCCTAAGGTCAGGAACGCGGCAGGGATAGCCACTCTCACCACTGCTATTCAACATAGTATTAGAAGTCCTAGCCACAGCAATCAGACAACAAAAAGAAATCCAAGGCATCCAAATCGGCAGAGAGGAAGTCAAACTCTCACTCTTTGCAGATGATATGATACTTTATGTGGAAAACCCAAAAAACTCCACCCCAAAACTGCTACAACTCACACAGCAATTCCGTCAAGTAGCAGGCTATAAAATCAATGCACAGACATCAGTGGCATTCCTATACACCAACAACAAGACAGAAGAGAGACAAATCAAGGAGTCGATCCCATTCACAACTGCACCCAAAACCAGAAGAGACCTAGGAATACATTGAACCCAAGAGGCAAAGGATCTGTACCCAGAAAACTACCAAATACTCAGGAAAGAAATTGAAGAAGACACAAAGAAACGGAAAAACGTTCCATGCTCATGGATTGGGAGAACCAACATTGTGAAGAGGTCAATGCTACCTAGAGCAATCTACACATGCAATGCAATCCCCATCAAAATACCATCCACTTTTTTCCAAGAAATGGAACAAATAATCCTAAGATTTGAATGGAACCAGAAGAGACCACGAATAGCCAGAGGAATATTGAGAAAGAAAAGCAAAGCTGGCGGCATCACAATTCTGGACTTCTAGCTCTATGACAAAGCTGTCATCATCAAGACAGTATGGTACTGGCACAAAAACAGATACATAGATCCATGGAACAGAATCGAGAGCCCAGAAATGGACCCTCAACTCTATGGTCAACTTATCTTTGACAGAGCAGGAAAGAATGTCCAATGGCAAAAAGAGAGTCTCTTCAACAACTGGAGTTGTGGAAATTGGACAGCCCCATGCAGGAGAATGACACTGGACCATTTCCTGACACCACACACAAAAATAGACTCCAAATGTTTGAAAGACCTCAGTGTGAGACAGGACTCCATCAAAATCCTAAAGGAGAACACAGGTAGCAAGCTCTTCGACCTCAGCCGCAGCAACTTCTTCCTACAAACATCACCAAAGGCACGGGAAGCCAGGGCAAAAATGAACTATTGGGATTTCATCAAGATAAAAACCTTTGGCACAGCAAAAGAAACAGTCCACAAAACCAAAACACAACCGACAGAATGGGAGAAATTATTTACGAATGACATATCAGATAAAGGGCTACTATCCAATATGTATAAAAACGTATCAAACTCAACACCCAAAGAACAAATAATCCAATCAAAAAATAGGCAGAAGACATGAACAGACATTTTTCCAAAGAAGATATCCAAATGGCCAACAGGCACAGGAAAAAGTGCTCAACACGGCTCGGCATCAGGGAAATCCACATCAAAACCTCAATGAGATACCCCCTCACACCCGTCAGAATGGCTCAAATGAACAAGTCAGGGAACGACAGAGGTTGGCGGGGATGTGGAGAAAGGGGAACCCTCCTACACTGGTGGTGGGAATGCAAGCTGGTGCAACCCCTCTGGAAAACAGGATGGAGGTTCCTCAAATAGTTGAAATTAGAGCTACCATCCGATCCAGCAATTGCACTCCTGGGTATTTACCCCAAAGATACAAATGTAGGGACCCGAAGCGGTACGTGCACACCATTGTTTATAGCAGCAATGTCCACAATAGCCAAACTGTTGAAAGAGCCAAAATGTCCATCGACAGATGAGTGGATAAAGAAGAAGTGGTATATATATACACAATGGAATATTACGCAGCCATCAAAAGGAATGAGATGTTGCCATGGACAACGACGTGGATGGAACTGGAGGGTCCGATGATTAGTGAAATAAGTCAATCTGAGAAAGACATGTATCATATGACCTCACTGATATGAGGAATTCTTAATCTCAGGAACAGAGTGAGGCTTGCTGGAGTGGTCGGGGGTGGGAGGGATGGGCTGGCTGGGTGATAGACATTGGGGAGGGTATGAGCTACGGTGAGCGCTGTGAATTGTGTAAGACTGTTGAATCACAGATCTCTACTTCTGAAACAAATAACGCAACATAATTTAAGAATAAAGGAAAAGAAGGAGATAGCAGGAGAGGAAGAATGAAGGGGAGTTAGTGAGAGGGGGAGACAGACCAGGAGAGATGATGGATTCTGAAAAAAAATCCGAGGTTTCTAGAGGGGAGGTGGGTCGGGGGATTGGTTAGCCTGGTGATGGGTATTAAAGAGGGCACATTCTGCATAGAGCACTGTGTGTTCGGAACAAACAATGAATCATGGGACACTACACCAAAACAAATGATGTAGTACATGGTGATTAACAAAGCAATAAAAAACAAAGAGTGTAATAAGAGATGAAGAAGGACACTATATCCTACTTAAAGGGTCTATCCAAGAAGTAGATCTAACAATTGTAAATGTCTATGCCCCGAACATGGGAGCATCCAATTATATAAGGCAATTTAGAAGAAAAGCAAAGAAAGACATTGACAACCATACAATCATAGTGGGGGACTTTAACACCCCCCTGACTGAAATGGCCAGATCATCTAAGCAAAAGATCAACAAGGAAATAAAGACTTTAAATGACACACTGGACCAAATGGACTTCACAGACATATTCAGAACGTTCCTTCCCGAAGCAACGGAATACACATTCTTCTCTAGGGCCCATGGAACGTTCTCCAGAATGGATCACATCCTAGGTCACAAATCAGGTCTCAACCGGTACCCAAAGATTGGGATCATTCCCTGCACATTTTCAGACCACAATGCTTTGAAACTAGAACTCAATCAGAAGAGGAAAGTCGGAAACAACTCAAATACATGGAGGCTAAAGAGCATCCTACGAAAGAATGAATGGGTCAACCAGGAAATTAAAGAAGAATTTAAAAATTCATGGAAACCAATGAAAATGAAAACACAACTGTCCAAAATCTTTGGGATACAGCCAAGGCAGTCCTGCGAGGAAAGTATATAGCAATACAAGCCTTTCTCAAGAAACATGAAAGGTCTCAAATACACACCCTAACCCTACACCTAAAGGAGCTGGAGAAAGAACGGCCAATAAAGCCTAAACCCAGCAGGAGAAGAGAAATCATGCAGATCAGAGCAGAAATCAATGAAATAGAACCCAAAAGAACAGTAGAACAGATCAACGGAACTAGGAGCTGGTTCTTTGAAAGAATTCACAAGATTGATACACCCCTGTCCAGGCTGATCAAAAAGAAAAGAGAAATGACCCAAATCAACAAAATCATGAATGAAGGAGGAGAGATCACAACCAACACCAAAGAAATACAAACGATTATAAGAACGTAATCTGAGCAACCCTATGGCAGCATATTCCATAACCTGGAAGAAATGGGTGCATTCCTAGAGATGTGTCAACTACCAAAACTGACCCAGGAAGAAAGAGAAAACCTGAACAGTCCTATAACCACGAAGGCAATTGAAGTAGTCATCAAAAACCTCCCAAGAAACCAAAGCCCAGGGCCAGATGGATTCCCAGGGGAATTCTATCCGACATTTAAAGAAGAATTAATACCTATTCTCCTGAAACTGTTCCAAACAATAGAAATGGAAGGAAAACTTCCAAACTCATTTTATGAGGCCACCATTACCTTGATCCCAAAGCCAGACAAAGATCCCATCAAAAAGGAGTATTAGAGACCAATATCCTTGATGAACATCGATGCAAAAATTCTCACCAAAATACTAGCCAAGAGGATCCAACAGTACATGAAAAGGAGTATTCACCATTACCAAGTGGGATTTATCCCTGGGCTGCAAGGCTGGTTCAACATCCGCAAATCAATCAACGTGATAAAACACATTAACCAAAGAAAGAACAAGAATCATATGATCCTCTCAATAGATGCAGAAAAACCATTTGACAAAGTAAAGCACACTTTCTGGATCAAAACTCTTCAGAGTACAGGGACAGCGGGTACATACCTCAATATCATAAAAGCCATCTACGAACAACCTACAGCGAATATCATTCTCAATGGGGAAAAGCTGAGATCTTTTCCCCTAAGGTCAGGAACGCGGCAGGGATAGCCACTCTCACCACTGCTATTCAACATAGTATTAGAAGTCCTAGCCACAGCAATCAGACAACAAAAAGAAATCCAAGGCATCCAAATCGGCAGAGAGGAAGTCAAACTCTCACTCTTTGCAGATGATATGATACTTTATGTGGAAAACCCAAAAGACTCCACCCCAAAACTGCTACAACTCACACAGCAATTCCGTCAAGTAGCAGGCTATAAAATCAATGCACAGAAATCAGTGGCATTCCTATACACCAACAACAAGACAGAAGAGAGACAAATCAAGGAGTCGATCCCATTCACAACTGCACCCAAAACCAGAAGAGACCTAGGAATAAATTGAACCCAAGAGGCAAAGGATCTGTACCCCGAAAACTACCAAATACTCAGGAAAGAAATTGAAGAAGACACAAAGAAACGGAAAAACGTTCCATGCTCATGGATTGGGAGAACCAACATTGTGAAGAGGTCAATGCTACCTAGAGCAATCTACACATGCAATGCAATCCCCGTCAAAATACCATCCACTTTTTTCCAACAAATGGAACTAATAATCCTAAGATTTGAATGGAACCAGAAGAGACCACAAATAGCCAGAGGAATATTGAGAAAGAAAAGCAAAGCTGGCGGCATCACAATTCTGGACTTCCAGCTCTATGACAAAGCTGTCATCATCAAGACAGTATGGTACTGGCACAAAAACAGACACATAGATCCATGGAACAGAATCGAGAGCCCAGAAATGGACCCTCAACTCTATGGTCAACTTATCTTTGACAGAGCAGGAAAGAATGTCCAATGGCAAAAAGAGAGTCTCTTCAACAACTGGAGTTGTGGAAATGGGACAGCCCCATGCAGAAGAATGACACTGGAACATTTCCTGACACCACACACAAAAATAGACTCCAAATGTTTGAAAGACCTCAGTGTGAGACAGGACTCCATCAAAATCCTAAAGGAGAACACAGGTAGCAAGCTCTTCGACCTCAGCCGCAGCAACTTCTTCCTACAAACATCACAAAAGGCACGGGAAGCCAGGGCAAAAATGAACTATTGGGATTTCATCAAGATAATAACCTTTGGCACAGCAAAAGAAACAGTCCACAAAACCAAAACACAACCGACAGAATGGGAGAAATTATTTACGAATGACATATCAGATAAAGGGCTACTATCCAATATGTATAAAAACGTATCAAACTCAACACCCAAAGAACAAATAATCCAATCAAAAAATAGGCAGAAGACATGAACAGACATTTTTCCAAAGAAGACATCCAAATGGCCAACAGGCACAGGAAAAAGTGCTCAACACGGCTCGGCATCAGGGAAATCCACATCAAAACCTCAATGAGATACCCTCTCACACCCGTCAGAATGGCTCAAATGAACAAGTCAGGGAACGATAGAGGTTGGCGGGGATGTGGAGAAAGGGGAACCCTCCTACACTGGTGGTGGGAATGCAAGCTGGGGCAACCCCTCTGGAAAACAGGATGGAGGTTCCTCAAATAGTTGAAATTAGAGCTACCATCCGATCCAGCAATTGCACTCCTGGGTATTTACCCCAAAGATACAAATGTAGGGACCCGAAGCGGTACGTGCACCCCATTGTTTATAGCAGCAATGTCCACAGTAGCCAAACTGTTGAAAGAGCCAAGATGTCCATCGACAGATGAGTGGATAAAGAAGAGGTGGTATATATATACACAATGGAATATTACGCAGCCATCAAAAGGAATGAGATGTTGCCATGGACAACGACGTGGATGGAAGTGGAGGGTCCGATGATTAGTGAAATAAGTCAATCAGAGAAAGACATGTATCATATGACCTCACTGATATGAGGAATTCTTAATCTCAGGAACAGAGTGAGGCTTGCTGGAGTGGTCGGGGGTGGGAGGGATGGGCTGGCTGGGTGATAGACATTGGGGAGGGTATGAGCTACGGTGAGCGCTGTGAATTGTTTAAGACTGTTGAATCACAGATCTCTACTTCTGAAACAAATAACGCATCATATTTTAAGAATAAAGGAAAAGAAGGAGATAGCAGGAGAGGAAGAATGAAGGGGAGTTAGTGAGAGGGGGAGACAGACCAGGAGAGATGATGGATTCTGAAAAAAAATCCGAGGTTTCTAGAGGGGAGGTGGGTCGGGGGATTGGTTAGCCTGGTGATGGGTATTAAAGAGGGCACATTCTGCATGGAGCACTGTGTGTTCGGAACAAACAATGAATCATGGGACACTACACCAAAACAAATGATGTAGTACATGGTGATTAACAAAGCAATAAAAAACAAAGACTGTAATAAGAGATGAAGAAGGACACTATATCCTACTTAAAGGGTCTATCCAAGAAGAAGATCTAACAATTGTAAATGTCTATGCCCCGAACATGGGAGCATCCAATTATATAAGGCAATTTAGAAGAAAAGCAAAGAAAGACAGTGACAACCATACAATCATAGTGGGGGACTTTAACACCCCACTGACTGAAATGGCCAGATCATCTAAGCAAAAGTTCAACAAGGAAATAAAGACTTTAAATGACACACTGGACCAAATGGACTTCACAGACATATTCAGAACGTTCCATCCCGAAGCAACGGAATACACATTCTTCTCTAGGGCCCATGGGACGTTCTCCAGAATGGATCACATCCTAGGTCACAAATCAGGTCTCAACCGGTACCCAAAGATTGGGATCATTCCCTGCACATTTTCAGACCACAATGCTTTGAAACTAGAACTCAATCACAAGAGGAAAGTCGGAAAGAACTCCAATACATGGAGGCTAAGAGCATCCTACGAAAGAATGAATGGGTCAACCAGGAAATTAAAGAAGAATTTAAAAATTCATGGAAACCAATGAAAATGAAAACACAACTGTCCAAAATCTTTGGGATACAGCCAAGGCAGTCCTGCGAGGAAAGTATATAGCAATACAAGTCTTTCTCAAGAAACATGAAAGGTCTCAAATGCACACCCTAACCCTACACCTAAAGGAGCTGGAGAAAGAACGGCCAATAAAGCCTAAACCCAGCAGGAGAAGAGAAATCATGCAGATCAGAGCAGAAATCAATGAAATAGAACCCAAAAGAACAGTAGAACAGATCAACGGAACTAGGAGCTGGTTCTTTGAAAGAATTCACAAGATTGATACACCCCTGTCCAGGCTGATCAAAAAGAAAAGAGAAATGACCCAAATCAACAAAATCATGAATGAAGGAGGAGAGATCACAACCAACACCAAAGAAATACAAACGATTATAAGAACGTAATCTGAGCAACCCTAGGGCAGCATATTCCATAACCTGGAAGAAATGGGTGCATTCCTAGAGATGTGTCAACTACCAAAACTGACCCAGGAAGAAAGAGAAAACCTGAACAGTCCTATAACCACGAAGGCAATTGAAGTAGTCATCAAAAACCTCCCAAGAACCCAAAGCCCAGGGCCAGATGGATTCCCAGGGGAATTCTATCCGACATTTAAAGAAGAATTAATACCTATTCTCCTGAAACTGTTCCAAACAATAGAAATGGAAGGAAAACTTCCAAACTCATTTTATGAGGCCACCATTACCTTGATCCCAAAACCAGACAAAGATCCCATCAAAAAGGAGTATTAGAGACCAATATCCTTGATGAACATCGATGCAAAAATTCTCACCAAAATACTAGCCAAGAGGACCCAACAGTACATGAAAAGGAGTATTCACCATGACCAAGTGGGATTTATCCCTGGGCTGCAAGGCTGGTTCAACATCCGCAAATCAATCAACGTGATAAAACACATTAACCAAAGAAAGAACAAGAATCATATGATCCTCTCAATAGATGCAGAAAAACCATTTGACAAAGTAAAGCACACTTTCTGGATCAAAACTCTTCAGAGTACAGGGACAGCGGGTACATACCTCAATATCATAAAAGCCATCTACGAACAACCTACAGCGAATATCATTCTCAATGGGGAAAAGCTGAGATCTTTTCCCCTAAGGTCAGGAACGCGGCAGGGATAGCCACTCTCACCACTGCTATTCAACATAGTATTAGAAGTCCTAGCCACAGCAATCAGACAACAAAAAGAAATCAAAGGCATCCAAATCGGCAGAGAGGAAGTCAAACTCTCACTCTTTGCAGATGATATGATACTTTATGTGGAAAACCCAAAAGACTCCACCCCAAAACTGCTACAACTCACACAGCAATTCCGTCAGGTAGCAGGCTATAAAATCAATGCACAGAAATCAGTGGCATTCCTATACACCAACAACAAGACAGAAGAGAGACAAATCAAGGAATCGATCCCATTCACAACTGCACCCAAAACCAGAAGAGACCTAGGAATACATTGAACCCAAGAGGCAAAGGATCTGTACTCAGAAAACTACCAAATACTCAGGAAAGAATTTGAAGAAGACACAAAGAAACGGAAAAACGTTCCATGCTCATGGATTGGGAGAACCAACATTGTGAAGAGGTCAATGCTACCTAGAGCAATCTACACATGCAATGCAATCCCCATCAAAATACCATCCACTTTTGTCCAAGAAATGGAACAAATAATCCTAAGATTTGAATGGAACCAGAAGAGACCACGAATAGCCAGAGGAATATTGAGAAAGAAAAGCAAAGCTGGCGGCATCACAATTCTGGACTTCCAGCTCTATGACAAAGCTGTCATCATCAAGACAGTATGGTACTGGCACAAAAACAGACAGATAGATCCATGGAACAGAATCGAGAGCCCAGAAATGGACCCTCAACTCTATGGTCAACTTATCTTTGACAGAGCAGGAAAGAATGTCTAATGGCAAAAAGAGAGTCTCTTCCACAACTGGAGTTGTGGAAATTGGACAGCCCCATGCAGAAGAATGACACTGGACCATTTCCTGACACCACACACAAAAATAGACTCCAAATGTTTGAAAGACCTCAGTGTGAGACAAGACTCCATCAAAATCCTAAAGGAGAACACAGGTAGCAAGCTCTTCGACCTCAGCCGCAGCAACTTCTTCCTACAAACATCACCAAAGGCACGGGAATCCAGGGCAAAAAGGAACTATTGGGATTTCATCAAGATAAAAACCTTTGGCACAGCAAAAGAAACAGTCCACAAAACCAAAAGACAACCGACAGAATGGGAGAAATTATTTACGAATGACATATCAGATAAAGGGCTACTATCCAATATGTATAAAAACGTATCAAACTCAACACCCAAAGAACAAATAATCCAATCAAAAAATAGGCAGAAGTCAT
Organism: Eumetopias jubatus; assembly: GCF_037043125.1. NCBI lineage: Eukaryota > Metazoa > Chordata > Mammalia > Carnivora > Otariidae > Eumetopias > Eumetopias jubatus. The sequence continues at coordinate 978,603 of NW_028274859.1, forward strand.
GAACAGAGATTTTTCCAAAGAAGACATCCAAATGGCCAACAGGCACAGGAAAAAGTGCTCAACACGGCTCGGCATCAGGGAAATCCACATCAAAACCTCAATGAGATACCCTCTCACACCCGTCAGAATGGCTCAAATGAACAAGTCAGGGAACGACAGAGATTGGCGGGGATGTGGATAAAGGGGAACCCTCCTACACTGGTGGTGGGAATGCAAGCTGGGGCAACCCCTCTGGAAAACAGGATGGAGGTTCCTCAAATAGTTGAAATTAGAGCTACCATCCGATCCAGCAATTGCACTCCTGGGTATTTACCCCAAAGATACAAATGTAGGGACCCGAAGCGGTACGTGCACCCCATTTTTTATAGCAGCAATGTCCACAGTAGCCAAACTGTTGAAAGAGCCAAGATGTCCATCGACAGATGAGTGGATAAAGAAGAGGTGGTATATATATACACAATTGAATATTACGCAGCCATCAAAAGGAATGAGATGTTGCCATGGACAACGACGTGGATGGAACTGGAGGGTCCGATGATTAGTGAAATAAGTCAATCAGAGAAAGACATGTATCATATGACCTCACTGATATGAGGAATTCTTAATCTCAGGAACAGAGTGAGGCTTGCTGGAGTGGTCGGGGGTGGGAGGGATGGGCTGGCTGGGTGATAGACATTGGGGAGGGTATGAGCTACGGTGAGCGCTGTGAATTGTGTAAGACTGTTGAATCACAGATCTCTACTTCTGAAACAAATAACGCATCATATTTTAAGAATAAAGGAAAAGAAGGAGATAGCAGGAGAGGAAGAATGAAGGGGAGTTAGTGAGAGGGGGAGACAGACCAGGAGAGATGATGGATTCTGAAAAAAAATCCGAGGTTTCTAGAGGGGAGGTGGGTCGGGGGATTGGTTAGCCTGGTGATGGGTATTAAAGAGGGCACATTCTGCATGGAGCACTGTGTGTTCGGAACAAACAATGAATCATGGGACACTACACCAAAACAAATGATGTAGTACATGGTGATTAACAAAGCAATAAAAAACAAAGACTGCAATAAGAGATGAAGAAGGACACTATATCCTACTTAAAGGGTCTATCCAAGAAGAAGATCTAACAATTGTAAATGTGTATGCCCCGAACATGGGAGCATCCAATTATATAAGGCAATTTAGAAGAAAAGCAAAGAAAGACAGTGTCAACCATACAATCATAGTGGGGGACTTTAACACCCCCCTGACTGAAATGGCCAGATCATCTAAGCAAAAGATCAACAAGTAAATAAAGACTTTAAATGACACACTGGACCAAATGGACTTCACAGACATATTCAGAACGTTCCATCCCGAAGCAACGGAATACACATTCTTCTCTAGGGCCCATGGGACGTTCTCCAGAATGGATCACATCCTAGGTCACAAATCAGGTCTCAACCGGTACCCAAAGATTGGGATCATTCCCTGCACATTTTCAGACCACAATGCTTTGAAACTAGAACTCAATCACAAGAGGAAAGTCGGAAAGAACTCAAATACATGGAGGCTAAAGAGCATCCTACGAAAGAATGAATGGGTCAACCAGGAAATTAAAGAAGAATTTAAAAATTCATGGAAACCAATGAAAATGAAAACACAACTGTCCAAAATCTTTGGGATACAGCCAAGGCAGTCCTGCGAGGAAAGTATATAGCAATACAAGCCTTTCTCAAGAAACATGAAAGGTCTCAAATACACACCCTAACCCTACACCTAAAGGAGCTGGAGAAAGAACGGCCAATAAAGCCTAAACCCAGCAGGAGAAGAGAAATCATGCAGATCAGAGAGAAATCAATGAAATAGAACCCAAAAGAACAGTAGAACAGATCAACGGAACTAGGAGCTGGTTCTTTGAAAGAATTCACAAGATTGATACACCCCTGTCCAGGCTGATCAAAAAGAAAAGAGAAATGACCCAAATCAACAAAATCATGAATGAAGGAGGAGAGATCACAACCAACACCAAAGAAATACAAACGATTATAAGAACGTAATCTGAGCAACCCTATGGCAGCATATTCCATAACCTGGAAGAAATGGGTGCATTCCTAGAGATGTGTCAACTACCAAAACTGACCCAGGAAGAAAGAGAAAACCTGAACAGACCTATAACCACGAAGGCAATTGAAGTAGTCATCAAAAACCTCCCAAGAACCCAAAGCCCAGGGCCAGATGGATTCCCAGGGGAATTCTATCCGACATTTAAAGAAGAATTAATACCTATTCTCCTGAAACTGTTCCAAACAATAGAAATGGAAGGAAAACTTCCAAACTCATTTTATGAGGCCACCATTACCTTGATCCCAAAACCAGACAAAGATCCCATCAAAAAGGAGTATTAGAGAACAATATCCTTGATGAACATCGATGCAAAAATTCTCACCAAAATACTAGCCAAGAGGACCCAACAGTACATGAAAAGGAGTATTCACCATGACCAAGTGGGATTTATCCCTGGGCTGCAAGGCTGGTTCAACATCCGCAAATCAATCAACGTGATAAAACACATTAACCAAAGAAAGAACAAGAATCATATGATCCTCTCAATAGAGGCAGAAAAACCATTTGACAAAGTAAAGCACACTTTCTGGATCAAAACTCTTCAGAGTACAGGGACAGCGGGTACATACCTCAATATCATAAAAGCCATCTACGAACAACCTACAGCGAATATCATTCTCAATGGGGAAAAGCTGAGATCTTTTCCCCTAAGGTCAGGAACGCGGCAGGGATAGCCACTCTCACCACTGCTATTCAACATAGTATTAGAAGTCCTAGCCACAGCAATCAGACAACAAAAAGAAATCCAAGGCATCCAAATCGGCAGAGAGGAAGTCAAACTCTCACTCTTTGCAGATGATATGATACTTTATGTGGAAAACCCAAAAGACTCCACCCCAAAACTGCTACAACTCACACAGCAATTCCGTCAAGTAGCAGGCTATAAAATCAATGCACAGAAATCAGTGGCATTCCTATACACCAACAACAAGACAGAAGAGAGACAAATCAAGGAGTCGATCCCATTCACAAATGCACCCAAAACCAGAAGAGACCTAGGAATACATTGAACCCAAGAGGCAAAGGATCTGTACTCAGAAAACTACCAAATACTCAGGAAAGAAATTGAAGAAGACACAAAGAAACGGAAAAACGTTCCATGCTCATGGATTGGGAGAACCAACATTGTGAAGAGGTCAATGCTACCTAGAGCAATCTACACATGCAATGCAATCCCCATCAAAATACCATCCACTTTTTTCCAAGAAATGGAACAAATAATCCTAAGATTTGAATGGAACCAGAAGAGACCACGAATAGCCAGAGGAATATTGAGAAAGAAAAGCAAAGCTGGCGGCATCACAATTCTGGACTTCCAGCTCTATGACAAAGCTGTCATCATCAAGACAGTATGGTACTGGCACAAAAACAGACAGATAGATCCATGGAACAGAATCGAGAGCCCAGAAATGGACCCTCAACTCTATGGTCAACTTATCTTTGACAGAGCAGGAAAGAATGTCCAATGGCAAAAAGAGAGTCTCTTCCACAACTGGAGTTGTGGAAATTGGACAGCCCCATGCAGAAGAATGACACTGGACCATTTCCTGACACCACACACAAAAATAGACTCCAAATGTTTGAAAGACCTCAGTGTGAGACAGGACTCCATCAAAATCCTAAAGGAGAACACAGGTAGCAAGCTCTTCGACCTCAGCCGCAGCAACTTCTTCCTACAAACATCACCAAAGGCACGGGAATCCAGGGCAAAAAGGAACTATTGGGATTTCATCAAGATAAAAACCTTTGGCACAGCAAAAGAAACAGTCCACAAAACCAAAAGACAACCGACAGAATGGGAGAAATTATTTAAGAATGACATATCAGATAAAGGGCTACTATCCAATATGTATAAAAACGTATCAAACTCAACACCCAAAGAACAAATAATCCAATCAAAAAATAGGCAGAAGGCATGAACAGACATTTTTCCAAAGAAGACATCCAAATGGCCAACAGGCACAGGAAAAAGTGCTCAACACGGCTCGGCATCAGCGAAATCCACATCAAAACCTCAATGAGATACCCCCTCACACCCGTCAGAATGGCTCAAATGAACAAGTCAGGGAACGACAGAGGTTGGCGGGGATGTGGAGAAAGGGGAACCCTCCTACACTGGTGGTGGGAATGCAAGCTGGGGCAACCCCTCTGGAAAACAGGATGGAGGTTCCTCAAATAGTTGAAATTAGAGCTACCATCCGATCCAGCAATTGCACTCCTGGGTATTTACCCCAAAGATACAAATGTAGGGACCCGAAGCGGTACGTGCACCCCATTGTTTATAGCAGCAATGTCCACAATAGCCAAACAGTTGAAAGAGCCAAGATGTCCATCGACAGATGAGTGGATAAAGAAGAGGTGGTATATATATACACAATGGAATATTACGCAGCCATTAAAAGGAATGAGATGTTGCCATGGACAACGACGTGGATGGAAGTGGAGGGTCCGATGATTAGTGAAATAAGTCAATCAGAGAAAGACATGTATCATATGACCTCACTGATATGAGGAATTCTTAATCTCAGGAACAGAGTGAGGCTTGCTGGAGTGGTCGGGGGTGGGAGGGATGGGCTGGCTGGGTGATAGACATTGGGGAGGGTATGAGCTACGGTGAGCGCTGTGAATTGTGTAAGACTGTTGAATCACAGATCTCTACTTCTGAAACAAATAACGCAACATATTTTAAGAATAAAGGAAAAGAAGGAGATACCAGGAGAGGAAGAATGAAGGGGAGTTAGTGAGAGGGGGAGACAGACCAGGAGAGATGATGGATTCTGAAAAAAAATCCGAGGTTTCTAGAGGGGAGGTGGGTCGGGGGATTGGTTAGCCTGGTGATGGGTATTAAAGAGGGCACATTCTGCATGGAGCACTGTGTGTTCGGAACAAACAATGAATCATGGGACACTACACCAAAACAAATGATGTAGTACATGGTGATTAACAAAGCAATAAAAAACAAAGACTGTAATAAGAGATGAAGAAGGACACTATATCCTACTTAAAGGGTCTATCCAAGAAGAAGATCTAACAATTGTAAATGTCTATGCCCCGAACATGGGAGCATCCAATTATATAAGGCAATTTAGAAGAAAAGCAAAGAAAGACATTGACAACCATACAATCAGAGTGGGGGACTTTAACACCCCCCTGACTGAAATGGCCAGATCATCTAAGCAAAAGATCAACAAGGAAATAAAGACTTTAAATGACACACTGGACCAAATGGACTTCACAGACATATTCAGAACGTTCCATCCCGAAGCAACGGAATACACATTCTTCTCTAGGGCCCATGGAACGTTCTCCAGAATGGATCACATCCTAGGTCACAAATCAGGTCTCAACCGGTACCCAAAGATTGGGATCATTCCCTGCACATTTTCAGACCACAATGCTTTGAAACTAGAACTCAATCGCAAGAGGAAAGTCGGAAAGAACTCAAATACATGGAGGCTAAAGAGCATCCTACGAAAGAATGAATGGGTCAACCAGGAAATTAAAGAAGAATTTAAAAATTCATGGAAACCAATGAAAATGAAAACACAACTGTCCAAAATCTTTGGGATACAGCCAAGGCAGTCCTGCGAGGAAAGTATATAGCAATACAAGCCTTTCTCAAGAAACATGAAAGGTCTCAAATACACACCCTAACCCTACACCTAAAGGAGCTGGAGAAAGAACGGCCAATAAAGCCTAAACCCAGCAGGAGAAGATAAATCATGCAGATCAGAGCAGAAATCAATGAAATAGAACCCAAAAGAACAGTAGAACAGATCAACGGAACTAGGAGCTGGTTCTTTGAAAGAATTCACAAGATTGATACACCCCTGTCCAGGCTGATCAAAAAGAAAAGAGAAATGACCCAAATCAACAAAATCATGAATGAAGGAGGAGAGATCACAACCAACACCAAAGAAATACAAACGATTATAAGAACGTAATCTGAGCAACCCTATGGCAGCATATTCCATAACCTGGAAGAAATGGGTGCATTCCTAGAGATGTGTCAACTACCAAACCTGACCCAGGAAGAAAGAGAAAACCTGAACAGTCCTATAACCACGAAGGCAATTGAAGTAGTCATCAAAAACCTCCCAAGAAACCAAAGCCCAGGGCCAGATGGATTCCCAGGGGAATTCTATCCGACATTTAAAGAAGAATTAATACCTATTCTCCTGAAACTGTTCCAAACAATAGAAATGGAAGGAAAACTTCCAAACTCATTTTATGAGGCCACCATTACCTTGATCCCAAAACCAGACAAAGATCCCATCAAAAAAGAGTATTAGAGACCAATATCCTTGATGAACATCGATGCAAAAATTCTCACCAAAATACTAGCCAAGAGGATCCAACAGTACATGAAAAGGAGTATTCACCATGACCAAGTGGGATTTATCCCTGGGCTGCAAGGCTGGTTCAACATCCGCAAATCAATCAACGTGATAAAACACATTAACCAAAGAAAGAACAAGAATCATATGATCCTCTCAATAGATGCAGAAAAACCATTTGACAAAGTAAAGCACACTTTCTGGATCAAAACTCTTCAGAGTACAGGGACAGCGGGTACATACCTCAATATCATAAAACCCATCTACGAACAACCTACAGCGAATATCATTCTCAATGGGGAAAAGCTGAGATCTTTTCCCCTAAGGTCAGGAACGCGGCAGGGATAGCCACTCTCACCACTGCTATTCAACATAGTATTAGAAGTCCTAGCCACAGCAATCAGACAACAAAAAGAAATCCAAGGCATCCAAATCGGCAGAGAGGAAGTCAAACTCTCACTCTTTGCAGATGATATGATACTTTATGTGGAAAACCCAAAAAACTCCACCCCAAAACTGCTACAACTCACACAGCAATTCCGTCAAGTAGCAGGCTATAAAATCAATGCACAGACATCAGTGGCATTCCTATACACCAACAACAAGACAGAAGAGAGACAAATCAAGGAGTCGATCCCATTCACAACTGCACCCAAAACCAGAAGAGACCTAGGAATACATTGAACCCAAGAGGCAAAGGATCTGTACCCAGAAAACTACCAAATACTCAGGAAAGAAATTGAAGAAGACACAAAGAAACGGAAAAACGTTCCATGCTCATGGATTGGGAGAACCAACATTGTGAAGAGGTCAATGCTACCTAGAGCAATCTACACATGCAATGCAATCCCCATCAAAATACCATCCACTTTTTTCCAAGAAATGGAACAAATAATCCTAAGATTTGAATGGAACCAGAAGAGACCACGAATAGCCAGAGGAATATTGAGAAAGAAAAGCAAAGCTGGCGGCATCACAATTCTGGACTTCTAGCTCTATGACAAAGCTGTCATCATCAAGACAGTAGGGTACTGGCACAAAAACAGATACATAGATCCATGGAACAGAATCGAGAGCCCAGAAATGGACCCTCAACTCTATGGTCAACTTATCTTTGACAGAGCAGGAAAGAATGTCCAATGGCAAAAAGAGAGTCTCTTCAACAACTGGAGTTGTGGAAATTGGACAGCCCCATGCAGAAGAATGACACTGGACCATTTCCTGACACCACACACAAAAATAGACTCCAAATGTTTGAAAGACCTCAGTGTGAGACAGGACTCCATCAAAATCCTAAAGGAGAACACAGGTAGCAAGCTCTTCGACCTCAGCCGCAGCAACTTCTTCCTACAAACATCACCAAAGGCACGGGAAGCCAGGGCAAAAATGAACTATTGGGATTTCATCAAGATAAAAACCTTTGGCACAGCAAAAGAAACAGTCCACAAAACCAAAACACAACCGACAGAATGGGAGAAATTATTTACGAATGACATATCAGATAAAGGGCTACTATCCAATATGTATAAAAACGTATCAAACTCAACACCCAAAGAACAAATAATCCAAACAAAAAATAGGCAGAAGACATGAACAGACATTTTTCCAAAGAAGATATCCAAATGGCCAACAGGCACAGGAAAAAGTGCTCAACACGGCTCGGCATCAGGGAAATCCACATCAAAACCTCAATGAGATACCCCCTCACACCCGTCAGAATGGCTCAAATGAACAAGTCAGGGAACGACAGAGGTTGGCGGGGATGTGGAGAAAGGGGAACCCTCCTACACTGGTGGTGGGAATGCAAGCTGGTGCAACCCCTCTGGAAAACAGGATGGAGGTTCCTCAAATAGTTGAAATTAGAGCTACCATCCGATCCAGCAATTGCACTCCTGGGTATTTACCCCAAAGATACAAATGTAGGGACCCGAAGCGGTACGTGCACACCATTGTTTATAGCAGCAATGTCCACAATAGCCAAACTGTTGAAAGAGCCAAGATGTCCATCGACAGATGAGTGGATAAAGAAGAAGTGGTATATATATACACAATGGAATATTACGCAGCCATCAAAAGGAATGAGATGTTGCCATGGACAACGACGTGGATGGAACTGGAGGGTCCGATGATTAGTGAAATAAGTCAATCTGAGAAAGACATGTATCATATGACCTCACTGATATGAGGAATTCTTAATCTCAGGAACAGAGTGAGGCTTGCTGGAGTGGTCGGGGGTGGGAGGGATGGGCTGGCTGGGTGATAGACATTGGGGAGGGTATGAGCTACGGTGAGCGCTGTGAATTGTGTAAGACTGTTGAATCACAGATCTCTACTTCTGAAACAAATAACGCAACATAATTTAAGAATAAAGGAAAAGAAGGAGATAGCAGGAGAGGAAGAATGAAGGGGAGTTAGTGAGAGGGGGAGACAGACCAGGAGAGATGATGGATTCTGAAAAAAAATCCGAGGTTTCTAGAGGGGAGGTGGGTCGGGGGATTGGTTAGCCTGGTGATGGGTATTAAAGAGGGCACATTCTGCATGGAGCACTGTGTGTTCGGAACAAACAATGAATCATGGGACACTACACCAAAACAAATGATGTAGTACATGGTGATTAACAAAGCAATAAAAAAGAAAGAGTGTAATAAGAGATGAAGAAGGACACTATATCCTACTTAAAGGGTCTATCCAAGAAGAAGATCTAACAATTGTAAATGTCTATGCCCCGAACATGGGAGCATCCAATTATATAAGGCAATTTAGAAGAAAAGCAAAGAAAGACATTGACAACCATACAATCATAGTGGGGGACTTTAACACCCCCCTGACTGAAATGGCCAGATCATCTAAGCAAAAGATCAACAAGGAAATAAAGACTTTAAATGACACACTGGACCAAATGGACTTCACAGACATATTCAGAACGTTCCTTCCCGAAGCAACGGAATACACATTCTTCTCTAGGGCCCATGGAACGTTCTCCAGAATGGATCACATCCTAGGTCACAAATCAGGTCTCAACCGGTACCCAAAGATTGGGATCATTCCCTGCACATTTTCAGACCACAATGCTTTGAAACTAGAACTCAATCAGAAGAGGAAAGTCGGAAACAACTCAAATACATGGAGGCTAAAGAGCATCCTACGAAAGAATGAATGGGTCAACCAGGAAATTAAAGAAGAATTTAAAAATTCATGGAAACCAATGAAAATGAAAACACAACTGTCCAAAATCTTTGGGATACAGCCAAGGCAGTCCTGCGAGGAAAGTATATAGCAATACAAGCCTTTCTCAAGAAACATGAAAGGTCTCAAATACACACCCTAACCCTACACCTAAAGGAGCTGGAGAAAGAACGGCCAATAAAGCCTAAACCCAGCAGGAGAAGAGAAATCATGCAGATCAGAGCAGAAATCAATGAAATAGAACCCAAAAGAACAGTAGAACAGATCAACGGAACTAGGAGCTGGTTCTTTGAAAGAATTCACAAGATTGATACACCCCTGTCCAGGCTGATCAAAAAGAAAAGAGAAATGACCCAAATCAACAAAATCATGAATGAAAGAGGAGAGATCACAACCAACACCAAAGAAATACAAGCGATTATAAGAACGTAATCTGAGCAACCCTATGGCAGCATATTCCATAACCTGGAAGAAATGGGTGCATTCCTAGAGATGTGTCAACTACCAAAACTGACCCAGGAAGAAAGAGAAAACCTGAACAGTCCTATAACCACGAAGGCAATTGAAGTAGTCATCAAAAACCTCCCAAGAAACCAAAGCCCAGGGCCAGATGGATTCCCAGGGGAATTCTATCCGACATTTAAAGAAGAATTAATACCTATTCTCCTGAAACTGTTCCAAACAATAGAAATGGAAGGAAAACTTCCAAACTCATTTTATGAGGCCACCATTACCTTGATCCCAAAGCCAGACAAAGATCCCATCAAAAAGGAGTATTAGAGACCAATATCCTTGATGAACATCGATGCAAAAATTCTCACCAAAATACTAGCCAAGAGGATCCAACAGTACATGAAAAGGAGTATTCACCATGACCAAGTGGGATTTATCCCTGGGCTGCAAGGCTGGTTCAACATCCGCAAATCAATCAACGTGATAAAACACATTAACCAAAGAAAGAACAAGAATCATATGATCCTCTCAATAGATGCAGAAAAACCATTTGACAAAGTAAAGCACACTTTCTGGATCAAAACTCTTCAGAGTACAGGGACAGCGGGTACATACCTCAATATCATAAAAGCCATCTACGAACAACCTACAGCGAATATCATTCTCAATGGGGAAAAGCTGAGATCTTTTCCCCTAAGGTCAGGAACGCGGCAGGGATAGCCACTCTCACCACTGCTATTCAACATAGTATTAGAAGTCCTAGCCACAGCAATCAGACAACAAAAAGAAATCCAAGGCATCCAAATCGGCAGAGAGGAAGTCAAACTCTCACTCTTTGCAGATGATATGATACTTTATGTGGAAAACCCAAAAGACTCCACCCCAAAACTGCTACAACTCACACAGCAATTCCGTCAAGTAGCAGGCTATAAAATCAATGCACAGAAATCAGTGGCATTCCTATACACCAACAACAAGACAGAAGAGAGACAAATCAAGGAGTCGATCCCATTCACAACTGCACCCAAAACCAGAAGAGACCTAGGAATAAATTGAACCCAAGAGGCAAAGGATCTGTACCCCGAAAACTACCAAATACTCAGGAAAGAAATTGAAGAAGACACAAAGAAACGGAAAAACGTTCCATGCTCATGGATTGGGAGAACCAACATTGTGAAGAGGTCAATGCTACCTAGAGCAATCTACACATGCAATGCAATCCCCGTCAAAATACCATCCACTTTTTTCCAACAAATGGAACTAATAATCCTAAGATTTGAATGGAACCAGAAGAGACCACAAATAGCCAGAGGAATATTGAGAAAGAAAAGCAAAGCTGGCGGCATCACAATTCTGGACTTCCAGCTCTATGACAAAGCTGTCATCATCAAGACAGTATGGTACTGGCACAAAAACAGACACATAGATCCATGGAACAGAATCGAGAGCCCAGAAATGGACCCTCAACTCTATGGTCAACTTATCTTTGACAGAGCAGGAAAGAATGTCCAATGGCAAAAAGAGAGTCTCTTCAACAACTGGAGTTGTGGAAATGGGACAGCCCCATGCAGAAGAATGACACTGGAACATTTCCTGACACCACACACAAAAATAGACTCCAAATGTTTGAAAGACCTCAGTGTGAGACAGGACTCCATCAAAATCCTAAAGGAGAACACAGGTAGCAAGCTCTTCGACCTCAGCCGCAGCAACTTCTTCCTACAAACATCACAAAAGGCACGGGAAGCCAGGGCAAAAATGAACTATTGGGATTTCATCAAGATAATAACCTTTGGCACAGCAAAAGAAACAGTCCACAAAACCAAAACACAACCGACAGAATGGGAGAAATTATTTACGAATGACATATCAGATAAAGGGCTACTATCCAATATGTATAAAAACGTATCAAACTCAACACCCAAAGAACAAATAATCCAATCAAAAAATAGGCAGAAGACATGAACAGACATTTTTCCAAAGAAGACATCCAAATGGCCAACAGGCACAGGAAAAAGTGCTCAACACGGCTCGGCATCAGGGAAATCCACATCAAAACCTCAATGAGATACCCTCTCACACCCGTCAGAATGGCTCAAATGAACAAGTCAGGGAACGATAGAGGTTGGCGGGGATGTGGAGAAAGGGGAACCCTCCTACACTGGTGGTGGGAATGCAAGCTGGGGCAACCCCTCTGGAAAACAGGATGGAGGTTCCTCAAATAGTTGAAATTAGAGCTACCATCCGATCCAGCAATTGCACTCCTGGGTATTTACCCCAAAGATACAAATGTAGGGACCCGAAGCGGTACGTGCACCCCATTGTTTATAGCAGCAATGTCCACAGTAGCCAAACTGTTGAAAGAGCCAAGATGTCCATCGACAGATGAGTGGATAAAGAAGAGGTGGTATATATATACACAATGGAATATTACGCAGCCATCAAAAGGAATGAGATGTTGCCATGGACAACGACGTGGATGGAAGTGGAGGGTCCGATGATTAGTGAAATAAGTCAATCAGAGAAAGACATGTATCATATGACCTCACTGATATGAGGAATTCTTAATCTCAGGAACAGAGTGAGGCTTGCTGGAGTGGTCGGGGGTGGGAGGGATGGGCTGGCTGGGTGATAGACATTGGGGAGGGTATGAGCTACGGTGAGCGCTGTGAATTGTTTAAGACTGTTGAATCACAGATCTCTACTTCTGAAACAAATAACGCATCATATTTTAAGAATAAAGGAAAAGAAGGAGATAGCAGGAGAGGAAGAATGAAGGGGAGTTAGTGAGAGGGGGAGACAGACCAGGAGAGATGATGGATTCTGAAAAAAAATCCGAGGTTTCTAGAGGGGAGGTGGGTCGGGGGATTGGTTAGCCTGGTGATGGGTATTAAAGAGGGCACATTCTGCATGGAGCACTGTGTGTTCGGAACAAACAATGAATCATGGGACACTACACCAAAACAAATGATGTAGTACATGGTGATTAACAAAGCAATAAAAAACAAAGACTGTAATAAGAGATGAAGAAGGACACTATATCCTACTTAAAGGGTCTATCCAAGAAGAAGATCTAACAATTGTAAATGTCTATGCCCCGAACATGGGAGCATCCAATTATATAAGGCAATTTAGAAGAAAAGCAAAGAAAGACAGTGACAACCATACAATCATAGTGGGGGACTTTAACACCCCACTGACTGAAATGGCCAGATCATCTAAGCAAAAGTTCAACAAGGAAATAAAGACTTTAAATGACACACTGGACCAAATGGACTTCACAGACATATTCAGAACGTTCCATCCCGAAGCAACGGAATACACATTCTTCTCTAGGGCCCATGGGACGTTCTCCAGAATGGATCACATCCTAGGTCACAAATCAGGTCTCAACCGGTACCCAAAGATTGGGATCATTCCCTGCACATTTTCAGACCACAATGCTTTGAAACTAGAACTCAATCACAAGAGGAAAGTCGGAAAGAACTCCAATACATGGAGGCTAAGAGCATCCTACGAAAGAATGAATGGGTCAACCAGGAAATTAAAGAAGAATTTAAAAATTCATGGAAACCAATGAAAATGAAAACACAACTGTCCAAAATCTTTGGGATACAGCCAAGGCAGTCCTGCGAGGAAAGTATATAGCAATACAAGTCTTTCTCAAGAAACATGAAAGGTCTCAAATGCACACCCTAACCCTACACCTAAAGGAGCTGGAGAAAGAACGGCCAATAAAGCCTAAACCCAGCAGGAGAAGAGAAATCATGCAGATCAGAGCAGAAATCAATGAAATAGAACCCAAAAGAACAGTAGAACAGATCAACGGAACTAGGAGCTGGTTCTTTGAAAGAATTCACAAGATTGATACACCCCTGTCCAGGCTGATCAAAAAGAAAAGAGAAATGACCCAAATCAACAAAATCATGAATGAAGGAGGAGAGATCACAACCAACACCAAAGAAATACAAACGATTATAAGAACGTAATCTGAGCAACCCTATGGCAGCATATTCCATAACCTGGAAGAAATGGGTGCATTCCTAGAGATGTGTCAACTACCAAAACTGACCCAGGAAGAAAGAGAAAACCTGAACAGTCCTATAACCACGAAGGCAATTGAAGTAGTCATCAAAAACCTCCCAAGAACCCAAAGCCCAGGGCCAGATGGATTCCCAGGGGAATTCTATCCGACATTTAAAGAAGAATTAATACCTATTCTCCTGAAACTGTTCCAAACAATAGAAATGGAAGGAAAACTTCCAAACTCATTTTATGAGGCCACCATTACCTTGATCCCAAAACCAGACAAAGATCCCATCAAAAAGGAGTATTAGAGACCAATATCCTTGATGAACATCGATGCAAAAATTCTCACCAAAATACTAGCCAAGAGGATCCAACAGTACATGAAAAGGAGTATTCACCATGACCAAGTGGGATTTATCCCTGGGCTGCAAGGCTGGTTCAACATCCGCAAATCAATCAACGTGATAAAACACATTAACCAAAGAAAGAACAAGAATCATATGATCCTCTCAATAGATGCAGAAAAACCATTTGACAAAGTAAAGCACACTTTCTGGATCAAAACTCTTCAGAGTACAGGGACAGCGGGTACATACCTCAATATCATAAAAGCCATCTACGAACAACCTACAGCGAATATCATTCTCAATGGGGAAAAGCTGAGATCTTTTCCCCTAAGGTCAGGAACGCGGCAGGGATAGCCACTCTCACCACTGCTATTCAACATAGTATTAGAAGTCCTAGCCACAGCAATCAGACAACAAAAAGAAATCCAAGGCATCCAAATCGGCAGAGAGGAAGTCAAAATCTCACTCTTTGCAGATGATATGATACTTTATGTGGAAAACCCAAAAGACTCCACCCCAAAACTGCTACAACTCACACAGCAATTCCGTCAAGTAGCAGGCTATAAAATCAATGCACAGAAATCAGTGGCATTCCTATACACCAACAACAAGACAGAAGAGAGACAAATCAAGGAGTCGATCCCATTCACAACTGCACCCAAAACCAGAAGAGACCTAGGAATAAATTGAACCCAAGAGGCAAAGGATCTGTACCCCGAAAACTACCAAATACTCAGGAAAGAAATTGAAGAAGACACAAAGAAACGGAAAAACGTTCCATGCTCATGGATTGGGAGAACCAACATTGTGAAGAGGTCAATGCTACCTAGAGCAATCTACACATGCAATGCAATCCCCGTCAAAATACCATCCACTTTTTTCCAACAAATGGAACTAATAATCCTAAGATTTGAATGGAACCAGAAGAGACCACAAATAGCCAGAGGAATATTGAGAAAGAAAAGCAAAGCTGGCGGCATCACAATTCTGGACTTCCAGCTCTATGACAAAGCTGTCATCATCAAGACAGTATGGTACTGGCACAAAAACAGACACATAGATCCATGGAACAGAATCGAGAGCCCAGAAATGGACCCTCAACTCTATGGTCAACTTATCTTTGACAGAGCAGGAAAGAATGTCCAATGGCAAAAAGAGAGTCTCTTCAACAACTGGAGTTGTGGAAATGGGACAGCCCCATGCAGAAGAATGACACTGGAACATTTCCTGACACCACACACAAAAATAGACTCCAAATGTTTGAAAGACCTCAGTGTGAGACAGGACTCCATCAAAATCCTAAAGGAGAACACAGGTAGCAAGCTCTTCGACCTCAGCCGCAGCAACTTCTTCCTACAAACATCACAAAAGGCACGGGAAGCCAGGGCAAAAATGAACTATTGGGATTTCATCAAGATAATAACCTTTGGCACAGCAAAAGAAACAATCCACAAAACCAAAACACAACCGACAGAATGGGAGAAATTATTTACGAATGACATATCAGATAAAGGGCTACTATCCAATATGTATAAAAACGTATCAAACTCAACACCCAAAGAACAAATAATCCAATCAAAAAATAGGCAGAAGACATGAACAGACATTTTTCCAAAGAAGACATCCAAATGGCCAACAGGCACAGGAAAAAGTGCTCAACACGGCTCGGCATCAGGGAAATCCACATCAAAACCTCAATGAGATACCCTCTCACACCCGTCAGAATGGCTCAAATGAACAAGTCAGGGAACGATAGAGGTTGGCGGGGATGTGGAGAAAGGGGAACCCTCCTACACTGGTGGTGGGAATGCAAGCTGGGGCAACCCCTCTGGAAAACAGGATGGAGGTTCCTCAAATAGTTGAAATTAGAGCTACCATCCGATCCAGCAATTGCACTCCTGGGTATTTACCCCAAAGATACAAATGTAGGGACCCGAAGCGGTACGTGCACCCCATTGTTTATAGCAGCAATGTCCACAGTAGCCAAACTGTTGAAAGAGCCAAGATGTCCATCGACAGATGAGTGGATAAAGAAGAGGTGGTATATATATACACAATGGAATATTACGCAGCCATCAAAAGGAATGAGATGTTGCCATGGACAACGACGTGGATGGAAGTGGAGGGTCCGATGATTAGTGAAATAAGTCAATCAGAGAAAGACATGTATCATATGACCTCACTGATATGAGGAATTCTTAATCTCAGGAACAGAGTGAGGCTTGCTGGAGTGGTCGGGGGTGGGAGGGATGGGCTGGCTGGGTGATAGACATTGGGGAGGGTATGAGCTACGGTGAGCGCTGTGAATTGTGTAAGACTGTTGAATCACAGATCTCTACTTCTGAAACAAATAACGCATCATATTTTAAGAATAAAGGAAAAGAAGGAGATAGCAGGAGAGGAAGAATGAAGGGGAGTTAGTGAGAGGGGGAGACAGACCAGGAGAGATGATGGATTCTGAAAAAAAATCCGAGGTTTCTAGAGGGGAGGTGGGTCGGGGGATTGGTTAGCCTGGTGATGGGTATTAAAGAGGGCACATTCTGCATGGAGCACTGTGTGTTCGGAACAAACAATGAATCATGGGACACTACACCAAAACAAATGATGTAGTACATGGTGATTAACAAAGCAATAAAAAACAAAGACTGTAATAAGAGATGAAGAAGGACACTATATCCTACTTAAAGGGTCTATCCAAGAAGAAGATCTAACAATTGTAAATGTCTATGCCCCGAACATGGGAGCATCCAATTATATAAGGCAATTTAGAAGAAAAGCAAAGAAAGACAGTGACAACCATACAATCATAGTGGGGGACTTTAACACCCCACTGACTGAAATGGCCAGATCATCTAAGCAAAAGTTCAACAAGGAAATAAAGACTTTAAATGACACACTGGACCAAATGGACTTCACAGACATATTCAGAACGTTCCATCCCGAAGCAACGGAATACACATTCTTCTCTAGGGCCCATGGGACGTTCTCCAGAATGGATCACATCCTAGGTCACAAATCAGGTCTCAACCGGTACCCAAAGATTGGGATCATTCCCTGCACATTTTCAGACCACAATGCTTTGAAACTAGAACTCAATCACAAGAGGAAAGTCGGAAAGAACTCCAATACATGGAGGCTAAGAGCATCCTACGAAAGAATGAATGGGTCAACCAGGAAATTAAAGAAGAATTTAAAAATTCATGGAAACCAATGAAAATGAAAACACAACTGTCCAAATCTTTGGGATACAGCCAAGGCAGTCCTGCGAGGAAAGTATATAGCAATACAAGTCTTTCTCAAGAAACATGAAAGGTCTCAAATGCACACCCTAACCCTACACCTAAAGGAGCTGGAGAAAGAACGGCCAATAAAGCCTAAACCCAGCAGGAGAAGAGAAATCATGCAGATCAGAGCAGAAATCAATGAAATAGAACCCAAAAGAACAGTAGAACAGATCAACGGAACTAGGAGCTGGTTCTTTGAAAGAATTCACAAGATTGATACACCCCTGTCCAGGCTGATCAAAAAGAAAAGAGAAATGACCCAAATCAACAAAATCATGAATGAAGGAGGAGAGATCACAACCAACACCAAAGAAATACAAACGATTATAAGAACGTAATCTGAGCAACCCTATGGCAGCATATTCCATAACCTGGAAGAAATGGGTGCATTCCTAGAGATGTGTCAACTACCAAAACTGACCCAGGAAGAAAGAGAAAACCTGAACAGTCCTATAACCACGAAGGCAATTGAAGTAGTCATCAAAAACCTCCCAAGAACCCAAAGCCCAGGGCCAGATGGATTCCCAGGGGAATTCTATCCGACATTTAAAGAAGAATTAATACCTATTCTCCTGAAACTGTTCCAAACAATAGAAATGGAAGGAAAACTTCCAAACTCATTTTATGAGGCCACCATTACCTTGATCCCAAAACCAGACAAAGATCCCATCAAAAAGGAGTATTAGAGACCAATATCCTTGATGAACATCGATGCAAAAATTCTCACCAAAATACTAGCCAAGAGGACCCAACAGTACATGAAAAGGAGTATTCACCATGACCAAGTGGGATTTATCCCTGGGCTGCAAGGCTGGTTCAACATCCGCAAATCAATCAACGTGATAAAACACATTAACCAAAGAAAGAACAAGAATCATATGATCCTCTCAATAGATGCAGAAAAACCATTTGACAAAGTAAAGCACACTTTCTGGATCAAAACTCTTCAGAGTACAGGGACAGCGGGTACATACCTCAATATCATAAAAGCCATCTACGAACAACCTACAGCGAATATCATTCTCAATGGGGAAAAGCTGAGATCTTTTCCCCTAAGGTCAGGAACGCGGCAGGGATAGCCACTCTCACCACTGCTATTCAACATAGTATTAGAAGTCCTAGCCACAGCAATCAGACAACAAAAAGAAATCAAAGGCATCCAAATCGGCAGAGAGGAAGTCAAACTCTCACTCTTTGCAGATGATATGATACTTTATGTGGAAAACCCAAAAGACTCCACCCCAAAACTGCTACAACTCACACAGCAATTCCGTCAGGTAGCAGGCTATAAAATCAATGCACAGAAATCAGTGGCATTCCTATACACCAACAACAAGACAGAAGAGAGACAAATCAAGGAGTCGATCCCATTCACAACTGCACCCAAAACCAGAAGAGACCTAGGAATACATTGAACCCAAGAGGCAAAGGATCTGTACTCAGAAAACTACCAAATACTCAGGAAAGAAATTGAAGAAGACACAAAGAAACGGAAAAACGTTCCATGCTCATGGATTGGGAGAACCAACATTGTGAAGAGGTCAATGCTACCTAGAGCAATCTACACATGCAATGCAATCCCCATCAAAATACCATCCACTTTTTTCCAAGAAATGGAACAAATAATCCTAAGATTTGAATGGAACCAGAAGAGACCACGAATAGCCAGAGGAATATTGAGAAAGAAAAGCAAAGCTGGCCGCATCACAATTCTGGACTTCCAGCTCTATGACAAAGCTGTCATCATCAAGACAGTATGGTACTGGCACAAAAACAGACAGATAGATCCATGGAACAGAATCGAGAGCCCAGAAATGGACCCTCAACTCTATGGTCAACTTATCTTTGACAGAGCAGGAAAGAATGTCTAATGGCAAAAAGAGAGTCTCTTCCACAACTGGAGTTGTGGAAATTGGACAGCCCCATGCAGAAGAATGACACTGGACCATTTCCTGACGCCACACACAAAAATAGACTCCAAATGTTTGAAAGACCTCAGTGTGAGACAAGACTCCATCAAAATCCTAAAGGAGAACACAGGTAGCAAGCTCTTCGACCTCAGCCGCAGCAACTTCTTCCTACAAACATCACCAAAGGCACGGGAATCCAGGGCAAAAAGGAACTATTGGGATTTCATCAAGATAAAAACCTTTGGCACAGCAAAAGAAACAGTCCACAAAACCAAAAGACAACCGACAGAATGGGAGAAATTATTTACGAATGACATATCAGATAAAGGGCTACTATCCAATATGTATAAAAACGTATCAAACTCAACACCCAAAGAACAAATAATCCAATCAAAAAATAGGCAGAAGACATGAACAGAGATTTTTCCAAAGAAGACATCCAAATGGCCAACAGGCACAGGAAAAAGTGCTCAACACGGCTCGGCAGCAGGGAAATCCACATCAAAACCTCAATGAGATACCCTCTCACACCCGTCAGAATGGCTCAAATGAACAAGTCAGGGAACGACAGAGATTGGCGGGGATGTGGAGAAAGGGGAACCCTCCTACACTGGTGGTGGGAATGCAAGCTGGGGCAACCCCTCTGGAAAACAGGATGGAGGTTCCTCAAATAGTTGAAATTAGAGCTACCATCCGATCCAGCAATTGCACTCCTGGGTATTTACCCCAAAGATACAAATGTAGGGACCCGAAGCGGTACGTGCACCCCATTGTTTATAGCAGCAATGTCCACAGTAGCCAAACTGTTGAAAGAGCCAAGATGTCCATCGACAGATGAGTGGATAAAGAAGAGGTGGTATATATATACACAATGGAATATTACGCAGCCATCAAAAGGAATGAGATGTTGCCATGGACAACGACGTGGATGGAAGTGGAGGGTCCGATGATTAGTGAAATAAGTCAATCAGAGAAAGACATGTATCATATGACCTCACTGATATGAGGAATTCTTAATCTCAGGAACAGAGTGAGGCTTGCTGGAGTGGTCGGGGGTGGGAGGGATGGGCTGGCTGGGTGATAGACATTGGGGAGGGTATGAGCTACGGTGAGCGCTGTGAATTGTGTAAGACTGTTGAATCACAGATCTCTACTTCTGAAACAAATAACGCATCATATTTTAAGAATAAAGGAAAAGAAGGAGATAGCAGGAGAGGAAGAATGAAGGGGAGTTAGTGAGAGGGGGAGACAGACCAGGAGAGATGATGGATTCTGAAAAAAAATCCGAGGTTTCTAGAGGGGAGGTGGGTCGGGGGATTGGTTAGCCTGGTGATGGGTATTAAAGAGGGCACATTCTGCATGGAGCACTGTGTGTTCGGAACAAACAATGAATCATGGGACACTACACCAAAACAAATGATTTAGTACATGGTGATTAACAAAGCAATAAAAAACAAAGACTGTAATAAGAGATGAAGAAGGACACTATATCCTACTTAAAGGGTCTATCCAAGAAGAAGATCTAACAATTGTAAATGTCTATGCCCCGAACATGGGAGCATCCAATTATATAAGGCAATTTAGAAGAAAAGCAAAGAAAGACATTGACAACCATACAATCAGAGTGGGGGACTTTAACACCCCCCTGACTGAAATGGCCAGATCATCTAAGCAAAAGATCAACAAGGAAATAAAGACTTTAAATGACACACTGGACCAAATGGACTTCACAGACATATTCAGAACGTTCCATCCCGAAGCAACGGAATACACATTCTTCTCTAGGGCCCATGGAACGTTCTCCAGAATGGATCACATCCTAGGTCACAAATCAGGTCTCAACCGGTACCCAAAGATTGGGATCATTCCCTGCACATTTTCAGACCACAATGCTTTGAAACTAGAACTCAATCACAAGAGGAAAGTCGGAAAGAACTCAAATACATGGAGGCTAAAGAGCACCCAACGAAAGAATGAATGGGTCAACCAGGAAATTAAAGAAGAATTTAAAAATTCATGGAAACCAATGAAAATGAAAACACAACTGTCCAAAATCTTTGGGATACAGCCAAGGCAGTCCTGCGAGGAAAGTATATAGCAATACAAGCCTTTCTCAAGAAACATGAAAGGTCTCAAATACACACCCTAACCCTACACCTAAAGGAGCTGGAGAAAGAACGGCCAATAAAGCCTAAACCCAGCAGGAGAAGAGAAATCATGCAGATCAGAGCAGAAATCAATGAAATAGAACCCAAAAGAACAGTAGAACAGATCAACGGAACTAGGAGCTGGTTCTTTGAAAGAATTCACAAGATTGATACACCCCTGTCCAGGCTGATCAAAAAGAAAAGAGAAATGACCCAAATCAACAAAATCATGAATGAAAGAGGAGAGATCACAACCAACACCAAAGAAATACAAGCGATTATAAGAACGTAATCTGAGCAACCCTATGGCAGCATATTCCATAACCTGGAAGAAATGGGTGCATTCCTAGAGATGTGTCAACTACCAAAACTGACCCAGGAAGAAAGAGAAAACCTGAACAGTCCTATAACCACGAAGGCAATTGAAGTAGTCATCAAAAACATCCCAAGAAACCAAAGCCCAGGGCCAGATGGATTCCCAGGGGAATTCTATCCGACATTTAAAGAAGAATTAATACCTATTCTCCTGAAACTGTTCCAAACAATAGAAATGGAAGGAAAACTTCCAAACTCATTTTATGAGGCCACCATTACCTTGATCCCAAAAGCAGACAAAGATCCCATCAAAAAGGAGTATTAGAGACCAATATCCTTGATGAACATCGATGCAAAAATTCTCACCAAAATACTAGCCAAGAGGACCCAACAGTACATGAAAAGGAGTATTCACCATGACCAAGTGGGATTTATCCCTGTGCTGCAAGGCTGGTTCAACATCCGCAAATCAATCAACGTGATAAAACACATTAACCAAAGAAAGAACAAGAATCATATGATCCTCTCAATAGATGCAGAAAAACCATTTGACAAAGTAAAGCACACTTTCTGGATCAAAACTCTTCAGAGTACAGGGACAGCGGGTACATACCTCAATATCATAAAAGCCATCTACGAACAACCTACAGCGAATATCATTCTCAATGGGGAAAAGCTGAGATCTTTTCCCCTAAGGTCAGGAACGCGGCAGGGATAGCCACTCTCACCACTGCTATTCAACATAGTATTAGAAGACCTAGCCACAGCAATCAGACAACAAAAAGAAATCAAAGGCATCCAAATCGGCAGAGAGGAAGTCAAACTCTCACTCTTTGCAGATGATATGATACTTTATGTGGAAAACCCAAAAGACTCCACCCCAAAACTGCTACAACTCACACAGCAATTCCGTCAAGTAGCAGGCTATAAAATCAATGCACAGACATCAGTGGCATTCCTACACACCAACAACAAGACAGAATAGAGACAAATCAAGGAGTCGATCCCATTCACAACTGCACCCAAAACCAGAAGACACCTAGGAATACATTGAACCCAAGAGGCAAAGGATCTGTACTCAGAAAACTACCAAATACTCAGGAAAGAAATTGAAGAAGACACAAAGAAACGGAAAAACGTTCCATGCTCATGGACTGGGAGAACCAACATTGTGAAGAGGTCAATGCTACCTAGAGCAATCTACACATGCAATGCAATCCCCATCAAAATACCATCCACTTTTTTCCAAGAAATGGAACAAATAATCCTAAGATTTGAATGGAACCAGAAGAGACCACGAATAGCCAGAGGAATATTGAGAAAGAGAAGCAAAGCTGGCGGCATCACAATTCTCGACTTCCAGCTCTATGACAAAGCTGTCATCATCAAGACAGTATGGTACTGGCACAAAAACAGACACATAGATCCATGGAACAGAATCGAGAGCCCAGAAGTGGACCCTCAACTCTATGGTCAACTTACCTTTGACAGAGCAGGAAAGAATGTCCAATGGCAAAAAGAGAGTCTCTTCCACAACTGGAGTTGTGGAAATTGGACAGCCCCATGCAGAAGAATGACACTGGACCATTTCCTGACACCACACACAAAAATAGAGTCCAAATGTTTGAAAGACCTCAATGTGAGACAGGACTCCATCAAAATCCTAAAGGAGAACACAGGTAGCAAGCTCTTCGACCTCAGCCGCAGCAACTTCTTCCTACAGACATCACCAAAGGCACGGGAAGCAAGGGCAAAAATGAACTATTGGGATTTCATCAAGATAAAAACCTTTGGCACAGCAAAAGAAACAGTCCACAAAACCAAAAGACAACCGACAGAATGGGAGAAAATATTTACGAATGACATATCAGATAAAGGGCTACTATCCAATATGTATAAAAACGTATCAAACTCAACACCCAAAGAACAAGTAATCCAATCAAAAAATAGGCAGAAGACATGAACAGACATTTTTCCAAAGAAGACATCCAAATGGCCAACAGGCACAGGAAAAAGTGCTCAACACGGCTCGGCATCAGGGAAATCCACATCAAAACCTCAATGAGATACCCTCACACACCCGTCAGAATGGCTCAAATGAACAAGTCAGGGAACGACAGAGGTTGGCGGGGATGTGGAGAAAGGGGAACCCTCCTACACTGGTGGTGGGAATGCAAGCTGGTGCAACCCCTCTGGAAAACAGGATGGAGGTTCCTCAAATAGTTGAAATTAGAGCTACCATCCGATCCAGCAATTGCACTCCTGGGTATTTACCCCAAAGATACAAATGTAGGGACCCGAAGCGGTACGTGCACCCCATTGTTTATAGCAGCAATGTCCACAATAGCCAAACTGTTGAAAGAGCCAAGATGTCCATCGACAGATGAGTGGATAAAGAAGAGGTGGTATATATATACACAATGGAATATTACGCAGCCATCAAAAGGAATGAGATGTTGCCATGGACAACGACGTGGATGGAAGTGGAGGGTCCGATGATTAGTGAAATAAGTCAATCAGAGAAAGACATGTATCATATGACCTCACTGATATGAGGAATTCTTAATCTCAGGAACAGAGTGAGGCTTGCTGGAGTGGTCGGGGGTGGGAGGGATGGGCTGGCTGGGTGATAGACATTGGGGAGTGTATGAGCTACGGTGAGCGCTGTGAATTGTGTAAGACTGTTGAATCACAGATCTCTACTTCTGAAACAAATAACGCATCATATTTTAAGAATAAAGGAAAAGAAGGAGATAGCAGGAGAGGAAGAATGAAGGGGAGTTAGTGAGAGGGGGAGACAGACCAGGAGAGATGATGGATTCTGAAAAAAAATCCGAGGTTTCTAGAGGGGAGGTGGGTCGCGGGATTGGTTAGCCTGGTGATGGGTATTAAAGAGGGCACATTCTGCATGGAGCACTGTGTGTTCGGAACAAACAATGAATCATGGGACACTACACCAAAACAAATGATGTAGTACATGGTGATTAACAAAGCAATAAAAAACAAAGACTGTAATAAGAGATGAAGAAGGACACTATATCCTACTTAAAGGGTCTATCCAAGAAGAAGATCTAACAATTGTAAATGTCTATGCCCCGAACATGGGAGCATCCAATTATATAAGGCAATTTAGAAGAAAAGCAAAGAAAGACATTGACAACCATACAATCATAGTGGGGGACTTTAACACCCCCCTGACTGAAATGGCCAGATCATCTAAGCAAAAGATCAACAAGGAAATAAAGACTTTAAATGACACACTGGACCAAATGGACTTCACAGACATATTCAGAACGTTCCATCCCGAAGCAACGGAATATACATTCTTCTCTAGGGCCCATGGAACGTTCTCCAGAATGGATCACATCCTAGGTCACAAATCAGGTCTCAACCGGTACCCAAAGATTGGGATCATTCCCTGCACATTTGCAGACCACAGTGCTTTGAAACTAGAACTCAATCACAAGAGGAAAGTCGGAAAGAACTCAAATACATGGAGGCTAAAGAGCATCCTACGAAAGAATGAATGGGTCAACCAGGAAATTAAAGAAGAATTTAAAAATTCATGGAAACCAATGAAAATGAAAACACAACTGTCCAAAATCTTTGGGATACAGCCAAGGCTGTCCTGCGAGGAAAGTATATAGCAATACAAGCCTTTCTCAAGAAACATGAAAGGTCTCAAATACACACCCTAACCCTACACCTAAAGGAGCTGGAGAAAGAACGGCCAATAAAGCCTAAACCCAGCAGGAGAAGAGAAATCATGCAGATCAGAGCAGAAATCAATGAAATAGAACCCAAAAGAACAGTAGAACAGATCAACGGAACTAGGAGCTGGTTCTTTGAAAGAATTCACAAGATTGATACACCCCTGTCCAGGCTGATCAAAAAGAAAAGAGAAATGACCCAAATCAACAAAATCATGAATGAAGGAGGAGAGATCACAACCAACACCAAAGAAATACAAACGATTATAAGAACGTAATCTGAGCAACCCTATGGCAGCATATTCCATAACCTGGAAGAAATGGGTGCATTCCTAGAGATGTGTCAACTACCAAAACTGACCCAGGAAGAAAGAGAAAACCTGAACAGTCCTATAACCACGAAGGCAATTGAAGTAGTCATCAAAAACCTCCCAAGAAACCAAAGCCCAGGGCCAGATGGATTCCCAGGGGAATTCTATCCGACATTTAAAGAAGAATTAATACCTATTCTCCTGAAACTGTTCCAAACAATAGAAATGGAAGGAAAACTTCCAAACTCATTTTATGAGGCCACCATTACCTTGATCCCAAAACCAGACAAAGATCCCATCAAAAAGGAGTATTAGAGACCAATATCCTTGATGAACATCGATGCAAAAATTCTCACCAAAATACTAGCCAAGAGGACCCAACAGTACATGAAAAGGAGTATTCACCATGACCAAGTGGGATTTATCCCTGGGCTGCAAGGCTGGTTCAACATCCGCAAATCAATCAACGTGATAAAACACATTAACCAAAGAAAGAACAAGAATCATATGATCCTCTCAATAGATGCAGAAAAACCATTTGACAAAGTAAAGCACACTTTCTGGATCAAAACTCTTCAGAGTACAGGGACAGCGGGTACATACCTCAATATCATAAAAGCCATCTACGAACAACCTACAGCGAATATCATTCTCAATGGGGAAAAGCTGAGATCTTTTCCCCTAAGGTCAGGAACGCGGCAGGGATAGCCACTCTCACCACTGCTATTCAACATAGTATTAGAAGTCCTAGCCACAGCAATCAGACAACAAAAAGAAATCAAAGGCATCCAAATCGGCAGAGAGGAAGTCAAACTCTCACTCTTTGCAGATGATATGATACTTTATGTGGAAAACCCAAAAGACTCCACCCCAAAACTGCTACAACTCACACAGCAATTCCGTCAGGTAGCAGGCTATAAAATCAATGCACAGAAATCAGTGGCATTCCTATACACCAACAACAAGACAGAAGAGAGACAAATCAAGGAGTCGATCCCATTCACAACTGCACCCAAAACCAGAAGACACCTAGGAATACATTGAACCCAAGAGGCAAAGGATCTGTACTCAGAAAACTACCAAATACTCAGGAAAGAAATTGAAGAAGACACAAAGAAACGGAAAAACGTTCCATGCTCATGGATTGGGAGAACCAACATTGTGAAGAGGTCAATGCTACCTAGAGCAATCTACACATGCAATGCAATCCCCGTCAAAATACCATCCACTTTTTTCCAAGAAATGGAACAAATAATCCTAAGATTTGAATGGAACCAGAAGAGACCACGAATAGCCAGAGGAATATTGAGAAAGAAAAGCAAAGCTGGCGGCATCACAATTCTGGACTTCCAGCTCTATGACAAAGCTGTCATCATCAAGACAGTATGGTACTGGCACAAAAACAGACAGATGGATCCATGGAACAGAATCGAGAGCCCAGAAATGGACCCTCAACTCTATGGTCAACTTATCTTTGACAGAGCAGGAAAGAATGTCCAATGGCAAAAAGAGAGTCTCTTCCACAACTGGAGTTGTGGAAATTGGACAGCCCCATGCAGAAGAATGACACTGGACCATTTCCTGACACCACACACAAAAATAGACTACAAATATTTGAAAGACCTCAGTGTGAGACAAGACTGCATCAAAATCCTAAAGGAGAACACAGGTAGCAAGCTCTTCGACCTCAGCCGCAGCAACTTCTTCCTACAAACATCACCAAAGGCACGGGAATCCAGGGCAAAAAGGAACTATTGGGATTTCATCAAGATAAAAACCTTTGGCAGAGCAAAAGAAACAGTCCACAAAACCAAAAGACAACCGACAGAATGGGAGAAATTATTTACGAATGACATATCAGATAAAGGGCTACTATCCAATATGTATAAAAACGTATCAAACTCAACACCCAAGAACAAATAATCCAATCAAAAAATAGGCAGAAGACATGAACAGACATTTTTCCAAAGAAGACATCCAAATTGCCAACAGGCACAGGAAAAAGTGCTCAACACGGCTCGGCATCAGGGAAATCCACATCAAAACCTCAATGAGATACCCTCTCACACCCGTCAGAATGGCTCAAATGAACAAGTCAGGGAACGACAGAGGTTGGCGGGGATGTGGAGAAAGGGGAACCCTCCTACACTGGTGGTGGGAATGCAAGCTGGGGCAACCCCTCTGGAAAACAGGATGGAGGTTCCTCAAATAGTTGAAATTAGAGCTACCATCCGATCCAGCAATTGCACTCCTGGGTATTTACCCCAAAGATACAAATGTAGGGACCCGAAGCGGTACGTGCACCCCATTGTTTATAGCAGCAATGTCCACAATAGCCAAACTGTTGAAAGAGCCAAGATGTCCATCGACAGATGAGTGGATAAAGAAGAGGTGGTATATATATACACAATGGAATATTACGCAGCCATCAAAAAGAATGAGATGTTGCCATGGACAACGACGTGGATGGAACTGGAGGGTCCGATGATTAGTGAAATAAGTCAATCAGAGAAAGACATGTATCATATGACCTCACTGATAGGAGGAATTCTTAATCTCAGGAACAGAGTGAGGCTTGCTGGAGTGGTCGGGGGTGGGAGGGATGGGCTGGCTGGGTGATAGACATTGGGGAGGGTATGAGCTACGGTGAGCGCTGTGAATTGTGTAAGACTGTTGAATCACAGATCTCTACTTCTGAAACAAATAACGCATCATATTTTAAGAATAAAGGAAAAGAAGGAGATAGCAGGAGAGGAAGAATGAAGGGGAGTTAGTGAGAGGGGGAGACAGACCAGGAGAGATGATGGATTCTGAAAAAAAATCCGA
The DNA here is from genome assembly GCF_037043125.1 of Eumetopias jubatus. Taxonomy (NCBI): domain Eukaryota; kingdom Metazoa; phylum Chordata; class Mammalia; order Carnivora; family Otariidae; genus Eumetopias; species Eumetopias jubatus. The sequence goes on from NW_028274859.1 coordinate 1,007,551, forward strand.
GGTTTCTAGAGGGGAGGTGGGTCGGGGGATTGGTTAGCCTGGTGATGGGTATTAAAGAGGGCACATTCTGCATGGAGCACTGTGTGTTCGGAACAAACAATGAATCATGGGACACTACACCAAAACAAATGATGTAGTACATGGTGATTAACAAAGCAATAAAAAACAAAGACTGTAATAAGAGATGAAGAAGGACACTATATCCTACTTAAAGGGTCTATCCAAGAAGAAGATCTAACAATTGTAAATGTCTATGCCCCGAACATGGGAGCATCCAATTATATAAGGCAATTTAGAAGAAAAGCAAAGAAAGACAGTGACAACCATACAATCATAGTGGGGGACTTTAACACCCCCCTGACTGAAATGGCCAGATCATCTAAGCAAAAGATCAACAAGGAAATAAAGACTTTAAATGACACACTGGACCAAATGGACTTCACAGACATATTCAGAACGTTCCATCCCGAAGCAACGGAATATACATTCTTCTCTAGGGCCCATGGAACGTTCTCCAGAATGGATCACATCCTAGGTCACAAATCAGGTCTCAACCGGTACCCAAAGATTGGGATCATTCCCTGCACATTTGCAGACCACAGTGCTTTGAAACTAGAACTCAATCACAAGAGGAAAGTCGGAAAGAACTCAAATACATGGAGGCTAAAGAGCATCCTACGAAAGAATGAATGGGTCAACCAGGAAATTAAAGAAGAATTTAAAAATTCATGGAAACCAATGAAAATGAAAACACAACTGTCCAAAATCTTTGGGATACAGCCAAGGCTGTCCTGCGAGGAAAGTATATAGCAATACAAGCCTTTCTCAAGAAACATGAAAGGTCTCAAATACACACCCTAACCCTACACCTAAAGGAGCTGGAGAAAGAACGGCCAATAAAGCCTAAACCCAGCAGGAGAAGAGAAATCATGCAGATCAGAGCAGAAATCAATGAAATAGAACCCAAAAGAACAGTAGAACAGATCAACGGAACTAGGAGCTGGTTCTTTGAAAGAATTCACAAGATTGATACACCCCTGTCCAGGCTGATCAAAAAGAAAAGAGAAATGACCCAAATCAACAAAATCATGAATGAAGGAGGAGAGATCACAACCAACACCAAAGAAATACAAACGATTATAAGAACGTAATCTGAGCAACCCTATGGCAGCATATTCCATAACCTGGAAGAAATGGGTGCATTCCTAGAGATGTGTCAACTACCAAAACTGACCCAGGAAGAAAGAGAAAACCTGAACAGTCCTATAACCACGAAGGCAATTGAAGTAGTCATCAAAAACCTCCCAAGAAACCAAAGCCCAGGGCCAGATGGATTCCCAGGGGAATTCTATCCGACATTTAAAGAAGAATTAATACCTATTCTCCTGAAACTGTTCCAAACAATAGAAATGGAAGGAAAACTTCCAAACTCATTTTATGAGGCCACCATTACCTTGATCCCAAAACCAGACAAAGATCCCATCAAAAAGGAGTATTAGAGACCAATATCCTTGATGAACATCGATGCAAAAATTCTCACCAAAATACTAGCCAAGAGGACCCAACAGTACATGAAAAGGAGTATTCACCATGACCAAGTGGGATTTATCCCTGGGCTGCAAGGCTGGTTCAACATCCGCAAATCAATCAACGTGATAAAACACATTAACCAAAGAAAGAACAAGAATCATATGATCCTCTCAATAGATGCAGATAAACCATTTGACAAAGTAAAGCACACTTTCTGGATCAAAACTCTTCAGAGTACAGGGACAGCGGGTACATACCTCAATATCATAAAAGCCATCTACGAACAACCTACAGCGAATATCATTCTCAATGGGGAAAAGCTGAGATCTTTTCCCCTAAGGTCAGGAACGCGGCAGGGATAGCCACTCTCACCACTGCTATTCAACATAGTATTAGAAGTCCTAGCCACAGCAATCAGACAACAAAAAGAAATCAAAGGCATCCAAATCGGCAGAGAGGAAGTCAAACTCTCACTCTTTGCAGATGATATGATACTTTATGTGGAAAACCCAAAAGACTCCACCCCAAAACTGCTACAACTCACACAGCAATTCCGTCAGGTAGCAGGCTATAAAATCAATGCACAGAAATCAGTGGCATTCCTATACACCAACAACAAGACAGAAGAGAGACAAATCAAGGAGTCGATCCCATTCACAACTGCACCCAAAACCAGAAGACACCTAGGAATACATTGAACCCAAGAGGCAAAGGATCTGTACTCAGAAAACTACCAAATACTCAGGAAAGAAATTGAAGAAGACACAAAGAAACGGAAAAACGTTCCATGCTCATGGATTGGGAGAACCAACATTGTGAAGAGGTCAATGCTACCTAGAGCAATCTACACATGCAATGCAATCCCCGTCAAAATACCATCCACTTTTTTCCAAGAAATGGAACAAATAATCCTAAGATTTGAATGGAACCAGAAGAGACCACGAATAGCCAGAAGAATATTGAGAAAAAAAGCAAAGCTGGCGGCATCACAATTCTGGACTTCCAGCTCTATGACAAAGCTGTCATCATCAAGACAGTATGGTACTGGCACAAAAACAGACAGATGGATCCATGGAACAGAATCGAGAGCCCAGAAATGGACCCTCAACTCTATGGTCAACTTATCTTTGACAGAGCAGGAAAGAATGTCCAATGGCAAAAAGAGAGTCTCTTCCACAACTGGAGTTGTGGAAATTGGACAGCCCCATGCAGAAGAATGACACTGGACCATTTCCTGACACCACACACAAAAATAGACTCCAAATGTTTGAAAGACCTCAGTGTGAGACAAGACTGCATCAAAATCCTAAAGGAGAACACAGATAGCAAGCTCTTCGACCTCAGCCGCAGCAACTTCTTCCTACAAACATCACCAAAGGCACGGGAATCCAGGGCAAAAAGGAACTATTGGGATTTCATCAAGATAAAAACCTTTGGCACAGCAAATGAAACAGTCCACAAAACCAAAAGACAACCGACAGAATGGGAGAAATTATTTACGAATGACATATCAGATAAAGGGCTACTATCCAATATGTATAAAAACGTATCAAACTCAACACCCAAGAACAAATAATCCAATCAAAAAATAGGCAGAAGACATGAACAGACATTTTTCCAAAGAAGACATCCAAATTGCCAACAGGCACAGGAAAAAGTGCTCAACACGGCTCGGCATCAGGGAAATCCACATCAAAACCTCAATGAGATACCCTCTCACACCCGTCAGAATGGCTCAAATGAACAAGTCAGGGAACGACAGAGGTTGGCGGGGATGTGGAGAAAGGGGAACCCTCCTACACTGGTGGTGGGAATGCAAGCTGGGGCAACCCCTCTGGAAAACAGGATGGAGGTTCCTCAAATAGTTGAAATTAGAGCTACCATCCGATCCAGCAATTGCACTCCTGGGTATATACCCCAAAGATACAAATGTAGGGACCCGAAGCGGTACGTGCACCCCATTGTTTATAGCAGCAATGTCCACAATAGCCAAACTGTTGAAAGAGCCAAGATGTCCATCGACAGATGAGTGGATAAAGAAGAGGTGGTATATATATACACAATTGAATATTACGCAGCCATCAAAAGGAATGAGATGTTGCCATGGACAACGACGTGGATGGAACTGGAGGGTCCGATGATTAGTGAAATAAGTCAATCAGAGAAAGACATGTATCATATGACCTCACTGATAGGAGGAATTCTTAATCTCAGGAACAGAGTGAGGCTTGCTGGAGTGGTCGTGGGTGGGAGGGATGGGCTGGCTGGGTGATAGACATTGGGGAGGGTATGAGCTACGGTGAGCGCTGTGAATTGTGTAAGACTGTTGAATCACAGATCTCTACTTCTGAAACAAATAACGCATCATATTTTAAGAATAAAGGAAAAGAAGGAGATAGCAGGAGAGGAAGAATGAAGGGGAGTTAGTGAGAGGGGGAGACAGACCAGGAGAGATGATGGATTCTGAAAAAAAATCCGAGGTTTCTAGAGGGGAGGTGGGTCGGGGGATTGGTTAGCCTGGTGATGGGTATTAAAGAGGGCACATTCTGCATGGAGCACTGTGTGTTCGGAACAAACAATGAATCATGGGACACTACACCAAAACAAATGATGTAGTACCTGGTGATTAACAAAGCAATAAAAAACAAAGACTGTAATAAGAGATGAAGAAGGACACTATATCCTACTTAAAGGGTCTATCCAAGAAGAAGATCTAACAATTGTAAATGTCTATGCCCCGAACATGGGAGCATCCAATTATATAAGGCAATTTAGAAGAAAAGCAAAGAAAGACAGTGACAACCATACAATCATAGTGGGGGACTTTAACACCCCCCTGACTGAAATGGCCAGATCATCTAAGCAAAAGATCAACAAGGAAATAAAGACTTTAAATGACACACTGGACCAAATGGACTTCACAGACATATTCAGAACGTTCCATCCCGAAGCAACGGAATACACATTCTTCTCTAGGGCCCATGGAACGTTCTCCAGAATGGATCACATCCTAGGTCACAAATCAGGTCTCAACCGGTACCCAAAGATTGGGATCATTCCCTGCACATTTTCAGACCACAATGCTTTGAAACTAGAACTCAATCACAAGAGGAAAGTCGGACAGAACTCAAATACATGGAGGCTAAAGAGCATCCTACGAAAGAATGAATGGGTCAACCAGGAAATTAAAGAAGAATTTAAAAATTCATGGAAACCAATGAAAATGAAAACACAACTGTCCAAAATCTTTGGGATACAGCCAAGGCAGTCCTGCGAGGAAAGTATATAGCAATACAAGCCTTTCTCAAGAAACATGAAAGGTCTCAAATACACACCCTAACCCTACACCTAAAGGAGCTGGAGAAAGAACGGCCAATAAAGCCTAAACCCAGCAGGAGAAGAGAAATCATGCAGATCAGAGCAGAAATCAATGAAATAGAACCCAAAAGAACAGTAGAACAGATCAACGGAACTAGGAGCTGGTTCTTTGAAAGAATTCACAAGATTGATACACCCCTGTCCAGGCTGATCAAAAAGAAAAGAGAAATGACCCAAATCAACAAAATCATGAATGAAGGAGGAGAGATCACAACCAACACCAAAGAAATACAAACGATTATAAGAACGTAATCTGAGCAACCCTATGGCAGCATATTCCATAACCTGGAAGAAATGGGTGCATTCCTAGAGATGTGTCAACTACCAAAACTGACCCAGGAAGAAAGAGAAAACCTGAACAGTCCTATAGCCACGAAGGCAATTGAAGTAGTCATCAAAAACCTCCCAAGAAACCAAAGCCCAGGGCCAGATGGATTCCCAGGGGAATTCTATCAGACATTTAAAGAAGAATTAATACCTATTCTCCTGAAACTGTTCCAAACAATAGAAATGGAAGGAAAACTTCCAAACTCATTTTATGAGGCCACCATTACCTTGATCCCAAAAGCAGACAAAGATCCCATCAAAAAGGAGTATTAGAGACCAATATCCTTGATGAACATCGATGCAAAAATTCTCACCAAAATACTAGCCAAGAGGACCCAACAGTACATGAAAAGGAGTATTCACCATGACCAAGTGGGATTTATCCCTGGGCTGCAAGGCTGGTTCAACATCCGCAAATCAATCAACGTGATAAAACACATTAACCAAAGAAAGAACAAGAATCATATGATCCTCTCAATAGATGCAGAAAAACCATTTGACAAAGTAAAGCACACTTTCTGGATCAAAACTCTTCAGAGTACAGGGACAGCGGGTACATACCTCAATATCATAAAAGCCATCTACGAACAACCTACAGCGAATATCATTCTCAATGGGGAAAAGCTGAGATCTTTTCCCCTAAGGTCAGGAACGCGGCAGGGATAGCCACTCTCACCACTGCTATTCAACATAGTATTAGAAGTCCTAGCCACAGCAATCAGACAACAAAAAGAAATCCAAGGCATCCAAATCGGCAGAGAGGAAGTCAAACTCTCACTCTTTGCAGATGATATGATACTTTATGTGGAAAACCCAAAAAACTCCACCCCAAAACTGCTACAACTCACACAGCAATTCCGTCAAGTAGCAGGCTATAAAATCAATGCACAGACATCAGTGGCATTCCTATACACCAACAACAAGACAGAAGAGAGACAAATCAAGGAGTCGATCCCATTCACAACTGCACCCAAAACCAGAAGAGACCTAGGAATACATTGAACCCAAGAGGCAAAGCATCTGTACCCAGAAAACTACCAAATACTCAGGAAAGAAATTGAAGAAGACACAAAGAAACGGAAAAACGTTCCATGCTCATGGATTGGGAGAACCAACATTGTGAAGAGGTCAATGCTACCTAGAGCAATCTACACATGCAATGCAATCCCCGTCAAAATACCATCCACTTTTTTCCAAGAAATGGAACAAATAATCCTAAGATTTGAATGGAACCAGAAGAGACCACGAATAGCCAGAGGAATATTGAGAAAGAAAAGCAAAGCTGGCGGCATCACAATTCTGGACTTCCAGCTCTATGACAAAGCTGTCATCATCAAGACAGTAGGGTACTGGCACAAAAACAGACACATAGATCCATGGAACAGAATCGAGAGCCCAGAAATGGACCCTCAACTCTATGGTCAACTTATCTTTGACAGAGCAAGAAAGAATGTCCAATGGCAAAAAGAGAGTCTCTTCAACAACTGGAGTTGTGGAAATTGGACAGCCCCATGCAGAAGAATGACACTGGACCATTTCCTGACACCACACACAAAAATAGACTCCAAATGTTTGAAAGACCTCAGTGTGAGACAAGACTGCATCAAAATCCTAAAGGAGAACACAGGTAGCAAGCTCTTCGACCTCAGCCGCAGCAACTTCTTCCTACAAACATCACCAAAGGCACGGGAATCCAGGGCAAAAAGGAACTATTGGGATTTCATCAAGATAAAAACCTTTGGCACAGCAAAAGAAACAGTCCACAAAACCAAAAGACAACCGACAGAATGGGAGAAATTATTTACGAATGACATATCAGATAAAGGGCTACTATCCAATATGTATAAAAACGTATCAAACTCAACACCCAAGAACAAATAATCCAATCAAAAAATAGGCAGAAGACATGAACAGACATTTTTCCAAAGAAGACATCCAAATTGCCAACAGGCACAGGAAAAAGTGCTCAACACGGCTCGGCATCAGGGAAATCCACATCAAAACCTCAATGAGATACCCTCTCACACCCGTCAGAATGGCTCAAATGAACAAGTCAGGGAACGACAGAGATTGGCGGGGATACGGATAAAGGGGAACCCTCCTACACTGGTGGTGGGAATGCAAGCTGGGGCAACCCCTCTGGAAAACAGGATGGAGGTTCCTCAAATAGTTGAAATTAGAGCTACCATCCGATCCAGCAATTGCACTCCTGGGTATTTACCCCAAAGATACAAATGTAGGGACCCGAAGCGGTACGTGCACCCCATTGTTTATAGCAGCAATGTCCACAATAGCCAAACTGTTGAAAGAGCCAAGATGTCCATCGACAGATGAGTGGATAAAGAAGAGGTGGTATATATATACACAATGGAATATTACGCAGCCATCAAAAGGAATGAGATGTTGCCATGGACAACGACGTGGATGGAACTGGAGGGTCCGATGATTAGTGAAATAAGTCAATCAGAGAAAGACATGTATCATATGACCTCACTGATAGGAGGAATTCTTAATCTCAGGAACAGAGTGAGGCTTGCTGGAGTGGTCGGGGGTGGGAGGGATGGGCTGGCTGGGTGATAGACATTGGGGAGGGTATGAGCTACGGTGAGCGCTGTGAATTGTGTAAGACTGTTGAATCACAGATCTCTACTTCTGAAACAAATAACGCATCATATTTTAAGAATAAAGGAAAAGAAGGAGGTAGCAGGAGAGGAAGAATGAAGGGGAGTTAGTGAGAGGGGGAGACAGACCAGGAGAGATGATGGATTCTGAAAAAAAATCCGAGGTTTCTAGAGGGGAGGTGGGTCGGGGGATTGGTTAGCCTGGTGATGGGTATTAAAGAGGGCACATTCTGCATGGAGCACTGTGTGTTCGGAACAAACAATGAATCATGGCACACTACACCAAAACAAATGATGTAGTACATGGTGATTAACAAAGCAATAAAAAACAAAGACTGTAATAAGAGATGAAGAAGGACACTATATCCTACTTAAAGGGTCTATCCAAGAAGAAGATCTAACAATTGTAAATGTCTATGCCCCGAACATGGGAGCATCCAATTATATAAGGCAATTTAGAAGAAAAGCAAAGAAAGACAGTGACAACCATACAATCATAGTGGGGGACTTTAACACCCCCCTGACTGAAATGGCCAGATCATCTAAGCAAAAGATCAACAAGGAAATAAAGACTTTAAATGACACACTGGACCAAATGGACTTCACAGACATATTCAGAACGTTCCATCCCGAAGCAACGGAATACACATTCTTCTCTAGGGCCCATGGAACGTTCTCCAGAATGGATCACATCCTAGGTCACAAATCAGGTCTCAACCGGTACCCAAAGATTGGGATCATTCCCTGCACATTTTCAGACCCCAATGCTTTGAAACTAGAACTCAATCACAAGAGGAAAGTCGGAAAGAACTCAAATACATGGAGGCTAAAGAGCATCCTACGAAAGAATGAATGGGTCAACCAGGAAATTAAAGAAGAATTTAAAAATTCATGGAAACCAATGAAAATGAAAACACAACTGTCCAAAATCTTTGGGATACAGCCAAGGCAGTCCTGCGAGGAAAGTATATAGCAATACAAGCCTTTCTCAAGAAACATGAAAGGTCTCAAATACACACCCTAACCCTACACCTAAAGGAGCTGGAGAAAGAACGGCCAATAAAGCCTAAACCCAGCAGGAGAAGAGAAATCATGCAGATCAGAGCAGAAATCAATGAAATAGAACCCAAAAGAACAGTAGAACAGATCAACGGAACTAGGAGCTGGTTCTTTGAAAGAATTCACAAGATTGATACACCCCTGTCCAGGCTGATCAAAAAGAAAAGAGAAATGACCCAAATCAACAAAATCATGAATGAAGGAGGAGAGATCACAACCAACACCAAAGAAATACAAACGATTATAAGAACGTAATCTGAGCAACCCTATGGCAGCATATTCCATAACCTGGAAGAAATGGGTGCATTCCTAGAGATGTGTCAACTACCAAAACTGACCCAGGAAGAAAGAGAAAACCTGAACAGTCCTATAACCACGAAGGCAATTGAAGTAGTCATCAAAAACCTCCCAAGAAACCAAAGCCCAGGGCCAGATGGATTCCCAGGGGAATTCTATCCGACATTTAAAGAAGAATTAATACCTATTCTCCTGAAACTGTTCCAAACAATAGAAATGGAAGGAAAACTTCCAAACTCATTTTATGAGGCCACCATTACCTTGATCCCAAAACCAGACAAAGATCCCATCAAAAAGGAGTATTAGAGACCAATATCCTTGATGAACATCGATGCAAAAATTCTCACCAAAATACTAGCCAAGAGGACCCAACAGTACATGAAAAGGAGTATTCACCATGACCAAGTGGGATTTATCCCTGGGCTGCAAGGCTGGTTCAACATCCGCAAATCAATCAACGTGATAAAACACATTAACCAAAGAAAGAACAAGAATCATATGATCCTCTCAATAGATGCAGAAAAACCATTTGACAAAGTAAAGCACACTTTCTGGATCAAAACTCTTCAGAGTACAGGGACAGCGGGTACATACCTCAATATCATAAAAGCCATCTACGAACAACCTACAGCGAATATCATTCTCAATGGGGAAAAGCTGAGATCTTTTCCCCTAAGGTCAGGAACGCGGCAGGGATAGCCACTCTCACCACTGCTATTCAACATAGTATTAGAAGTCCTAGCCACAGCAATCAGACAACAAAAAGAAATCCAAGGCATCCAAATCGGCAGAGAGGAAGTCAAACTCTCACTCTTTGCAGATGATATGATACTTTATGTGGAAAACCCAAAAAACTCCACCCCAAAACTGCTACAACTCACACAGCAATTCCGTCAAGTAGCAGGCTATAAAATCAATGCACAGACATCAGTGGCATTCCTATACACCAACAACAAGACAGAAGAGAGACAAATCAAGGAGTCGATCCCATTCACAACTGCACCCAAAATCAGAAGAGACCTAGGAATAAATTGAACCCAAGAGGCAAAGGATCTGTACCCAGAAAACTACCAAATACTCAGGAAAGAAATTGAAGAAGACACAAAGAAACGGAAAAACGTTCCATGCTCATGGATTGGGAGAACCAACATTGTGAAGAGGTCAATGCTACCTAGAGCAATCTACACATGCAATGCAATCCCCGTCAAAATACCATCCACTTTTTTCCAAGAAATGGAACAAATAATCCTAAGATTTGAATGGAACCAGAAGAGACCACGAATAGCCAGAGGAATATTGAGAAAGAAAAGCAAAGCTGGCGGCATCACAATTCTGGACTTCCAGCTCTATGACAAAGCTGTCATCATCAAGACAGTAGGGTACTGGCACAAAAACAGACACATAGATCCATGGAACAGAATCGAGAGCCCAGAAATGGACCCTCAACTCTATGGTCAACTTATCTTTGACAGAGCAAGAAAGAATGTCCAATGGCAAAAAGAGAGTCTCTTCAACAACTGGAGTTGTGGAAATTGGACAGCCCCATGCAGAAGAATGACACTGGACCATTTCCTGACACCACACACAAAAATAGACTCCAAATGTTTGAAAGACCTCAGTGTGAGACAGGACTCCATCAAAATCCTAAAGGAGAACACAGGTAGCAAGCTCTTCGACCTCAGCCGCAGCAACTTCTTCCTACAAACATCACCAAAGGCACGGGAATCCAGGGCAAAAAGGAACTATTGGGATTTCATCAAGATAAAAACCTTTGGCACAGCAAAAGAAACAGTCCACAAAACCAAAAGACAACCGACAGAATGGGAGAAATTATTTACGAATGACATATCAGATAAAGGGCTACTATCCAATATGTATAAAAACGTATCAAACTCAACACCCAAAGAACAAATAATCCAATCAAAAAATAGGCAGAAGTCATGAACAGACATTTTTCCAAAGAAGACATCCAAATGGCCAACAGGCACATGAAAAAGTGCTCAACACGGCTCGGCATCAGGGAAATCCACATCAAAACCTCAATGAGATACGCCCTCACACCCGTCAGAATGGCTCAAATGAACAAGTCAGGGAACGACAGAGGTTGGCGGGGATGTGGAGAAAGGGGAACCCTCCTACACTGGTGGTGGGAATGCAAGCTGGGGCAACCCCTCTGGAAAACAGGATGGAGCTTCCTCAAATAGTTGAAATTAGAGCTACCATCCGATCCAGCAATTGCACTCCTGGGTATTTACCCCAAAGATACAAATGTAGGGACCCGAAGCGGTACGTGCACCCCATTGTTTATAGCAGCAATGTCCACAATAGCCAAACTGTTGAAAGAGCCAAGATGTCCATCGACAGATGAGTGGATAAAGAAGAAGTGGTATATATATACACAATGGAATATTACGCAGCAATCAAAAGGAATGAGATGTTGCCATGGACAACGACGTGGATGGAAGTGGAGGGTCCGATGATTAGTGAAATAAGTCAATCAGAGAAAGACATGTATCATATGACCTCACAGATATGAGGAATTCTTAATCTCAGGAACAGAGTGAGGCTTGCTGGAGTGGTCGGGGGTGGGAGGGATGGGCTGGCTGGGTGATAGACATTGGGGAGGGTATGAGCTACGGTGAGCGCTGTGAATTGTGTAAGACTGTTGAATCACAGATCTCTACTTCTGAAACAAATAACGCAACATATTTTAAGAATAAAGGAAAAGAAGGAGATAGCAGGAGAGGAAGAATGAAGGGGAGTTAGTGAGAGGGGGAGACAGACCAGGAGAGATGATGGATTCTATAAAAAAATCCGAGGTTTCTAGAGGGGAGGTGGGTCGGGGGATTGGTTAGCCTGGTGATGGGTATTAAAGAGGGCACATTCTGCATGGAGCACTGTGTGTTCGGAACAAACAATGAATCATGGGACACTACACCAAAACAAATGATGTAGTACATGGTGATTAACAAAGCAATAAAAAACAAAGACTGTAATAAGAGATGAAGAAGGACACTATATCCTACTTAAAGGGTCTATCCAAGAAGAAGATCTAACAATTGTAAATGTCTATGCCCCGAACATGGGAGCATCCAATTATATAAGGCAATTTAGAAGAAAAGCAAAGAAAGACATTGACAACCATACAATCATAGTGGGGGACTTTAACACCCCCCTGACTGAAATGGCCAGATCATCTAAGCAAAAGATCAACAAGGAAATAAAGACTTTAAATGACACACTGGACCAAATGGACTTCACAGACATATTCAGAACGTTCCATCCCGAAGCAACGGAATATACATTCTTCTCTAGGGCCCATGGAACGTTCTCCAGAATGGATCACATCCTAGGTCACAAATCAGGTCTCAACCGGTACCCAAAGATTGGGATCATTCCCTGCACATTTGCAGACCACAGTGCTTTGAAACTAGAACTCAATCACAAGAGGAAAGTCGGAAAGAACTCAAAAACATGGAGGCTAAAGAGCATCCTACGAAAGAATGAATGGGTCAACCAGGAAATTAAAGAAGAATTTAAAAATTCATGGAAACCAATGAAAATGAAAACACAACTGTCCAAAATCTTTGGGATACAGCCAAGGCTGTCCTGCGAGGAAAGTATATAGCAATACAAGCCTTTCTCAAGAAACATGAAAGGTCTCAAATACACACCCTAACCCTACACCTAAAGGAGCTGGAGAAAGAACGGCCAATAAAGCCTAAACCCAGCAGGAGAAGAGAAATCATGCAGATCAGAGCAGAAATCAATGAAATAGAACCCAAAAGAACAGTAGAACAGATCAACGGAACTAGGAGCTGGTTCTTTGAAAGAATTCACAAGATTGATACACCCCTGTCCAGGCTGATCAAAAAGAAAAGAGAAATGACCCAAATCAACAAAATCATGAATGAAGGAGGAGAGATCACAACCAACACCAAAGAAATACAAACGATTATAAGAACGTAATCTGAGCAACCCTATGGCAGCATATTCCATAACCTGGAAGAAATGGGTGCATTCCTAGAGATGTGTCAACTACCAAAACTGACCCAGGAAGAAAGAGAAAACCTGAACAGTCCTATAACCACGAAGGCAATTGAAGTAGTCATCAAAAACCTCCCAAGAAACCAAAGCCCAGGGCCAGATGGATTCCCAGGGGAATTCTATCCGACATTTAAAGAAGAATTAATACCTATTCTCCTGAAACTGTTCCAAACAATAGAAATGGAAGGAAAACTTCCAAACTCATTTTATGAGGCCACCATTACCTTGATCCAAAAACCAGACAAAGATCCCATCAAAAAGGAGTATTAGAGACCAATATCCTTGATGAACATCGATGCAAAAATTCTCACCAAAATACTAGCCAAGAGGACCCAACAGTACATGAAAAGGAGTATTCACCATGACCAAGTGGGATTTATCCCTGGGCTGCAAGGCTGGTTCAACATCCGCAAATCAATCAACGTGATAAAACACATTAACCAAAGAAAGAACAAGAATCATATGATCCTCTCAATAGATGCAGAAAAACCATTTGACAAAGTAAAGCACACTTTCTGGATCAAAACTCTTCAGAGTACAGGGACAGCGGGTACATACCTCAATATCATAAAAGCCATCTACGAACAACCTACAGCGAATATCATTCTCAATGGGGAAAAGCTGAGATCTTTTCCCCTAAGGTCAGGAACGCGGCAGGGATAGCCACTCTCACCACTGCTATTCAACATAGTATTAGAAGTCCTAGCCACAGCAATCAGACAACAAAAAGAAATCAAAGGCATCCAAATCGGCAGAGAGGAAGTCAAACTCTCACTCTTTGCAGATGATATGATACTTTATGTGGAAAACCCAAAAGACTCCACCCCAAAACTGCTACAACTCACACAGCAATTCCGTCAGGTAGCAGGCTATAAAATCAATGCACAGAAATCAGTGGCATTCCTATACACCAACAACAAGACAGAAGAGAGACAAATCAAGGAGTCGATCCCATTCACAACTGCACCCAAAACCAGAAGAGACCTAGGAATAAATTGAACCCAAGAGGCAAAGGATCTGTACCCAGAAAACTACCAAATACTCAGGAAAGAAATTGAAGAAGACACAAAGAAACGGAAAAACGTTCCATGCTCATGGATTGGGAGAACCAACATTGTGAAGAGGTCAATGCTACCTAGAGCAATCTACACATGCAATGCAATCCCCGTCAAAATACCATCCACTTTTTTCCAAGAAATGGAACAAATAATCCTAAGATTTGAATGGAACCAGAAGAGACCACGAATAGCCAGAGGAATATTGAGAAAGAAAAGCAAAGCTGGCGGCATCACAATTCTGGACTTCCAGCTCTATGACAAAGCTGTCATCATCAAGACAGTAGGGTACTGGCACAAAAACAGACACATAGATCCATGGAACAGAATCGAGAGCCCAGAAATGGACCCTCAACTCTATGGTCAACTTATCTTTGACAGAGCAAGAAAGAATGTCCAATGGCAAAAAGAGAGTCTCTTCAACAACTGGAGTTGTGGAAATTGGACAGCCCCATGCAGAAGAATGACACTGGACCATTTCCTGACACCACACACAAAAATAGACTCCAAATGTTTGAAAGACCTCAGTGTGAGACAGGACTCCATCAAAATCCTAAAGGAGAACACAGGTAGCAAGCTCTTCGACCTCAGCCGCAGCAACTTCTTCCTACAAACATCACCAAAGGCACGGGAATCCAGGGCAAAAAGGAACTATTGGGATTTCATCAAGATAAAAACCTTTGGCACAGCAAAAGAAACAGTCCACAAAACCAAAAGACAACCGACAGAATGGGAGAAATTATTTACGAATGACATATCAGATAAAGGGCTACTATCCAATATGTATAAAAACGTATCAAACTCAACACCCAAAGAACAAATAATCCAATCAAAAAATAGGCAGAAGTCATGAACAGACATTTTTCCAAAGAAGACATCCAAATGGCCAACAGGCACATGAAAAAGTGCTCAACACGGCTCGGCATCAGGGAAATCCACATCAAAACCTCAATGAGATACCCCCTCACACCCGTCAGAATGGCTCAAATGAACAAGTCAGGGAACGACAGATGTTGGCGGGGATGTGGAGAAAGGGGAACCCTCCTACACTGGTGGTGGGAATGCAAGCTGGGGCAACCCCTCTGGAAAACAGGATGGAGGTTCCTCAAATAGTTGAAATTAGAGCTACCATCCGATCCAGCAATTGCACTCCTGGGTATTTACCCCAAAGATACAAATGTAGGGACCCGAAGCGGTACGTGCACCCCATTGTTTATAGCAGCAATGTCCACAATAGCCAAACTGTTGAAAGAGCCAAGATGTCCATCGACAGATGAGTGGATAAAGAAGAAGTGGTATATATATACACAATGGAATATTACGCAGCAATCAAAAGGAATAAGATGTTGCCATGGACAACGATGTGGATGGAAGTGGAGGGTCCGATGATTAGTGAAATAAGTCAATCAGAGAAAGACATGTATCATATGACCTCACAGATATGAGGAATTCTTAATCTCAGGAACAGAGTGAGGCTTGCTGGAGTGGTCGGGGGTGGGAGGGATGGGCTGGCTGGGTGATAGACATTGGGGAGTGTATGAGCTACGGTGAGCGCTGTGAATTGTGTAAGACTGTTGAATCACAGATCTCTACTTCTGAAACAAATAACGCAACATATTTTAAGAATAAAGGAAAAGAAGGAGATAGCAGGAGAGGAAGAATGAAGGGGAGTTAGTGAGAGGGGGAGACAGACCAGGAGAGATGATGGATTCTATAAAAAAATCCGAGGTTTCTAGAGGGGAGGTGGGTCGGGGGATTGGTTAGCCTGGTGATGGGTATTAAAGAGGGCACATTCTGCATGGAGCACTGTGTGTTCGGAACAAACAATGAATCATGGGACACTACACCAAAACAAATGATGTAGTACATGGTGATTAACAAAGCAATAAAAAACAAAGACTGTAATAAGAGATGAAGAAGGACACTATATCCTACTTAAAGGGTCTATCCAAGAAGAAGATCTAACAATTGTAAATGTCTATGCCCCGAACATGGGAGCATCCAATTATATAAGGCAATTTAGAAGAAAAGCAAAGAAAGACATTGACAACCATACAATCATAGTGGGGGACTTTAACACCCCCCTGACTGAAATGGCCAGATCATCTAAGCAAAAGATCAACAAGGAAATAAAGACTTTAAATGACACACTGGAACAAATGGTCTTCACAGACATATTCAGAACGTTCCATCCCGAAGCAACGGAATACACATTCTTCTCTAGGGCCCATGGAACGTTCTCCAGAATGGATCACATCCTAGGTCACAAATCAGGTCTCAACCGGTACCCAAAGATTGGGATCATTCCCTGCACATTTTCAGACCACAATGCTTTGAAACTAGAACTCAATCACAAGAGGAAAGTCGGAAAGAACTCAAATACATGGAGGCTAAAGAGCATCCTACGAAAGAATGAATGGGTCAACCAGGAAATTAAAGAAGAATTTAAAAATTCATGGAAACCAATGAAAATGAAAACACAACTGTCCAAAATCTTTGGGATACAGCCAAGGCTGTCCTGCGAAGAAAGTATATAGCAATACAAGCCTTTCTCAAGAAACATGAAAGGTCTCAATTACACACCCTAACCCTACACCTAAAGGAGCTGGAGAAAGAACGGCCAATAAAGCCTAAAACCAGCAGGAGAAGAGAAATCATGCAGATCAGAGCAGAAATCAATGAAATAGAACCCAAAAGAACAGTAGAACAGATCAACGGAACTAGGAGCTGGTTCTTTGAAAGAATTCACAAGATTGATACACCCCTGTCCAGGCTGATCAAAAAGAAAAGAGCAATGACCCAAATCAACAAAATCATGAATGAAGGAGGAGAGATCACAACCAACACCAAAGAAATACAAACGATTATAAGAACGTAATCTGAGCAACCCTATGGCAGCATATTCCATAACCTGGAAGAAATGGGTGCATTCCTAGAGATGTGTCAACTACCAAAACTGACCCAGGAAGAAAGAGAAAACCTGAACAGTCCTATAACCACGAAGGCAATTGAAGTAGTCATCAAAAACCTCCCAAGAAACCAAAGCCCAGGGCCAGATGGATTCCCAGGGGAATTCTATCAGACATTTAAAGAAGAATTAATACCTATTCTCCTGAAACTGTTCCAAACAATAGAAATGGAAGGAAAACTTCCAAACTCATTTTATGAGGCCACCATTACCTTGATCCCAAAACCAGACAAAGATCCCATCAAAAAGGAGTATTAGAGACCAATATCCTTGATGAACATCGATGCAAAAATTCTCACCAAATTACTAGCCAAGAGGACCCAACAGTACATGAAAAGGAGTATTCACCATGACCAAGTGGGATTTATCCCTGGGCTGCAAGGCTGGTTCAACATCCGCAAATCAATCAACGTGATAAAACACATTAACCAAAGAAAGAACAAGAATCATATGATCCTCTCAATAGATGCAGAAAAACCATTTGACAAAGTAAAGCACACTTTCTGGATCAAAACTCTTCAGAGTACAGGGACAGCGGGTACATACCTCAATATCATAAAAGCCATCTACGAACAACCTACAGCGAATATCATTCTCAATGGGGAAAAGCTGAGATCTTTTCCCCTAAGGTCAGGAACGCGGCAGGGATAGCCACTCTCACCACTGCTATTCAACATAGTATTAGAAGTCCTAGCCACAGCAATCAGACAACAAAAAGAAATCAAAGGCATCCAAATCGGCAGAGAGGAAGTCAAACTCTCACTCTTTGCAGATGATATGATACTTTATGTGGAAATCCCAAAAGACTCCACCCCAAAACTGCTACAACTCACACAGCAATTCCGTCAAGTAGCAGGCTATAAAATCAATGCACAGACATCAGTGGCATTCCTATACACCAACAACAAGACAGAAGAGAGACAAATCAAGGAGTCGATCCCATTCACAACTGCACCCAAAACCAGAAGACACCTAGGAATACATTGAACCCAAGAGGCAAAGGATCTGTACTCAGAAAACTACCAAATACTCAGGAAAGAAATTGAAGAAGACACAAAGAAACGGAAAAACGTTCCATGCTCATGGACTGGGAGAACCAACATTGTGAAGAGG
Organism: Eumetopias jubatus; assembly: GCF_037043125.1. Classification (NCBI taxonomy): domain Eukaryota; kingdom Metazoa; phylum Chordata; class Mammalia; order Carnivora; family Otariidae; genus Eumetopias; species Eumetopias jubatus. Next base: position 1,025,946 of record NW_028274859.1, read on the forward strand.
TCAATGCTACCTAGAGCAATCTACACATGCAATGCAATCCCCATCAAAATACCATCCACTTTTTTCCAAGAAATGGAACAAATAATCCTAAGATTTGAATGGAACCAGAAGAGACCACGAATAGCCAGAGGAATATTGAGAAAGAAAAGCAAAGCTGGCGGCATCACAATTCTCGACTTCCAGCTCTATGACAAAGCTGTCATCATCAAGACAGTATGGTACTGGCACAAAAACAGACACATAGATCCATGGAACAGAATCGAGAGCCCAGAAGTGGACCCTCAACTCTATGGTCAACTTACCTTTGACAGAGCAGGAAAGAATGTCCAATGGCAAAAAGAGAGTCTCTTCCACAACTGGAGTTGTGGAAATTGGACAGCCCCATGCAGAAGAATGACACTGGACCATTTCCTGACACCACACACAAAAATAGAGTCCAAATGTTTGAAAGACCTCAATGTGAGACAGGACTCCATCAAAATCCTAAAGGAGAACACAGGTAGCAAGCTCTTCGACCTCAGCCGCAGCAACTTCTTCCTACAAACATCACCAAAGGCACGGGAAGCAAGGGCAAAAAGGAACTATTGGGATTTCATCAAGATAAAAACCTTTGGCACAGCAAAAGAAACAGTCCACAAAACCAAAAGACAACCGACAGAATGGGAGAAAATATTTACGAATGACATATCAGATAAAGGGCTACTATCCAATATGTATAAAAACGTATCAAACTCAACACCCAAAGAACAAGTAATCCAATCAAAAAATAGGCAGAAGACATGAACAGACATTTTTCCAAAGAAGACATCCAAATGGCCAACAGGCACAGGAAAAAGTGCTCAACACGGCTCGGCATCAGGGAAATCCACATCAAAACCTCAATGAGATACCCTCTCACACCCGTCAGAATGGCTCAAATGAACAAGTCAGGGAACGACAGAGGTTGGCGGGGATGTGGAGAAAGGGGAACCCTCCTACACTGGTGGTGGGAATGCAAGCTGGTGCAACCCCTCTGGAAAACAGGATGGAGGTTCCTCAAATAGTTGAAATTAGAGCTACCATCCGATCCAGCAATTGCACTCCTGGGTATTTACCCCAAAGATACAAATGTAGGGACCCGAAGCGGTACGTGCACCCCATTGTTTATAGCAGCAATGTCCACAATAGCCAAACTGTTGAAAGAGCCAAGATGTCCATCGACAGATGAGTGGATAAAGAAGAGGTGGTATATATATACACAATGGAATATTACGCAGCCATCAAAAGGAATGAGATGTTGCCATGGACAACGACGTGGATGGAACTGGAGGGTCCGATGATTAGTGAAATAAGTCAATCAGAGAAAGACATGTATCATATGACCTCACTGATAGGAGGAATTCTTAATCTCAGGAACAGAGTGAGGCTTGCTGGAGTGGTCGGGGGTGGGAGGGATGGGCTGGCTGGGTGATAGACATTGGGGAGGGTATGAGCTACGGTGAGCGCTGTGAATTGTGTAAGACTGTTGAATCACAGATCTCTACTTCTGAAACAAATAACGCATCATATTTTAAGAATAAAGGAAAAGAAGGAGATAGCAGGAGAGGAAGAATGAAGGGGAGTTAGTGAGAGGGGGAGACAGACCAGGAGAGATGATGGATTCTGAAAAAAAATCCGAGGTTTCTAGAGGGGAGGTGGGTCGGGGGATTGGTTAGCCTGGTGATGGGTATTAAAGAGGGCACATTCTGCATGGAGCACTGTGTGTTCGGAACAAACAATGAATCATGGGACACTACACCAAAACAAATGATGTAGTACATGGTGATTAACAAAGCAATAAAAAACAAAGACTGTAATAAGAGATGAAGAAGGACACTATATCCTACTTAAAGGGTCTATCCAAGAAGAAGATCTAACAATTGTAAATGTCTATGCCCCGAACATGGGAGCATCCAATTATATAAGGCAATTTAGAAGAAAAGCAAAGAAAGACAGTGACAACCATACAATCAGAGTGGGGGACTTTAACACCCCCCTGACTGAAATGGCCAGATCATCTAAGCAAAAGATCAACAAGGAAATAAAGACTTTAAATGACACACTGGACCAAATGGACTTCACAGACATATTCAGAACGTTCCATCCCGAAGCAACGGAATACACATTCTTCTCTAGGGCCCATGGAACGTTCTCCAGAATGGATCACATCCTAGGTCACAAATCAGGTCTCAACCGGTACCCAAAGATTGGGATCATTCCCTGCACATTTTCAGACCACAATGCTTTGAAACTAGAACTCAATCACAAGAGGAAAGTCGGAAAGAACTCAAATACATGGAGGCTAAAGAGCATCCTACGAAAGAATGAATGGGTCAACCAGGAAATTAAAGAAGAATTTAAAAATTCATGGAAACCAATGAAAATGAAAACACAACTGTCCAAAATCTTTGGGATACAGCCAAGGCAGTCCTGCGAGGAAAGTATATAGCAATACAAGCCTTTCTCAAGAAACATGAAAGGTCTCAAATACACACCCTAACCCTACACCTAAAGGAGCTGGAGAAAGAACGGCCAATAAAGCCTAAACCCAGCAGGAGAAGAGAAATCATGCAGATCAGAGCAGAAATCAATGAAATAGAACCCAAAAGAACAGTAGAACAGATCAACGGAACTAGGAGCTGGTTCTTTGAAAGAATTCACAAGATTGATACACCCCTGTCCAGGCTGATCAAAAAGAAAAGAGAAATGACCCAAATCAACAAAATCATGAATGAAGGAGGAGAGATCACAACCAACACCAAAGAAATACAAACGATTATAAGAACGTAATCTGAGCAACCCTATGGCAGCATATTCCATAACCTGGAAGAAATGGGTGCATTCCTAGAGATGTGTCAACTACCAAAACTGACCCAGGAAGAAAGAGAAAACCTGAACAGTCCTATAACCACGAAGGCAATTGAAGTAGTCATCAAAAACCTCCCAAGAAACCAAAGCCCAGGGCCAGATGGATTCCCAGGGGAATTCTATCAGACATTTAAAGAAGAATTAATACCTATTCTCCTGAAACTGTTCCAAACAATAGAAATGGAAGGAAAACTTCCAAACTCATTTTATGAGGCCACCATTACCTTGATCCCAAAACCAGACAAAGATCCCATCAAAAAGGAGTATTAGAGACCAATATCCTTGATGAACATCGATGCAAAAATTCTCACCAAAATACTAGCCAAGAGGACCCAACAGTACATGAAAAGGAGTATTCACCATGACCAAGTGGGATTTATCCCTGGGCTGCAAGGCTGGTTCAACATCCGCAAATCAATCAACGTGATAAAACACATTAACCAAAGAAAGAACAAGAATCATATGATCCTCTCAATAGATGCAGAAAAACCATTTGACAAAGTAAAGCACACTTTCTGGATTAAAACTCTTCAGAGTACAGGGACAGCGGGTACATACCTCAATATCATAAAAGCCATCTACGAACAACCTACAGCGAATATCATTCTCAATGGGGAAAAGCTGAGACCTTTTCCCCTAAGGTCAGGAACGCGGCAGGGATAGCCACTCTCACCACTGCTATTCAACATAGTATTAGAAGTCCTAGCCACAGCAATCAGACAACAAAAAGAAATCCAAGGCATCCAAATCGGCAGAGAGGAAGTCAAACTCTCACTCTTTGCAGATGATATGATACTTTATGTGGAAAACCCAAAAAACTCCACCCCAAAACTGCTAAAACTCACACAGCAATTCCGTCAAGTAGCAGGCTATAAAATCAATGTACAGACATCAGTGGCATTCCTATACACCAACAACAAGACAGAAGAGAGACAAATCAAGGAGTCGATCCCATTCACAACTGCACCCAAAACCAGAAGAGACCTAGGAATAAATTGAACCCAAGAGGCAAAGGATCTGTACCCAGAAAACTACCAAATACTCAGGAAAGAAATTGAAGAAGACACAAAGAAACGGAAAAACGTTCCATGCTCATGGACTGGGAGAACCAACATTGTGAAGAGGTCAATGCTACCTAGAGCAATCTACACATGCAATGCAATCCCCGTCAAAATACCATCCACTTTTTTCCAAGAAATGGAACAAATAATCCTAAGATTTGAATGGAACCAGAAGAGACCACGAATAGCCAGAGGAATATTGAGAAAGAAAAGCAAAGCTGGCGGCATCACAATTCTGGACTTCCAGCTCTATGACAAAGCTGTCATCATCAAGACAGTAGGGTACTGGCACAAAAACTGACACATAGATCCATGGAACAGAATCGAGAGCCCAGAAATGGACCCTCAACTCTATGGTCAACTTATCTTTGACAGAGCAGGAAAGAATGTCCAATGGCAAAAAGAGAGTCTCTTCAACAACTGGAGTTGTGGAAATTGGACAGCCCCATGCAGAAGAATGACACTGGACCATTTCCTGACACCACACACAAAAATAGACTCCAAATGTTTGAAAGACCTCAGTGTGAGACAGGACTCCATCAAAATCCTAAAGGAGAACACAGGTAGCAAGCTCTTCGACCTCAGCCGCAGCAACTTCTTCCTACAAACATCACCAAAGGCACGGGAATCCAGGGCAAAAAGGAACTATTGGGATTTCATCAAGATAAAAACCTTTGGCACAGCAAAAGAAACAGTCCACAAAACCAAAAGACAACCGACAGAATGGGAGAAATTATTTACGAATGACATATCAGATAAAGGGCTACTATCCAATATGTATAAAAACGTATCAAACTCAACACCCAAAGAACAAATAATCCAATCAAAAAATAGGCAGAAGTCATGAACAGACATTTTTCCAAAGAAGACATCCAAATGGCCAACAGGCACATGAAAAAGTGCTCAACACGGCTCGGCATCAGGGAAATCCACATCAAAACCTAATGAGATACCCCCTCACACCCGTCAGAATGGCTCAAATGAACAAGTCAGGGAACGACAGAGGTTGGCGGGGATGTGGAGAAAGGGGAACCCTCCTACACTGGTGGTGGGAATGCAAGCTGGGGCAACCCCTCTGGAAAACAGGATGGAGGTTCCTCAAATAGTTGAAATTAGAGCTACCATCCGATCCAGCAATTGCACTCCTGGGTATTTACCCCAAAGATACAAATGTAGGGACCCGAAGCGGTACGTGCACCACATTGTTTATAGCAGCAATGTCCACAATAGCCAAACTGTTGAAAGAGCCAAGATGTCCATCGACAGATGAGTGGATAAAGAAGAAGTGGTATATATATACACAATGGAATATTACGCAGCCATCAAAAGGAATGAGATGTTGCCATGGACAACGACGTGGATGGAAGTGGAGGGTCCGATGATTAGTGAAATAAGTCAATCAGAGAAAGACATGTATCATATGACGTCACTGATATGAGGAATTCTTAATCTCAGGAACAGAGTGAGGCTTGCTGGAGTGGTCGGGGGTGGGAGGGATGGGCTGGCTGGGTGATAGACATTGGGGAGGGTATGAGCTACGGTGAGCGCTGTGAATTGTGTAAGACTGTTGAATCACAGATCTCTACTTCTGAAACAAATAACGCAACATATTTTAAGAATAAAGGAAAAGAAGGAGATAGCAGGAGAGGAAGAATGAAGGGGAGTTAGTGAGAGGGGGAGACAGACCAGGAGAGATGATGGATTCTGAAAAAAAATCCGAGGTTTCTAGAGGGGAGGTGGGTCGGGGGATTGGTTAGCCTGGTGATGGGTATTAAAGAGGGCACATTCTGCATGGAGCACTGTGTGTTCGGAACAAACAATGAATCATGGGACACTACACCAAAACAAATGATGTAGTACATGGTGATTAACAAAGCAATAAAAAACAAAGACTGTAATAAGAGATGAAGAAGGACACTATATCCTACTTAAAGGGTCTATCCAAGAAGAAGATCTAACAATTGTAAATGTCTATACCCCGAACATGGGAGCATCCAATTATATAAAGCAATTTAGAAGAAAAGCAAAGAAAGACATTGACAACCATACAATCAGAGTGGGGGACTTTAACACCCCCCTGACTGAAATGGCCAGATCATCTAAGCAAAAGATCAACAAGGAAATAAAGACTTTAAATGACACACTGGACCAAATGGACTTCACAGACATATTCAGAACGTTCCATCCCGAAGCAACGGAATACACATTCTTCTCTAGGGCCCATGGAACGTTCTCCAGAATGGATCACATCCTAGGTCACAAATCAGGTCTCAACCGGTACCCAAAGATTGGGATCATTCCCTGCACATTTTCAGACCACAATGCTTTGAAACTAGAACTCAATCACAAGAGGAAAGTCGGAAAGAACTCAAATACATGGAGGCTAAAGAGCATCCTACGAAAGAAAGAATGGGTCAACCAGGAAATTAAAGAAGAATTTAAAAATTCATGGAAACCAATGAAAATGAAAACACAACTGTCCAAAATCTTTGGGATACAGCCAAGGCTGTCCTGCGAGGAAAGTATATAGCAATACAAGCCTTTCTCAAGAAACATGAAAGGTCTCAAATACACACCCTAACCCTACACCTAAAGGAGCTGGAGAAAGAACGGCCAATAAAGCCTAAACCCAGCAGGAGAAGAGAAATCATGCAGATCAGAGCAGAAATCAATGAAATAGAACCCAAAAGAACAGTAGAACAGATCAACGGAACTAGGAGCTGGTTCTTTGAAAGAATTCACAAGATTGATACACCCCTGTCCAGGCTGATCAAAAAGAAAAGAGAAATGACCCAAATCAACAAAATCATGAATGAAGGAGGAGAGATCACAACCAACACCAAAGAAATACAAACGATTATAAGAACGTAATCTGAGCAACCCTATGGCAGCATATTCCATAACCTGGAAGAAATGGGTGCATTCCTAGAGATGTGTCAACTACCAAAACTGACCCAGGAAGAAAGAGAAAACCTGAACAGTCCTATAACCACGAAGGCAATTGAAGTAGTCATCAAAAACCTCCCAAGAAACCAAAGCCCAGGGCCAGATGGATTCCCAGGGGAATTCTATCAGACATTTAAAGAAGAATTAATACCTATTCTCCTGAAACTGTTCCAAACAATAGAAATGGAAGGAAAACTTCCAAACTCATTTTATGAGGCCACCATTACCTTGATCCCAAAACCAGACAAAGATCCCATCAAAAAGGAGTATTAGAGACCAATATCCTTGATGAACATCGATGCAAAAATTCTCACCAAAATACTAGCCAAGAGGACCCAACAGTACATGAAAAGGAGTATTCACCATGACCAAGTGGGATTTAGCCCTGGGCTGCAAGGCTGGTTCAACATCCGCAAATCAATCAACGTGATAAAACACATTAACCAAAGAAAGAACAAGAATCATATGATCCTCTCAATAGATGCAGAAAAACCATTTGACAAAGTAAAGCACACTTTCTGGATCAAAACTCTTCAGAGTACAGGGACAGCGGGTACATACCTCAATATCATAAAAGCCATCTACGAACAACCTACAGCGAATATCATTCTCAATGGGGAAAAGCTGAGACCTTTTCCCCTAAGGTCAGGAACGCGGCAGGGATAGCCACTCTCACCACTGCTATTCAACATAGTATTAGAAGTCCTAGCCACAGCAATCAGACAACAAAAAGAAATCCAAGGCATCCAAATCGGCAGAGAGGAAGTCAAACTCTCACTCTTTGCAGATGATATGATACTTTATGTGGAAAACCCAAAAGACTCCACCCCAAAACTGCTACAACTCACACAGCAATTCGGTCAGGTAGCAGGCTATAAAATCAATGCACAGAAATCAGTGGCATTCCTATACACCAACAACAAGACAGAAGAGAGACAAATCAAGGAGTCGATCCCATTCACAACTGCACCCAAAACCAGAAGAAACCTAGGAATAAATTGAACCCAAGAGGCAAAGGATCTGTACTCAGAAAACTACCAAATACTCAGGAAAGAAATTGAAGAAGACACAAAGAAACGGAAAAACGTTCCATGCTCATGGATTGGGAGAACCAACATTGTGAAGAGGTCAATGCTACCTAGAGCAATCTACACATGCAATGCAATCCCCATCAAAATACCATCCACTTTTTTCCAAGAAATGGAACAAATAATCCTAAGATTTGAATGGAACCAGAAGAGACCACGAATAGCCAGAGGAATATTGAGAAAGAAAAGCAAAGCTGGCGGCATCACAATTCTGGACTTCCAGCTCTATGACAAAGCTGTCATCATCAAGACAGTAGGGTACTGGCACAAAAACAGACAGATAGATCCATGGAACAGAATCGAGAGCCCAGAAATGGACCCTCAACTCTATGGTCAACTTATCTTTGACAGAGCAGGAAAGAATGTCCAATGGCAAAAAGAGAGTCTCTTCCACAACTGGAGTTGCGGAAATTGGACAGCCCCATGCAGAAGAATGACACTGGACCATTTCCTGACACCACACACAAAAATAGACTCCAAATGTTTGAAAGACCTCAGTGTGAGACAAGACTCCATCAAAATCCTAAAGGAGAACACAGGTAGCAAGCTCTTCGACCTCAGCCGCAGCAACTTCTTCCTACAAACATCACCAAAGGCACGGGAATCCAGGGCAAAAAGGAACTATTGGGATTTCATCAAGATAAAAACCTTTGGCACAGCAAAAGAAACAGTCCACAAAACCAAAAGACAACCGACAGAATGGGAGAAATTATTTACGAATGACATATCAGATAAAGGGCTACTATCCAATATGTATAAAAACGTATCAAACTCAACACCCAAAGAACAAATAATCCAATCAAAAAATAGGCAGAAGACATGAACAGACATTTTTCCAAAGAAGACATCCAAATGGCCAACAGGCACAGGAAAAAGTGCTCAACACGGCTCGGCATCAGGGAAATCCACATCAAAACCTCAATGAGATACCCTCTCACACCCGTCAGAATGGCTCAAATGAACAAGTCAGGGAACGACAGAGATTGGCGGGGATGTGGAGAAAGGGGAACCCTCCTACACTGGTGGTGGGAATGCAACCTGGGGCAACCCCTCTGGAAAACAGGATGGAGGTTCCTCAAATAGTTGAAATTAGAGCTACCATCCGATCCAGCAATTGCACTCCTGGGTATTTACCCCAAAGATACAAATGTAGGGACCCGAAGCGGTACGTGCACCCCATTGTTTATAGCAGCAATGTCCACAATAGCCAAACTGTTGAAAGAGCCAAGATGTCCATCGACAGATGAGTGGATAAAGAAGAGGTGGTATATATATACACAATTGAATATTACGCAGCCATCAAAAGGAATGAGATGTTGCCATGGACAACGACGTGGATGGAACTGGAGGGTCCGATGATTAGTGAAATAAGTCAATCAGAGAAAGACATGTATCATATGACCTCACTGATATGAGGAATTCTTAATCTCAGGAACAGAGTGAGGCTTGCTGGAGTGGTCGGGGGTGGGAGGGATGGGCTGGCTGGGTGATAGACATTGGGGAGGGTATGAGCTACGGTGAGCGCTGTGAATTGTGTAAGACTGTTGAATCACAGATCTCTACTTCTGAAACAAATAACGCATCATATTTTAAGAATAAAGGAAAAGAAGGAGATAGCAGGAGAGGAAGAATGAAGGGGAGTTAGTGAGAGGGGGAGACAAACCAGGAGAGATGATGGATTCTGAAAAAAAATCCGAGGTTTCTAGAGGGGAGGTGGGTCGGGGGATTGGTTAGCCTGGTGATTGGTATTAAAGAGGGCACATTCTGCATGGAGCACTGTGTGTTCGGAACAAACAATGAATCATGGGACACTACACCAAAACAAATGATGTAGTACATGGTGATTAACAAAGCAATAAAAAACAAAGACTGTAATAAGAGATGAAGAAGGACACTATATCCTACTTAAAGGGTCTATCCAAGAAGAAGATCTAACTATTGTAAATGTGTATGCCCCGAACATGGGAGCATGCAATTATATAAGGCAATTTAGAAGAAAAGCAAAGAAAGACATTGACAACCATACAATCTTAGTGGGGGACTTTAACACCCCCCTGACTGAAATGGCCAGATCATCTAAGCAAAAGATCAACAAGGAAATAAAGACTTTAAATGACACACTGGACCAAATGGACTTCACAGACATATTCAGAACGTTCCATCCCGAAGCAACGGAATACACATTCTTCTCTAGGGCCCATGGAACGTTCTCCAGAATGGATCACATCCTAGGTCACAAATCAGGTCTCAACCGGTACCCAAAGATTGGGATCATTCCCTGCACATTTGCAGACCACAATGCTTTGAAACTAGAACTCAATCACAAGAGGAAAGTCGGAAAGAACTCAAATACATGGAGGCTAAAGAGCATCCTACGAAAGAATGAATGGGTCAACCAGGAAATTAAAGAAGAATTTAAAAATTCATGGAAACCAATGAAAATGAAAACACAACTGTCCAAAATCTTTGGGATACAGCCAAGGCTGTCCTGCGAAGAAAGTATATAGCAATACAAGCCTTTCTCAAGAAACATGAAAGGTCTCAAATACACACCCTAACCCTACACCTAAAGGAGCTGGAGAAAGAACGGCCAATAAAGCCTAAACCCAGCAGGAGAAGAGAAATCATGCAGATCAGAGCAGAAATCAATGAAATAGAACCCAAAAGAACAGTAGAACAGATCAACGGAACTAGGAGCTGGTTCTTTGAAAGAATTCACAAGATTGATACACCCCTGTCCAGGCTGATCAAAAAGAAAAGAGAAATGACCCAAATCAACAAAATCATGAATGAAGGAGGAGAGATCACAACCAACACCAAAGAAATACAAACGATTATAAGAACGTAATCTGAGCAACCCTATGGCAGCATATTCCATAACCTGGAAGAAATGGGTGCATTCCTAGAGATGTGTCAACTACCAAAACTGACCCAGGAAGAAAGAGAAAACCTGAACAGTCCTATAACCACGAAGGCAATTGAAGTAGTCATCAAAAACCTCCCAAGAACCCAAAGCCCAGGGCCAGATGGATTCCCAGGGGAATTCTATCCGACATTTAAAGAAGAATTAATACCTATTCTCCTGAAACTGTTCCAAACAATAGAAATGGAAGGAAAACTTCCAAACTCATTTTATGAGGCCACCATTACCTTGATCCCAAAACCAGACAAAGATCCCATCAAAAAGGAGTATTAGAGACCAATATCCTTGATGAACATCGATGCAAAAATTCTCACCAAAATACTAGCCAAGAGGATCCAACAGTACATGAAAAGGAGTATTCACCATGACCAAGTGGGATTTATCCCTGGGCTGCAAGGCTGGTTCAACATCCGCAAATCAATCAACGTGATAAAACACATTAACCAAAGAAAGAACAAGAATCATATGATCCTCTCAATAGATGCAGAAAAACCATTTGACAAAGTAAAGCACACTTTCTGGATCAAAACTCTTCAGAGTACAGGGACAGCGGGTACATACCTCAATATCATAAAAGCCATCTACGAACAACCTACAGCGAATATCATTCTCAATGGGGAAAAGCTGAGATCTTTTCCCCTAAGGTCAGGAACGCGGCAGGGATAGCCACTCTCACCACTGCTATTCAACATAGTATTAGAAGTCCTAGCCACAGCAATCAGACAACAAAAAGAAATCAAAGGCATCCAAATCGGCAGAGAGGAAGTCAAACTCTCACTCTTTGCAGATGATATGATACTTTATGTGGAAAACCCAAAAGACTCCACCCCAAAACTGCTACAACTCACACAGCAATTCCGTCAGGTAGCAGGCTATAAAATCAATGCACAGAAATCAGTGGCATTCCTATACACCAACAACAAGACAGAAGAGAGACAAATCAAGGAGTCGATCCCATTCACAACTGCACCCAAAACCAGAAGAGACCTAGGAATACATTGAACCCAAGAGGCAAAGGATCTGTACTCAGAAAACTACCAAATACTCAGGAAAGAAATTGAAGAAGACACAAAGAAACGGAAAAACGTTCCATGCTCATGGATTGGGAGAACCAACATTGTGAAGAGGTCAATGCTACCTAGAGCAATCTACACATGCAATGCAATCCCCGTCAAAATACCATCCACTTTTTTACAAGAAATGGAACAAATAATCCTAAGATTTGAATGGAACCAGAAGAGACCACGAATAGCCAGAGGAATATTGAGAAAGAAAAGCAAAGCTGGCGGCATCACAATTCTGGACTTCCAGCTCTATGACAAAGCTGTCATCATCAAGACAGTATGGTACTGGCACAAAAACAGACAGATAGATCCATGGAACAGAATCGAGAGCCCAGAAATGGACCCTCAACTCTATGGTCAACTTATCTTTGACAGAGCAGGAAAGAATGTCCAATGGCAAAAAGAGAGTCTCTTCCACAACTGGAGTTGTGGAAATTGGACAGCCCCATGCAGAAGAATGACACTGGACCATTTCCTGACACCACACACAAAAATTGACTCCAAATGTTTGAAAGACCTCAGTGTGAGACAAGACTGCATCAAAATCCTAAAGGAGAACACAGGTAGCAAGCTCTTCGACCTCAGCCGCAGCAACTTCTTCCTACAAACATCACCAAAGGCACGGGAATCCAGGGCAAAAAGGAACTATTGGGATTTCATCAAGATAAAAACCTTTGGCACAGCAAAAGAAACAGTCCACAAAACCAAAAGACAACCGACAGAATGGGAGAAATTATTTACGAATGACATATCAGATAAAGGGCTACTATTCAATATGTATAAAAACGTATCAAACTCAACACCCAAAGAACAAATAATCCAATCAAAAAATAGGCAGAAGACATGAACAGACATTTTTCCAAAGAAGACATCCAAATGGCCAACAGGCACAGGAAAAAGTGCTCAACACGGCTCGGCATCAGGGAAATCCACATCAAAACCTCAATGAGATACCCTCTCACACCCGTCAGAGTGGCTCAAGTGAACAAGTCAGGGAACGACAGAGATTGGCGGGGATGTGGAGAAAGGGGAAACCTCCTACACTGGTGGTGGGAATGCAAGCTGGTGCAACCCCTCTGGAAAACAGGATGGAGGTTCCTCAAATAGTTGAAATTAGAGCTACCATCCGATCCAGCAATTGCACTCCTGGGTATTTACCCCAAAGATACAAATGTAGGGACCCGAAGCGGTACGTGCACCCCATTTTTTATAGCTGCAATGTCCACAATAGCCAAACTGTTGAAAGAGCCAAGATGTCCATCGACAGATGAGTGGATAAAGAAGAGGTGGTATATATATACACAATTGAATATTACGCAGCCATCAAAAGGAATGAGATGTTGCCATGGACAACGACGTGGATGGAACTGGAGGGTCCGATGATTAGTGAAATAAGTCAATCAGAGAAAGACATGTATCATATGACCTCACTGATATGAGGAATTCTTAATCTCAGGAATAGAGTGAGGCTTGCTTGAGTGGTCGGCGGTGGGAGGGATGGGCTGGCTGGGTGATAGACATTGGGGAGGGTATGAGCTACGGTGAGCGCTGTGAATTGTGTAAGACTGTTGAATCACAGATCTCTACTTCTGAAACAAATAACGCATCATATTTTAAGAATAAAGGAAAAGAAGGAGATAGCAGGAGAGGAAGAATGAAGGGGAGTTAGTGAGAGGGGGAGACAAACCAGGAGAGATGATGGATTATGAAAAAAAATCCGAGGTTTCTAGAGGGGAGGTGGGTCGGGGGATTGGTTAGCCTGGTGATGGGTATTAAAGAGGGCACATTCTGCATGGAGCACTGTGTGTTCGGAACAAACAATGAATCATGGGACACTACACCAAAACAAATGATGTAGTACATGGTGATTAACAAAGCAATAAAAAACAAAGACTGTAATAAGAGATGAAGAAGGACACTATATCCTACTTAAAGGGTCTATCCAAGAAGAAGATCTAACAATTGTAAATGTCTATGCCCCGAACATGGGAGCATCCAATTATATAAGGCAATTTAGAAGAAAAGCAAAGAAAGACATTGACAACCATACAATCATAGTGGGGGACTTTAACACCCCCCTGACTGAAATGGCCAGATCATCTAAGCAAAAGATCAACAAGGAAATAAAGACTTTAAATGACACACTGGAACAAATGATCTTCACAGACATATTCAGAACGTTCCATCCCGAAGCAACGGAATACACATTCTTCTCTAGGGCCCATGGAACGTTCTCCAGAATGGATCACATCCTAGGTCACAAATCAGGTCTCAACCGGTACCCAAAGATTGGGATCATTCCCTGCACATTTTCAGACCACAATGCTTTGAAACTAGAACTCAATCACAAGAGGAAAGTCGGAAAGAACTCAAATACATGGAGGCTAAAGAGCATCCTACGAAAGAAAGAATGGGTCAACCAGGAAATTAAAGAAGAATTTAAAAATTCATGGAAACCAATGAAAATGAAAACACAACTGTCCAAAATCTTTGGGATACAGCCAAGGCAGTCCTGCGAGGAAAGTATATAGCAATACAAGCCTTTCTCAAGAAACATGAAAGGTCTCAAATACACACCCTAACCCTACACCTAAAGGAGCTGGAGAAAGAACGGCCAATAAAGCCTAAACCCAGCAGGAGAAGAGAAATCATGCAGATCAGAGCAGAAATCAATGAAATAGAACCCAAAAGAACAGTAGAACAGATCAACGGAACTAGGAGCTGGTTCTTTGAAAGAATTCACAAGATTGATACACCCCTGTCCAGGCTGATCAAAAAGAAAAGAGAAATGACCCAAATCAACAAAATCATGAATGAAGGAAGAGAGATCACAACCAACACCAAAGAAATACAAACGATTATAAGAACGTAATCTGAGCAACCCTATGGCAGCATATTCCATAACCTGGAAGAAATGGGTGCATTCCTAGAGATGTGTCAACTACCAAAACTGACCCAGGAAGAAAGAGAAAACCTGAACAGTCCTATAACCACGAAGCCAATTGAAGTAGTCATCAAAACCCTCCCAAGAAACCAAAGCCCAGGGCCAGATGGATTCCCAGGGGAATTCTATCAGACATTTAAAGAAGAATTAATACCTATTCTCCTGAAACTGTTCCAAACAATAGAAATGGAAGGAAAACTTCCAAACTCATTTTATGAGGCCACCATTACCTTGATCCCAAAACCAGACAAAGATCCCATCAAAAAGGAGTATTAGAGACCAATATCCTTGATGAACATCGATGCAAAAATTCTCACCAAAATACTAGCCAAGAGGACCCAACAGTACATGAAAAGGAGTATTCACCATGACCAAGTGGGATTTAGCCCTTGGCTGCAAGGCAGGTTCAACATCCGCAAATCAATCAACGTGATAAAACACATTAACCAAAGAAAGAACAAGAATCATATGATCCTCTCAATAGATGCAGAAAAACCATTTGACAAAATAAAGCACACTTTCTGGATCAAAACTCTTCAGAGTACAGGGACAGCGGGTACATACCTCAATATCATAAAAGCCATCTACGAACAACCTACAGCGAATATCATTCTCAAAGGGGAAAAGCTGAGATCTTTTCCCCTAAGGTCAGGAACACGGCAGGGATAGCCACTCTCACCACTGCTATTCAACATAGTATTAGAAGTCCTAGCCACAGCAATCAGACAACAAAAAGAAATCAAAGGCATCCAAATCGGCAGAGAGGAAGTCAAACTCTCACTCTTTGCAGATGATATGATACTTTATGTGGAAAACCCAAAAGACTCCACCCCAAAACTGCTACAACTCACACAGCAATTCCGTCAAGTAGCAGGCTATAAAATCAATGCACAGAAATCAGTGGCATTCCTATACACCAACAACAAGACAGAAGAGAGTCAAATCAAGGAGTCGATCCCATTCACAACTGCACCCAAAACCAGAAGAGACCTAGGAATAAATTGAACCCAAGAGGCAAAGGATCTGTACTCAGAAAACTACCAAATACTCAGGAAAGAAATTGAAGAAGACACAAAGAAACGGAAAAACGTTCCATGCTCATGGATTGGGAGAACCAACATTGTGAAGAGGTCAATGCTACCTAGAGCAATCTACACATGCAATGCAATCCCCATCAAAATACCATCCACTTTTTTCCAAGAAATGGAGCAAATAATCCTAAGATTTGAATGGAACCAGAAGAGACCACGAATAGCCAGAGGAATATTGAGAAAGAAAAGCAAAGCTGGCGGCATCACAATTCTGGACTTCCAGCTCTATGACAAAGCTGTCATCATCAAGACAGTATGGTACAGGCACAAAAACAGACACATAGATCCATGGAACAGAATCGAGAGCCCAGAAATGGACCCTCAACTCTATGGTCAACTTATCTTTGACAGAGCAGGAAAGAATGTCCAATGGCAAAAAGAGGGTCTCTTCAACAACTGGAGTTGTGGAAATTGGACAGCCCCATGCAGAAGAATGACACCGGACCGTTTCCTGACACCACACACAAAAATAGACTCCAAATGTTTGAAAGACCTCAATGTGAGACAGGACTCCATCAAAATCCGAAAGGAGAACACAGGTAGCAAGCTCTTCGACCTCAGCCGCAGCAACTTCTTCCTAGAAACATCACCAAAGGCACGGGAAGCCAGGGCAAAAATGAACTATTGGGATTTCATCAAGATAAAAACCTTTGGCACAGCAAAAGAAACAGTCCACAAAACCAAAAGACAACCGACAGACTGGGAGAAATTATTTACGAATGACATATCAGATAAAGGGCTACTATCCAATATGTATAAAAACGTATCAAACTCAACACCCAAAGAACAAATAATCCAATCAAAAAATAGGCAGAAGACATGAACAGACATTTTTCCAAAGAAGACATCCAAATGGCCAACAGGCACAGGAAAAAGTGCTCAACACGGCTCGGCATCAGGGAAATCCACATCAAAACATCAATGAGATATCACATCACACCCGTCAGAATGGCTCAAATGAACAAGTCAGGGAACGACAGAGGTTGGCGGGGATGTGGAGAAAGGGGAACCCTCCTACACTGGTGGTGGGAATGCAAGCTGGTGCAACCCCTCTGGAAAACAGGATGGAGGTTCCTCAAATAGTTGAAATTAGAGCTACCATCCGATCCAGCAATTGCACTCCTGGGTATTTACCCCAAAGATACAAATGTAGGGACCCGAAGCGGTACGTGCACCCCATTGTTTATAGCAGCAATGTCCACAATAGCCAAACTGTTGAAAGAGCCAAGATGTCCATCGACAGATGAATGGATAAAGAAGAGGTGGTATATATCTACACAATGGAATATTACGCAGCCATGCAAAGGAATGAGATGTTGCCATGGACAACGACGTGGATGGAACTGGAGGGTCCGATGATTAGTGAAATAAGTCAATCAGAGAAAGACATGTATCATATGACCTCACTGATATGAGGAATTCTTAATCTCAGGAACAGAGTGAGGCTTGCTGGAGTGGTCGGGGGTGGGAGGGATGGGCTGGCTGGGTGATAGACATTGGGGAGGGTATGAGCTACGGTGAGCGCTGTGAATTGTGTAAGACTGTTGAATCACAGATCTCTACTTCTGAAACAAATAACGCAACATATTTTAAGAATAAAGGAAAAGAAGGAGATAGCAGGGGAGGAAGAATGAAGGGGAGTTAGTGAGAGGGGGAGACAGACCAGGAGAGATGAGGATTCTGAAAAAAAATCCGAGGTTTCTAGACGGGAGGTGGGTCGGGGGATTGGTTAGCCTGGTGATGGGTATTAAAGAGGGCACATTCTGCATGGAGCACTGTGTGTTCGGAACAAACAATGAATCATGGGACACTACACCAAAACAAATGATGTAGTACATGGTGATTAAAAAAGCAATAAAAAACAAAGACTGTAATAAGAGATGAAGAAGGACACTATATCCTACTTAAAGGGTCTATCCAAGAAGAAGATCTAACAATTGTAAATGTCTATGCCCCGAGCATGGGAGCATCCAATTGTATAAGGCAATTTAGAAGAAAAGCAAAGAAAGACATTGACAACCATACAATCATAGTGGGGGACTTTAACACCCCCCTGACTGAAATGGCCAGATCATCTAAGCAAAAGATCAACAAGGAAATAAAGACTTTAAATGACACACTGGACCAAATGGACTTCACAGACATATTCAGAACGTTCCATCCCGAAGCAACGGAATACACATTCTTCTCTAGGGCCCATGGAACGTTCTCCAGAATGGATCACATCCTAGGTCACAAATCAGGTCTCAACCGGTACCCAAAGATTGGGATCATTCCCTGCACATTTTCAGACCACAATGCTTTGAAACTAGAACTCAATCACAAGAGGAAAGTCGGAAAGAACTCAAATACATGGAGGCTAAAGAGCATCCTACGAAAGAATGAATGGGTCAACCAGGAAATTAAAGAAGAATTTAAAAATTCCTGGAAACCAATGAAAATGAAAACACAACTGTCCAAAATCTTTGGGATACAGCCAAGGCTGTCCTGCGAAGAAAGTATATAGCAATACAAGCCTTTCTCAAGAAACATGAAAGGTCTCAAATACACACCCTAACCCTACACCTAAAGGAGCTGGAGAAAGAACGGCCAATAAAGCCTAAACCCAGCAGGAGAAGAGAAATCATGCAGATCAGAGCAGAAATCAATGAAATAGAACCCAAAAGAACAGTAGAACAGATCAACGGAACTAGGAGCTGGTTCTTTGAAAGAATTCACAAGATTGATACACCCCTGTCCAGGCTGATCAAAAAGAAAAGAGAAATGACCCAAATCAACAAAATCAAGAATGAAGGAGGAGAGATCACAACCAACACCAAAGAAATACAAACGATTATAAGAACGTAATCTGAGCAACCCTATGGCAGCATATTCCATAACCTGGAAGAAATGGGTGCATTCCTAGAGATGTGTCAACTACCAAAACTGACCCAGGAAGAAAGAGAAAACCTGAACAGTCCTATAACCACGAAGGCAATTGAAGTAGTCATCAAAAACCTCCCAAGAACCCAAAGCCCAGGGCCAGATGGATTCCCAGGGGAATTCTATCCGACATTTAAAGAAGAATTAATACCTATTCTCCTGAAACTGTTCCAAACAATAGAAATGGAAGGAAAACTTCCAAACTCATTTTATGAGGCCACCATTACCTTGATCCCAAAACCAGACAAAGATCCCATCAAAAAGGAGTATTAGAGACCAATATCCTTGATGAACATCGATGCAAAAATTCTCACCAAAATACTAGCCAAGAGGACCCAACAGTACATGAAAAGGAGTATTCACCATGACCAAGTGGGATTTATCCCTGGGCTGCAAGGCTGGTTCAACATCCGCAAATCAATCAACGTGATAAAACACATTAACCAAAGAAAGAACAAGAATCATATGATCCTCTCAATAGATGCAGAAAAACCATTTGACAAAGTAAAGCACACTTTCTGGATCAAAACTCTTCAGAGTACAGGGACAGCGGGTACATACCTCAATATCATAAAAGCCATCTACGAACAACCTACAGCGAATATCATTCTCAATGGGGAAAAGCTGAGATCTTTTCCCCTAAGGTCAGGAACGCGGCAGGGATAGCCACTCTCACCACTGCTATTCAACATAGTATTAGAAGTCCTAGCCACAGCAATCAGACAACAAAAAGAAATCAAAGGCATCCAAATCGGCAGAGAGGAAGTCAAACTCTCACTCTTTGCAGATGATATGATACTTTATGTGGAAAACCCAAAAGACTCCACCCCAAAACTGCTACAACTCACACAGCAATTCCGTCAGGTAGCAGGCTATAAAATCAATGCACAGAAATCAGTGGCATTCCTATACACCAACAACAAGACAGAAGAGAGACAAATCAAGGAGTCGATCCCATTCACAACTGCACCCAAAACCAGAAGAGACCTAGGAATACATTGAACCCAAGAGGCAAAGGATCTGTACTCAGAAAACTACCAAATACTCAGGAAAGAAATTGAAGAAGACACAAAGAAACGGAAAAACGTTCCATGCTCATGGATTGGGAGAACCAACATTGTGAAGAGGTCAATGCTACCTAGAGCAATCTACACATGCAATGCAATCCCCGTCAAAATACCATCCACTTTTTTACAAGAAATGGAACAAATAATCCTAAGATTTGAATGGAACCAGAAGAGACCACGAATAGCCAGAGGAATATTGAGAAAGAAAAGCAAAGCTGGCGGCATCACAATTCTGGACTTCCAGCTCTATGACAAAGCTGTCATCATCAAGACAGTATGGTACTGGCACAAAAACAGACAGATAGATCCATGGAACAGAATCGAGAGCCCAGAAATGGACCCTCAACTCTATGGTCAACTTATCTTTGACAGAGCAGGAAAGAATGTCCAATGGCAAAAAGAGAGTCTCTTCCACAACTGGAGTTGTGGAAATTGGACAGCCCCATGCAGAAGAATGACACTGGACCATTTCCTGACACCACACACAAAAATAGACTCCAAATGTTTGAAAGACCTCAGTGTGAGACAAGACTGCATCAAAATCCTAAAGGAGAACACAGGTAGCAAGCTCTTCGACCTCAGCCGCAGCAACTTCTTCCTACAAACATCACCAAAGGCACGGGAATCCAGGGCAAAAAGGAACTATTGGGATTTCATCAAGATAAAAATCTTTGGCACAGCAAAAGAAACAGTCCACAAAACCAAAAGACAACCGACAGAATGGGAGAAATTATTTACGAATGACATATCAGATAAAGGGCTACTATTCAATATGTATAAAAACGTATCAAACTCAACACCCAAAGAACAAATAATCCAATCAAAAAATAGGCAGAAGACATGAACAGACATTTTTCCAAAGAAGACATCCAAATGGCCAACAGGCACAGGAAAAAGTGCTCAACACGGCTCGGCATCAGGGAAATCCACATCAAAACCTCAATGAGATACCCTCTCACACCCGTCAGAATGGCTCAAGTGAACAAGTCAGGGAACGACAGAGATTGGCGGGGATGTGGAGAAAGGGGAAACCTCCTACACTGGTGGTGGGAATGCAAGCTGGTGCAACCCCTCTGGAAAACAGGATGGAGGTTCCTCAAATAGTTGAAATTAGAGCTACCATCCGATCCAGCAATTGCACTCCTGGGTATTTACCCCAAAGATACAAATGTAGGGACCCGAAGCGGTACGTGCACCCCATTTTTTATAGCTGCAATGTCCACAACAGCCAAACTGTTGAAAGAGCCAAGATGTCCATCGACAGATGAATGGATAAAGAAGAGGTGGTATATATCTACACAATGGAATATTACGCAGCCATGCAAAGGAATGAGTTGTTGCCATGGACAACGACGTGGATGGAACTGGAGGGTCCGATGATTAGTGAAATAAGTCAATCAGAGAAAGACATGTATCATATGACCTCACTGATATGAGGAATTCTTAATCTCAGGAACAGAGTGAGGCTTGCTGGAGTGGTCGGGGGTGGGAGGGATGGGCTGGCTGGGTGATAGACATTGGGGAGTGTATGAGCTACGGTGAGCGCTGTGAATTGTGTAAGACTGTTGAATCACAGATCTCTACTTCTGAAACAAATAACGCAACATATTTTAAGAATAAAGGAAAAGAAGGAGATAGCAGGAGAGGAAGAATGAAGGGGAGTTAGTGAGAGGGGGAGACAGACCAGGAGAGATGAGGATTCTGAAAAAAAATCCGAGGTTTCTAGACGGGAGGTGGGTCGGGGGATTGGTTAGCCTGGTGATGGGTATTAAAGAGGGCACATTCTGCATGGAGCACTGTGTGTTCGGAACAAACAATGAATCATGGGACACTACACCAAAACAAATGATGTAGTACATGGTGATTAAAAAAGCAATAAAAAACAAAGACTGTAATAAGAGATGAAGAGGGACACTATATCCTACTTAAAGGGTCTATCCAAGAAGAAGATCTAACAATTGTAAATGTCTATGCCCCGAGCATGGGAGCATCCAATTGTATAAGGCAATTTAGAAGAAAAGCAAAGAAAGACATTGACAACCATACAATCATAGTGGGGGACTTTAACACCCCCCTGACTGAAATGGCCAGATCATCTAAGCAAAAGATCAACAAGGAAATAAAGACTTTAAATGACACACTGGACCAAATGGACTTCACAGACATATTCAGAACGTTCCATCCCGAAGCAACGGAATACACATTCTTCTCTAGGGCCCATGGAACGTTCTCCAGAATGGATCACATCCTAGGTCACAAATCAGGTCTCAACCGGTACCCAAAGATTGGGATCATTCCCTGCACATTTTCAGACCACAATGCTTTGAAACTAGAACTCAATCACAAGAGGAAAGTCGGAAAGAACTCAAATACATGGAGGCTAAAGAGCATCCTACGAAAGAATGAATGGGTCAACCAGGAAATTAAAGAAGAATTTAAAAATTCCTGGAAACCAATGAAAATGAAAACACAACTGTCCAAAATCTTTGGGATACAGCCAAGGCTGTCCTGCGAAGAAAGTATATAGCAATACAAGCCTTTCTCAAGAAACATGAAAGGTCTCAAATACACACCCTAACCCTACACCTAAAGGAGCTGGAGAAAGAACGGCCAATAAAGCCTAAACCCAGCAGGAGAAGAGAAATCATGCAGATCAGAGCAGAAATCAATGAAATAGAACCCAAAAGAACAGTAGAACAGATCAACGGAACTAGGAGCTGGTTCTTTGAAAGAATTCACAAGATTGATACACCCCTGTCCAGGCTGATCAAAAAGAAAAGAGAAATGACCCAAATCAACAAAATCATGAATGAAGGAAGAGAGATCACAACCAACACCAAAGAAATACAAACGATTATAAGAACGTAATCTGAGCAACCCTATGGCAGCATATTCCATAACCTGGAAGAAATGGGTGCATTCCTAGAGATGTGTCAACTACCAAAACTGACCCAGGAAGAAAGAGAAAACCTGAACAGTCCTATAACCACGAAGCCAATTGAAGTAGTCATCAAAACCCTCCCAAGAAACCAAAGCCCAGGGCCAGATGGATTCCCAGGGGAATTCTATCAGACATTTAAAGAAGAATTAATACCTATTCTCCTGAAACTGTTCCAAACAATAGAAATGGAAGGAAAACTTCCAAACTCATTTTATGAGGCCACCATTACCTTGATCCCAAAACCAGACAAAGATCCCATCAAAAAGGAGTATTAGAGACCAATATCCTTGATGAACATCGATGCAAAAATTCTCACCAAAATACTAGCCAAGAGGACCCAACAGTACATGAAAAGGAGTATTCACCATGACCAAGTGGGATTTAGCCCTGGGCTGCAAGGCTGGTTCAACATCCGCAAATCAATCAACGTGATAAAACACATTAACCAAAGAAAGAACAAGAATCATATCATCCTCTCAATAGATGCAGAAAAACCATTTGACAAAATAAAGCACACTTTCTGGATCAAAACTCTTCAGAGTACAGGGACAGCGGGTACATACCTCGAAATCATAAAAGCCATCTACGAACAACCTACAGCGAATATCATTCTCAAAGGGGAAAAGCTGAGATCTTTTCCCCTAAGGTCAGGAACACGGCAGGGATAGCCACTCTCACCACTGCTATTCAACATAGTATTAGAAGTCCTAGCCACAGCAATCAGACAACAAAAAGAAATCAAAGGCATCCAAATCGGCAGAGAGGAAGTCAAACTCTCACTCTTTGCAGATGATATGATACTTTATGTGGAAAACCCAAAAGACTCCACCCCTAAACTGCTACAACTCACACAGCAATTCCGTCAAGTAGCAGGCTATAAAATCAATGCACAGAAATCAGTGGCATTCCTATACACCAACAACAAGACAGAAGAGAGACAAATCAAGGAGTCGATCCCATTCACAACTGCACCCAAAACCAGAAGAGACCTAGGAATAAATTGAACCCAAGAGGCAAAGGATCTGTACTCAGAAAACTACCAAATACTCAGGAAAGAAATTGAAGAAGACACAAAGAAACGGAAAAACGTTCCATGCTCATGGATTGGGAGAACCAACATTGTGAAGAGGTCAATGCTACCTAGAGCAATCTACACATGCAATGCAATCCCCATCAAAATACCATCCACTTTTTTCCAAGAAATGGAGCAAATAATCCTAAGATTTGAATGGAACCAGAAGAGACCACGAATAGCCAGAGGAATATTGAGAAAGAAAAGCAAAGCTGGCGGCATCACAATTCTGGACTTCCAGCTCTATGACAAAGCTGTCATCATCAAGACAGTATGGTACTGGCACAAAAACAGACACATAGATCCATGGAACAGAATCGAGAGCCCAGAAATGGACCCTCAACTCTATGGTCAACTTATCTTTGACAGAGCAGGAAAGAATGTCCAATGGCAAAAAGAGGGTCTCTTCAACAACTGGAGTTGTGGAAATTGGACAGCCCCATGCAGAAGAATGACACCGGACCGTTTCCTGACACCACACACAAAAATAGACTCCAAATGTTTGAAAGACCTCAATGTGAGACAGGACTCCATCAAAATCCGAAAGGAGAACACAGGTAGCAAGCTCTTCGACCTCAGCCGCAGCAACTTCTTCCTAGAAACATCACCAAAGGCACGGGAAGCCAGGGCAAAAATGAACTATTGGGATTTCATCAAGATAAAAACCTTTGGCACAGCAAAAGAAACAGTCCACAAAACCAAAAGACAACCGACAGACTGGGAGAAATTATTTACGAATGACATATCAGATAAAGGGCTACTATCCAATATGTATAAAAACGTATCAAACTCAACACCCAAAGAACAAATAATCCAATCAAAAAATAGGCAGAAGACATGAACAGACATTTTTCCAAAGAAGACATCCAAATGGCCAACAGGCACAGGAAAAAGTGCTCAACACGGCTCGGCATCAGGGAAATCCACATCAAAACATCAATGAGATATCACATCACACCCGTCAGAATGGCTCAAATGAACAAGTCAGGGAACGACAGAGGTTGGCGGGGATGTGGAGAAAGGGGAACCCTCCTACACTGGTGGTGGGAATGCAAGCTGGTGCAACCCCTCTGGAAAACAGGATGGAGGTTCCTCAAATAGTTGAAATTAGAGCTACCATCCGATCCAGCAATTGCACTCCTGGGTATTTACCCCAAAGATACAAATGTAGGGACCCGAAGCGGTACGTGCACCCCATTGTTTATAGCAGCAATGTCCACAATAGCCAAACTGTTGAAAGAGCCAAGATGTCCATCGACAGATGAATGGATAAAGAAGAGGTGGTATATATCTACACAATGGAATATTACGCAGCCATGCAAAGGAATGAGATGTTGCCATGGACAACGACGTGGATGGAACTGGAGGGTCCGATGATTAGTGAAATAAGTCAATCAGAGAAAGACATGTATCATATGACCTCACTGATATGAGGAATTCTTAATCTCAGGAACAGAGTGAGGCTTGCTGGAGTGGTCGGGGGTGGGAGGGATGGGCTGGCTGGGTGATAGACATTGGGGAGGGTATGAGCTACGGTGAGCGCTGTGAATTGTGTAAGACTGTTGAATCACAGATCTCTACTTCTGAAACAAATAACGCAACATATTTTAAGAATAAAGGAAAAGAAGGAGATAGCAGGAGAGGAAGAATGAAGGGGAGTTAGTGAGAGGGGGAGACAGACCAGGAGAGATGAGGATTCTGAAAAAAAATCCGAGGTTTCTAGACGGGAGGTGGGTCGGGGGATTGGTTAGCCTGGTGATGGGTATTAAAGAGGGCACATTCTGCATGGAGCACTGTGTGTTCGGAACAAACAATGAATCATGGGACACTACACCAAAACAAATGATGTAGTACATGGTGATTAAAAAAGCAATAAAAAACAAAGACTGTAATAAGAGATGAAGAAGGACACTATATCCTACTTAAAGGGTCTATCCAAGAAGAAGATCTAACAATTGTAAATGTCTATGCCCCGAGCATGGGAGCATCCAATTGTATAAGGCAATTTAGAAGAAAAGCAAAGAAAGACATTGACAACCATACAATCATAGTGGGGGACTTTAACACCCCCCTGACTGAAATGGCCAGATCATCTAAGCAAAAGATCAACAAGGAAATAAAGACTTTAAATGACACACTGGACCAAATGGACTTCACAGACATATTCAGAACGTTCCATCCCGAAGCAACGGAATACACATTCTTCTCTAGGGCCCATGGAACGTTCTCCAGAATGGATCACATCCTAGGTCACAAATCAGGTCTCAACCGGTACCCAAAGATTGGGATCATTCCCTGCACATTTTCAGACCACAATGCTTTGAAACTAGAACTCAATCACAAGAGGAAAGTCGGAAAGAACTCAAATACATGGAGGCTAAAGAGCATCCTACGAAAGAATGAATGGGTCAACCAGGAAATTAAAGAAGAATTTAAAAATTCCTGGAAACCAATGAAAATGAAAACACAACTGTCCAAAATCTTTGGGATACAGCCAAGGCAGTCCTGCGAGGAAAGTATATAGCAATACAAGCCTTTCTCAAGAAACATGAAAGGTCTCAAATACACACCCTAACCCTACACCTAAAGGAGCTGGAGAAAGAACGGCAAATAAAGCCTAAACCCAGCAGGAGAAGAGAAATCATGCAGATCAGAGCAGAAATCAATGAAATAGAACCCAAAAGAACAGTAGAACAGATCAACGGAACTAGGAGCTGGTTCTTTGAAAGAATTCACAAGATTGATACACCCCTGTCCAGGCTGATCAAAAAGAAAAGAGAAATGACCCAAATCAACAAAATCATGAATGAAAGAGGAGAGATCACAACCAACACCAAAGAAATACAAACGATTATAAGAAGGTAATCTGAGCAACCCTAGGGCAGCATATTCCATAACCTGGAAGAAATGGGTGCATTCCTAGAGATGTGTCAACTACCAAAACTGACCCAGGAAGAAAGAGAAAACCTGAACAGTCCTATAACCACGAAGGCAATTGAAGTAGTCATCAAAAACCTCCCAAGAAACCAAAGCCGAGGGCCAGATGGATTCCCAGGGGAATTCTATCAGACATTTAAAGAAGAATTAATACCTATTCTCCTGAAACTGTTCCAAACAATAGAAATGGAAGGAAAACTTCCAAACTCATTTTATGAGGCCACCATTACCTTGATCCCAAAACCAGACAAAGATCCCATCAAAAAGGAGTATTAGAGACCAATATCCTTGATGAACATCGATGCAAAAATTCTCACCAAAATACTAGCCAAGAGGATCCAACAGTACATGAAAAGGAGTATTCACCATGACCAAGTGGGATTTATCCCTGGGCTGCAAGGCTGGTTCAACATCCGCAAATCAATCAACGTGATAAAACACATTAACCAAAGAAAGAACAAGAATCATATGATCCTCTCAATAGATGCAGAAAAACCATTTGACAAAGTAAAGCACCCTTTCTGGATCAAAACTCTTCAGAGTATAGGGACAGCGGGTACATACCTCAATATCATAAAAGCCATCTACGAACAACCTACAGCGAATATCATTCTCAATGGGGAAAAGCTGAGATCTTTTCCCCTAAGGTCAGGAACGCGGCAGGGATAGCCACTCTCACCACTGCTATTCAACATAGTATTAGAAGTCCTAGCCACAGCAATCAGACAACAGAAAGAAATCAAAGGCATCCAAATCGGCGGAGAGGAAGTCAATCTCTCACTCTTTGCAGATGATATGATACTTTATGTGGAAAACCCAAAAGACTCCACCCCAAAACAGCTAGAACTCACACAGCAATTCCGCAAAGTAGCAGGCTATAAAATCAATGCACAGAAATCAGTGGCATTCCTATACACCAAAAACAAGACAGAAGAGAGACAAATCAAGGAGTCGATCCCATTCACAACTGCACCCAAAACCAGAAGAGACCTAGGAATAAATGGAACCCAAGAGGCAAAGGATCTGTACTCAGAAAACTACCAAATACTCAGGAAAGAAATTGAAGAAGACACAAAGAAACGGAAAAACGTTCCATGCTCATGGATTGGGAGAACCAACATTGTGAAGAGGTCAATGCTACCTAGAGCGATCTACACATTCAATGCAATCCCCGTCAAAATACCATCCACTTTTTTCCAAGAAATGGAACAAATAATCCTAAGATTTGAATGGAACCAGAAGAGACCACGAATAGCCAGAGGAATATTGAGAAAGAAAAGCAAAGCTGGCGGCATCACAATTCTGGACTTCCAGCTCTATGACAAAGCTGTCATCATCAAGACAGTATGGTACTGGCACAAAAACAGACACATAGATCCATGGAACAGAATCGAGAGCCCAGAAATGGACCCTCAACTCTATGGTCAACTTATCTTTGACAGAGCAGGAAAGAATGTCCAATGGCAAAAAGAGGGTCTCTTCAACAACTGGAGTTGTGGAAATTGGACAGCCCCATGCAGAAGAATGACACCGGACCGTTTCCTGACACCACACACAAAAATAGACTCCAAATGTTTGAAAGACCTCAATGTGAGACAGGACTCCATCAAAATCCGAAAGGAGAACACAGGTAGCAAGCTCTTCGACCTCAGCCGCAGCAACTTCTTCCTAGAAACATCACCTAAGGCACGGGAAGCCAGGGAAAAAATGAACTATTGGGATTTCATCAAGATAAAAACCTTTGGCACAGCAAAAGAAACAGTCCACAAAACCAAAAGACAACCGACAGAATGGGAGAAATTATTTACGAATGACATATCAGATAAAGGGCTACTATCCAATATGTATAAAAACGTATCAAACTCAACACCCAAAGAACAAATAATCCAATCAAAAAATAGGCAGAAGACATGAACAGACATTTTTCCAAAGAAGACATCCAAATGGCCAACAGGCACAGGAAAAAGTGCTCAACACGGCTCGGCATCAGGGAAATCCACATCAAAACATCAATGAGATATCACCTCACACCCGTCAGAATGGCTCAAATGAACAAGTCAGGGAATGACAGAGGTTGGCGGGGATGTGGAGAAAGGGGAACCCTCCTACACAGGTGGTGGGAATGCAAGCTGGTGCAACCCCTCTGGAAAACAGGATGGAGGTTCCTCAAATAGTTGAAATTAGAGATACCATCCGATCCAGCAATTGCACTCCTGGGTATTTACCCCAAAGATACAAATGTAGGGACCCGAAGCGGTACGTGCACCCCATTGTTTATAGCAGCAATGTCCACAATAGCCAAACTGTTGAAAGAGCCAAGATGTCCATCGACAGATGAATGGATAAAGAAGAGGTGGTATATATCTACACAATGGAATATTACGCAGCCATGCAAAGGAATGAGATGTTGCCATGGACAACGACGTGGATGGAACTGGAGGGTCCGATGATTAGTGAAATAAGTCAATCAGAGAAAGACATGTATCATATGACCTCACTGATATGAGGAATTCTTAATCTCAGGAACAGAGTGAGGCTTGCTGGAGTGGTCGGGGGTGGGAGGGATGGGCTGGCTGGGTGATAGACATTGGGGAGTGTATGAGCTACGGTGAGCGCTGTGAATTGTGTAAGACTGTTGAATCACAGATCTCTACTTCTGAAACAAATAACGCAACATATTTTAAGAATAAAGGAAAAGAAGGAGATAGCAGGAGAGGAAGAATGAAGGGGAGTTAGTGAGAGGGGGAGACAGACCAGGAGAGATGAGGATTCTGAAAAAAAATCCGAGGTTTCTAGACGGGAGGTGGGTCGGGGGATTGGTTAGCCTGGTGATGGGTATTAAAGAGGGCACATTCTGCATGGAGCACTGTGTGTTCGGAACAAACAATGAATCATGGGACACTACACCAAAACAAATGATGTAGTACATGGTGATTAAAAAAGCAATAAAAAACAAAGACTGTAATAAGAGATGAAGAAGGACACTATATCCTACTTAAAGGGTCTATCCAAGAAGAAGATCTAACAATTGTAAATGTCTATGCCCCGAGCATGGGAGCATCCAATTGTATAAGGCAATTTAGAAGAAAAGCAAAGAAAGACATTGACAACCATACAATCATAGTGGGGGACTTTAACACCCCCCTGACTGAAATGGCCAGATCATCTAAGCAAAAGATCAACAAGGAAATAAAGACTTTAAATGACACACTGGACCAAATGGACTTCACAGACATATTCAGAACGTTCCATCCCGAAGCAACGGAATACACATTCTTCTCTAGGGCCCATGGAACGTTCTCCAGAATGGATCACATCCTAGGTCACAAATCAGGTCTCAACCGGTACCCAAAGATTGGGATCATTCCCTGCACATTTTCAGACCACAATGCTTTGAAACTAGAACTCAATCACAAGAGGAAAGTCGGAAAGAACTCAAATACATGGAGGCTAAAGAGCATCCTACGAAAGAATGAATGGGTCAACCAGGAAATTAAAGAAGAATTTAAAAATTCCTGGAAACCAATGAAAATGAAAACACAACTGTCCAAAATCTTTGGGATACAGCCAAGGCAGTCCTGCGAGGAAAGTATATAGCAATACAAGCCTTTCTCAAGAAACATGAAAGGTCTCAAATACACACCCTAACCCTACACCTAAAGGAGCTGGAGAAAGAACGGCCAATAAAGCCTAAACCCAGCAGGAGAAGAGAAATCATGCAGATCAGAGCAGAAATCAATGAAATAGAACCCAAAAGAACAGTAGAACAGATCAACGGAACTAGGAGCTGGTTCTTTGAAAGAATTCACAAGATTGATACACCCCTGTCCAGGCTGATCAAAAAGAAAAGAGAAATGACCCAAATCAACAAAATCATGAATGAAAGAGGAGAGATCACAACCAACACCAAAGAAATACAAACGATTATAAGAAGGTAATCTGAGCAACCCTAGGGCAGCATATTCCATAACCTGGAAGAAATGGGTGCATTCCTAGAGATGTGTCAACTACCAAAACTGACCCAGGAAGAAATAGAAAACCTGAACAGTCCTATAACCACGAAGGCAATTGAAGTAGTCATCAAAAACCTCCCAAGAAACCAAAGCCGAGGGCCAGATGGATTCCCAGGGGAATTCTATCAGACATTTAAAGAAGAATTAATACCTATTCTCCTGAAACTGTTCCAAACAATAGAAATGGAAGGAAAACTTCCATACTCATTTTATGAGGCCACCATTACCTTGATCCCAAAACCAGACAAAGATCCCATCAAAAAGGAGTATTAGAGACCAATATCCTTGATGAACATCGATGCAAAAATTCTCACCAAAATACTAGCCAAGAGGATCCAACAGTACATGAAAAGGAGTATTCACCATGACCAAGTGGGATTTATCCCTGGCTGCAAGGCTGGTTCAACATCCGCAAATCAATCAACGTGATAAAACACATTAACCAAAGAAAGAACAAGAATCATATGATCCTCTCAATAGATGCAGAAAAACCATTTGACAAAATAAAGCACCCTTTCTGGATCAAAACTCTTCAGAGTAGGGACAGCGGGTACATACCTCAATATCATAAAAGCCATCTACGAACAACCTACAGCGAATATCATTCTCAATGGGGAAAAGCTGAGATCTTTTCCCCTAAGGTCAGGAACGCGGCAGGGATAGCCACTCTCACCACTGCTATTCAACATAGTATTAGAAGTCCTAGCCACAGCAATCAGACAACAGAAAGAAATCAAAGGCATCCAAATCGGCGGAGAGGAAGTCAATCTCTCACTCTTTGCAGATGATATGATACTTTATGTGGAAAACCCAAAAGACTCCACCCCAAAACAGCTAGAACTCACACAGCAATTCCGCAAAGTAGCAGGCTATAAAATCAATGCACAGAAATCAGTGGCATTCCTATACACCAAAAACAAGACAGAAGAGAGACAAATCAAGGAGTCGATCCCATTCACAACTGCACCCAAAACCAGAAGAGACCTAGGAATAAATGGAACCCAAGAGGCAAAGGATCTGTACTCAGAAAACTACCAAATACTCAGGAAAGAAATTGAAGAAGACACAAAGAAACGGAAAAACGTTCCATGCTCATGGATTGGGAGAACCAACATTGTGAAGAGGTCAATGCTACCTAGAGCGATCTACACATTCAATGCAATCCCCGTCAAAATACCATCCACTTTTTTCCAAGAAATGGAACAAATAATCCTAAGATTTGAATGGAACCAGAAGAGACCACGAATAGCCAGAGGAATATTGAGAAAGAAAAGCAAAGCTGGCGGCATCACAATTCTGGACTTCCAGCTCTATGACAAAGCTGTCATCATCAAGACAGTATGGTACTGGCACAAAAACAGACACATAGATCCATGGAACAGAATCGAGAGCCCAGAAATGGACCCTCAACTCTATGGTCAACTTATCTTTGACAGAGCAGGAAAGAATGTCCAATGGCAAAAAGAGGGTCTCTTCAACAACTGGAGTTGTGGAAATTGGACAGCCCCATGCAGAAGAATGACACCGGACCGTTTCCTGACACCACACACAAAAATAGACTCCAAATGTTTGAAAGACCTCAATGTGAGACAGGACTCCATCAAAATCCGAAAGGAGAACACAGGTAGCAAGCTCTTCGACCTCAGCCGCAGCAACTTCTTCCTAGAAACATCACCAAAGGCACGGGAAGCCAGGGCAAAAATGAACTATTGGGATTTCATCAAGATAAAAACCTTTGGCACAGCAAAAGAAACAGTCCACAAAACCAAAAGACAACCGACAGAATGGGAGAAATTATTTACGAATGACATATCAGATAAAGGGCTACTATCCAATATGTATAAAAACGTATCAAACTCAACACCCAAAGAACAAATAATCCAATCAAAAAATAGGCAGAAGACATGAACAGACATTTTTCCAAAGAAGACATCCAAATGGCCAACAGGCACAGGAAAAAGTGCTCAACACGGCTCGGCATCAGGGAAATCCACATCAAAACATCAATGAGATATCACATCACACCCGTCAGAATGGCTCAAATGAACAAGTCAGGGAACGACAGAGGTTGGCGGGGATGTGGAGAAAGGGGAACCCTCCTACACTGGTGGTGGGAATGCAAGCTGCTGCAACCCCTCTGGAAAACAGGATGGAGGTTCCTCAAATAGTTGAAATTAGAGCTACCATCCGATCCAGCAATTGCACTCCTGGGTATTTACCACAAAGATACAAATGTAGGGACCAGAAGCGGTACGTGCACCCCATTGTTTATAGCAGCAATGTCCACATTAGCCAAACTGTTGAAAGAGCCAAGATGTCCATCGACAGATGAATGGATAAAGAAGAGGTGGTATATATCTACACAATGGAATATTACGCAGCCATGCAAAGGAATGAGATGTTGCCATGGACAACGACGTGGATGGAACTGGAGGGTCCGATGATTAGTGAAATAAGTCAATCAGAGAAAGACATGTATCATATGACCTCACTGATATGAGGAATTCTTAATCTCAGGAACAGAGTGAGGCTTGCTGGAGTGGTCGGGGGTGGGAGGGATGGGCTGGCTGGGTGATAGACATTGGGGAGGGTATGAGCTACGGTGAGCGCTGTGAATTGTGTAAGACTGTTGAATCACAGATCTCTACTTCTGAAACAAATAACGCAAGATATTTTAAGAATAAAGGAAAAGAAGGAGATAGCAGGAGAGGAAGAATGAAGGGGAGTTAGTGAGAGGGGGAGACAGACCAGGAGAGATGAGGATTCTGAAAAAAAATCCGAGGTTTCTAGACGGGAGGTGGGTCGGGGGATTGGTTAGCCTGGTGATGGGTATTAAAGAGGGCACATTCTGCATGGAGCACTGTGTGTTCGGAACAAACAATGAATCATGGGACACTACACCAAAACAAATGATGTAGTACATGGTGATTAAAAAAGCAATAAAAAACAAAGACTGTAATAAGAGATGAAGAAGGACACTATATCCTACATAAAGGGTCTATCCAAGAAGAAAATCTAACAATTGTAAATGTCTATGCCCCGAGCATGGGAGCATCCAATTGTATAAGGCAATTTAGAAGAAAAGCAAAGAAAGACATTGACAACCATACAATCATAGGGGGGACTTTAACACCCCCCTGACTGAAATGGCCAGATCATCTAAGCAAAAGATCAACAAGGAAATAAAGACTTTAAATGACACACTGGACCAAATGGACTTCACAGACATATTCAGAACGTTCCATCCCGAAGCAACGGAATACACATTCTTCTCTAGGGCCCATGGAACGTTCTCCAGAATGGATCACATCCTAGGTCACAAATCAGGTCTCAACCGGTACCCAAAGATTGGGATCATTCCCTGCACATTTTCAGACCACAATGCTTTGAAACTAGAACTCAATCACAAGAGGAAAGTCGGAAAGAACTCAAATACATGGAGGCTAAAGAGCATCCTACGAAAGAATGAATGGGTCAACCAGGAAATTAAAGAAGAATTTAAAAATTCCTGGAAACCAATGAAAATGAAAACACAACTGTCCAAAATCTTTGGGATACAGCCAAGGCAGTCCTGCGAGGAAAGTATATAGCAATACAAGCCTTTCTCAAGAAACATGAAAGGTCTCAAATACACACCCTAACCCTACACCTAAAGGAGCTGGAGAAAGAACGGCAAATAAAGCCTAAACCCAGCAGGAGAAGAGAAATCATGCAGATCAGAGCAGAAATCAATGAAATAGAACCCAAAAGAACAGTAGAACAGATCAACGGAACTAGGAGCTGGTTCTTTGAAAGAATTCACAAGATTGATACACCCCTGTCCAGGCTGATCAAAAAGAAAAGAGAAATGACCCAAACCAACAAAATCATGAATGAAAGAGGAGAGATCACAACCAACACCAAAGAAATACAAACGATTATAAGAACGTAATCTGAGCAACCCTAGGGCAGCATATTCCATAACCTGGAAGAAATGGGTGCATTCCTAGAGATGTGTCAACTACCAAAACTGACCCAGGAAGAAATAGAAAACCTGAACAGTCCTATAACCACGAAGGCAATTGAAGTAGTCATCAAAAACCTCCCAAGAAACCAAAGCCCAGGGCCAGATGGATTCCCAGGGGAATTCTATCCGACATTTAAAGAAGAATTAATACCTATTCTCCTGAAACTGTTCCAAACAATAGAAATGGAAGGAGAACTTCCAAACTCATTTTATGAGGCCACCATTACCTTGATCCCTAAACCAGACAAAGATCCCATCAAAAAGGAGTATTAGAGACCAATATCCTTGATGAACATCGATGCAAAAATTCTCACCAAAATACTAGCCAAGAGGATCCAAGAGTACATGAAAAGGAGTATTCACCATGACCAAGTGGGATTTATCCCTGGGCAGCAAGGCTGGTTCAACATCCGCAAATCAATCAACGTGATAAAACACATTAACAAAAGAAAGAACAAGAATCATATGATCCTCTCAATAGATGCAGAAAAACCATTTGACAAAGTAAAGCACACTTTCTGGATCAAAACTCTTCAGAGTATAGGGACAGCGGGTACATACCTCAATATCATAAAAGCCATCTACGAACAACCTACAGCGAATATCATTCCCAATGGGGAAAAGCTGAGATCTTTTCCCCTAAGGTCAGGAACGCGGCAGGGATAGCCACTCTCACCACTGCTATTCAACATAGTATTAGAAGTCCTAGCCACAGCAATCAGACAACAAAAAGAAATCAAAGGCATCCAAATCGGCAGAGAGGAAGTCAAACTCTCACTCTTTGCAGATGATATGATACTTTATGTGGAAAACCCAAAAGACTCCACCCCAAAACAGCTAGAACTCACACAGCAATTCCGTCAAGTAGCAGGCTATAAAATCAATGCACAGAAATCACTGGCATTCCTATACACCAACAACAAGACAGAAGAGAGACAAATCAAGGAGTCGATCCCATTCACAACTGCACCCAAAACCAGAAGAGACCTAGGAGTAAATTGAACCCAAGAGGCAAAGGATCTGTACTCAGAAAACTACCAAATACTCAGGAAAGAATTTGAAGAAGACACAAAGAAACGGAAAAATGTTCCATGCTCATGGATTGGGAGAACCAACATTGTGAAGAGGTCAATGCTACCTAGAGCAATCTACACATTCAATGCAATCCCCGTCAAAATACCATCCACTTTTTTCCAAGAAATGGAACAAATAATCCTAAGATTTGAATGGAACCAGAAGAGACCACGAATAGCCAGAGGAATATTGAGAAAGAAAAGCAAAGCTGGCGGCATCACAATTCTGGACTTCCAGCTCTATGACAAAGCTGTCATCATCAAGACAGTATGGTACTGGCACAAAAACAGACACATAGATCCATGGAACAGAATCGAGAGCCCAGAAATGGACCCTCAACTCTATGGTCAACTTATCTTTGACAGAGCAGGAAAGAATGTCCAATGGCAAAAAGAGAGTCTCTTCAACAACTGGAGTTGTGGAAATTGGACAGCCCCATGCAGAAGAATGACACTGGACCCTTTCCTGACACCACACACAAAAATAGACTCCAAATGTTTGAAAGACCTCAATGTGAGACAGGACTCCATCAAAATCCGAAAGGAGAACACAGGTAGCAAGCTCTTCGACCTCAGCCGCAGCAACTTCTTCCTAGAAACATCACCAAAGGCACGGGAAGCCAGGGCAAAAATGAACTATTGGGATTTCATCAAGATAAAAACCTTTGGCACAGCAAAAGAAACAGTCCACAAAACCAAAAGACAACCGACAGAATGGGAGAAATTATTTACGAATGACATATCAGATAAAGGGCTACTATCCAATATGTATAAAAACGTATCAAACTCAACACCCAAAGAACAAATAATCCAATCAAAAAATAGGCAGAAGACATGAACAGACATTTTTCCAAAGAAGACATCCAAATGGCCAACAGGCACAGGAAAAAGTGCTCAACACGGCTCGGCATCAGGGAAATCCACATCAAAACATCAATGAGATATCACATCACACCCGTCAGAATGGCTCAAATGAACAAGTCAGGGAACGACAGAGGTTGGCGGGGATGTGGAGAAAGGGGAACCCTCCTACACTGGTGGTGGGAATGCAAGCTGCTGCAACCCCTCTGGAAAACAGGATGGAGGTTCCTCAAATAGTTGAAATTAGAGCTACCATCCGATCCAGCAATTGCACTCCTGGGTATTTACCCCAAAGATACAAATGTAGGGACCCGAAGCGGTACGTGCACCCCATTGTTTATAGCAGCAATGTCCACATTAGCCAAACTGTTGAAAGAGCCAAGATGTCCATCGACAGATGAATGGATAAAGAAGAGGTGGTATATATCTACACAATGGAATATTACGCAGCCATGCAAAGGAATGAGATGTTGCCATGGACAACGACGTGGATGGAACTGGAGGGTCCGATGATTAGTGAAATAAGTCAATCAGAGAAAGACATGTATCATATGACCTCACTGATATGAGGAATTCTTAATCTCAGGAACAGAGTGAGGCTTGCTGGAGTGGTCGGGGGTGGGAGGGATGGGCTGGCTGGGTGATAGACATTGGGGAGGGTATGAGCTACGGTGAGCGCTGTGAATTGTGTAAGACTGTTGAATCACAGATCTCTACTTCTGAAACAAATAACGCAAGATATTTTAAGAATAAAGGAAAAGAAGGAGATAGCAGGAGAGGAAGAATGAAGGGGAGTTAGTGAGAGGGGGAGACAGACCAGGAGAGATGAGGATTCTGAAAAAAAATCCGAGGTTTCTAGACGGGAGGTGGGTCGGGGGATTGGTTAGCCTGGTGATGGGTATTAAAGAGGGCACATTCTGCATGGAGCACTGTGTGTTCGGAACAAACAATGAATCATGGAACACTACACCAAAACAAATGATGTAGTACATGGTGATTAAAACAGCAATAAAAAACAAAGACTGTAATAAGAGATGAAGAAGGACACTATATCCTACTTAAAGGGTCTATCCAAGAAGAAGATCTAACAATTGTAAATGTCTATGCCCCGAGCATGGGAGCATCCAATTGTATAAGGCAATTTAGAAGAAAAGCAAAGAAAGACATTGACAACCATACAATCATAGTGGGGGACTTTAACACCCCCCTGACTGAAATGGCCAGATCATCTAAGCAAAAGATCAACAAGGAAATAAAGACTTTAAATGACACACTGGACCAAATGGACTTCACAGACATATTCAGAACGTTCCATCCCGAAGCAACGGAATACACATTCTTCTCTAGGGCCCATGGAACGTTCTCCAGAATGGATCACATCCTAGGTCACAAAACAGGTCTCAACCGGTACCCAAAGATTGGGATCATTCCCTGCACATTTTCAGACCACAATGCTTTGAAACTAGAACTCAATCACAAGAGGAAAGTCGGAAAGAACTCAAATACATGGAGGCTAAAGAGCATCCTACGAAAGAATGAATGGGTCAACCAGGAAATTAAAGAAGAATTTAAAAATTCCTGGAAACCAATGAAAATGAAAACACAACTGTCCAAAATCTTTGGGATACAGCCAAGGCAGTCCTGCGAGGAAAGTATATAGCAATACAAGCCTTTCTCAAGAAACATGAAAGGTCTCAAATACACACCCTAACCCTACACCTAAAGGAGCTGGAGAAAGAACGGCAAATAAAGCCTAAACCCAGCAGGAGAAGAGAAATCATGCAGATCAGAGCAGAAATCAATGAAATAGAACCCAAAAGAACAGTAGAACAGATCAACGGAACTAGGAGCTGGTTCTTTGAAAGAATTCACAAGATTGATACACCCCTGTCCAGGCTGATCAAAAAGAACAGAGAAATGACCCAAATCAACAAAATCATGAATGAAAGAGGAGAGATCACAACCAACACCAAAGAAATACAAACGATTATAAGAAGGTAATCTGAGCAACCCTAGGGCAGCATATTCCATAACCTGGAAGAAATGGGTGCATTCCTAGAGATGTGTCAACTACCAAAACTGACCCAGGAAGAAAGGGAAAACCTGAACAGTCCTATAACCACGAAGGCAATTGAAGTAGTCATCAAAAACCTCCCAAGAAACCAAAGCCGAGGGCCAGATGGATTCCCAGGGGAATTCTATCAGACATTTAAAGAAGAATTAATACCTATTCTCCTGAAACTGTTCCAAACAATAGAAATGGAAGGAAAACTTCCAAACTCATTTTATGAGGCCACCATTACCTTGATCCCAAAACCAGACAAAGATCCCATCAAAAAGGAGTATTAGAGACCAATATCCTTGATGAACATCGATGCAAAAATTCTCACCAAAATACTAGCCAAGAGGATCCAACAGTACATGAAAAGGAGTATTCACCATGACCAAGTGGGATTTATCCCTGGGCTGCAAGGCTGGTTCAACATCCGCAAATCAATCAACGTGATAAAACACATTAACCAAAGAAAGAACAAGAATCATATGATCCTCTCAATAGATGCAGAAAAACCATTTGACAAAGTAAAGCACCCTTTCTGGATCAAAACTCTTCAGAGTATAGGGACAGCGGGTACATACCTCAATATCATAAAAGCCATCTACGAACAACCTACAGCGAATATCATTCTCAATGGGGAAAAGCTGAGATCTTTTCCCCTAAGGTCAGGAACGCGGCAGGGATAGCCACTCTCACCACTGCTATTCAACATAGTATTAGAAGTCCTAGCCACAGCAATCAGACAACAGAAAGAAATCAAAGGCATCCAAATCGGCGGAGAGGAAGTCAATCTCTCACTCTTTGCAGATGATATGATACTTTATGTGGAAAACCCAAAAGACTCCACCCCAAAACAGCTAGAACTCACACAGCAATTCCGCAAAGTAGCAGGCTATAAAATCAATGCACAGAAATCAGTGGCATTCCTATACACCAACAACAAGACAGAAGAGAGACAAATCAAGGAGTCGATCCCATTCACAACTGCACCCAAAACCAGAAGAGACCTAGGAATAAATGGAACCCAAGAGGCAAAGGATCTGTACTCAGAAAACTACCAAATACTCAGGAAAGAAATTGAAGAAGACACAAAGAAACGGAAAAACTTTCCATGCTCATGGATTGGGAGAACCAACATTGTGAAGAGGTCAATGCTACCTAGAGCGATCTACACATTCAATGCAATCCCCGTCAAAATACCATCCACTTTTTTCCAAGAAATGGAACAAATAATCCTAAGATTTGAATGGAACCAGAAGAGACCACGAATAGCCAGAGGAATATTGAGAAAGAAAAGCAAAGCTGGCGGCATCACAATTCTGGACTTCCAGCTCTATGACAAAGCTGTCATCATCAAGACAGTATGGTACTGGCACAAAAACAGACACATAGATCCAAGGAACAGAATCGAGAGCCCCGAAGTGGACCCTCACCTCTATGGTCAACTTATCTTTGACAGAGCAGGAAAGAATATCCAATGGCAAAAAGAGTGTCTCTTCCACAACTGGAGTTGTGGAAATGGGACAGCCCCATGCAGAAGAATGACACTGGACCATTTCCTGACACCACACAAAAATAGACTCCAAATGTTTGAAAGACCTCACTGTGAGGCAGGACTCCATCAAAATCCTAAAGGAGAACACAGGTAGCAAGCTCTTCGACCTCAGCCGCAGCAACTTCTTCCTACAAACATCACCAAAGGCACGGGAATCCAGGGCAAAAAGGAACTATTGGGATTTCATCAAGATAAAAACCTTTGGCACAGCAAAAGAAACAGTCCACAAAACCAAAAGACAACCGACAGAATGGGAGAAAATATTTACGAATGACATATCAGATAAAGGGCGACTATCCAATATGTATAAAAACGTATCAAACTCAACACCCAAAGAACAAATAATCCAATCAAAAAATAGGCAGAAGACATGAACAGACATTTTTCCAAAGAAGACATCCAAATGGCCAACAGGCACAGGAAAAAGTGCTCAACATGGCTCGGCATCAGGGAAATCCACATCAAAACCTCAATGAGATACCCTCTCACACCCGTCAGAATGGCTCAAATGAACAAGTCAGGGAACGACAGAGATTGGCGGGGATGTGGAGAAAGGGGAACCCTCCTACACTGGTGGTGGGAATGCAAGCTGGTGCAACCCCTCTGGAAAACAGGGTGGAGGTTCCTCAAATAGTTGAAATTAGAGCTACCATCCGATCCAGCAATTGCACTCCTGGGTATTTACCCCAAAGATACAAATGTAGGGACCCGAAGCGGTACGTGCACCCCATTGTTTATAGCTGCAATGTCCACAATAGCCAAACTGTTGAAAGAGCCAAGATGTCCATCGACAGATGAGTGGATAAAGAAGAGGTGGTATATATATACACAATGGAATATTACGCAACCATCAAAAGGAATGAGATGTTGCCATGGACAACGACGTGGATGGAACTGGAGGGTCCGATGATTACTGAAATAAGTCAATCAGAGAAAGACATGTATCATATGACCTCACTGATATGAGGAATTCTTAATCTCAGGAACAGAGTGAGGCTTGCTGGAGTGGTCGGGGGTGGGAGGGATGGGCTGGCTGGGTGATAGACATTGGGGAGGGTATGAGCTACGGTGAGCGCTGTGAATTGTGTAAGACTGTTGAATCACAGATCTCTACTTCTGAAACAAATAACGCATCATATTTTAAGAATAAAGGAAAAGAAGGAGATAGCAGGAGAGGAAGAATGAAGGGGAGTTAGTGAGAGGGGGAGACAGACCAGGAGAGATGATGGATTCTGAAAAAAAATCCGAGGTTTCTAGAGGGGAGGTGGGTCGGGGGATTGGTTAGCCTGGTGATGGGTATTAAAGAGGGCACATTCTGCATGGAGCACTGTGTGTTCGGAACAAACAATGAATCATGGGACACTACACCAAAACAAATGATGTAGTACATGGTGATTAACAAAGCAATAAAAAACAAAGACTGTAATAAGAGATGAAGAAGGACACTATATCCTACTTAAAGGGTCTATCCAAGAAGAAGATCTAACAATTGTAAATGTCTATGCCCCGAACATGGGAGCATCCAATTATATAAGGCAATTTAGAAGAAAAGCAAAGAAAGACATTGACAACCATACAATCATAGTGGGGGACTTTAACACCCCCCTGACTGAAATGGCCAGATCATCTAAGCAAAAGATCAACAAGGAAATAAAGACTTTAAATGACACACTGGACCAAATGGACTTCACAGACATATTCAGAACGTTCCATCCCGAAGCAACGGAATACACATTCTTCTCTAGGGCCCATGGAACGTTCTCCAGAATGGATCACATCCTAGGTCACAAATCAGGTCTCAACCGGTACCCAAAGATTGGGATCATTCCCTGCACATTTTCAGACCACAATGCTTTGAAACTAGAACTCAATCACAAGAGGAAAGTCGGAAAGAACTCAAATACATGGAGGCTAAAGAGCATCCTACGAAAGAATGAATGGGTCAACCAGGAAATTAAAGAAGAATTTAAAAATTCATGGAAACCAATGAAAATGAAAACACAACTGTCCAAAATCTTTGGGATACAGCCAAGGCAGTCCTGCGAGGAAAGTATATAGCAATACAAGCCTTTCTCAAGAAACATGAAAGGTCTCAAATACACACCCTAACCCTACACCTAAAGGAGCTGGAGAAAGAACGGCCAATAAAGCCTAAACCCAGCAGGAGAAGAGAAATCATGCAGATCAGAGCAGAAATCAATGAAATAGAACCCAAAAGAACAGTAGAACAGATCAACGGAACTAGGAGCTGGTTCTTTGAAAGAATTCACAAGATTGATACACCCCTGTCCAGGCTGATCAAAAAGAAAAGAGAAATGACCCAAATCAACAAAATCATGAATGAAGGAGGAGAGATCACAACCAACACCAAAGAAATACAAACGATTATAAGAACGTAATCTGAGCAACCCTAGGGCAGCATATTCCATAACCTGGAAGAAATGGGTGCATTCCTAGAGATGTGTCAACTACCAAAACTGACCCAGGAAGAAAGAGAAAACCTGAACAGTCCTATAACCACGAAGGCAATTGAAGTAGTCATCAAAAACCTCCCAAGAAACCAAAGCCCAGGGCCAGATGGATTCCCAGGGGAATTCTATCCGACATTTAAAGAAGAATTAATACCTATTCTCCTGAAACTGTTCCAAACAATAGAAATGGAAGGAGAACTTCCAAACTCATTTTATGAGGCCACCATTACCTTGATCCCTAAACCAGACAAAGATCCCATCAAAAAGGAGTATTAGAGACCAATATCCTTGATGAACATCGATGCAAAAATTCTCACCAAAATACTAGCCAAGAAGATCCAACAGTACATGAAAAGGAGTATTCACCATGACCAAGTGGGATTTATCCCTGGGCTGCAAGGCTGGTTCAACATCCGCAAATCAATCAACGTGATAAAACACATTAACCAAAGAAAGAACAAGAATCATATGATCCTCTCAATAGATGCAGAAAAACCATTTGACAAAGTAAAGCACCCTTTCTGGATCAAAACTCTTCAGAGTATAGGGACAGCGGGTACATACCTCAATATCATAAAAGCCATCTACGAACAACCTACAGCGAATATCATTCTCAATGGGGAAAAGCTGAGATCTTTTCCCCTAAGGTCAGGAACGCGGCAGGGATAGCCACTCTCACCACTGCTATTCAACATAGTATTAGAAGTCCTAGCCACAGCAATCAGACAACAGAAAGAAATCAAAGGCATCCAAATCGGCGGAGAGGAAGTCAATCTCTCACTCTTTGCAGATGATATGATACTTTATGTGGAAAACCCAAAAGACTCCACCCCAAAACTGCTAGAACTCACACAGGAATTCCGCAAAGTAGCAGGCTATAAAATCAATGCACAGAAATCACTGGCATTCCTATACACCAACAACAAGACAGAAGAGAGACAAATCAAGGAGTCGATCCCATTCACAACTGCACCCAAAACCAGAAGAGACCTAGGAATAAATGGAACCCAAGAGGCAAAGGATCTGTACTCAGAAAACTACCAAATACTCAGGAAAGAAATTGAAGAAGACACAAAGAAACGGAAAAACTTTCCATGCTCATGGATTGGGAGAACCAACATTGTGAAGAGGTCAATGCTACCTAGAGCGATCTACACATTCAATGCAATCCCCGTCAAAATACCATCCACTTTTTTCCAAGAAATGGAACAAATAATCCTAAGATTTGAATGGAACCAGAAGAGACCACGAATAGCCAGAGGAATATTGAGAAAGAAAAGCAAAGCTGGCGGCATCACAATTCTGGACTTCCAGCTCTATGACAAAGCTGTCATCATCAAGACAGTATGGTACTGGCACAAAAACAGACACATAGATCCATGGAACAGAATCGAGAGCCCAGAAATGGACCCTCAACTCTATGGTCAACTTATCTTTGACAGAGCAGGAAAGAATGTCCAATGGCAAAAAGAGGGTCTCTTCAACAACTGGAGTTGTGGAAATTGGACAGCCCCA
This sequence comes from Eumetopias jubatus, assembly GCF_037043125.1. Taxonomy (NCBI): domain Eukaryota; kingdom Metazoa; phylum Chordata; class Mammalia; order Carnivora; family Otariidae; genus Eumetopias; species Eumetopias jubatus. Next base: position 1,070,438 of record NW_028274859.1, read on the forward strand.
TGCAGAAGAATGACACTGGACCCTTTCCTGACACCACACACAAAAATAGACTCCAAATGTTTGAAAGACCTCAATGTGAGACAGGACTCCATCAAAATCCGAAAGGAGAACACAGGTAGCAAGCTCTTCGACCTCAGCCGCAGCAACTTCTTCCTAGAAACATCACCAAAGGCACGGGAAGCCAGGGCAAAAATGAACTATTGGGATTTCATCAAGATAAAAACCTTTGGCACAGCAAAAGAAACAGTCCACAAAACCAAAAGACAACCGACAGAATGGGAGAAATTATTTACGAATGACATATCAGATAAAGGGCTACTATCCAATATGTATAAAAACGTATCAAACTCAACACCCAAAGAACAAATAATCCAATCAAAAAATAGGCAGAAGACATGAACAGACATTTTTCCAAAGAAGACATCCAAATGGCCAACAGGCACAGGAAAAAGTGCTCAACACGGCTCGGCATCAGGGAAATCCACATCAAAACATCAATGAGATATCACCTCACACCCGTCAGAATGGCTCAAATGAACAAGTCAGGGAACGACAGAGGTTGGCGGGGATGTGGAGAAAGGGGAACCCTCCTACACTGGTGGTGGGAATGCAAGCTGGTGCAACCCCTCTGGAAAACAGGATGGAGGTTCCTCAAATAGTTGAAATTAGAGCTACCATACGATCCAGCAATTGCACTCCTGGGTATTTACCCCAAAGATACAAATGTAGGGACCCGAAGCGGTACGTGCACCCCATTGTTTATAGCAGCAATGTCCACAATAGCCAAACTGTTGAAAGAGCCAAGATGTCCATCGACAGATGAATGGATAAAGAAGAGGTGGTATATATCTACACAATGGAATATTACGCAGCCATGCAAAGGAATGAGATGTTGCCATGGACAACGACGTGGATGGAACTGGAGGGTCCGATGATTAGTGAAATAAGTCAATCAGAGAAAGACATGTATCATATGACCTCACTGATATGAGGAATTCTTAATCTCAGGAACAGAGTGAGGCTTGCTGGAGTGGTCGGGGGTGGGAGGGATGGGCTGGCTGGGTGATAGACATTGGGGAGGGTATGAGCTACGGTGAGCGCTGTGAATTGTGTAAGACTGTTGAATCACAGATCTCTACTTCTGAAACAAATAACGCAACATATTTTAAGAATAAAGGAAAAGAAGGAGATAGCAGGAGAGGAAGAATGAAGGGGAGTTAGTGAGAGGGGGAGACAGACCAGGAGAGATGAGGATTCTGAAAAAAAATCCGAGGTTTCTAGACGGGAGGTGGGTCGGGGGATTGGTTAGCCTGGTGATGGGTATTAAAGAGGGCACATTCTGCATGGAGCACTGTGTGTTCGGAACAAACAATGAATCATGGGACACTACACCAAAACAAATGATGTAGTACATGGTGATTAAAAAAGCAATAAAAAACAAAGACTGTAATAAGAGATGAAGAAGGACACTATATCCTACTTAAAGGGTCTATCCAAGAAGAAGATCTAACAATTGTAAATGTCTATGCCCCGAGCATGGGAGCATCCAATTGTATAAGGCAATTTAGAAGAAAAGCAAAGAAAGACATTGACAACCATACAATCATAGTGGGGGACTTTAACACCCCCCTGACTGAAATGGCCAGATCATCTAAGCAAAAGATCAACAAGGAAATACAGACTTTAAATGACACACTGGACCAAATGGACTTCACAGACATATTCAGAACGTTCCATCCCGAAGCAACGGAATACACATTCTTCTCTAGGGCCCATGGAACGTTCTCCAGAATGGATCACATCCTAGGTCACAAATCAGGTCTCAACCGGTACCCAAAGATTGGGATCATTCCCTGCACATTTTCAGACCACAATGCTTTGAAACTAGAACTCAATCACAAGAGGAAAGTCGGAAAGAACTCAAATACATGGAGGCTAAAGAGCATCCTACGAAAGAATGAATGGGTCAACCAGGAAATTAAAGAAGAATTTAAAAATTCCTGGAAACCAATGAAAATGAAAACACAACTGTCCAAAAACTTTGGGATACACCCAAGGCAGTCCTGCGAGGAAAGTATATAGCAATACAAGCCTTTCTCAAGAAACATGAAAGGTCTCAAATACACACCCTAACCCTACACCTAAAGGAGCTGGAGAAAGAACGGCAAATAAAGCCTAAACCCAGCAGGAGAAGAGAAATCATGCAGATCAGAGCAGAAATCAATGAAATAGAACCCAAAAGAACAGTAGAACAGATCAACGGAACTAGGAGCTGGTTCTTTGAAAGAATTCACAAGATTGATACACCCCTGTCCAGGCTGATCAAAAAGAAAAGAGAAATGACCCAAATCAACAAAATCATGAATGAAAGAGGAGAGATCACAACCAACACCAAAGAAATACAAACGATTATAAGAAGGTAATCTGAGCAACCCTAGGGCAGCATATTCCATAACCTGGAAGAAATGGGTGCATTCCTAGAGATGTGTCAACTACCAAAACTGACCCAGGAAGAAATAGAAAACCTGAACAGTCCTATAACCACGAAGGCAATTGAAGTAGTCATCAAAAACCTCCCAAGAAACCAAAGCCGAGGGCCAGATGGATTCCCAGGGGAATTCTATCAGACATTTAAAGAAGAATTAATACCTATTCTCCTGAAACTGTTCCAAACAATAGAAATGGAAGGAAAACTTCCAAACTCATTTTATGAGGCCACCATTACCTTGATCCCAAAACCAGACAAAGATCCCATCAAAAAGGAGTATTAGAGACCAATATCCTTGATGAACATCGATGCAAAAATTCTCACCAAAATACTAGCCAAGAGGATCCAACAGTACATGAAAAGGAGTATTCACCATGACCAACTGGGATTTATCCCTGGGCTGCAAGGCTGGTTCAACATCCGCAAATCAATCAACGTGATAAAACACATTAACAAAAGAAAGAACAAGAATCATATGATCCTCTCAATAGATGCAGAAAAACCATTTGACAAAGTAAAGCACCCTTTCTGGATCAAAACTCTTCAGAGTATAGGGACAGCGGGTACATACCTCAATATCATAAAAGCCATCTACGAACAACCTACAGCGAATATCATTCTCAATGGGGAAAAGCTGAGATCTTTTCCCCTAAGGTCAGGAACGCGGCAGGGATAGCCACTCTCACCACTGCTATTCAACATAGTATTAGAAGTCCTAGCCACAGCAATCAGACAACAGAAAGAAATCAAAGGCATCCAAATCGGCGGAGAGGAAGTCAAACTCTCACTCTTTGCAGATGATATGATACTTTATGTGGAAAACCCAAAAGACTCCACCCCAAAACAGCTAGAACTCACACAGCAATTCCGCAAAGTAGCAGGCTATAAAATCAATGCACAGAAATCAGTGGCATTCCTATACACCAAAAACAAGACAGAAGAGAGACAAATCAAGGAGTCGATCCCATTCACAACTGCACCCAAAACCAGAAGAGACCTAGGAATAAATGGAACCCAAGAGGCAAAGGATCTGTACTCAGAAAACTACCAAATACTCAGGAAAGAAATTGAAGAAGACACAAAGAAACGGAAAAACGTTCCATGCTCATGGATTGGGAGAACCAACATTGTGAAGAGGTCAATGCTACCTAGAGCGATCTACACATTCAATGCAATCCCCGTCAAAATACCATCCACTTTTTTCCAAGAAATGGAACAAATAATCCTAAGATTTGAATGGAACCAGAAGAGACCACGAATAGCCAGAGGAATATTGAGAAAGAAAAGCAAAGCTGGCGGCATCACAATTCTGGACTTCCAGCTCTATGACAAAGCTGTCATCATCAAGACAGTATGGTACTGGCACAAAAACAGACACATAGATCCATGGAACAGAATCGAGAGCCCAGAAATGGACCCTCAACTCTCTGGTCAACTTATCTTTGACAGAGCAGGAAAGAATGTCCAATGGCAAAAAGAGAGTCTCTTCAACAACTGGAGTTGTGGAAATTGGACAGCCCCATGCAGAAGAATGACACCGGACCATTTCCTGACACCACACACAAAAATAGACTCCAAATGTTTGAAAGACCTCAATGTGAGACAGGACTCCATGAAAATCCGAAAGGAGAACACAGGTAGCAAGCTCTTCGACCTCAGCCGCAGCAACTTCTTCCTAGAAACATCACCAAAGGCACGGGAAGCCAGGGCAAAAATGAACTATTGGGATTTCATCAAGATAAAAACCTTTGGCACAGCAAAAGAAACAGTCCACAAAACCAAAAGACAACCGACAGAATGGGAGAAATTATTTACGAATGACATATCAGATAAAGGGCTACTATCCAATATGTATAAAAACGTATCAAACTCAACACCCAAAGAACAAATAATCCAATCAAAAAATAGGCAGAAGACATGAACAGACATTTTTCCAAAGAAGACATCCAAATGGCCAACAGGCACAGGAAAAAGTGCTCAACACGGCTCGGCATCAGGGAAATCCACATCAAAACATCAATGAGATATCACCTCACACCCGTCAGAATGGCTCAAATGAACAAGTCAGGGAACGACAGAGGTTGGCGGGGATGTGGAGAAAGGGGAACCCTCCTACACTGGTGGTGGGAATGCAAGCTGGTGCAACCCCTCTGGAAAACAGGATGGAGGTTCCTCAAATAGTTGAAATTAGAGCTACCATCCGATCCAGCAATTGCACTCCTGGGTATTTACCCCAAAGATACAAATGTAGGGACCCGAAGCAGTACGTGCACCCCATTGTTTATAGCAGCAATGTCCACAATAGCCAAACTGTTGAAAGAGCCAAGATGTCCATCGACAGATGAATGGATAAAGAAGAGGTGGTATATATATACACAATGGAATATTACGCAGCCATCAAAAGGAATGAGATGTTGCCATGGACAACGACGTGGATGGAACTGGAGGGTCCGATGATTAGTGAAATAAGTCAATCAGAGAAAGAGATGTATCATATGACCTCACTGATATGAGGAATTCTTAATCTCAGGAATAGAGTGAGGCTTGCTGGAGTGGTCGGGGGTGGGAGGGATGGGCTGGCTGTGTGATAGACATTGGGGAGTGTATGAGCTACGGTGAGCGCTGTGAATTGTGTAAGACTGTTGAATCACAGATCTCTACTTCTGAAACAAATAACGCAACATATTTTAAGAATAAAGGAAAAGAAGGAGATAGCAGGAGAGGAAGAATGAAGGGGAGTTAGTGAGAGGGGGAGACAGACTAGGAGAGATGATGGATTCTGAAAAAAAATCCGAGGTTTCTAGAGCGGAGGTGGGTCGGGGGATTGGTTAGCCTGGTGATGGGTATTAAAGACGGCACATTCTGCATGGAGCACTGTGTGTTCGGAAAAAACAATGAATCATGGGACACTACACCAAAACAAATGATGTAGTACATGATGATTAACAAAGCAATAAAAAACAAAGACTGTAATAAGACATGAAGAAGGACACTATATCCTACTTAAAGGGTCTATCCAAGAAGAAGATCTAACAATTGTAAATGTCTATGCCCCGAACATGGGAGCATCCAATTGTATAAGGCAATTTAGAAGAAAAGCAAAGAAAGACATTGACAACCATACAATCATAGTGGGGGACTTTAACACCCCCCTGACTGAAATGGCCAGATCATCTAAGCAAAAGATCAACAAGGAAATAAAGACTTTAAATGACACACTGGACCAAATGGACTTCACAGACATATTCAGAACGTTCCATCCCGAAGCAACGGAATACACATTCTTCTCTAGGGCCCATGGAACGTTCTCCAGAATGGATCACATCCTAGGTCACAAATCAGGTCTCAACCGGTACCCAAAGATTGGGATCATTCCCTGCACATTTTCAGACCACAATGCTTTGAAACTAGAAGTCAATCACAAGAGGAAAGTCGGAAAGAACTCAAATATATGGAGGCTAAAGAGCATCCTACGAAAGAATGAATGGGTCAACCAGGAAATTAAAGAAGAATTTAAAAATTCCTGGAAACCAATGAAAATGAAAACACAACTGTCCAAAATCTTTGGGATACAGCCAAGGCAGTCCTGCGAGGAAAGTATATAGCAATACAAGCCTTTCTCAAGAAACATGAAAGGTCTCAAATACACACCCTAACCCTACACCTAAAGGAGCTGGAGAAAGAAGGGCAAATAAAGCGTAAACCCAGCAGGAGAAGAGAAATCATGCAGATCAGAGCAGAAATCAATGAAATAGAACCCAAAAGAACAGTAGAACAGATCAACGGAACTAGGAGTTGGTTCTTTGAAAGAATTCACAAGATTGATACACCACTGTCCAGGCTGATCAGAAAGAAAAGAGAAATGACCCAAATCAACAAAATCATGAATGAAAGAGGAGAGATCCCAACCAACACCAAAGAAATACAAACGATTATAAGAACGTAATCTGAGCAACCCTATGGCAGCCTATTCCATAACCTGGAAGAAATGGGTGCATTCTTAGAGATGTGTCAACTACCAAAACTGACCCAGGAAGAAATAGAAAACCTGAACAGTCCTATAACCACGAAGGCAATTGAAGTAGTCATCAAAAACCTCCCAAGAAACCAAAGCCCAGGGCCAGATGGATTCCCAGGGGAATTCTATCCGACATTTAAAGAAGAATTAATACCTATTCTCCTGAAACTGTTCCAAACAATAGAAATGGAAGGAGAACTTCGAAACTCATTTTATGAGGCCACCATTACCTTGATCCCAAAACCAGACAAAGATCCCATCAAAAAGGAGTATTAGAGACCAATATCCTTGATGAACATCGATGCAAAAATTCTCACCAAAATACTAGCCAAGAGGATCCAACAGTACATGAAAAGGAGTATTCACCATGACCAAGTGGGATTTATCCCTGGGCTGCAAGGCTGGTTCAACATCCGCAAATCAATCAACGTGATAAAACACATTAACAAAAGAAAGAACAAGAATCATATGATCCTCTCAATAGATGCAGAAAAACGATTTGACAAAGTAAAGCACACTTTCTGGATCAAAACTCTTCAGAGTATAGGGACAGCGGGTACATACCTCAATATCATAAAAGCCATCTACGAACAACCTACAGGGAATATCATTCTCAATGGGGAAAAGCTGTGATCTTTTCCCCTAAGGTCAGGAACGCGGCAGGGATAGCCACTCTCACCACTGCTATTCAACATAGTATTAGAAGTCCTAGCCACAGCAATCAGACAACAAAAAGAAATCAAAGGCATCCAAATCGGCAGAGAGGAAGTCAAACCCTCACTCTTTGCAGATGATATGATACTTTATGTGGAAAACCCAAAAGACTCCACCCCAAAACTGCTAGAACTCACACAGCAATTCCGTCAAGTAGCAGGCTATAAAATCAATGCACAGAAATCACTGGCATTCCTATACACCAACAACAAGACAGAAGAGAGACAAATCAAGGAGTCGATCCCATTCACAACTGCACCCAAAACCAGAAGAGACCTAGGAGTAAATTGAACCCAAGAGGCAAAGGATCTGTACTCAGAAAACTACCAAATACTCAGGAAAGAAATTGAAGAAGACACAAAGAAACGGAAAAATGTTCCATGCTCATGGATTGGGAGAACCAACATTGTGAAGAGGTCAATGCTACCTAGAGCGATCTACACATTCAATGCAATCCCCGTCAAAATACCATCCACTTTTTTCCAAGAAATGGAACAAATAATCCTAAGATTTGAATGGAACCAGAAGAGACCACGAATAGCCAGAGGAATATTGAGAAAGAAAAGCAAAGCTGGCGGCATCACAATTCTGGACTTCCAGCTCTATGACAAAGCTGTCATCATCAAGACAGTATGGTACTGGCACAAAAACTGACACATAGATCCATGGAACAGAATGGAGAGCCCAGAAATGGACCCTCAACTCTATGGTCAGCTTATCTTTGACAGAGCAGGAAAGAATGTCCAATGGCAAAAAGAGAGTCTCTTCAACAACTGGAGTTGTGGAAATTGGACAGCCCCATGCAGAAGAATGACACTGGACCATTTCCTGACACCACACACAAAACTAGACTCCAAATGTTTGAAAGACCTCAATGTGAGACAGGACTCCATCAAAATCCTAAAGGAGAACACAGGTAGCAAGCTCTTCGACCTCAGCCGCAGCAACTTCTTCCTAGAAACATCAGCAAAGGCACGGGAACCCAGGGCAAAAATGAACTATTGGGATTTCATCAAGATAAAAACCTTTGGCACAGCAAAAGAAACAGTCCACAAAACCAAAAGACAACCGACAGAATGGGAGAAATTATTTACGAATGACATATCAGATAAAGGGCTACTATCCAATATGTATAAAAACGTATCAAACTCAACACCCAAAGAACAAATAATCCAATCAAAAAATAGGCAGAAGACATGAACAGACATTTTTCCAAAGAAAACATCCAAATGGCCAACAGGCACAGGAAAAAGTGCTCAACACGGCTCGTCATCAGGGAAATCCACATCAAAACCTCAATGAGATACCACCTCACACCCGTCAGAATGGCTCAAATGAACAAGTCAGGGAACGACAGAGGTTGGCGGGGATGTGGAGAAAGGGGAACCCTCCTACACTGGTGGTGGGAATGCAAGCTGGTGCAACCCCTCTCGAAAACAGGATGGAGGTTCCTGAAATAGTTGAAATTAGAGCTACCATCCGATCCAGCCATTGCACTCCTGGGTATTTACCCCAAAGATACAAATGTAGGGACCCGAAGCGGTACGTGCACCCCATTGTTTATAGCTGCAATGTCCACAATAGCCAAACTGTTGAAAGAGCCAAGATGTCCATCGACAGATGAATGGATAAAGAAGAGGTGGTATATATATACACAATGGAATATTACGCAGCCATCAAAAGGAATGAGATGTTGCCATGGACAACGACGTGGATGGAACTGGAGGGTCCGATGATTAGTGAAATAAGTCAATCAGAGAAAGACATGTATCATATGACCTCACTGATATGAGGAATTCTTAATCTCAGGAACAGAGTGAGGCTTGCTGGAGTGGTCGGGGGTGGGAGGGATGGGCTGGCTGGGTGATAGACATTGGGGAGGGTATGAGCTACGGTGAGCGCTGTGAATTGTGTAAGACTGTTGAATCACAGATCTCTACTTCTGAAACAAATAACGCAACATATTTTAAGAATAAAGGAAAAGAAGGAGATAGCAGGAGAGGAAGAATGAAGGGGAGTTAGTGAGAGGGGGAGACAGACCAGGAGAGATGATGGATTCTGAAAAAAAATCCGAGGTTTCTAGAGCGGAGGTGGGTCGGGGGATTGGTTAGCCTGGTGATGGGTATTAAAGACGGCACATTCTGCATGGAGCACTGTGTGTTCGGAAAAAACAATGAATCATGGGACACTACACCAAAACAAATGATGTAGTACATGGTGATTAACAAAGCAATAAAAAACAAAGACTGTAATAAGACATGAAGAAGGACACTATATCCTACTTAAAGGGTCTATCCAAGAAGAAGATCTAACAATTGTAAATGTCTATGCCCCGAACATGGGAGCATCCAATTGTATAAGGCAATTTAGAAGAAAAGCAAAGAAAGACATTGACAACCATACAATCATAGTGGGGGACTTTAACACCCCCCTGACTGTAATGGCCAGATCATCTAAGCAAAACATCAACAAGGAAATAAAGACTTTAAATGACACACTGGACCAAATGGACTTCACAGACATATTCAGAACGTTCCATCCCGAAGCAACGGAATACACATTCTTCTCTAGGGCCCATGGAACGTTCTCCAGAATGGATCACATCCTAGGACACAAATCAGGTCTCAACCGGTACCCAAAGTTTGGGATCATTCCCTGCACATTTTCAGACCACAATGCTTTGAAACTAGAACTCAATCACAAGAGGAAAGTCGGAAAGAACTCAAATACATGGAGGCTAAAGAGCATCCTACGAAAGAATGAATGGGTCAACCAGGAAAGTAAAGAAGAATTTAAAAATTCCTGGAAACCAATGAAAATGAAAACACAACTGTCCAAAATCTTTGGGATACAGCCAAGGCAGTCCTGCGAGGAAAGTATATAGCAATACAAGTCTTTCTCAAGAAACATGAAAGGTCTCAAATACACACCCTAACCCTACACCTAAAGGAGCTGGAGAGAGAACGGCAAATAAAGCCTAACCCAGCAGGAGAAGAGAAATCATGCAGATCAGAGCAGAAATCAATGAAATAGAACCCAAAAGAACAGTAGAACAGATCAACGGAACTAGGAGCTGGTTCTTTGAAAGAATTCACAAGATTGATACACCCCTGTCCAGGCTGATCAGAAAGAAAAGAGAAATGACCCAAATCAACAAAATCATGAATGAAAGAGGAGAGATCCCAACCAACACCAAAGAAATACAAACGATTATAAGAACGTAATCTGAGCAACCCTATGGCAGCCTATTCCATAACCTGGAAGAAATGGGTGCATTCCTAGAGATGTGTCAACTACCAAAACTGACCCAGGAAGAAATAGAAAACCTGAACAGTCCTATAACCACGAAGGCAATTGAAGTAGTCACCAAAAACCTCCCAAGAACCCAAAGCCCAGGGCCAGATGGATTCCCAGGGGAATTCTATCAGACATTTAAAGAAGAATTAATACCTATTCTCCTGAAACTGTTCCAAACAATAGAAATGGAAGGAAAACTTCCAAACTCATTTTATGAGGCCACCATTACCTTGATCCCAAAACCAGACAAAGATCCCATCAAAAAGGAGTATTAGAGACCAATATCCTTGATGAACATCGATGCAAAAATTCTCACCAAAATACTAGCCAAGAGGATCCAACAGTACATGAAAAGGAGTATTCACCATGACCAAGTGGGATTTATCCCTGGGCTGCAAGGCTGGTTCAACATCCGCAAATCAATCAACGTGATAAAACACATTAACCAAAGAAAGAACAAGAATCATATGATCCTCTCAATAGATGCAGAAAAACCATTTGACAAAGTAAAGCACACTTTCTGGATCAAAACTCTTCAGAGTATAGGGACAGCGGGTACATACCTCAATATCATAAAAGCCATCTACGAACAACCTACAGCGAATATCATTCTCAATGGGGAAAAGCTGAGATCTTTTCCCCTAAGGTCAGGAACGCGGCAGGGATAGCCACTCTCACCACTGCTATTCAACATAGTATTAGAAGTCCTAGCCACAGCAATCAGAGAACAAAAAGAAATCAAAGGCATCCAAATCGGCAGAGAGGAAGTCAAACTCTCACTCTTTGCAGATGATATGATACTTTATGTGGAAAACCCAAAAGACTCCACCCCAAAACTGCTAGAACTCACACAGCAATTCCGTCAAGTAGCAGGCTATAAAATCAATGCACAGAAATCACTGGCATTCCTATACACCAACAACAAGACAGAAGAGAGACAAATCAAGGAGTCGATCCCATTCACAACTGCACCCAAAACCAGAAGAGACCGAGGAATAAATTGAAAGCAAGAGGCAAAGGATCTGTACTCAGAAAACTACCAAATACTCAGGAAAGAAATTGAAGAAGACACAAAGAAACGGAAAAACGTTCCATGCTCATGGACTGGGAGAACCAACATTTTGAAGAGGTCAATGCTACCTAGAGCGATCTACACATTCAATGCAATCCCCGTCAAAATACCATCCACTTTTTTCCAAGAAATGGAACAAATAATCCTAAGATTTGAATGGAACCAGAAGAGACCACGAATAGCCAGAGGAATATTGAGAAAGAAAAGCAAAGCTGGCGGCATCACAATTCTGGACTTCCAGCTCTATGACAAAGCTGTCATCATCAAGACAGTATGGTACTGGCACAAAAACGGACACATAGATCCATGGAACAGAATCGAGAGCCCAGAAATGGACCGTCAACTCTATGGTCAACTTATCTTTGACAGAGCAAGAAAGAATATCCAATGGCAAAAAGAGAGTCTCTTCAACAACTGGAGTTGTGGAAATTGGACAGCCCCATGCCGAAGAATGACACTGGACCATTTCCTGACACCACACACAAAAATAGACTCCAAATGTTTGAAAGACCTCAATGTGAGACAGGACTCCATCAAAATCCTAAAGGAGAACACAGGTAGCAAGCTCTTCGACCACAGCCGCAGCAAATTCTTCCTAGAAACATCACCAAAGGCACGGGAAGCCAGGGCAAAAATGAACTATTGGGATTTCATCAAGATAAAAACCTTTGGCACAGCAAAAGAAACAGTCCACAAAACCAAAAGACAACCGACAGAATGGGAGAAATTATTTACGAATGACATATCAGATAAAGGGCTACTATCCAATATGTATAAAAACGTATCAAACTCAACACCCAAAGAACAAATAATCCAATCAAAAAATAGGCAGAAGACATGAACACACATTTTTCCAAAGAAGACATCCAAATGGCCAACAGGCACAGGAAAAAGTGCTCAACACGGCTCGGCATCAGGGAAATCCACATCAAAACCTCAATGAGATACCACCTCACACCCGTCAGAATGGCTCAAATGAACAAGTCAGGGAACGACAGAGGTTGGCGGGGATGTGGAGAAAGGGAAACCCTCCTACACTGGTGGTGGGAATGCAAGCTGGTGCAACCCCTCTGGTAAACAGGATGGAGGATCCTCAAATAGTTGAAATTAGAGCTACCATCCGATCCAGCCATTGCACTCCTGGGTATTTACCCCAAAGATACAAATGTAGGGACCCGAAGCGGTACGTGCACACCATTGTTTATAGCAGCAATGTCCACAATAGCCAAACTGTTGAAAGAGCCAAGATGTCCATCGACAGATGAATGGATAAAGAAGAGGTGGTATATATCTACACAATGGAATATTACGCAGCCATCAAAAGGAATGAGATGTTGCCATGGACAACGACGTGGATGGAACTGGAGGGTCCGATGATTAGTGAAATAAGTCAATCAGAGAAAGACATGTATCATATGACCTCACTGATATGAGGAATTCTTAATCTCAGGAACAGAGTGAGGCTTGCTGGAGTGGTCGGGGGTGGGAGGGATGGGCTGGCTGGGTGATAGACATTGGGGAGGGTATGAGCTACGGTGAGCGCTGTGAATTGTGTAAGACTGTTGAATCACAGATCTCTACTTCTGAAACAAATAACGCAACATATTTTAAGAATAAAGGAAAAGAAGGAGATAGCAGGAGAGGAAGAATGAAGGGGAGTTAGTGAGAGGGGGAGACAGACCAGGAGAGATGATGGATTCTGAAAAAAAAATCGAGGTTTCTAGAGGGGAGGTGGGTCGGGGGATTGGCTAGCCTGGTGATGGGTATTAAAGAGGGCACATTCTGCATGGAGCACTGTGTGTTCGGAAAAAACAATGAATCATGGGACACTACACCAAAACAAATGATGTAGTACATGGTGATTAACAAAGCAATAAAAAACAAAGACTGTAATAAGAGATGAAGAAGGACACTATATCCTACTTAAAGGGTCTATCCAAGAAGAAGATCTAACAATTGTAAATGTCTATGCCCCGAACATGGGAGCATCCAATTATATAAGGCAATTTAGAAGAAAAGCAAAGAAAGACATTGACAACCATACAATCATAGTGGGGGACTTTAACACCCCCCTGACTGAAATGGCCAGATCATCTAAGCAAAAGATCAACAAGGAAATAAAGACTTTAAATGACACACTGGAACAAATGGACTTCACAGACATATTCAGAACGTTCCATCCCGAAGCAACGGAATACACATTCTTCTCTAGGGCCCATGGAACGTTCTCCAGAATGGATCACATCCTAGGTCACAAATCAGGTCTCAACCGGTACCCAAAGATTGGGATCATTCCCTGCACATTTTCAGACCACAATGCTTTGAAACTAGAACTCAATCACAAGAGGAAAGTCGGAAAGAACTCAAATACATGGAGGCTAAAGAGCATCCTACGAAAGAATGAATGGGTCAACCAGGAAATTAAAGAAGAATTTAAAAATTCCTGGAAACCAATGAAAATGAAAACACAACTGTCCAAAATCTTTGGGATACAGCCAAGGCAGTCCTGCAAGGAAAGTATATAGCAATACAAGCCTTTCTCAAGAAACATGAAAGGTCTCAAATACACACCCTAACCCTACACCTAAAGGAGCTGGAGAAAGAACGGCAAATAAAGCCTAACCCAGCAGGAGAAGAGAAATCATGCAGATCAGAGCAGAAATCAATGAAATAGAACCCAAAAGAACGGTAGAACAGATCAACGGAACTAGGAGTTGGTTCTTTGAAAGAATTCACAAGATTGATACACCCCTGTCCAGGCTGATCAGAAAGAAAAGAGAAATGACCCAAATCAACAAAATCATGAATGAAAGAGGAGAGATCCCAACCAACACCAAAGAAATACAAACGATTATAAGAACGTAATCTGAGCAACCCTATGGCAGCCTATTCCATAACCTGGAAGAAATGGGTGCATTCTTAGAGATGTGTCAACTACCAAAACTGACCCAGGAAGAAATAGAAAACCTGAACAGTCCTATAACCACGAAGGCAATTGAAGTAGTCATCAAAAACCTCCCAAGAAACCAAAGCCCAGGGCCAGATGGATTCCCAGGGGAATTCTATCAGACATTTAAAGAAGAATTAATACCTATTCTCCTGAAACTGTTCCAAACAATAGAAATGGAAGGAAAACTTCGAAACTCATTTTATGAGGCCACCATTACCTTGATCCCAAAACCAGACAAAGATCCCATCAAAAAGGAGTATTAGAAACCAATAACCTTGATGAACATCGATGCAAAAATTATCACCAAAATACTAGCCAAGAGGATCCAACAGTACATGAAAAGGAGTATTCACCATGACCAAGTGGGATTTATCCCTGGGCTGCAAGGCTGGTTCAACATCCGCAAATCAATCAACGTGATAAAACACATTAACCAAAGAAAGAACAAGAATCATATGATCCTCTCAATAGATGCAGAAAAACGATTTGACAAAGTAAAGCACACTTTCTGGATCAAAACTCTTCAGAGTATAGGGACAGCGGGTACATACCTCAATATCATAAAAGCCATCTATGAACAACCTACAGCGAATATCATTCTCAATGGGGAAAAGCTGTGATCTTTTCCCCTAAGGTCAGGAACGCGGCAGGGATAGCCACTCTCACCACTGCTATTCAACATAGTATTAGAAGTCCTAGCCACAGCAATCAGACAAAAAAGAAATCAAAGGCATCCAAATCGGCAGAGAGGAAGTCAAACTCTCACTCTTTGCAGATGATATGATACTTTATGTGGAAAACCCAAAAGACTCCACCCCAAAACTGCTAGAACTCACACAGCAATTCCGTCAAGTAGCAGGCTATAAAATCAATGCACAGAAATCACTGGCATTCCTATACACCAACAACAAGACAGAAGAGAGACAAATCAAGGAGTCGATCCCATTCACAACTGCACCCAAAACCAGAAGAGACCTAGGAATAAATTGAACCCAAGAGGCAAAGGATCTGTACTCAGAAAACTACCAAATACTCAGGAAAGAAATTGAAGAAGACACAAAGAAAAGGAAAAAAGTTCCATGCTCATGGATTGGGAGAACCAACATTGTGAAGAGGTCAATGCTACCTAGAGCGATCTACACATTCAATGCAATCCCCGTCAAAATACCATCCACTTTTTTCCAAGAAATGGAACAAATAATCCTAAGATTTGAATGGAACCAGAAGAGACCACGAATACCCAGAGGAATATTGAGAAAGAAAAGCAAAGCTGGCGGCATCACAATTCTGGACTTCCAGCTCTATGACAAAGCTGTCATCATCAAGACAGTATGGTACTGGCACAAAAACTGACACATAGATCCATGGAACAGAATCGAGAGCCCAGCAATGGACCCTCAACTCTATGGTCAGCTTATCTTTGACAGAGCAGGAAAGAATGTCCAATGGCAAAAAGAGAGTCTCTTCAACAACTGGAGTTGTGGAAATTGGACAGCCCCATGCAGAAGAATGACACTGGACCATTTCCTGACACCACACACAAAACTAGACTCCAAATGTTTGAAAGACCTCAGTGTGAGACAGGACTCCATCAAAATCCTAAAGGAGAACACAGGTAGCAAGCTCTTCGACCTCAGCCGCAGCAACTTCTTCCTAGAAACATCAGCAAAGGCACGGGAAGCCAGGGCAGAAATGAACGATTGGGATTTCATCAAGATAAAAACCTTTGGCACAGCAAAAGAAACAGTCCACAAAACCAAAAGACAACCGACAGAATGGGAGAAATTATTTACGAATGACATATCAGATAAAGGGCTACTATCCAATATGTATAAAAACGTATCAAACTCAACACCCAAAGAACAAATAATCCAATCAAAAAATAGGCAGAAGACATGAACACACATTTTTCCAAAGAAGACATCCAAATGGCCCACAGGCACAGGAAAGAGTGCTCAACACGGCTCGGCATCAGGGAAATCCACATCAAAACCTCAATGAGATACCCCCTCACAGCCGTCAGAATGGCTCAAATGAACAAGTCAGGGAACGACAGAGGTTGGCGGGGATGTGGAGAATGGGGAACCCTCTTACACTGGTGGTGGGAATGCAAGCTGGTGCAACCCCTCTGGAAAACAGGATGGAGGTTCCTGAAATAGTTGAAATTAGAGCTACCATCCGATCCAGCAATTGCACTCCTGGGTATTTACCCCAAAGATACAAATGTAGGGACCCGAAGCGGTACGTGCACCCCATTGTTTATAGCAGCAATGTCCACAATAGCCAAACTGTTGAAAGAGCCAAGATGTCCATCGACAGATGAATGGATAAAGAAGAGGTGGTATATATATACACAATGGAATATTACGCAGCCATCAAAAGGAATGAGATGTTGCCATGGACAACGACGTGGATGGAACTGGAGGGTCCGATGATTAGTGAAATAAGTCAATCAGAGAAAGACATGTATCATATGACCTCACGGATATGAGGAATTCTTAATCTCAGGAACAGAGTGAGGCTTGCTGGAGTGGTCGGGGGTGGGAGGGATGGGCTGGCTGGGTGATAGACATTGGGGAGGGTATGAGCTACGGTGAGCGCTGTGAATTGTGTAAGACTGTTGAATCACAGATCTCTACTTCTGAAACAAATAACGCAACATATTTTAAGAATAAAGAAAAGAAGGAGATAGCAGGAGAGGAAGAATGAAGGGGAGTTAGTGAGAGGGGGAGACAGACCAGGAGAGATGATGGATTCTGAAAAAAAATCCGAGATTTCTAGAGGGGAGGTGTGTCGGGGGATTGGTTAGCCTGGTGATGGGTATTAAAGAGGGCACATTCTGCATGGAGCACTGTGTGTTCGGAACAAACAATGAATCATGGGACACTACACCAAAACAAATGATGTAGTACATGGTGATTAACAAAGCAATAAAAAACAAAGACTGTAATAAGACATGAAGAAGGACACTATATCCTACTTAAAGGGTCTATCCAAGAAGAAGATCTAACAATTGTAAATGTCTATGCCCCGAACATGGGAGCATCCAATTATATAAGGCAATTTAGAAGAAAAGCAAAGAAAGACATTGACAACCATACAATCATAGTGGGGGACTTTGACACCCCCCTGACTGAAATGGCCAGATCATCTAAGCAAAAGATCAACAAGGAAATAAAGACTTTAAATGACACACTGGACCAAATGGACTTCACAGACATATTCAGAACGTTCCATCCCGAAGCAACGGAATACACATTCTTCTCTAGGGCCCATGGAACGTTCTCCAGAATGGATCACATCCTAGGACACAAATCAGGTCTCAACCGGTACCCAAAGATTGGGATCATTCCCTGCACATTTTCAGACCACAATGCTTTGAAACTAGAACTCAATCACAAGAGGAAAGTCGGAAAGAACTCAAATACATGGAGGCTAAAGAGCATCCTACGAAAGAATGAATGGGTCAACCAGGAAAGTAAAGAAGAATTTAAAAATTCCTGGAAACCAATGAAAATGAAAACACAACTGTCCAAAATCTTTGGGATACAGCCAAGGCAGTCCTGCGAGGAAAGTATATAGCAATACAAGTCTTTCTCAAGAAACATGAAAGGTCTCAAATACACACCCTAACCCTACACCTAAAGGAGCTGGAGAGAGAACGGCAAATAAAGCCTAACCCAGCAGGAGAAGAGAAATCATGCAGATCAGAGCAGAAATCAATGAAATAGAACCCAAAAGAACAGTAGAACAGATCAACGGAACTAGGAGCTGGTTCTTTGAAAGAATTCACAAGATTGATACACCCCTGTCCAGGCTGATCAGAAAGAAAAGAGAAATGACCCAAATCAACAAAATCATGAATGAAAGAGGAGAGATCACAACCAACACCAAAGAAATACAAACGATTATAAGAACGTAATGTGAGCAACCCTAGGGCAGCATATTCCATAACCTGGAAGAAATGGGTGCATTCCTAGAGATGTGTCAACTACCAAAACTGACCCAGGAAGAAAGAGAAAACCTGAACAGTCCTATAACCACGAAGGCAATTGAAGTAGTCACCAAAAACCTCCCAAGAACCCAAAGCCCAGGGCCAGATGGATTCCCAGGGGAATTCTATCAGACATTTAAAGAAGAATTAATACCTATTCTCCTGAAACTGTTCCAAACAATAGAAATGGAAGGAAAACTTCCAAACTCATTTTATGAGGCCACCATTACCTTGATCCCAAAACCAGACAAAGATCCCATCAAAAAGGAGTATTAGAGACCAATATCCTTGATGAACATCGATGCAAAAATTCTCACCAAAATACTAGCCAAGAGGATCCAACAGTACATGAAAAGGAGTATTCACCATGACCAAGTGGGATTTATCCCTGGGCTGCAAGGCTGGTTCAACATCCGCAAATCAATCAACGTGATAAAACACATTAACCAAAGAAAGAACAAGAATCATATGATCCTCTCAATAGATGCAGAAAAACCATTTGACAAAGTAAAGCACACTTTCTGGATCAAAACTCTTCAGAGTATAGGGACAGCGGGTACATACCTCAATATCATAAAAGCCATCTACGAACAACCTACAGCGAATATCATTCTCAATGGGGAAAAGCTGAGATCTTTTCCCCTAAGGTCAGGAACGCGGCAGGGATAGCCATTCTCACCACTGCTATTCAACATAGTATTAGAAGTCCTAGCCACAGCAATCAGACAACAAAAAGAAATCAAAGGCATCCAAATCGGCAGAGAGGAAGTCAAACTCTCACTCTTTGCAGATGATATGATACTTTATGTGGAAAACCCAAAAGACTCCACCCCAAAACTGCTAGAACTCACACAGCAATTCCGTCAAGTAGCAGGCTATAAAATCAATGCACAGAAATCACTGGCATTCCTATACACCAACAACAAGACAGAAGAGAGACAAATCAAGGAGTCGATCCCATTCACAACTGCACCCAAAACCAGAAGAGACCGAGGAATAAATTGAACCCAAGAGGCAAAGGATCTGTACTCAGAAAACTACCAAATACTCAGGAAAGAAATTGAAGAAGACACAAAGAAACGGAAAAACGTTCCATGCTCAGGGACTGGGAGAACCAACATTTTGAAGAGGTCAATGCTACCTAGAGCGATCTACACATTCAATGCAATCCCCGTCAAAATACCATCCACTTTTTTCCAAGAAATGGAACAAATAATCCTAAGATTTGAATGGAACCAGAAAGGACCACGAATACCCAGAGGAATATTGAGAAAGAAAAGCAAAGCTGGCGGCATCACAATTCTGGACTTCCAGCTCTATGACAAAGCTGTCATCATCAAGACAGTATGGTACTGGCACAAAAACGGACACATAGATCCATGGAACAGAATCGAGAGCCCAGAAATGGACCCTCAACTCTATGGTCAACTTATCTTTGACAGAGCAAGAAAGAATGTCCAATGGCAAAAAGAGAGTCTCTTCAACAACTGGAGTTGTGGAAATTGGACAGCCCCATGCAGAAGAATGACACTGGACCATTTCCTGACACCACACACAAAAATAGTCTCCAAATGTTTGAAAGACCTCAATGTGAGACAGGACTCCATCAAAATCCTAAGGGAGAACACAGGTAGCAAGCTCTTCGACCTCAGCCGCAGCAACTTCTTCCTAGAAACATCACCAAAGGCACGGGAAGCCAGGGCAAAAATGAACTATTGGGATTTCATCAAGATAAAAACCTTTGGCACAGCAAAAGAAACAGTCCACAAAACCAAAAGACAACCGACAGAATGGGAGAAATTATTTACGAATGACATATCAGATAAAGGGCTACTATCCAATATGTATAAAAACGTATCAAACTCAACACCCAAAGAACAAATAATCCAATCAAAAAATAGGCAGAAGACATGAACACACATTTTTCCAAAGAAGACATCCAAATGGCCAACAGGCACAGGAAAAAGTGCTCAACACGGCTCGGCATCAGGGAAATCCACATCAAAACCTCAATGAGATACCACCTCACACCCGTCAGAATGGCTCAAATGAACAAGTCAGGGAACGACAGAGGTTGGCGGGGATGTGGAGAAAGGGAAACCCTCCTACACTGGTGGTGGGAATGCAAGCTGGTGCAACCCCTCTGGTAAACAGGATGGAGGATCCTCAAATAGTTGAAATTAGAGCTACCATCCGATCCAGCCATTGCACTCCTGGGTATTTACCCCAAAGATACAAATGTAGGGACCCGAAGCGGTACGTGCACCCCATTGTTTATAGCAGCAATGTCCACAATAGCCAAACTGTTGAAAGAGCCAAGATGTCCATCGACAGATGAATGGATAAAGAAGAGGTGGTATATATATACACAATGGAATATTACGCAGCCATCAAAAGGAATGAGATGTTGCCATGGATAACGATGTGGATGGAAATGGAGGGTCCGACGATTAGTGAAATAAGTCAATCAGAGAAAGACATGTATCATATGACCTCACGGATATGAGGAATTCTTAATCTCAGGAACAGAGTGAGGCTTGCTGGAGTGGTCGGGGGTGGGAGGGATGGGCTGGCTGGGTGATAGACATTGGGGAGGGTATGAGCTACGGTGAGCGCTGTGAATTGTGTAAGACTGTTGAATCACAGATCTCTACTTCTGAAACAAATAACGCAACATATTTTAAGAATAAAGGAAAAGAAGGAGATAGCAGGAGAGGAAGAATGAAGGGGAGTTAGTGAGTGGGGGAGACAGACCAGGAGAGATGATGGATTCTGAAAAAAAATTCGAGGTTTCTAGAGGGGAGGTGGGTCGGGGGATTGGCTAGCCTGGTGATGGGTATTAAAGAGGGCACATTCTGCATGGAGCACTGTGTGTTCGGAAAAAACAATGAATCATGGGACACTACACCAAAACAAATGATGTAGTACATGGTGATTAACAAAGCAATAAAAAACAAAGACTGTAATAAGACATGAAGAAGGACACTATATCCTACTTAAAGGGTCTATCCAAGAAGAAGATCTAACAATTGTAAATGTCTATGCCCCGAACATGGGAGCATCCAATTATATAAGGCAATTTAGAAGAAAAGCAAAGAAAGACATTGACAACCATACAATAATAGTGGGGGACTTTGACACCCCCCTGACTGAAATGGCCAGATCATCTAAGCAAAAGATCAACAAGGAAATAAAGACTTTAAATGACACACTGGACCAAATGGACTTCACAGACATATTCAGAACGTTCCATCCCGAAGCAACGGAATACACATTCTTCTCTAGGGCCCATGGAACGTTCTCCAGAATGGATCACATCCTAGGTCACAAATCAGGTCTCAACCGGTACCCAAAGATTGGGATCATTCCCTGCACATTTTCAGACCACAATG
This sequence comes from Eumetopias jubatus, assembly GCF_037043125.1. Classification (NCBI taxonomy): domain Eukaryota; kingdom Metazoa; phylum Chordata; class Mammalia; order Carnivora; family Otariidae; genus Eumetopias; species Eumetopias jubatus. The sequence continues at coordinate 1,092,363 of NW_028274859.1, forward strand.
CTTTGAAACTAGAACTCAATCACAAGAGGAAAGTCGGAAAGAACTCAAATATATGGAGGCTAAAGAGCATCCTACGAAAGAATGAATGGGTCAACCAGGAAATTAAAGAAGAATTTAAAAATTCATGGAAACCAATGAAAATGAAAACACAACTGTCCAAAATCTTTGGGATACAGCCAAGGCAGTCCTGCGAGGAAAGTATATAGCAATACAAGCCTTTCTCAAGAAACATGAAAGGTCTCAAATACACACCCTAACCCTACACCTAAAGGAGCTGGAGAAAGAAGGGCAAATAAAGCGTAAACCCAGGAGGAGAAGAGAAATCATGCAGATCAGAGCAGAAATCAATGAAATAGAACCCAAAAGAACAGTAGAACAGATCAACGGAACTAGGAGCTGGTCCTTTGAAAGAATTCACAAGATTGATACACCCCTGTCTAGGCTGATCAAAAAGAAAAGAGAAATGACCCAAATCAACAAAATCATGAATGAAAGAGGAGAGATCCCAACCAACACCAAAGAAATACAAACGATTATAAGAACGTAATCTGAGCAACCCTAGGGCAGCCTATTCCATAACCTGGAAGAAATGGGTGCATTCCTAGAGATGTGTCAACTACCAAAACTGACCCAGGAAGAAATAGAAAACCTGAACAGACCTATAACCACGAAGGCAATTGAAGTAGTCATCAAAAACCTCCCAAGAACCCAAAGCCCAGGGCCAGATGGAATCCCAGGGGAATTCTATCCGACATTTAAAGAAGAATTAATACCTATTCTCCTGAAACTGTTCCAAACAATAGAAATGGAAGGAAAACTTCCAAACTCATTTTATGAGGCCACCATTACCTTGATCCCAAAACCAGACAAAGATCCCATCAAAAAGGAGTATTAGAGACCAATATCCTTGATGAACATCGATGCAAAAATTCTCACCAAAATACTAGCCAAGAGGATCCAACAGTACATGAAAAGGAGTATTCACCATGACCAAGTGGGATTTATCCCTGGGCTGCAAGGCTGGTTCAACATCCGCAAATCAATCAACGTGATAAAACACATTAACCAAAGAAAGAACAAGAATCATATGATCCTCTCAATAGATGCAGAAAAACCATTTGACAAAGTAAAGCACACTTTCTGGATCAAAACTCTTCAGAGTATAGGGACAGCGGGTACATACCTCAATATCATAAAAGCCATCTACGAACAACCTACAGCGAATATCATTCTCAATGGGGAAAAGCTGTGATCTTTTCCCCTAAGGTCAGGAACGCGGCAGGGATAGCCACTCTCACCACTGCTATTCAACATAGTATTAGAAGTCCTAGCCACGGGAATCAGACAACAAAAAGAAATCAAAGGCATCCAAATCGGCAGAGAGGAAGTCAAACTCTCACTCTTTGCAGATGATATGATACTTTATGTGGAAAACCCAAAAGACTCCACCCCAAAACTGCTAGAACTCACACAGCAATTCCGTCAAGTAGCAGGCTATAAAATCAATGCACAGAAATCACTGGCATTCCTATACACCAACAACAAGACAGAAGAGAGACAAATCAAGGAGTCGATCCCATTCACAACTGCACCCAAAACCAGAAGAGACCGAGGAATTAATTGAACCCAAGAGGCAAAGGATCTGTACTCAGAAAACTACCAAATACTCAGGAAAGAAATTGAAGAAGACACAAAGAAACGGAAAAACGTTCCATGCTCATGGACTGGGAGAACCAACATTGTGAAGAGGTCAATGCTACCTAGAGCGATCTACACATTCAATGCAATCCCCGTCAAAATACCATCCACTTTTTTCCAAGAAATGGAACAAATAATCCTAAGATTTGAATGGAACCAGAAGAGACCACGAATACCCAGAGGAATATTGAGAAAGAAAAGCAAAGCTGGCGGCATCACAATTCTGGACTTCCAGCTCTATGACAAAGCTGTCATCATCAAGACAGTATGGTACTGGCACAAAAACGGACACATAGATCCATGGAACAGAATCGAGAGCCCAGAAATGGACCCTCAACTCTATGGTCAGCTTATCTTTGACAGAGCAGGAAAGAATGTCCAATGGCAAAAAGAGAGTCTCTTCAACAACTGGAGTTGTGGAAATTGGACAGCCCCATGCAGAAGAATGACACTGGACCATTTCCTGACACCACACACAAAACTAGACTCCAAATGTTTGAAAGACCTCAATGTGAGACAGGACTCCATCAAAATCCTAAAGGAGAACACAGGTAGCAAGCTCTTCGACCTCAGCCGCAGCAACTTCTTCCTAGAAACATCAGCAAAGGCACGGGAAGCCAGGGCAAAAATGAACTATTGGGATTTCATCAAGATAAAAACCTTTGGCACAGCAAAAGAAACAGTCCACAAAACCAAAAGACAACCGACAGAATGGGAGAAATTATTTACGAATGACATATCAGATAAAGGGCTACTATCCAATATGTATAAAAACGTATCAAACTCAACACCCAAAGAACAAATAATCCAATCAAAAAATAGGCAGAAGACATGAACAGACATTTTTCCAAAGAAGACATCCAAATGGCCAACAGGCACAGGAAAAAGTGCTCAACACGGCTCGGCATCAGGGAAATCCCCATCAAAACCTCAATGAGATACCACCTCACACCCGTCAGAATGGCTCAAATGAACAAGTCAGGGAACGACAGAGGTTGGCGGGGATGTGGAGAAAGGGAAACCCTCCTACACTGGTGGTGGGAATGCAAGCTGGTGCAACCCCTCTGGTAAACAGGATGGAGGATCCTCAAATAGTTGAAATTAGAGCTACCATCCGATCCAGCCATTGCACTCCTGGGTATTTACCCCAAAGATACAAATGTAGGGACCCGAAGCGGTACGTGCACCCCATTGTTTATAGCAGCAATGTCCACAATAGCCAAACTGTTGAAAGAGCCAAGATGTCCATCGACAGATGAATGGATAAAGAAGAGGTGGTATATATATACACGATGGAATATTACGCAGCCATCAAAAGGAATGAGATGTTGCCATGGACAACGACGTGGATGGAACTGGAGGGTCCGATGATTAGTGAAATAAGTCAATCAGAGAAAGAGATGTATCATATGACCTCACTGATATGAGGAATTCTTAATCTCAGGAACAGAGTGAGGCTTGCTGGAGTGGTCGTGGGTGGGAGGGATGGGCTGGCTGGGTGATAGATATTGGGGAGTGTATGAGCTACGGTGAGCGCTGTGAATTGTGTAAGACTGTTGAATCACAGATCTCTACTTCTGAAACAAATAACGCAACATATTTTAAGAATAAAGGAAAAGAAGGAGATAGCAGGAGAGGAAGAATGAAGGGGAGTTAGTGAGAGGGGGAGACAGACCAAGAGAGATGATGGATTCTGAAAAAAAATCCGAGGTTTCTAGAGCGGAGGTGGGTCGGGGGATTGGTTAGCCTGGTGATGGGTATTAAAGACGGCACATTCTGCATGGAGCACTGTGTGTTCGGAAAATCAATGAATCATGGGACACTACACCAAAACAAATGATGTAGTACATGGTGATTAACAAAGCAATAAAAAACAAAGACTGTAATAAGACATGAAGAAGGACACTATATCCTACTTAAAGGGTCTATCCAAGAAGAAGATCTAACAATTGTAAATGTCTATGCCCCGAACATGGGAGCATCCAATTGTATAAGGCAATTTAGAAGAAAAGCAAAGAAAGACATTGACAACCATACAATCATAGTGGGGGACTTTAACACCCCCCTGACTGAAATGGCCAGATCATCTAAGCAAAACATCAACAAGGAAATAAAGACTTTAAATGACACACTGGACCAAATGGACTTCACAGACATATTCAGAACGTTCCATCCCGAAGCAACGGAATACACATTCTTCTCTAGGGCCCATGGAACGTTCTCCAGAATGGATCACATCCTAGGTCACAAATCAGGTCTCAACCGGTACCCAAAGATTGGGATCATTCCCTGCACATTTTCAGACCACAATGCTTTGAAACTAGAACTCAATCACAAGAGGAAAGTCGGAAAGAACTCAAATACATGGAGGCTAAAGAGCATCCTACGAAAGAATGAATGGGTCAACCAGGAAAGTAAAGAAGAATTTAAAAATTCTTGGAAACCAATGAAAATGAAAACACAACTGTCCAAAATCTTTGGGATACAGCCAAGGCAGTCCTGCGAGGAAAGTATATAGCAATACAAGTCTTTCTCAAGAAACATGAAAGGTCTCAAATACACACCCTAACCCTACACCTAAAGGAGCTGGAGAGAGAACGGCAAATAAAGCCTAACCCAGCAGGAGAAGAGAAATCATGCAGATCAGAGCAGAAATCAATGAAATAGAACCCAAAAGAACAGTAGAACAGATCAACGGAACTAGGAGCTGGTTCTTTGAAAGAATTCACAAGATTGATACACCCCTGTCCAGGCTGATCAGAAAGAAAAGAGAAATGACCCAAATCAACAAAATCATGAATGAAAGAGGAGAGATCACAACCAACACCAAAGAAATACAAACGATTATAAGAACGTAATGTGAGCAACCCTATGGCACCATATTCCATAACCTGGAAGAAATGGGTGCATTCCTAGAGATGTGTCAACTACCAAAACTGACCCAGGAAGAAATAGAAAACCTGAACAGTCCTATAACCACGAAGGCAATTGAAGTAGTCACCAAAAACCTCCCAAGAACCCAAAGCCCAGGGCCAGATGGATTCCCAGGGGAATTCTATCAGACATTTAAAGAAGAATTAATACCTATTCTCCTGGAACTGTTCCAAACAATAGAAATGGAAGGAAAACTTCCAAACTCATTTTATGAGGCCACCATTACCTTGATCCCAAAACCAGACAAAGATCCCATCAAAAAGGAGTATTAGAGACCAATATCCTTGATGAACATCGATGCAAAAATTCTCACCAAAATACTAGCCAAGAGGATCCAACAGTACATGAAAAGGAGTATTCACCATGACCAAGTGGGATTTATCCCTGGGCTGCAAGGCTGGTTCAACATCCGCAAATCAATCAACGTGATAAAACACATTAACAAAAGAAAGAACAAGAATCATATGATCCTCTCAATAGATGCAGAAAAACCATTTGACAAAGTAAAGCACACTTTCTGGATCAAAACTCTTCAGAGTATAGGGACAGCGGGTACATACCTCAATATCATAAAAGCCATCTACGAACAACCTACAGCGAATATCATTCTCAATGGGGAAAAGCTGAGATCTTTTCCCCTAAGGTCAGGAACGCGGCAGGGATAGCCACTCTCACCACTGCTATTCAACATAGTATTAGAAGTCCTAGCCACAGCAATCAGACAACAAAAAGAAATCAAAGGCATCCAAATCGGCAGAGAGGAAGTCAAACTCTCACTCTTTGCAGATGATATGATACTTTATGTGGAAAACCCAAAAGACTCCACCCCAAAACAGCTAGAACTCACACAGCAATTCCGTCAAGTAGCAGGCTATAAAATCAATGCACAGAAATCACTGGCATTCCTATACACCAACAACAAGACAGAAGAGAGACAAATCAAGGAGTCGATCCCATTCACAACTGCACACAAAACCAGAAGAGACCTAGGAGTAAATTGAACCCAACAGGCAAAGGATCTGTACTCAGAAAACTACCAAATACTCAGGAAAGAAATTGAAGAAGACACAAAGAAACGGAAAAATGTTCCATGCTCATGGATTGGGAGAACCAACATTGTGAAGAGGTCAATGCTACCTAGAGCAATCTACACATTCAATGCAATCCCCGTCAAAATACCATCCACCTTTTTCCAAGAAATGGAACAAATAATCCTAAGATTTGAATGGAACCAGAAGAGACCACGAATAGCCAGAGGAATATTGAGAAAGAAAAGCAAAGCTGGCGGCATCACAATTCTGGACTTCCAGCTCTATGACAAAGCTGTCATCATCAAGACAGTATGGTACTGGCACAAAAACAGACACATAGATCCATGGAACAGAATCGAGAGCCCAGAAATGGACCCTCAACTCTATGGTCAACTTATCTTTGACAGAGCAGGAAAGAATGTCCAATGGCAAAAAGAGAGTCTCTTCAACAACTGGAGTTGTGGAAATTGGACAGCCCCATGCAGAAGAATGACACTGGACCATTTCCTGACACCACACACAAAAATTGACTCCAAATGTTTGAAAGACCTCAATGTGAGACAGGACTCCATCAAAATCCTAAGGGAGAACACAGGTAGCAAGCTCTTCGACCTCAGCCGCAGCAACTTCTTCCTAGAAACATCACCAAATGCACGGGAAGCCAGGGCAAAAATGAACTATTGGGATTTCATCGAGATAAAAACCTTTGGCACAGCAAAAGAAACAGTCCACAAAACCAAAAGACAACCGACAGAATGGGAGAAATTATTTACGAATGACATATCAGATAAAGGGCTACTATCGAATATGTATAAAAACGTATCAAACTCAACACCCAAAGAACAAATAATCCAATCAAAAAATAGGCAGAAGACATGAACAGACATTTTTCCAAAAAGACATCCAAATGGCCCACAGGCACAGGAAAGAGTGCTCAACACGGCTCGGCATCAGGGAAATCCACATCAAAACCTCAATGAGATACCCCCTCACAGCCGTCAGAATGGCTCAAATGAACAAGTCAGGGAACGACAGAGGTTGGCGGGGATGTGGAGAATGGGGAACCCTCCTACACTGGTGGTGGGAATGCAAGCTGGTGCAACCCCTCTGGAAAACAGGATGGAGGTTCCTCGAATAGTTGAAATTAGAGCTACCATCCGATCCAGCAATTGCACTCCTGGGTATTTACCCCAAAGATACAAATGTAGGGACCCGAAGCGGTACGTGCACCCCATTGTTTATAGCAGCAATGTCCACAATAGCCAAACTGTTGAAAGAGCCAAGATGTCCATCGACAGATGAATGGATAAAGAAGAGGTGGTATATATCTACACAATGGAATATTACGCAGCCATCAAAAGGAATGAGATGTTGCCATGGACAACGACGTGGATGGAACTGGAGGGTCCGATGATTAGTGAAATAAGTCAATCAGAGAAAGACATGTATCATATGACCTCACGGATATGAGGAATTCTTAATCTCAGGAACAGAGTGAGGCTTGCTGGAGTGGTCGGGGGTGGGAGGGATGGGCTGGCTGGGTGATAGACATTGGGGAGTGTATGAGCTACGGTGAGCGCTGTGAATTGTGTAAGACTGTTGAATCACAAATCTCTACTTCTGAAACAAATAACGCAACATATTTTAAGAATAAAGAAAAGAAGGAGATAGCAGGAGAGGAAGAATGAAGGGGAGTTAGTGAGAGGGGGAGACAGACCAGGAGAGATGATGGATTCTGAAAAAAAATCCGAGATTTCTAGAGGGGAGGTGTGTCGGGGGATTGGTTAGCCTGGTGATGGGTATTAAAGAGGGCACATTCTGCATGGAGCACTGTGTGTTCGGAACAAACAATGAATCATGGGACACTACACCAAAACAAATGATGTAGTACATGGTGATTAACAAAGCAATAAAAAACAAAGACTGTAATAAGACATGAAGAAGGACACTATATCCTACTTAAAGGGTCTACACAAGAAGAAGATCTAACAATTGTAAATGTCTATGCCCCGAACATGGGAACATCCAATTATATAAGGCAATTTAGAAGAAAAGCAAAGAAAGACATTGACAACCATACAATAATAGTGGGGGACTTTGACACCCCCCTGACTGAAATGGCCAGATCATCTAAGCAAAAGATCAACAAGGAAATAAAGACTTTAAATGACACACTGGACCAAATGGACTTCACAGACATATTCAGAACGTTCCATCCCGAAGCAACGGAATACACATTCTTCTCTAGGGCCCATGGAACGTTCTCCAGAATGGATCACATCCTAGGTCACAAATCAGGTCTCAACCGGTACCCAAAGATTGGGATCATTCCCTGCACATTTTCAGACCACAATGCTTTGAAACTAGAACTCAATCACAAGAGGAAAGTCGGAAAGAACTCAAATACATGGAGGCTAAAGAGCATCCTACGAAAGAATGAATGGGTCAACCAGGAAAGTAAAGAAGAATTTAAAAATTCTTGGAAACCAATGAAAATGAAAACACAACTGTCCAAAATCTTTGGGATACAGCCAAGGCAGTCCTGCGAGGAAAGTATATAGCAATACAAGTCTTTCTCAAGAAACATGAAAGGTCTCAAATACACACCCTAACCCTACACCTAAAGGAGCTGGAGAGAGAACGGCAAATAAAGCCTAACCCAGCAGGAGAAGAGAAATCATGCAGATCAGAGCAGAAATCAATGAAATAGAACCCAAAAGAACAGTAGAACAGATCAACGGAACTAGGAGCCGGTTCTTTGAAAGAATTCACAAGATTGATACACCCCTGTCCAGGCTGATCAGAAAGAAAAGAGAAATGACCCAAATCAACAAAATCATGAATGAAAGAGGAGAGATCACAACCAACACCAAAGAAATACAAACGATTATAAGAACGTAATGTGAGCAACCCTATGGCACCATATTCCATAACCTGGAAGAAATGGGTGCATTCCTAGAGATGTGTCAACTACCAAAACTGACCCAGGAAGAAATAGAAAACCTGAACAGTCCTATAACCACGAAGGCAATTGAAGTAGTCACCAAAAACCTCCCAAGAACCCAAAGCCCAGGGCCAGATGGATTCCCAGGGGAATTCTATCAGACATTTAAAGAAGAATTAATACCTATTCTCCTGAAACTGTTCCAAACAATAGAAATGGAAGGAAAACTTCCAAACTCATTTTATGAGGCCACCATTACCTTGATCCCAAAACCAGACAAAGATCCCATCAAAAAGGAGTATTAGAGACCAATATCCTTGATGAACATCGATGCAAAAATTCTCACCAAAATACTAGCCAAGAGGATCCAACAGTACATGAAAAGGAGTATTCACCATGACCAAGTGGGATTTATCCCTGGGCTGCAAGGCTGGTTCAACATCCGCAAATCAATCAACGTGATAAAACACATTAACCAAAGAAAGAACAAGAATCATATGATCCTCTCAATAGATGCAGAAAAACCATTTGACAAAGTAAAGCACACATTCTGGATCAAAACTCTTCAGAGTATAGGGACAGCGGGTACATACCTCAATATCATAAAAGCCATCTACGAACAACCTACAGCGAATATCATTCTCAATGGGGAAAAGCTGAGATCTTTTCCCCTAAGGTCAGGAACGCGGCAGGGATAGCCACTCTCACCACTGCTATTCAACATAGTATTAGAAGTCCTAGCCACAGCAATCAGAGAACAAAAAGAAATCAAAGGCATCCAAATCGGCAGAGAGGAAGTCAAACTCTCACTCTTTGCAGATGATATGATACTTTATGTGGAAAACCCAAAAGACTCCACCCCAAAACTGCTAGAACTCACACAGCAATTCCGTCAAGTAGCAGGCTATAAAATCAATGCACAGAAATCACTGGCATTCCTATACACCAACAACAAGACAGAAGAGAGACAAATCAAGGAGTAGATCCCATTCACAACTGCACCCAAAACCAGAAGAGACCGAGGAATAAATTGAACCCAAGAGGCAAAGGATCTGTACTCAGAAAACTACCAAATACTCAGGAAAGAAATTGAAGAAGACACAAAGAAACGGAAAAACGTTCCATGCTCAGGGACTGGGAGAACCAACATTTTGAAGAGGTCAATGCTACCTAGAGCGATCTACACATTCAATGCAATCCCCGTCAAAATACCATCCACTTTTTTCCAAGAAATGGAAGAAATAATCCTAAGATTTGAATGGAACCAGAAGAGACCACGAATAGCCAGAGGAATATTGAGAAAGAAAAGCAAAGCTGGCGGCATCACAATTCTGGACTTCCAGCTCTATGACAAAGCTGTCATCATCAAGACAGTATGGTACTGGCACAAAAACGGACACATAGATCCATGGAACAGAATCGAGAGCCCAGAAATGGACCCTCAACTCTATGGTCAACTTATCTTTGACAGAGCAAGAAAGAATGTCCAATGGCAAAAAGAGAGTCTCTTCAACAACTGGAGTTGTGGAAATTGGACAGCCCCATGCAGAAGAATGACACTGGACCATTTCCTGACACCACACACAAAAATAGACTCCAAATGTTTGAAAGACCTCAATGTGAGACAGGACTCCATCAAAATCCTAAAGGAGAACACAGGTAGCAAGCTCTTCGACCTCAGCCGCAGCAACTTCTTCCTAGAAACATCACCAAAGGCACGGGAAGCCAGGGCAAAAATGAACTATTGGGATTTCATCAAGATAAAAACCTTTGGCACAGCAAAAGAAACAGTCCACAAAACCAAAAGACAACCGACAGAATGGGAGAAATTATTTACGAATGACATATCAGATAAAGGGCTACTATCCAATATGTATAAAAACGTATCAAACTCAACACCCAAAGAACAAATAATCCAATCAAAAAATAGGCAGAAGACATGAACACACATTTTTCCAAAGAAGACATCCAAATGGCCAACAGGCACAGGAAAAAGTGCTCAACACGGCTCGGCATCAGGGAAATCCACATCAAAACCTCAATGAGATACCACCTCACACCCGTCAGAATGGCTCAAATGAACAAGTCAGGGAACGACAGAGGTTGGCGGGGATGTGGAGAAAGGGAAACCCTCCTACACTGGTGGTGGGAATGCAAGCTGGTGCAACCCCTCTGGTAAACAGGATGGAGGATCCTCAAATAGTTGAAATTAGAGCTACCATCCGATCCAGCCATTGCACTCCTGGGTATTTACCCCAAAGATACAAATGTAGGGACCCGAAGCGGTACGTGCACCCCATTGTTTATAGCAGCAATGTCCACAATAGCCAAACTGTTGAAAGAGCCAAGATGTCCATCGACAGATGAATGGATAAAGAAGAGGTGGTGTATATATACACAATGGAATATTACGCAGCCATCAAAAGGAATGAGATGTTGCCATGGATAACGATGTGGATGGAAATGGAGGGTCCGACGATTAGTGAAATAAGTCAATCAGAGAAAGACATGTATCATATGACCTCACTGATATGAGGAATTCTTAATCTCAGGAACAGAGTGAGGCTTGCTGGAGTGGTCGGGGGTGGGAGGGATGGGCTGGCTGGGTGATAGACATTGGGGAGGGTATGAGCTACGGTGAGCGCTGTGAATTGTGTAAGACTGTTGAATCACAGATCTCTACTTCTGAAACAAATAACGCAACATATTTTAAGAATAAAGGAAAAGAAGGAGATAGCAGGAGAGGAAGAATGAAGGGGAGTTAGTGAGAGGGGGAGACAGACCAGGAGAGATGATGGATTCTGAAAAAAAATTCGAGGTTTCTAGAGGGGAGGTGGGTCGGGGGATTGGCTAGCCTGGTGATGGGTATTAAAGAGGGCACATTCTGCATGGAGCACTGTGTGTTCGGAAAAAACAATGAATCATGGGACACTACACCAAAACAAATGATGTAGTACATGGTGATTAACAAAGCAATAAAAAACAAAGACTGTAATAAGACATGAAGAAGGACACTATATCCTACTTAAAGGGTCTATCCAAGAAGAAGATCTAACAATTGTAAATGTCTATGCCCCGAACATGGGAGCATCCAATTATATAAGGCAATTTAGAAGAAAAGCAAAGAAAGACATTGACAACCATACAATAATAGTGGGGGACTTTGACACCCCCCTGACTGAAATGGCCAGATCATCTAAGCAAAAGATCAACAAGGAAATAAAGACTTTAAATGACACACTGGACCAAATGGACTTCACAGACATATTCAGAACGTTCCATCCCGAAGCAACGGAATACACATTCTTCTCTAGGGCCCATGGAACGTTCTCCAGAATGGATCACATCCTAGGTCACAAATCAGGTCTCAACCGGTACCCAAAGATTGGGATCAGTCCCTGCACATTTTCAGACCACAATGCTTTGAAACTAGAACTCAATCACAAGAGGAAAGTCGGAAAGAACTCAAATATATGGAGGCTAAAGAGCATCCTACGAAAGAATGAATGGGTCAACCAGGAAATTAAAGAAGAATTTAAAAATTCATGGAAACCAATGAAAATGAAAACACAACTGTCCAAAATCTTTGGGATACAGCCAAGGCAGTCCTGCGAGGAAAGTATATAGCAATACAAGCCTTTCTCAAGAAACATGAAAGGTCTCAAATACACACCCTAACCCTACACCTAAAGGAGCTGGAGAAAGAAGGGCAAATAAAGCGTAAACCCAGCAGCAGAAGAGAAATCATGCAGATCAGAGCAGAAATCAATGAAATAGAACCCAAAAGAACAGTAGAACAGATCAACGGAACTAGGAGCTGGTCCTTTGAAAGAATTCACAAGATTGATACACCCCTGTCTAGGCTGATCAAAAAGAAAAGAGAAATGACCCAAATCAACAAAATCATGAATGAAAGAGGAGAGATCCCAACCAACACCAAAGAAATACAAACGATTATAAGAACGTAATCTGAGCAACCCTAGGGCAGCCTATTCCATAACCTGGAAGAAATGGGTGCATTCCTAGAGATGTGTCAACTACCAAAACTGACCCAGGAAGAAATAGAAAACCTGAACAGACCTATAACCACGAAGGCAATTGAAGTAGTCATCAAAAACCTCCCAAGAACCCAAAGCCCAGGGCCAGATGGAATCCCAGGGGAATTCTATCCGACATTTAAAGAAGAATTAATACCTATTCTCCTGAAACTGTTCCAAACAATAGAAATGGAAGGAAAACTTCCAAACTCATTTTATGAGGCCACCATTACCTTGATCCCAAAACCAGACAAAGATCCCATCAAAAAGGAGTATTAGAGACCAATATCCTTGATGAACATCGATGCAAAAATTCTCACCAAAATACTAGCCAAGAGGATCCAACAGTACATGAAAAGGAGTATTCACCATGACCAAGTGGGATTTATCCCTGGGCTGCAAGGCTGGTTTAACATCCGCAAATCAATCAACGTGATAAAACACATTAACCAAAGAAAGAACAAGAATCATATGATCCTCTCAATAGATGCAGAAAAACCATTTGACAAAGTAAAGCACACTTTCTGGATCAAAACTCTTCAGAGTATAGGGACAGCGGGTACATACCTCAATATCATAAAAGCCATCTACGAACAACCTACAGCGAATATCATTCTCAATGGGGAAAAGCTGTGATCTTTTCCCCTAAGGTCAGGAACGCGGCAGGGATAGCCACTCTCACCACTGCTATTCAACATAGTATTAGAAGTCCTAGCCACGGGAATCAGACAACAAAAAGAAATCAAAGGCATCCAAATCGGCAGAGAGGAAGTCAAACTCTCACTCTTTGCAGATGATATGATACTTTATGTGGAAAACCCAAAAGACTCCACCCCAAAACTGCTAGAACTCACACAGCAATTCCGTCAAGTAGCAGGCTATAAAATCAATGCACAGAAATCACTGGCATTCCTATACACCAACAACAAGACAGAAGAGAGACAAATCAAGGAGTCGATCCCATTCACAACTGCACCCAAAACCAGAAGAGACCGAGGAATTAATTGAACCCAAGAGGCAAAGGATCTGTACTCAGAAAACTACCAAATACTCAGGAAAGAAATTGAAGAAGACACAAAGAAACGGAAAAACGTTCCATGCTCATGGACTGGGAGAACCAACATTGTGAAAGAGGTCAATGCTACCTAGAGCGATCTACACATTCAATGCAATCCCCGTCAAAATACCATCCACTTTTTTCCAAGAAATGGAACAAATAATCCTAAGATTTGAATGGAACCAGAAGAGACCACGAATACCAGAGGAATATTGAGAAAGAAAAGCAAAGCTGGCGGCATCACAATTCTGGACTTCCAGCTCTATGACAAAGCTGTCATCATCAAGACAGTATGGTACTGGCACAAAAACGGACACATAGATCCATGGAACAGAATCGAGAGCCCAGAAATGGACCCTCAACTCTATGGTCAGCTTATCTTTGACAGAGCAGGAAAGAATGTCCAATGGCAAAAGGAGAGTCTCTTCAACAACTGGAGTTGTGGAAATTGGACAGCCCCATGCAGAAGAATGACACTGGACCATTTCCTGACACCCACACACAAAACTAGACTCCAAATGTTTGAAAGACCTCAATGTGAGACAGGACTCCATCAAAACCCTAAAGGAGAACACAGGTAGCAAGCTCTTCGACCTCAGCCGCAGCAACTTCTTCCTAGAAACATCAGCAAAGGCACGGGAAGCCAGGGCAAAAATGAACTATTGGGATTTCATCAAGATAAAACCTTTGGCACAGCAAAAGAAACAGTCCACAAAACCAAAAGACAACCGACAGAATGGGAGAAATTATTTACGAATGACATATCAGATAAAGGGCTACTATCCAATATGTATAAAAACGTATCAAACTCAACACCCAAAGAACAAATAATCCAATCAAAAAATAGGCAGAAGACATGAACAGACATTTTTCCAAAGAAGACATCCAAATGGCCAACAGGCACAGGAAAAAGTGCTCAACACGGCTCGGCATCAGGGAAATCCACATCAAAACCTCAATGAGATACCACCTCACACCCGTCAGAATGGCTCAAATGAACAAGTCAGGGAACGACAGAGGTTGGCGGGGATGTGGAGAAAGGGAAACCCTCCTACACTGGTGGTGGGAATGCAAGCTGGTGCAACCCCTCTGGTAAACAGGATGGAGGTTCCTCAAATAGTTGAAATTAGAGCTACCATCCGATCCAGCCATTGCACTCCTGGGTATTTACCCCAAAGATACAAATGTAGGGACCCGAAGCGGTACGTGCACCCCATTGTTTATAGCAGCAATGTCCACAATAGCCAAACTGTTGAAAGAGCCAAGATGTCCATCGACAGATGAATGGATAAAGGAGAGGTGGTATATATATACACAATGGAATATTACGCAGCCATCAAAAGGAATGAGATGTTGCCATGGACAACGACGTGGATGGAACTGGAGGGTCCGATGATTAGTGAAATAAGTCAATCAGAGAAAGACATGTATCATATGACCTCACTGATATGAGGAATTCTTAATCTCAGGAACAGAGTGAGGCTTGCTGGAGTGGTCGTGGGTGGGAGGGATGGGCTGGCTGGGTGATAGACATTGGGGAGTGTATGAGCTACGGTGAGCGCTGTGAATTGTGTAAGACTGTTGAATCACAGATCTCTACTTCTGAAACAAATAACGCAACATATTTTAAGAATAAAGGAAAAGAAGGAGATAGCAGGAGAGGAAGAATGAAGGGGAGTTAGTGAGAGGGGGAGACAGACCAGGAGAGATGATGGATTCTGAAAAAAAATCCGAGGTTTCTAGAGCGGAGGTGGGTCGGGGGATTGGTTAGCCTGGTGATGGGTATTAAAGACGGCACATTCTGCATGGAGCACTGTGTGTTCGGAAAAAACAATGAATCATGGGACACTACACCAAAACAAATGATGTAGTACATGGTGATTAACAAAGCAATAAAAAACAAAGACTGTAATAAGACATGAAGAAGGACACTGTATCCTACTTAAAGGGTCTATCCAAGAAGAAGATCTAACAATTGTAAATGTCTATGCCCCGAACATGGGAGCATCCAATTGTATAAGGCAATTTAGAAGAAAAGCAAAGAAAGACATTGACAACCATACAATCATAGTGGGGGACTTTAACACCCCCCTGACTGAAATGGCCAGATCATCTAAGCAAAACATCAACAAGGAAATAAAGACTTTAAATGACACACTGGACCAAATGGACTTCACAGACATATTCAGAACGTTCCATCCCGAAGCAACGGAATACACATTCTTCTCTAGGGCCCATGGAACGTTCTCCAGAATGGATCACATCCTAGGTCACAAATCAGGTCTCAACCGGTACCCAAAGATTGGGATCATTCCCTGCACATTTTCAGACCACAATGCTTTGAAACTAGAACTCAATCACAAGAGGAAAGTCGGAAAGAACTCAAATACATGGAGGCTAAAGAGCATCCTACGAAAGAATGAATGGGTCAACCAGGAAAGTAAAGAAGAATTTAAAAATTCTTGGAAACCAATGAAAATGAAAACACAACTGTCCAAAATCTTTGGGATACAGCCAAGGCAGTCCTGCGAGGAAAGTATATAGCAATACAAGTCTTTCTCAAGAAACATGAAAGGTCTCAAATACACACCCTAACCCTACACCTAAAGGAGCTGGAGAGAGAACGGCAAATAAAGCCTAACCCAGCAGGAGAAGAGAAATCATGCAGATCAGAGCAGAAATCAATGAAATAGAACCCAAAAGAACAGTAGAACAGATCAACGGAACTAGGAGCTGGTTCTTTGAAAGAATTCACAAGATTGATACACCCCTGTCCAGGCTGATCAGAAAGAAAAGAGAAATGACCCAAATCAACAAAATCATGAATGAAAGAGGAGAGATCACAACCAACACCAAAGAAATACAAACGATTATAAGAACGTAATGTGAGCAACCCTATGGCACCATATTCCATAACCTGGAAGAAATGGGTGCATTCCTAGAGATGTGTCAACTACCAAAACTGACCCAGGAAGAAATAGAAAACCTGAACAGTCCTATAACCACGAAGGCAATTGAAGTAGTCACCAAAAACCTCCCAAGAACCCAAAGCCCAGGGCCAGATGGATTCCCAGGGGAATTCTATCAGACATTTAAAGAAGAATTAATACCTATTCTCCTGGAACTGTTCCAAACAATAGAAATGGAAGGAAAACTTCCAAACTCATTTTATGAGGCCACCATTACCTTGATCCCAAAACCAGACAAAGATCCCATCAAAAAGGAGTATTAGAGACCAATATCCTTGATGAACATCGATGCAAAAATTCTCACCAAAATACTAGCCAAGAGGATCCAACAGTACATGAAAAGGAGTATTCACCATGACCAAGTGGGATTTATCCCTGGGCTGCAAGGCTGGTTCAACATCCGCAAATCAATCAACGTGATAAAACACATTAACAAAAGAAAGAACAAGAATCATATGATCCTCTCAATAGATGCAGAAAAACCATTTGACAAAGTAAAGCACACTTTCTGGATCAAAACTCTTCAGAGTATAGGGACAGCGGGTACATACCTCAATATCATAAAAGCCATCTACGAACAACCTACAGCGAATATCATTCTCAATGGGGAAAAGCTGAGATCTTTTCCCCTAAGGTCAGGAACGCGGCAGGGATAGCCACTCTCACCACTGCTATTCAACATAGTATTAGAAGTCCTAGCCACAGCAATCAGACAACAAAAAGAAATCAAAGGCATCCAAATCGGCAGAGAGGAAGTCAAACTCTCACTCTTTGCAGATGATATGATACTTTATGTGGAAAACCCAAAAGACTCCACCCCAAAACAGCTAGAACTCACACAGCAATTCCGTCAAGTAGCAGGCTATAAAATCAATGCACAGAAATCACTGGCATTCCTATACACCAACAACAAGACAGAAGAGAGACAAATCAAGGAGTCGATCCCATTCACAACTGCACACAAAACCAGAAGAGACCTAGGAGTAAATTGAACCCAAGAGGCAAAGGATCTGTACTCAGAAAACTACCAAATACTCAGGAAAGAAATTGAAGAAGACACAAAGAAACGGAAAAATGTTCCATGCTCATGGATTGGGAGAACCAACATTGTGAAGAGGTCAATGCTACCTAGAGCAATCTACACATTCAATGCAATCCCCGTCAAAATACCATCCACCTTTTTCCAAGAAATGGAACAAATAATCCTAAGATTTGAATGGAACCAGAAGAGACCACGAATAGCCAGAGGAATATTGAGAAAGAAAAGCAAAGCTGGCGGCATCACAATTCTGGACTTCCAGCTCTATGACAAAGCTGTCATCATCAAGACAGTATGGTACTGGCACAAAAACAGACACATAGATCCATGGAACAGAATCGAGAGCCCAGAAATGGACCCTCAACTCTATGGTCAACTTATCTTTGACAGAGCAGGAAAGAATGTCCAATGGCAAAAAGAGAGTCTCTTCAACAACTGGAGTTGTGGAAATTGGACAGCCCCATGCAGAAGAATGACACTGGACCATTTCCTGACACCACACACAAAAATTGACTCCAAATGTTTGAAAGACCTCAATGTGAGACAGGACTCCATCAAAATCCTAAGGGAGAACACAGGTAGCAAGCTCTTCGACCTCAGCCGCAGCAACTTCTTCCTAGAAACATCACCAAATGCACGGGAAGCCAGGGCAAAAATGAACTATTGGGATTTCATCGAGATAAAAACCTTTGGCACAGCAAAAGAAACAGTCCACAAAACCAAAAGACAACCGACAGAATGGGAGAAATTATTTACGAATGACATATCAGATAAAGGGCTACTATCGAATATGTATAAAAACGTATCAAACTCAACACCCAAAGAACAAATAATCCAATCAAAAAATAGGCAGAAGACATGAACAGACATTTTTCCAAAAAGACATCCAAATGGCCCACAGGCACAGGAAAGAGTGCTCAACACGGCTCGGCATCAGGGAAATCCACATCAAAACCTCAATGAGATACCCCCTCACAGCCGTCAGAATGGCTCAAATGAACAAGTCAGGGAACGACAGAGGTTGGCGGGGATGTGGAGAATGGGGAACCCTCCTACACTGGTGGTGGGAATGCAAGCTGGTGCAACCCCTCTGGAAAACAGGATGGAGGTTCCTCGAATAGTTGAAATTAGAGCTACCATCCGATCCAGCAATTGCACTCCTGGGTATTTACCCCAAAGATACAAATGTAGGGACCCGAAGCGGTACGTGCACCCCATTGTTTATAGCAGCAATGTCCACAATAGCCAAACTGTTGAAAGAGCCAAGATGTCCATCGACAGATGAATGGATAAAGAAGAGGTGGTATATATCTACACAATGGAATATTACGCAGCCATCAAAAGGAATGAGATGTTGCCATGGACAACGACGTGGATGGAACTGGAGGGTCCGATGATTAGTGAAATAAGTCAATCAGAGAAAGACATGTATCATATGACCTCACGGATATGAGGAATTCTTAATCTCAGGAACAGAGTGAGGCTTGCTGGAGTGGTCGGGGGTGGGAGGGATGGGCTGGCTGGGTGATAGACATTGGGGAGGGTATGAGCTACGGTGAGCGCTGTGAATTGTGTAAGACTGTTGAATCACAGATCTCTACTTCTGAAACAAATAACGCAACATATTTTAAGAATAAAGAAAAGAAGGAGATAGCAGGAGAGGAAGAATGAAGGGGAGTTAGTGAGAGGGGGAGACAGACCAGGAGAGATGATGGATTCTGAAAAAAAATCCGAGATTTCTAGAGGGGAGGTGTGTCGGGGGATTGGTTAGCCTGGTGATGGGTATTAAAGAGGGCACATTCTGCATGGAGCACTGTGTGTTCGGAACAAACAATGAATCATGGGACACTACACCAAAACAAATGATGTAGTACATGGTGATTAACAAAGCAATAAAAAACAAAGACTGTAATAAGACATGAAGAAGGACACTATATCCTACTTAAAGGGTCTATACAAGAAGAAGATCTAACAATTGTAAATGTCTATGCCCCGAACATGGGAACATCCAATTATATAAGGCAATTTAGAAGAAAAGCAAAGAAAGACATTGACAACCATACAATAATAGTGGGGGACTTTGACACCCCCCTGACTGAAATGGCCAGATCATCTAAGCAAAAGATCAACAAGGAAATAAAGACTTTAAATGACACACTGGACCAAATGGACTTCACAGACATATTCAGAACGTTCCATCCCGAAGCAACGGAATACACATTCTTCTCTAGGGCCCATGGAACGTTCTCCAGAATGGATCACATCCTAGGTCACAAATCAGGTCTCAACCGGTACCCAAAGATTGGGATCATTCCCTGCACATTTTCAGACCACAATGCTTTGAAACTAGAACTCAATCACAAGAGGAAAGTCGGAAAGAACTCAAATACATGGAGGCTAAAGAGCATCCTACGAAAGAATGAATGGGTCAACCAGGAAAGTAAAGAAGAATTTAAAAATTCTTGGAAACCAATGAAAATGAAAACACAACTGTCCAAAATCTTTGGGATACAGCCAAGGCAGTCCTGCGAGGAAAGTATATAGCAATACAAGTCTTTCTCAAGAAACATGAAAGGTCTCAAATACACACCCTAACCCTACACCTAAAGGAGCTGGAGAGAGAACGGCAAATAAAGCCTAACCCAGCAGGAGAAGAGAAATCATGCAGATCAGAGCAGAAATCAATGAAATAGAACCCAAAAGAACAGTAGAACAGATCAACGGAACTAGGAGCCGGTTCTTTGAAAGAATTCACAAGATTGATACACCCCTGTCCAGGCTGATCAGAAAGAAAAGAGAAATGACCCAAATCAACAAAATCATGAATGAAAGAGGAGAGATCACAACCAACACCAAAGAAATACAAACGATTATAAGAACGTAATGTGAGCAACCCTATGGCACCATATTCCATAACCTGGAAGAAATGGGTGCATTCCTAGAGATGTGTCAACTACCAAAACTGACCCAGGAAGAAATAGAAAACCTGAACAGTCCTATAACCACGAAGGCAATTGAAGTAGTCACCAAAAACCTCCCAAGAACCCAAAGCCCAGGGCCAGATGGATTCCCAGGGGAATTCTATCAGACATTTAAAGAAGAATTAATACCTATTCTCCTGAAACTGTTCCAAACAATAGAAATGGAAGGAAAACTTCCAAACTCATTTTATGAGGCCACCATTACCTTGATCCCAAAACCAGACAAAGATCCCATCAAAAAGGAGTATTAGAGACCAATATCCTTGATGAACATCGATGCAAAAATTCTCACCAAAATACTAGCCAAGAGGATCCAACAGTACATGAAAAGGAGTATTCACCATGACCAAGTGGGATTTATCCCTGGGCTGCAAGGCTGGTTCAACATCCGCAAATCAATCAACGTGATAAAACACATTAACCAAAGAAAGAACAAGAATCATATGATCCTCTCAATAGATGCAGAAAAACCATTTGACAAAGTAAAGCACACATTCTGGATCAAAACTCTTCAGAGTATAGGGACAGCGGGTACATACCTCAATATCATAAAAGCCATCTACGAACAACCTACAGCGAATATCATTCTCAATGGGGAAAAGCTGAGATCTTTTCCCCTAAGGTCAGGAACGCGGCAGGGATAGCCACTCTCACCACTGCTATTCAACATAGTATTAGAAGTCCTAGCCACAGCAATCAGAGAACAAAAAGAAATCAAAGGCATCCAAATCGGCAGAGAGGAAGTCAAACTCTCACTCTTTGCAGATGATATGATACTTTATGTGGAAAACCCAAAAGACTCCACCCCAAAACTGCTAGAACTCACACAGCAATTCCGTCAAGTAGCAGGCTATAAAATCAATGCACAGAAATCACTGGCATTCCTATACACCAACAACAAGACAGAAGAGAGACAAATCAAGGAGTAGATCCCATTCACAACTGCACCCAAAACCAGAAGAGACCGAGGAATAAATTGAACCCAAGAGGCAAAGGATCTGTACTCAGAAAACTACCAAATACTCAGGAAAGAAATTGAAGAAGACACAAAGAAACGGAAAAACGTTCCATGCTCAGGGACTGGGAGAACCAACATTTTGAAGAGGTCAATGCTACCTAGAGCGATCTACACATTCAATGCAATCCCCGTCAAAATACCATCCACTTTTTTCCAAGAAATGGAAGAAATAATCCTAAGATTTGAATGGAACCAGAAGAGACCACGAATAGCCAGAGGAATATTGAGAAAGAAAAGCAAAGCTGGCGGCATCACAATTCTGGACTTCCAGCTCTATGACAAAGCTGTCATCATCAAGACAGTATGGTACTGGCACAAAAACGGACACATAGATCCATGGAACAGAATCGAGAGCCCAGAAATGGACCCTCAACTCTATGGTCAACTTATCTTTGACAGAGCAAGAAAGAATGTCCAATGGCAAAAAGAGAGTCTCTTCAACAACTGGAGTTGTGGAAATTGGACAGCCCCATGCAGAAGAATGACACTGGACCATTTCCTGACACCACACACAAAAATAGACTCCAAATGTTTGAAAGACCTCAATGTGAGACAGGACTCCATCAAAATCCTAAAGGAGAACACAGGTAGCAAGCTCTTCGACCTCAGCCGCAGCAACTTCTTCCTAGAAACATCACCAAAGGCACGGGAAGCCAGGGCAAAAATGAACTATTGGGATTTCATCAAGATAAAAACCTTTGGCACAGCAAAAGAAACAGTCCACAAAACCAAAAGACAACCGACAGAATGGGAGAAATTATTTACGAATGACATATCAGATAAAGGGCTACTATCCAATATGTATAAAAACGTATCAAACTCAACACCCAAAGAACAAATAATCCAATCAAAAAATAGGCAGAAGACATGAACACACATTTTTCCAAAGAAGACATCCAAATGGCCAACAGGCACAGGAAAAAGTGCTCAACACGGCTCGGCATCAGGGAAATCCACATCAAAACCTCAATGAGATACCACCTCACACCCGTCAGAATGGCTCAAATGAACAAGTCAGGGAACGACAGAGGTTGGCGGGGATGTGGAGAAAGGGAAACCCTCCTACACTGGTGGTGGGAATGCAAGCTGGTGCAACCCCTCTGGTAAACAGGATGGAGGATCCTCAAATAGTTGAAATTAGAGCTACCATCCGATCCAGCCATTGCACTCCTGGGTATTTACCCCAAAGATACAAATGTAGGGACCCGAAGCGGTACGTGCACCCCATTGTTTATAGCAGCAATGTCCACAATAGCCAAACTGTTGAAAGAGCCAAGATGTCCATCGACAGATGAATGGATAAAGAAGAGGTGGTGTATATATACACAATGGAATATTACGCAGCCATCAAAAGGAATGAGATGTTGCCATGGATAACGATGTGGATGGAAATGGAGGGTCCGACGATTAGTGAAATAAGTCAATCAGAGAAAGACATGTATCATATGACCTCACTGATATGAGGAATTCTTAATCTCAGGAACAGAGTGAGGCTTGCTGGAGTGGTCGGGGGTGGGAGGGATGGGCTGGCTGGGTGATAGACATTGGGGAGGGTATGAGCTACGGTGAGCGCTGTGAATTGTGTAAGACTGTTGAATCACAGATCTCTACTTCTGAAACAAATAACGCAACATATTTTAAGAATAAAGGAAAAGAAGGAGATAGCAGGAGAGGAAGAATGAAGGGGAGTTAGTGAGAGGGGGAGACAGACCAGGAGAGATGATGGATTCTGAAAAAAAATTCGAGGTTTCTAGAGGGGAGGTGGGTCGGGGGATTGGCTAGCCTGGTGATGGGTATTAAAGAGGGCACATTCTGCATGGAGCACTGTGTGTTCGGAAAAAACAATGAATCATGGGACACTACACCAAAACAAATGATGTAGTACATGGTGATTAACAAAGCAATAAAAAACAAAGACTGTAATAAGACATGAAGAAGGACACTATATCCTACTTAAAGGGTCTATCCAAGAAGAAGATCTAACAATTGTAAATGTCTATGCCCCGAACATGGGAGCATCCAATTATATAAGGCAATTTAGAAGAAAAGCAAAGAAAGACATTGACAACCATACAATAATAGTGGGGGACTTTGACACCCCCCTGACTGAAATGGCCAGATCATCTAAGCAAAAGATCAACAAGGAAATAAAGACTTTAAATGACACACTGGACCAAATGGACTTCACAGACATATTCAGAACGTTCCATCCCGAAGCAACGGAATACACATTCTTCTCTAGGGCCCATGGAACGTTCTCCAGAATGGATCACATCCTAGGTCACAAATCAGGTCTCAACCGGTACCCAAAGATTGGGATCAGTCCCTGCACATTTTCAGACCACAATGCTTTGAAACTAGAACTCAATCACAAGAGGAAAGTCGGAAAGAACTCAAATATATGGAGGCTAAAGAGCATCCTACGAAAGAATGAATGGGTCAACCAGGAAATTAAAGAAGAATTTAAAAATTCATGGAAACCAATGAAAATGAAAACACAACTGTCCAAAATCTTTGGGATACAGCCAAGGCAGTCCTGCGAGGAAAGTATATAGCAATACAAGCCTTTCTCAAGAAACATGAAAGGTCTCAAATACACACCCTAACCCTACACCTAAAGGAGCTGGAGAAAGAAGGGCAAATAAAGCGTAAACCCAGCAGCAGAAGAGAAATCATGCAGATCAGAGCAGAAATCAATGAAATAGAACCCAAAAGAACAGTAGAACAGATCAACGGAACTAGGAGCTGGTCCTTTGAAAGAATTCACAAGATTGATACACCCCTGTCTAGGCTGATCAAAAAGAAAAGAGAAATGACCCAAATCAACAAAATCATGAATGAAAGAGGAGAGATCCCAACCAACACCAAAGAAATACAAACGATTATAAGAACGTAATCTGAGCAACCCTAGGGCAGCCTATTCCATAACCTGGAAGAAATGGGTGCATTCCTAGAGATGTGTCAACTACCAAAACTGACCCAGGAAGAAATAGAAAACCTGAACAGACCTATAACCACGAAGGCAATTGAAGTAGTCATCAAAAACCTCCCAAGAACCCAAAGCCCAGGGCCAGATGGAATCCCAGGGGAATTCTATCCGACATTTAAAGAAGAATTAATACCTATTCTCCTGAAACTGTTCCAAACAATAGAAATGGAAGGAAAACTTCCAAACTCATTTTATGAGGCCACCATTACCTTGATCCCAAAACCAGACAAAGATCCCATCAAAAAGGAGTATTAGAGACCAATATCCTTGATGAACATCGATGCAAAAATTCTCACCAAAATACTAGCCAAGAGGATCCAACAGTACATGAAAAGGAGTATTCACCATGACCAAGTGGGATTTATCCCTGGGCTGCAAGGCTGGTTTAACATCCGCAAATCAATCAACGTGATAAAACACATTAACCAAAGAAAGAACAAGAATCATATGATCCTCTCAATAGATGCAGAAAAACCATTTGACAAAGTAAAGCACACTTTCTGGATCAAAACTCTTCAGAGTATAGGGACAGCGGGTACATACCTCAATATCATAAAAGCCATCTACGAACAACCTACAGCGAATATCATTCTCAATGGGGAAAAGCTGTGATCTTTTCCCCTAAGGTCAGGAACGCGGCAGGGATAGCCACTCTCACCACTGCTATTCAACATAGTATTAGAAGTCCTAGCCACGGGAATCAGACAACAAAAAGAAATCAAAGGCATCCAAATCGGCAGAGAGGAAGTCAAACTCTCACTCTTTGCAGATGATATGATACTTTATGTGGAAAACCCAAAAGACTCCACCCCAAAACTGCTAGAACTCACACAGCAATTCCGTCAAGTAGCAGGCTATAAAATCAATGCACAGAAATCACTGGCATTCCTATACACCAACAACAAGACAGAAGAGAGACAAATCAAGGAGTCGATCCCATTCACAACTGCACCCAAAACCAGAAGAGACCGAGGAATTAATTGAACCCAAGAGGCAAAGGATCTGTACTCAGAAAACTACCAAATACTCAGGAAAGAAATTGAAGAAGACACAAAGAAACGGAAAAACGTTCCATGCTCATGGACTGGGAGAACCAACATTGTGAAGAGGTCAATGCTACCTAGAGCGATCTACACATTCAATGCAATCCCCGTCAAAATACCATCCACTTTTTTCCAAGAAATGGAACAAATAATCCTAAGATTTGAATGGAACCAGAAGAGACCACGAATACCCAGAGGAATATTGAGAAAGAAAAGCAAAGCTGGCGGCATCACAATTCTGGACTTCCAGCTCTATGACAAAGCTGTCATCATCAAGACAGTATGGTACTGGCACAAAAACGGACACATAGATCCATGGAACAGAATCGAGAGCCCAGAAATGGACCCTCAACTCTATGGTCAGCTTATCTTTGACAGAGCAGGAAAGAATGTCCAATGGCAAAAAGAGAGTCTCTTCAACAACTGGAGTTGTGGAAATTGGACAGCCCCATGCAGAAGAATGACACTGGACCATTTCCTGACACCACACACAAAACTAGACTCCAAATGTTTGAAAGACCTCAATGTGAGACAGGACTCCATCAAAATCCTAAAGGAGAACACAGGTAGCAAGCTCTTCGACCTCAGCCGCAGCAACTTCTTCCTAGAAACATCAGCAAAGGCACGGGAAGCCAGGGCAAAAATGAACTATTGGGATTTCATCAAGATAAAAACCTTTGGCACAGCAAAAGAAACAGTCCACAAAACCAAAAGACAACCGACAGAATGGGAGAAATTATTTACGAATGACATATCAGATAAAGGGCTACTATCCAATATGTATAAAAACGTATCAAACTCAACACCCAAAGAACAAATAATCCAATCAAAAAATAGGCAGAAGACATGAACAGACATTTTTCCAAAGAAGACATCCAAATGGCCAACAGGCACAGGAAAAAGTGCTCAACACGGCTCGGCATCAGGGAAATCCACATCAAAACCTCAATGAGATACCACCTCACACCCGTCAGAATGGCTCAAATGAACAAGTCAGGGAACGACAGAGGTTGGCGGGGATGTGGAGAAAGGGAAACCCTCCTACACTGGTGGTGGGAATGCAAGCTGGTGCAACCCCTCTGGTAAACAGGATGGAGGTTCCTCAAATAGTTGAAATTAGAGCTACCATCCGATCCAGCCATTGCACTCCTGGGTATTTACCCCAAAGATACAAATGTAGGGACCCGAAGCGGTACGTGCACCCCATTGTTTATAGCAGCAATGTCCACAATAGCCAAACTGTTGAAAGAGCCAAGATGTCCATCGACAGATGAATGGATAAAGAAGAGGTGGTATATATATACACAATGGAATATTACGCAGCCATCAAAAGGAATGAGATGTTGCCATGGACAACGACGTGGATGGAACTGGAGGGTCCGATGATTAGTGAAATAAGTCAATCAGAGAAAGACATGTATCATATGACCTCACTGATATGAGGAATTCTTAATCTCAGGAACAGAGTGAGGCTTGCTGGAGTGGTCGTGGGTGGGAGGGATGGGCTGGCTGGGTGATAGACATTGGGGAGTGTATGAGCTACGGTGAGCGCTGTGAATTGTGTAAGACTGTTGAATCACAGATCTCTACTTCTGAAACAAATAACGCAACATATTTTAAGAATAAAGGAAAAGAAGGAGATAGCAGGAGAGGAAGAATGAAGGGGAGTTAGTGAGAGGGGGAGACAGACCAGGAGAGATGATGGATTCTGAAAAAAAATCCGAGGTTTCTAGAGCGGAGGTGGGTCGGGGGATTGGTTAGCCTGGTGATGGGTATTAAAGACGGCACATTCTGCATGGAGCACTGTGTGTTCGGAAAAAACAATGAATCATGGGACACTACACCAAAACAAATGATGTAGTACATGGTGATTAACAAAGCAATAAAAAACAAAGACTGTAATAAGACATGAAGAAGGACACTGTATCCTACTTAAAGGGTCTATCCAAGAAGAAGATCTAACAATTGTAAATGTCTATGCCCCGAACATGGGAGCATCCAATTGTATAAGGCAATTTAGAAGAAAAGCAAAGAAAGACATTGACAACCATACAATCATAGTGGGGGACTTTAACACCCCCCTGACTGAAATGGCCAGATCATCTAAGCAAAACATCAACAAGGAAATAAAGACTTTAAATGACACACTGGACCAAATGGACTTCACAGACATATTCAGAACGTTCCATCCCGAAGCAACGGAATACACATTCTTCTCTAGGGCCCATGGAACGTTCTCCAGAATGGATCACATCCTAGGTCACAAATCAGGTCTCAACCGGTACCCAAAGATTGGGATCATTCCCTGCACATTTTCAGACCACAATGCTTTGAAACTAGAACTCAATCACAAGAGGAAAGTCGGAAAGAACTCAAATACATGGAGGCTAAAGAGCATCCTACGAAAGAATGAATGGGTCAACCAGGAAAGTAAAGAAGAATTTAAAAATTCTTGGAAACCAATGAAAATGAAAACACAACTGTCCAAAATCTTTGGGATACAGCCAAGGCAGTCCTGCGAGGAAAGTATATAGCAATACAAGTCTTTCTCAAGAAACATGAAAGGTCTCAAATACACACCCTAACCCTACACCTAAAGGAGCTGGAGAGAGAACGGCAAATAAAGCCTAACCCAGCAGGAGAAGAGAAATCATGCAGATCAGAGCAGAAATCAATGAAATAGAACCCAAAAGAACAGTAGAACAGATCAACGGAACTAGGAGCTGGTTCTTTGAAAGAATTCACAAGATTGATACACCCCTGTCCAGGCTGATCAGAAAGAAAAGAGAAATGACCCAAATCAACAAAATCATGAATGAAAGAGGAGAGATCACAACCAACACCAAAGAAATACAAACGATTATAAGAACGTAATGTGAGCAACCCTATGGCACCATATTCCATAACCTGGAAGAAATGGGTGCATTCCTAGAGATGTGTCAACTACCAAAACTGACCCAGGAAGAAATAGAAAACCTGAACAGTCCTATAACCACGAAGGCAATTGAAGTAGTCACCAAAAACCTCCCAAGAACCCAAAGCCCAGGGCCAGATGGATTCCCAGGGGAATTCTATCAGACATTTAAAGAAGAATTAATACCTATTCTCCTGGAACTGTTCCAAACAATAGAAATGGAAGGAAAACTTCCAAACTCATTTTATGAGGCCACCATTACCTTGATCCCAAAACCAGACAAAGATCCCATCAAAAAGGAGTATTAGAGACCAATATCCTTGATGAACATCGATGCAAAAATTCTCACCAAAATACTAGCCAAGAGGATCCAACAGTACATGAAAATGAGTATTCACCATGACCAAGTGGGATTTATCCCTGGGCTGCAAGGCTGGTTCAACATCCGCAAATCAATCAACGTGATAAAACACATTAACAAAAGAAAGAACAAGAATCATATGATCCTCTCAATAGATGCAGAAAAACCATTTGACAAAGTAAAGCACACTTTCTGGATCAAAACTCTTCAGAGTATAGGGACAGCGGGTACATACCTCAATATCATAAAAGCCATCTACGAACAACCTACAGCGAATATCATTCTCAATGGGGAAAAGCTGAGATCTTTTCCCCTAAGGTCAGGAACGCGGCAGGGATAGCCACTCTCACCACTGCTATTCAACATAGTATTAGAAGTCCTAGCCACAGCAATCAGACAACAAAAAGAAATCAAAGGCATCCAAATCGGCAGAGAGGAAGTCAAACTCTCACTCTTTGCAGATGATATGATACTTTATGTGGAAAACCCAAAAGACTCCACCCCAAAACAGCTAGAACTCACACAGCAATTCCGTCAAGTAGCAGGCTATAAAATCAATGCACAGAAATCACTGGCATTCCTATACACCAACAACAAGACAGAAGAGAGACAAATCAAGGAGTCGATCCCATTCACAACTGCACACAAAACCAGAAGAGACCTAGGAGTAAATTGAACCCAAGAGGCAAAGGATCTGTACTCAGAAAACTCCCAAATACTCAGGAAAGAAATTGAAGAAGACACAAAGAAACGGAAAAATGTTCCATGCTCATGGATTGGGAGAACCAACATTGTGAAGAGGTCAATGCTACCTAGAGCAATCTACACATTCAATGCAATCCCCGTCAAAATACCATCCACCTTTTTCCAAGAAATGGAACAAATAATCCTAAGATTTGAATGGAACCAGAAGAGACCACGAATAGCCAGAGGAATATTGAGAAAGAAAAGCAAAGCTGGCGGCATCACAATTCTGGACTTCCAGCTCTATGACAAAGCTGTCATCATCAAGACAGTATGGT
Organism: Eumetopias jubatus; assembly: GCF_037043125.1. Lineage (NCBI taxonomy): Eukaryota > Metazoa > Chordata > Mammalia > Carnivora > Otariidae > Eumetopias > Eumetopias jubatus. Next base: position 1,122,400 of record NW_028274859.1, read on the forward strand.
ACTGGCACAAAAACAGACACATAGATCCATGGAACAGAATCGAGAGCCCAGAAATGGACCCCCAACTCTATGGTCAACTTATCTTTGACAGAGCAGGAAAGAATGTCCAATGGCAAAAAGAGAGTCTCTTCAACAACTGGAGTTGTGGAAATTGGACAGCCCCATGCAGAAGAATGACACTGGACCATTTCCTGACACCACACACAAAAATTGACTCCAAATGTTTGAAAGACCTCAATGTGAGACAGGACTCCATCAAAATCCTAAGGGAGAACACAGGTAGCAAGCTCTTCAACCTCAGCCGCAGCAACTTCTTCCTAGAAACATCACCAAATGCACGGGAAGCCAGGGCAAAAATGAACTATTGGGATTTCATCGAGATAAAAACCTTTGGCACAGCAAAAGAAACAGTCCACAAAACCAAAAGACAACCGACAGAATGGGAGAAATTATTTACGAATGACATATCAGATAAAGGGCTACTATCGAATATGTATAAAAACGTATCAAACTCAACACCCAAAGAACAAATAATCCAATCAAAAAATAGGCAGAAGACATGAACAGACATTTTTCCAAAGAAGACATCCAAATGGCCCACAGGCACAGGAAAGAGTGCTCAACACGGCTCGGCATCAGGGAAATCCACATCAAAACCTCAATGAGATACCCCCTCACAGCCGTCAGAATGGCTCAAATGAACAAGTCAGGGAACGACAGAGGTTGGCGGGGATGTGGAGAATGGGGAACCCTCCTACACTGGTGGTGGGAATGCAAGCTGGTGCAACCCCTCTGGAAAACAGGATGGAGGTTCCTCGAATAGTTGAAATTAGAGCTACCATCCGATCCAGCAATTGCACTCCTGGGTATTTACCCCAAAGATACAAATGTAGGGACCCGAAGCGGTACGTGCACCCCATTGTTTATAGCAGCAATGTCCACAATAGCCAAACTGTTGAAAGAGCCAAGATGTCCATCGACAGATGAATGGATAAAGAAGAGGTGGTATATATCTACACAATGGAATATTACGCAGCCATCAAAAGGAATGAGATGTTGCCATGGACAACGACGTGGATGGAACTGGAGGGTCCGATGATTAGTGAAATAAGTCAATCAGAGAAAGACATGTATCATATGACCTCACGGATATGAGGAATTCTTAATCTCAGGAACAGAGTGAGGCTTGCTGGAGTGGTCGGGGGTGGGAGGGATGGGCTGGCTGGGTGATAGACATTGGGGAGGGTATGAGCTACGGTGAGCGCTGTGAATTGTGTAAGACTGTTGAATCACAGATCTCTACTTCTGAAACAAATAACGCAACATATTTTAAGAATAAAGAAAAGAAGGAGATAGCAGGAGAGGAAGAATGAAGGGGAGTTAGTGAGAGGGGGAGACAGACCAGGAGAGATGATGGATTCTGAAAAAAAATCCGAGATTTCTAGAGGGGAGGTGTGTCGGGGGATTGGTTAGCCTGGTGATGGGTATTAAAGAGGGCACATTCTGCATGGAGCACTGTGTGTTCGGAACAAACAATGAATCATGGGACACTACACCAAAACAAATGATGTAGTACATGGTGATTAACAAAGCAATAAAAAACAAAGACTGTAATAAGACATGAAGAAGGACACTATATCCTACTTAAAGGGTCTATCCAAGAAGAAGATCTAACAATTGTAAATGTCTATGCCCCGAACATGGGAGCATCCAATTATATAAGGCAATTTAGAAGAAAAGCAAAGAAAGACATTGACAACCATACAATAATAGTGGGGGACTTTGACACCCCCCTGACTGAAATGGCCAGATCATCTAAGCAAAAGATCAACAAGGAAATAAAGACTTTAAATGACACACTGGACCAAATGGACTTCACAGACATATTCAGAACGTTCCATCCCGAAGCAACGGAATACACATTCTTCTCTAGGGCCCATGGAACGTTCTCCAGAATGGATCACATCCTAGGTCACAAATCAGGTCTCAACCGGTACCCAAAGATTGGGATCATTCCCTGCACATTTTCAGAACACAATGCTTTGAAACTAGAACTCAATCACAAGAGGAAAGTCGGAAAGAACTCAAATACATGGAGGCTAAAGAGCATCCTACGAAAGAATGAATGGGTCAACCAGGAAAGTAAAGAAGAATTTAAAAATTCTTGGAAACCAATGAAAATGAAAACACAACTGTCCAAAATCTTTGGGATACAGCCAAGGCAGTCCTGCGAGGAAAGTATATAGCAATACAAGTCTTTCTCAAGAAACATGAAAGGTCTCAAATACACACCCTAACCCTACGCCTAAAGGAGCTGGAGAGAGAACGGCAAATAAAGCCTAACCCAGCAGGAGAAGAGAAATCATGCAGATCAGAGCAGAAATCAATGAAATAGAACCCAAAAGAACAGTAGAACAGATCAACGGAACTAGGAGCTGGTTCTTTGAAAGAATTCACAAGATTGATACACCCCTGTCCAGGCTGATCAGAAAGAAAAGAGAAATGACCCAAATCAACAAAATCATGAATGAAAGAGGAGAGATCACAACCAACACCAAAGAAATACAAACGATTATAAGAACGTAATGTGAGCAACCCTATGGCACCATATTCCATAACCTGGAAGAAATGGGTGCATTCCTAGAGATGTGTCAACTACCAAAACTGACCCAGGAAGAAATAGAAAACCTGAACAGTCCTATAACCACGAAGGCAATTGAAGTAGTCACCAAAAACCTCCCAAGAACCCAAAGCCCAGGGCCAGATGGATTCCCAGGGGAATTCTATCAGACATTTAAAGAAGAATTAATACCTATTCTCCTGGAACTGTTCCAAACAATAGAAATGGAAGGAAAACTTCCAAACTCATTTTATGAGGCCACCATTACCTTGATCCCAAAACCAGACAAAGATCCCATCAAAAAGGAGTATTAGAGACCAATATCCTTGATGAACATCGATGCAAAAATTCTCACCAAAATACTAGCCAAGAGGATCCAACAGTACATGAAAAGGAGTATTCACCATGACCAAGTGGGATTTATCCCTGGGCTGCAAGGCTGGTTCAACATCCGCAAATCAATCAACGTGATAAAACACATTAACAAAAGAAAGAACAAGAATCATATGATCCTCTCAATAGATGCAGAAAAACCATTTGACAAAGTAAAGCACACTTTCTGGATCAAAACTCTTCAGAGTATAGGGACAGCGGGTACATACCTCAATATCATAAAAGCCATCTACGAACAACCTACAGCGAATATCATTCTCAATGGGGAAAAGCTGAGATCTTTTCCCCTAAGTTCAGGAACGCGGCAGGGATAGCCACTCTCACCACTGCTATTCAACATAGTATTAGAAGTCCTAGCCACAGCAATCAGACAACAAAAAGAAATCAAAGGCATCCAAATCGGCAGAGAGGAAGTCAAACTCTCACTCTTTGCAGATGATATGATACTTTATGTGGAAAACCCAAAAGACTCCACCCCAAAACAGCTAGAACTCACACAGCAATTCCGTCAAGTAGCAGGCTATAAAATCAATGCACAGAAATCACTGGCATTCCTATACACCAACAACAAGACAGAAGAGAGACAAATCAAGGAGTCGATCCCATTCACAACTGCACCCAAAACCAGAAGAGACCTAGGAGTAAATTGAACCCAAGAGGCAAAGGATCTGTACTCAGAAAACTACCAAATACTCAGGAAAGAAATTGAAGAAGACACAAAGAAACGGAAAAATGTTCCATGCTCATGGATTGGGAGAACCAACATTGTGAAGAGGTCAATGCTACCTAGAGCAATCTACACATTCAATGCAATCCCCGTCAAAATACCATCCACTTTTTATCAAGAAATGGAACAAATAATCCTAAGATTTGAATGGAACCAGAAGAGACCACGAATAGCCAGAGGAATATTGAGAAAGAAAAGCAAAGCTGGCGGCATCACAATTCTGGACTTCCAGCTCTATGACAAAGCTGTCATCATCAAGACAGTATGGTACTGGCACAAAAACGGACACATAGATCCATGGAACAGAATCGAGAGCCCAGAAATGGACCCTCAACTCTATGGTCAACTTATCTTTGACAGAGCAGGAAAGAATGTCCAATGGCAAAAAGAGAGTCTCTTCAACAACTGGAGTTGTGGAAATTGGACAGCCCCATGCAGAAGAATGACACTGGACCATTTCCTGACACCACACACAAAAATTGACTCCAAATGTTTGAAAGACCTCAATGTGAGACAGGACTCCATCAAAATCCTAAGGGAGAACACAGGTAGCAAGCTCTTCGACCTCAGCCGCAGCAACTTCTTCCTAGAAACATCACCAAATGCACGGGAAGCCAGGGCAAAAATGAACTATTGGGATTTCATCGAGATAAAAACCTTTGGCACAGCAAAAGAAACAGTCCACAAAACCAAAAGACAACCGACAGAATGGGAGAAATTATTTACGAATGACATATCAGATAAAGGGCTACTATCGAATATGTATAAAAACGTATCAAACTCAACACCCAAAGAACAAATAATCCAATCAAAAAATAGGCAGAAGACATGAACAGACATTTTTCCAAAGAAGACATCCAAATGGCCCACAGGCACAGGAAAGAGTGCTCAACACGGCTCGGCATCAGGGAAATCCACATCAAAACCTCAATGAGATACCCCCTCACAGCCGTCAGAATGGCTCAAATGAACAAGTCAGGGAACGACAGAGGTTGGCGGGGATGTGGAGAATGGGGAACCCTCCTACACTGGTGGTGGGAATGCAAGCTGGTGCAACCCCTCTGGAAAACAGGATGGAGGTTCCTCGAATAGTTGAAATTAGAGCTACCATCCGATCCAGCAATTGCACTCCTGGGTATTTACCACAAAGATACAAATGTAGGGACCCGAAGCGGTACGTGCACCCCATTGTTTATAGCAGCAATGTCCACAATAGCCAAACTGTTGAAAGAGCCAAGATGTCCATCGACAGATGAATGGATAAAGAAGAGGTGGTATATATCTACACAATGGAATATTACGCAGCCATCAAAAGGAATGAGATGTTGCCATGGACAACGACGTGGATGGAACTGGAGGGTCCGATGATTAGTGAAATAAGTCAATCAGAGAAAGACATGTATCATATGACCTCACGGATATGAGGAATTCTTAATCTCAGGAACAGAGTGAGGCTTGCTGGAGTGGTCGGGGGTGGGAGGGATGGGCTGGCTGGGTGATAGACATTGGGGAGGGTATGAGCTACGGTGAGCGCTGTGAATTGTGTAAGACTGTTGAATCACAGATCTCTACTTCTGAAACAAATAACGCAACATATTTTAAGAATAAAGGAAAAGAAGGAGATAGCAGGAGAGGAAGAATGAAGGGGAGTTAGTGAGAGGGGGAGACAGACCAGGAGAGATGATGGATTCTGAAAAAAAATCCGAGATTTCTAGAGGGGAGGTGTGTCGGGGGATTGGTTAGCCTGGTGATGGGTATTAAAGAGGGCACATTCTGCATGGAGCACTGTGTGTTCGGAACAAACAATGAATCATGGGACACTACACCAAAACAAATGATGTAGTACATGGTGATTAACAAAGCAATAAAAAACAAAGACTGTAATAAGACATGAAGAAGGACACTATATCCTACTTAAAGGGTCTATCCAAGAAGAAGATCTAACAATTGTAAATGTCTATGCCCCGAACATGGGAGCATCCAATTATATAAGGCAATTTAGAAGAAAAGCAAAGAAAGACATTGACAACCATACAATAATAGTGGGGGACTTTGACACCCCCCTGACTGAAATGGCCAGATCATCTAAGCAAAAGATCAACAAGGAAATAAAGACTTTAAATGACACACTGGACCAAATGGCTTCACAGACATATTCAGAACGTTCCATCCCGAAGCAACGGAATACACATTCTTCTCTAGGGCCCATGGAACGTTCTCCAGAATGGATCACATCCTAGGTCACAAATCAGGTCTCAACCGGTACCCAAAGATTGCGATCATTCCCTGCACATTTGCAGACCACAATGCTTTGAAACTAGAACTCAATCACAAGAGGAAAGTCGGAAAGAACTCAAATACATGGAGGCTAAAGAGCATCCTACGAAAGAATGAATGGGTCAACCAGGAAATTAAAGAAGAATTTAAAAATTCCTGGAAACCAATGAAAATGAAAACACAACTGTCCAAAATCTTTGGGATACAGCCAAGGCAGTCCTGCGAGGAAAGTATATAGCAATACAAGCCTTTCTCAAGAAACATGAAAGGTCTCAAATACACAACCTAAAACTACACCTAAAGGAGCTGGAGAAAGAACGGCCAATAAAGCCTAAACCCAGCAGGAGAAGAGAAATCATGCAGATCAGAGCAGAAATCAATGAAATAGAACCCAAAAGAACAGTAGAACAGATCAACGGAACTAGGAGCTGGTTCTTTGAAAGAATTCACAAGATTGATACACCCCTGTCCAGGCTGATCAAAAAGAAAAGAGAAATGACCCAAATCAACAAAATCATGAATGAAAGAGGAGAGATCACAACCAACACCAAAGAAATACAAACGATTATAAGAACGTAATCTGAGCAACCCTAGGGCAGCATATTCCATAACCTGGAAGAAATGGGTGCATTCCTAGAGATGTGTCAACTACCAAAACTGACCCAGGAAGAAATAGAAAACCTGAACAGTCCTATAACTACGAAGGCAATTGAAGTAGTCATCAAAAACCTCCCAAGAACCCAAAGCCCAGGGCCAGATGGATTCCCAGGGGAATTCTATCACACATTTAAAGAAGAATTAATACCTACTCTCCTGAAACTGTTCCAAACAATAGAAATAGAAGTAAAACTTCCAAACTCATTTTATGAAGCCACCATTACCTTGATCCCAAAACCAGACAAAGATCCCATCAAAAAGGAGTATTAGAGACCAATATCCTTGATGAACATCGATGCAAAAATTCTCACCAAAATACTAGCCAAGAGGATCCAACAGTACATGAAAAGGAGTATTCACCATGACCAAGTGGGATTTATCCCTGGGCTGCAAGGCTGGTTCAACATCCGCAAATCGATCAACGTGATAAAACACATTAAAAAAAGAAAGAACAAGAATCATATGATCCTCTCAATAGATGCAGAAAAACCATTTGACAAAGTAAACACCCTTTCTGGATCAAAACTCTTCAGAGTATAGGGACAGCGGGTACATACCTCAATATCATAAAAGCCATCTACGAACAACCTACAGCGAATATCATTCTCAATGGGGAAAAGATGAGATCTTTTCCCCTAAGGTCAGGAACGCGGCAGGGATAGCCACTCTCACCACTGCTATTCAACATAGTATTAGAAGTCCTAGCCACAGCAATCAGACAACAAAAAGAAATCAAAGGCATCCAAATCGGCAGAGAGGAAGTCAAATTCTCACTCTTTGCAGATGATATGATACTTTATGTGGAAAACCCAAAAGACTCCACCCCAAAACAGCTAGAACTCACACAGCAATTCCGCAAAGTAGCAGGCTATAAAATCAATGCACAGAAATCAGTGGCATTCGTATACACCAACAACAAGACAGAAGAGAGACAAATCAAGGAGTCGATCCCATTCACAACTGCACCCAAAACCAGAAGAGACCTAGGAATAAATGGAACCCAAGAGGCAAAGGATCTGTACTCAGAAAACTACCAAATACTCAGGAAAGAAATTGAAGAAGACACAAAGAAACGGAAAAACGTTCCATGCTCATGGATTGGGAGAACCAACATTGTGAAGAGGTCAATGCTACCTAGAGCGATCTACACATTCAATGCAATCCCCGTCAAAATACCATCCACTTTTTTCCAAGAAATGGAACAAATAATCCTAAGATTTGAATGGAACCAGAAGAGACCACGAATAGCCAGAGGAATATTGAGAAAGAAAAGCAAAGCTGGCGGCATCACAATTCTGGTCTTCCAGCTCTATGACAAAGCTGTCATCATCAAGACAGTATGGTACTGGCACAAAAACAGACACATAGATCCATGGAACAGAATCGAGAGCCCAGAAATGGACCCTCAACTCTATGGTCAACTTATCTTTGACAGAGCAGGAAAGAATGTCCAATGGCAAAAAGAGGGTCTCTTCAACAACTGGAGTTGTGGAAATTGGACAGCCCCATGCAGAAGAATGACACCGGACCGTTTCCTGACACCACACACAAAAATAGACTCCAAATGATTGAAAGACCTCAATGTGAGACAGGACTCCATCAAAATCCGAAAGGAGAACACAGGTAGCAAGCTCTTCGACCTCAGCCGCAGCAAGTTCTTCCTAGAGACATCACCAAAGGCACGGGAAGCCAGGGCAAAAATGAACTATTGGGATTTCATCAAGATAAAAACCTTTGGCACAGCAAAAGAAACAGTCCACAAAACCAAAAGACAACCGACAGAATGGGAGAAATTATTTACGATTGACATATCAGATAAAGGGCTACTATCCAATATGTATAAAAACGTATCAAACTCAACACCCAAAGAACAAATAATCCAATCAAAAAATAGGCAGAAGACATGAACAGACATTTTTCCAAAGAAGACATCCAAATGGCCAACAGGCACAGGAAAAAGTGCTCAACACGGCTCGGCATCAGGGAAATCCACATCAAAACCTCAATGAGATACCACCTCACACCCGTCAGAATGGCTCAAATGAACAAGTCAGGGAACGACAGAGGTTGGCGGGGATGTGGAGAAAGGGGAACCCTCCTACACTGGTGGTGGGAATGCAAGCTGGTGCAACCCCTCTGGAAAACAGGATGGAGGTTCCTCAAATAGTTGAAATTAGAGCTACCATCCGATCCAGCAATAGCACTCCTGGGTATTTACCCCAAAGATACAAATGTAGGGACCCGAAGCGGTACGTGCACCCCATTGTTTATAGCAGCAATGTCCACAATAGCCAAACTGTTGAAAGAGCCAAGATGTCCATCGACAGATGAATGGATAAAGAAGAGGTGGTATATATATACACAATGGAATATTACGCAGCCATCAAAAGGAATGACATGTTGCCATGGACAACGACGTGGATGGGACTGGAGGGTCCGATGATTAGTGAAATAAGTCAATCAGAGAAAGACATGTATCATATGACCTCACTGATATGAGGAATTCTTAATCTCAGGAACAGAGTGAGGCTTGCTGGAGTGGTCGGGGGTGGGAAGGATGGGCTGGCTGGGTGATAGACATTGGGGAGGGTATGAGCTACGGTGAGCGCTGTGAATTGTGTAAGACTGTTGAATCACAGATCTCTACTTCTGAAACAAATAACGCAACATATTTTAAGAATAAAGGAATGAAGGAGGTAGCAGGAGAGGAAGAATGAAGGGCAGTTAGTGAGAGGGGGAGACAGACCAGGAGAGATGATGGATTCTGAAAAAAAATCCGAGGTTTCTAGAGGGGTGGTGGGTCGGGGGATTGGTTAGCCTGGTGATGGGTATTAAAGAGGGCACATTCTGCATGGAGCACTGTGTGTTCGGAACAAACAATGAATCATGGGACACTACACCAAAACAAATGATGTAGTACATGGTGATTAACAAAGCGATAAAAAACAAAGACTGTAATAAGAGATGAAGAAGGACACTATATCCTACTTAAAGGGTCTATCCAAGAAGAAGATCTAACAATTGTAAATGTGTATGCCCCGAACATGGGAGCATCCAATTGTATAAGGCAATTTAGAAGAAAAGCAAAGAAAGACTTTGACAACCATACAATCATAGCTGGGGACTTTAACACCCCCCTGACTGAAATGGCCAGATCATCTAACAAAAGATCAACAAGGAAATAAAGAATTTAAATGACACACTGGACCAAATGGACTTCACAGACATATTCAGAACGTTCCATCCCGAAGCAACGGAATACACATTCTTCTCTAGGGCCCATGGAACGTTCTCCAGAATGGATCACATCCTAGGTCACAAATCAGGTCTCAACCGGTACCCAAAGATTGGGATCATTCCCTGCACATTTTCAGACCACAATGCTTTGAAACTAGAACCCAATCACAAGAGGAAAGTCGGGAAGAACTCAAATACATGGAGGCTAAAGAGCATCCTACGAAAGAATGAATGGGTCAACCAGGAAATTAAAGAAGAATTTAAAAATTCATGGAAACCAATGAAAATGAAAACACAACTGTCCAAAATCTTTGGGATACAGCCAAGGCAGTCCTGCGAGGAAAGTATATAGCAATACAAGCCTTTCTCAAGAAACATGAAAGGTCTCCAATACACACCCTAACCCTACACCTAAAGGAGCTGGAGAAAGAACGGCAAATAAAGCCTAAACCCAGGAGGAGAAGAGAAATCATGCAGATCAGAGCAGAAATCAATGAAATAGAACCCAAAAGAACAGTACAACAGATCAACGGAACTAGGAGCTGGTTCTTTGAAAGAATTCACAAGATTGATACACCCCTGTCCAGGCTGATCAAAAAGAAAAGAGAAATGACCCAAATCAACATAATCATGAATGAAAGAGGAGAGATCACAACCAACACCAAAGAAATACAAACGATTATAAGAACGTAATCTGAGCAACCCTAGGGCAGCATATTCCATAACTTGGAAGAAATGGGTGCATTCCTAGAGATGTGTCAACTACCAAAACTGACCCAGGAAGAAATAGAAAACCTGAACAGTCCTATAACCACGAAGGCAATTGAAGTAGTCATGAAAAACCTCCCAAGAAACCAAAGCCCAGGGCCAGGTGGATTCCCAGGGGAATTCTATCAGACATTTAAAGAAGAATTAATACCTATTCTCCTGAAACCGTTCCAAACAATAGAAATGGAAGGAAAACTTCCAAACTCATTTTATGAGGCCACCATTCCCTTGATCCCAAAACCAGACAAAGATCCCATCAAAAAGGATTATTAGAGACCAATATCCTTGATGAACATCGATGCAAAAATTCTCACCAAAATACTAGCCAAGAGGATCCAACAGTACATGAAAAGGAGTATTCACCATGACCAAGTGGGATTTATCCCTGGGCTGCATGGCTGGTTCAACAACCGCAAATCAATCAACGTGATAAAACACATTAACAAAAGAAAGAACAAGAATCATATGGTCCTCTCAATAGATGCAGAAAAACCATTTGACAAAGTAAAGCACCCTTTCTGGATCAAAACTCTTCAGAGTATAGGGACAGCGGGTACATACCTCAATATCATAAAAGCCATCTACGAACAACCTACAGCGAATATCATTCTCAATGGGGAAAAGCTGAGATCTTTTCCCCTAAGGTCAGGAACGCGGCAGGGATAGCCACTCTCACCACTGCTATTCAACATAATATTAGAAGTCCTAGCCACAGCAATCAGACAACAAAAAGAAATCAAAGGCATCCAAATCGGCGGAGAGGAAGTCAAACTCTCACTCTTTGCAGATGATATGATACTTTATGTGGAAAACCCAAAAGACTCCACCCCAAAACAGCTAGAACTCACACAGCAATTCCGCAAAGTAGCAGGCTATAAAATCAATGCACAGAAATCAGTGGCATTCCTATACACCAACAACAAGACAGAAGAGAGACAAATCAAGGAGTCGATCCCATTCACAACTGCACCCAAAACCAGAAGAGACCTAGGAATAAATGGAACACAAGAGGCAAAGGATCTGTACTCAGAAAACTACCAAATACTCAGGAAAGGAATTGAAGAAGACACAAAGAAACGGAAAAACGTTCCATGCTCATGGATTGGGAGAACCAACATTGTGAAGAGGTCAATGCTACCTAGAGCCATCTACACATTCAATGCAATCCCCGTCAAAATACCATCCACATTTTTCCAAGAAATGGAACAAATAATCCTAAGATTTGAATGGAACCAGAAGAGACCACGAATAGCCAGAGGAATATTGAGAAAGAAAAGCAAAGCTGGCGGCATCACAATTCTGGACTTCCAGCTCTATGACAAAGCTGTCATCATCAAGACAGTACGGTACTGGCACAAAAACAGACACATAGATCCATGGAACAGAATCGAGAGCCCAGAAATGGACCCTCAACTCTATGGTCAACTTATCTTTGACAGAGCAGGAAAGAATGTCCAATGGCAAAAAGAGGGTCTCTTCAACAACTGGAGTTGTGGAAATTGGACAGCCCCATGCAGAAGAATGACACCGGACCGTTTCCTGACACCACACACAAAAATAGATTCCAAATGTTTGAAAGACCTCAATGTGAGACAGGACTCCCTCAAAATCCGAAAGGAGAACACAGGTAGCAAGCTCTTCGACCTCAGCCGCAGCAACTTCTTCCTAGAAACATCACCAAAGGCACGGGAAGCCAGGGCAAAAATGAACTATTGGGATTTCATCAAGATAAAAACCTTTGGCACAGCAAAAGAAACAGTCCACAAAACCAAAAGACAACCGACAGAATGGGAGGAATTATTTACGAATGACATATCAGATAAAGGGCTACTATCCAATATGTATAAAAACGTATCAAACTCAACACCCAAAGAACAAATAATCCAATCAAAAAATAGGCAGAAGACATGAACAGACATTTTTCCAAAGAAGACATCCAAATGGCCAACAGGCACAGGAAAAAGTGCTCAACACGGCTCGGCATCAGGGAAATCCACATCAAAACATCAATGAGATATCACCTCACACCCGTCAGAATGGCTCAAATGAACAAGTCAGGGAACGACAGAGGTTGGCGGGGATGTGGAGAAAGGGGAACCCTCCTACACTGGTGGTGGGAATGCAAGCTGGTGCAACCCCTCTGGAAAACAGGATGGAGGTTCCTCAAATAGTTGAAATTAGAGCTAAAATCCGATCCAGGAATTGCACTCCTGGGTATTTATCCCAAAGATACAAATGTAGGGACCCGAAGCGGTACGTGCACCCCATTGTTTGTAGCAGCAATGTCCACAATAGCCAAACTGTTGAAAGAGCCAAGATGTCCATCGACAGATGAATGGATAAAGAAGAGGTGGTATATATCTACACAATGGAATATTACGCAGCCATCCAAAGGAATGAGATGTTGCCATGGACAACGACGTGGATGGAACTGGAGGGTCCGATGATGAGTGAAATAAGTCAATCAGAGAAAGACATGTATCATATGACCTCACTGATATGAGGAATTCTTAATCTCAGGAACAGAGTGAGGCTTGCTGGAGTGGTCGGGGGTGGGAGGGATGGGCTGGCTGGGTGATAGACATTGGGGAGGGTATGAGCTACGGTGAGCGCTGTGAATTGTGTAAGACTGTTGAATCACAGATCTCTACTTCTGAAACAAATAACGCAAGATATTTTAAGAATAAAGGAAAAGAAGGAGATAGCAGGAGAGGAAGAATGAAGGGGAGTTAGTGAGAGGGGGAGACAGACCAGGAGAGATGATGGATTCTGAAAAAAAATCCGAGGTTTCTAGACGGGAGGTGGGTCGGGGGATTGGTTAGCCTGGTGATGGGTATTAAAGAGGGCACATTCTGCATGGAGCACTGTGTGTTCGGAACAAACAATGAATCATGGGACACTACACCAAAACAAATGATGTAGTACATGGTGATTAACAAAGCAATAAAAAACAAAGACTGTAATAAGAGATGAAGAAGGACACTATATCCTACTTAAAGGGTCTATCCAAGAAGAAGATCTAACAATTGTAAATGTCTATGCCCCGAACATGGGAGCATCCAATTGTATAAGGCAATTTAGAAGAAAAGCAAAGAAAGACATTGACAACCATACAATCATAGTGGGGGACTTTAACACCCCCCTGACTGAAATGGCCAGATCATCTAAGCAAAAGATCAACAAGGAAATAAAGACTTTAAATGACACACTGGACCAAATGGACTTCACAGACTTATTCAGAACGTTCCATCCCGAAGCAACGGAATACACATTCTTCTCTAGGGCCCATGGAACGTTCTCCAGAATGGATCACATCCTAGGTCACAAATCAGGTCTCAACCGGTACCCAAAGATTGCGATCATTCCCTGCACATTTTCAGACCACAATGCTTTGAAACTAGAACTCAATCACAAGAGGAAAGTCGGAAAGTACTCAAATACATGGAGGCTAAATAGCATCCTACGAAAGAATGAATGGGTCAACCAGGAAATTAAAGAAGATTTTAAAAATTCATGGAAACCAATGAAAATGAAAACACAACTGTCCAAAATCTTTGGGATACAGCCAAGGCAGTCCTGCGAGGAAAGTATATAGCAATACAAGCCTTTCTCAAGAAACATGAACGGTCTGAAATACACACCCTAACCCTACACCTAAAGGAGCTGGAGAAAGAACGGCAAATAAAGCCTAAACCCAGCAGGAGAAGAGAAATCATGCAGATCAGAGCAGAAATCAATGAAATAGAACCCAAAAGAACAGTAGAACAGATCAACGGAACTAGGAGCTGGTTCTTTGAAAGAATTCACAAGATTGATACACCCCTGTCCAGGCTGATCAAAAAGAAAAGAGAAATGACCCAAATCAACAAAATCATGAATGAAAGAGGAGAGATCACAACCAACACCAAAGAAATACAAACGATTATAAGAACGTAATCTGAGCAACCCTAGGGCAGCATATTCCATAACCTGGAAGAAATGGGTGCATTCCTAGAGATGTGTCAACTACCAAAACTGACCCAGGAAGAAATAGAAAACCTGAACAGTCCTATAACCACGAAGGCAATTGAAGTAGTGATCAAAAACCTCCCAAGAAACCAAAGCCCAGGGCCAGATGGATTCCCAGGGGAATTCTATCAGACATTTAAAGAAGAATTAATACCTATTCTCCTGAAACTGTTCCAAACAATAGAAATGGAAGGAAAACTTCCAAACTCATTTTATGAGGCCACCATTACCTTGATCCCAAAACCAGACAAAGATCCCATCAAAAAGGAGTATTCGAGACCAATATCCTTGATGAACATCGATGCAAAAATTCTCACCAAAATACTAGCCAAGAGGATCCAACAGTACATGAAAAGGAGTATTCACCATGACCAAGTGGGATTTATCCCTGGGCTGCAAGGCTGGTTCAACATCCGCAAATCAATCAACGTGATAAAACACATTAACAAAAGAAAGAACAAGAATCATATGATCCTCTCAATAGATGCAGAAAAACCATTTGACAAAGTAAAGCACCCTTTCTGGATCAAAACTCTTCAGAGTATAGGGACAGCGGGTACATACCTCAATATCATAAAAGCCATCTACGAACAACCTTCAGCGAATATCATTCTCAATGGGGAAAAGCTGAGATCTTTTCCCCTAAGGTCAGGAACGCGGCAGGGATAGCCAATCTCACCACTGCTATTCAACATAGTATTAGAAGTCCTAGCCACAGCAATCAGACAACAAAAAGAAATCAAAGGCATCCAAATCGGCAGAGAGGAAGTCAAACTCTCACTCTTTGCAGATGATATGATACTTTATGTGGAAAACCCAAAAGACTCCACCCCAAAACAGCTAGAACTCACACAGCAATTCCGCAAAGTAGCAGGCTATAAAATCAATGCACAGAAATCAGTGGCATTCCTATACACCAACAACAAGACAGAAGAGAGACAAATCAAGGAGTCGATCCCATTCACAACTGCACCCAAAACCAGAAGAGACCTAGGAATAAATGGAACCCAAGAGGCAAAGGATCTGTACTCAGAAAACTACCAAATACTCAGGAAAGATATTGAAGAAGACACAAAGAAACGGAAAAACGTTCCATGCTCATGGATTGGGAGAACCAAAATTGTGAAGAGGTAAATGCTACCTAGAGCGATCTACACATTCAATGCAATCCCCGTCAAATACCATCCACTTTTTTCCAAGAAATGGAACAAATAATCCTAAGATTTGAATGGAACCAGAAGAGACCACGAATAGCCAGAGGAATATTGAGAAAGAAAAGCAAAGCTGGCGGCATCACAATTCTGGACTTCCAGCTCTATGACAAAGCTGTCATCATCAAGACAGTATGGTACTGGCACAAAAACGGACACATAGATCCATGGAACAGAATCGAGAGCCCAGAAATGGACCCTCAACTCTATGGTCAACTTATCTTTGACAGAGCAGGAAAGAATGTCCAATGGCAAAAAGAGGGTCTCTTCAACAACTGGAGTTGTGGAAATTGGACAGCCCCATGCAGAAGAATGACACCGGACCATTTCCTGACACCACAAACAAAAATAGACTCCAAATGTTTGAAAGACCTCAATGTGAGACAGGACTCCATCAAAATCCGAAAGGAGAACACAGGTAGCAAGCTCTTCGACCTCAGCCGCAGCAAATTCTTCCTAGAAACATCACCAAAGGCACGGGAGCCAGGGCAAAAATGAACTATTGGGATTTCATCAAGATAAAAACCTTTGGCACAGCAAAAGAAACAGTCCACAAAACCAAAAGACAACCGACAGAATGGGAGAAATTATTTACGATTGACATATCAGATAAAGGGCTACTATCCAATATGTATAAAAACGTATCAAACTCAACACCCAAAGAACAAATAATCCAATCAAAAAATAGGCAGAAGACATGAACAGACATTTTTCCAAAGAAGACATCCAAATGGCCAACAGGCACAGGAAAAAGTGCTCAACACGGCTCGGCATCAGGGAAATCCACATCAAAACCTCAATGAGATACGACCTCACACCCGTCAGAATGGCTCAAATGAACAAGTCAGGGAACGACAGAGGTTGGCGGGGATGTGGAGAAAGGGGAACCCTCCTACACTGGTGGTGGGAATGCAAGCTGGTGCAACCCCCCTGGAAAACAGGATGGAGGTTCCTCAAATAGTTGAAATTAGAGCTACCATCCGATCCAGCAATAGCACTCCTGGGTATTTACCCCAAAGATACAAATGTAGGGAACCGAAGCGGTACGTGCACCCCATTGTTTATAGCAGCAATGTCCACAATAGCCAAACTGTTGAAAGAGCCAAGATGTCCATCGACAGATGAATGGATAAAGAAGAGGTGGTATATATATACACAATGGAATATTACGCAGCCATCAAAAGGAATGAGATGTTGCCATGGACAACGACGTGGATGGGACTGGAGGGTCCGATGATTAGTGAAATAAGTCAATCAGAGAAAGACATGTATCATATGACCTCACTGATAGGAGGAATTCTTAATCTCAGGAACAGAGTGAGGCTTGCTGGAGTGGTCGGGGGTGGGAAGGATGGGCTGGCTGGGTGATAGACATTGGGGAGGGTATGAGCTACGGTGAGCTCTGTGAATTGTGTAAGACTGTTGAATCACAGATCTCTACTTCTGAAACAAATAACGCAACATATTTTAAGAATAAAGGAATGAAGGAGATAGCAGGAGAGGAAGAATGAAGGGGAGTTAGTGAGAGGGGGAGACAGACCAGGAGAGATGATGGATTCTGAAAAAAAATCCGAGGTTTCTAGAGGGGTGGTGGGTCGGGGGATTTGTTAGCCTGGTGATGGGTATTAAAGAGGGCACATTCTGCATGGAGCACTGTGTGTTCGGAACAAACAATGAATCATGGGACACTACACCAAAACAAATGATGTAGTACATGGTGATTAACAAAGCGATAAAAAACAAAGACTGTAATAAGAGATGAAGAAGGACACTATATCCTACTTAAAGGGTCTATCCAAGAAGAAGATCTAACAATTGTAAATGTGTATGCCCCGAACATGGGAGCATCCAATTGTATAAGGCAATTTAGAAGAAAAGCAAAGAAAGACATTGACAACCATACAATCATAGTGGGGGACTTTAACACCCCCCTGACTGAAATGGCCAGATCATCTAAGCAAAAGATCAACAAGGAAATAAAGACTTTATATGACACACTGGACCAAATGGACTTCACAGACATATTCAGAACGTTCCATCCCGAAGCAACGGAATACACATTCTTCTCTAGGGCCCATGGAACGTTCTCCAGAATGGATCACATCCTAGGTCACAAATCAGGTCTCAACCGGTACCCAAAGATTGGGATCATTCCCTGCACATTTTCAGACCACAATGCTTTGAAACTAGAACTCAATCCCAAGAGGAAAGTCGGAAAGAACTCAAATACATGGAGGCTAAAGAGCATCCTACGAAAGAATGAATGGGTCAACCAGGAAATTAAAGAAGAATTTAAAAATTCATGGAAACCAATGAAAATGAAAACACAACTGTCCAAAATCTTTGGGATACAGCCAAGGCAGTCCTGCGAGGAAAGTATATAGCAATACAAGCCTTTCTCAAGAAACATGAAAGGTCTCAAATACACACCCTAACCCTACACCTAAAGGAGCTGGAGAAAGAACGGCAAATAAAGCCTAAACCCAGCAGGAGAAGAGAAATCATGCAGATCAGAGCAGAAATCAATGAAATAGAACCCAAAAGAACAGTAGAACAGATCAACGGAACTAGGAGCTGGTTCTTTGAAAGAATTCACAAGATTGATACACCCCTGTCCAGGCTGATCAAAAAGAAAAGAGAAATGACCCAAATCAACAAAATCATGAATGAAAGAGGAGAGATCACAACCAACACCAAAGAAATACAAACGATTATAAGAACGTAATCTGAGCAACCCTAGGGCAGCATATTCCATAACCTGGAAGAAATGGGTGCATTCCTAGAGATGTGTCAACTACCAAAACTGACCCAGGAAGAAATAGAAAACCTGAACAGTCCTATAACCACGAAGGCAATTGAAGTAGTCATCAAAAACCTCCCAAGAAACCAAAGCCCAGGGCCAGATGGATTCCCAGGGGAATTCTATCAGACATTTAAAGAAGAATTAATACCTATTCTCCTGAAACCGTTCCAAACAATAGAAATGGAAGGAAAATTTCCAAACTCATTTTATGAGGCCACCATTACCTTGATCCCAAAACCAGACAAAGATCCCATCAAAAAGGAGGATTAGAGACCAATATCCTTGATGAACATCGATGCAAAAATTCTCACCAAAATACTAGCCAAGAGGATCCAACAGTACATGAAAAGGTGTATTCACCATGACCAAGTGATATTTATCCCTGGGCTGCAAGGCTGGTTCAACATCCGCAAATCAATCAACGTGATAAAACACATTAACAAAAGAAAGAACAAGAATCATATGATCCTCTCAATAGATGCAGAAAAACCATTTGACAAAGTAAAGCACCCTTTCTGGATCAAAACTCTTCAGAGTATAGGGACAGCGGGTACATACCTCAATATCATAAAAGCCATCTACGAACAACCTACAGCGAATATCATTCTCAATGGGGAAAAGCTGAGATCTTTTCCCCTAAGGTCAGGAACGCGGCAGGGATAGCCACTCTCACCACTGCTATTCAACATAGTATTAGAAGTCCTAGCCACAGCAATCAGACAACAAAAAGAAATCAAAGGCATCCAAATCGGCAGAGAGGAAGTCAAACTCTCACTCTTTGCAGATGATATGATACTTTATGTGGAAAACCCAAAAGACTCCACCCCAAAACTGCTAGAACTCACACAGCAATTCCGTCAAGTAGCAGGCTATAAAATCAATGCACAGAAATCAGTGGCATTCCTATACACCAACAACAAGACAGAAGAGAGACAAATCAAGGAGTCGATCCCATTCACAACTGCACCCAAAACCAGAAGAGACCTAGGAATAAATTGAACCCAAGAGGCAAAGGATCTGTACTCAGAAAACTACCAAATACTCAGGAAAGAAATTGAAGAAGACACAAAGAAACGGAAAAACGTTCCATGCTCATGGACTGGGAGAACCAACATTGTGAAGAGGTCAATGCTACCTAGAGCGATCTACACATTCAATGCAATCCCCGTCAAAATACCATCCACTTTTTTCCAAGAAATGGAACAAATAATCCTAAGATTTGAATGGAACCAGAAGAGACCACGAATAGCCAGAGGAATATTGAGAAAGAAAAGCAAAGCTGGCGGCATCACAATTCTGGACTTCCAGCTCTATGACAAAGCTGTCATCATCAAGACAGTATGGTACTGGCACAAAAACAGACACATAGATCCATGGAACAGAATCGAGAGCCCAGAAATGGACCCTCAACTCTATGGTCAACTTATCTTTGACAGAGCAGGAAAGAATGTCCAATGGCAAAAAGAGGGTCTCTTCAACAACTGGAGTTGTGGAAATTGGACAGCCCCATTCAGAAGAATGACACTGGACCATTTCCTGACACCACACACAAAAATAGACTCCAAATGTTTGAAAGACCGCAATGTGAGACAGGACTCCATCAAAATCCGAAAGGAGAACACAGGTAGCAAGCTCTTCGACCTCAGCCGCAGCAACTTCTTCCTAGAAACATCACCAAAGGCACGGGAAGCCAGGGCAAAAATGAACTATTGGGATTTCATCAAGATAAAAACCTTTGGCACAGCAAAAGAAACAGTCCACAAAACCAAAAGATAACCGACAGAATGGGAGAAATTATTTACGAATGACATATCAGATAAAGGGCTACTATCCAATATGTATAAAAACGTATCAAACTCAACACCCAAAGAACAAATAATCCAATCAAAATTAGGCAGAAGACATGAACAGATATTTTTCCAAAGAAGACATCCAAATGGCCAACAGGCACAGGAAAAAGTACTCAACAAGGGTCGGCATCAGGGAAATCCACATCAAAACCTCAATGAGATACCACCTCACACCCGTCAGAATGGCTCAAATGAACAAGTCAGGGAACGACAGAGGTTGGCGGGGATGTGGAGAAAGGGGAACCCTCCTACACTGGTGGTGGGAATGCAAGCTGGTGCAACCCCTCTGGAAAACAGGATGGAGGTTCCTCAAATAGTTGAAATTAGAGCTACCATCCGATCCAGCAATTGCACTCCTGGGTATTTACCCCAAAGATACAAATGTAGGGACCCGAAGCGGTACGTGCACCCCATTGTTTATAGCAGCAATGTCCACAATAGCCAAACTGTTGAAAGAGCCAAGATGTCCATCGACAGATGAATGGATAAAGAAGAGGTGGTATATATATACACAATGGAATATTACGCAGCCATCCAAAGGAATGAGATGTTGCCATGGACAACGACGTGGATGGAACTTGAGGGTCCGATGATTAGTGAAATAAGTCAATCAGAGAAAGACATGTATCATATGACCTCACTGATATGAGGAATTCTTAATCTCAGGAACAGAGTGAGGCTTGCTGGAGTGGTCGGCGGTGGGAAGGATGGGCTGGCTGGGTGATAGACATTGGGGAGGGTATGAGCTACGGTGAGCGCTGTGAATTGTGTAAGACTGTTGAATCACAGATCTCTACTTCTGAAACAAATAACGCAACATATTTTAAGAATAAAGAATGAAGGAGATAGCAGGAGAGGAAGAATGAAGGGGAGTTAGTGAGAGGGGGAGACAGACCAGGAGAGTTGATGGATTCTGAAAAAAAATCCGAGGTTTCTAGACGGGAGGTGGGTCGGGGGATTGGTTAGCCTGGTGATGGGTATTAAAGAGGGCACATTCTGCATGGAGCACTGTGTGTTCGGAACAAACAATGAATCATGGGACACTACACCAAAACAAATGATGTAGTACATGGTGATTAACAAAGCAATAAAAAACAAAGACTGTAATAAGAGATGAAGAAGGACACTATATCCTACTTAAAGGGTCTATCCAAGAAGAAGATCTAACAATTGTAAATGTCTATGCCCCGAACATGGGAGCATCCAATTGTATAAGGCAATTTAGAAGAAAAGCAAAGAAAGACATTGACAACCATACAATCATAGTGGGGGACTTTAACACCCCCCTGACTGAAATGGCCAGATCATCTAAGCAAAAGATCAACAAGGAAATAAAGACTTTAAATGACACACTGGACCAAATGGACTTCACAGACATATTCAGAACGTTCCATCCCGAAGCAACGGAATACACATTCTTCTCTAGGGCCCATGGAACGTTCTCCAGAATGGATCACATCCTAGGTCACAAATCAGGTCTCAACCGGTACCCAAAGATTGGGATCATTCCCTGCACATTTTCAGACCACAATGCTTTGAAACTAGAACTCAATCACAAGAGGAAAGTCGGAAAGAACTCAAATACATGGAGGCTAAAGAGCATCCTACGAAAGAATGAATGGGTCAACCAGGAAATTAAAGAAGAATTTAAAAATTCCTGGAAACCAATGAAAATGAAAACACAACTGTCCAAAATCTTTGGGATACAGCCAAGGCAGTCCTGCGAGGAAAGTATATAGCAATACAAGCCTTTCTCAAGAAACATGAAAGGTCTCAAATACACACCCTAACCCTACACCTAAAGGAGCTGGAGAAAGAACGGCAAATAAAGCCTAAACCCAGCAGGAGAAGAGAAATCATGCAGATCAGAGCAGAAATCAATGAAATAGAACCCAAAAGAACAGTAGAACAGATCAACGGAACTAGGAGCTGGTTCTTTGAAAGAATTCACAAGATTGATACAACCCTGTCCAGGCTGATCAAAAAGAAAAGAGAAATGACCCAAGTCAACAAAATCATGAATGAAAGAGGAGAGATCACAACCAACACCAAAGAAATACAAACGATTATAAGAACGTAATCTGAGCAACCCTAGGGCAGCATATTCCATAACCTGGAAGAAATGGGTGCATTCCTAGAGACGTGTCAACTACCAAAACTGACCCAGGAAGAAATAGAAAACCTGAACAGTCCTATAACCACGAAGGCAATTGAAGTAGTCATCAAAAACCTCCCAAGAAACCAAAGCCCAGGGCCAGATGGATTCCCAGGGGAATTCTATCAGACATTTAAAGAAGAATTAATACCTATTCTCCTGAAACCGTTCCAAACAATAGAAATGGAAGGAAAACTTCCAAACTCATTTTATGAGGCCACCATTACCTTGATCCCAAAACCAGACAAAGATCCCATCAAAAAGGAGTATTCGAGACCAATATCCTTGATGAACATCGATGCAAAAATTCTCACCAAAATACTAGCCAAGGGGATCCAACAGTACATGAAAAGGAGTATTCACCATGACCAAGTGGGATTTATCCCTGGGCTGCAAGGCTGGTTCAACATCCGGAAATCAATCAACGTGATAAAACACATTAACAAAAGAAAGAACAAGAATCATATGATCCTCTCAATAGATGCAGAAAAACCATTTGACAAAGTAAAGCACCCTTTCTGGATCAAAACTCTTCAGAGTATAGGGACAGCGGGTACATACCTCAATATCATAAAAGCCATCTACGAACAACCTACAGCGAATATCATTCTCAATGGGGAAAAGCTGAGATCTTTTCCCCTAAGGTCAGGAACGCGGCAGGGATAGCCACTCTCACCACTGCTATTCAACATAGTATTAGAAGTCCTAGCCACAGCAATCAGACAACAAAAAGAAATCCAAGGCATCCAAATCGGCAGAGAGGAAGTCAAACTCTCACTCTTTGCAGATGATATGATACTTTATGTGGAAAACCCAAAAGACTCCACCCCAAAACTGCTAGAACTCACACAGCAATTCCGTCAAGTAGAAGGCTATAAAATCAATGCACAGAAATCAGTGGCATTCCTATACACCAACAACAAGACAGAAGAGAGACAAATCAAGGAGTCGATCCCATTCACAACTGCACCCAAAACCAGAAGAGACCTAGGAATAAATTGAACCCAAGAGGCAAAGGATCTGTACTCAGAAAACTAACAATTACTCAGGAAAGAAATTGAAGAAGACACAAAGAAACGGAAAAACGTTCCATGCTCATGGACTGGGAGAACCAACATTGTGAAGAGGTCAATGCTACGTAGAGCAATCTACACATTCAATGCAATCCCCGTCAAAATACCATCCACTTTTTTCCAAGAAATGGAACAAATAATCCTAAGATTTGAATGGAACCAGAAGAGACCACGAATAGCCAGAGGAATATTGAGAAAGAAAAGCAAAGCTGGCGGCATCACAATTCTGGACTTCCAGCTCTATGACAAAGCTGTCATCATCAAGACAGTATGGTACTGGCACAAAAACAGACACATAGATCCATGGAACAGAATCGAGAGCCCAGAAATGGACCCTCAACTCTATGGTCAACTTATTTTGACAGAGCAGGAAAGAATGTGCAATGGCAAAAAGAGAGTTTCTTCAACAACTGGAGTTGTGGAAATTGGACAGCCCCATGCAGAAGAATGACACTGGACCATTTCCTGACACCACACACAAAAATAGACTCCAAATGTTTGAAAGACCTCAATGTGAGACAGGAGTCCATCAAAATCCGAAAGGAGAACACAGGTAGCAAGCTCTTCGACCTCAGCCGCAGCAACTTCTTCCTAGAAACATCACCAAAGGCACGGGAAGCCAGGGCAAAAATGAACTATTGGGATTTCATCAAGATAAAAACCTTTGGCACAGCAAAAGAAACAGTCCACAAAACCAAAAGACAACCGACAGAATGGGAGAAATTATTTACGAATGACATATCAGATAAAGGGCTACTATCCAATATGTATAAAAACTTATCAAACTCAACACCCAAAGAACAAATAATCCAATCAAAAAATAGGCAGAAGACATGAACAGATATTTTTCCAAAGAAGACATCCAAATGGCCAACAGGCACCGGAAAAAGTGCTCAACACGGCTCGGCATCAGGGAAATCCACATCAAAACCTCAATGAGATACCACCTCACACCCGTCAGAATGGCTCAAATGAACAAGTCAGGGAACGACAGAGGTTGGCGGGGATGTGGAGAAAGGGGAACCCTCCTACACTGGTGGTGGGAATGCAAGCTGGTGCAACCCCTCTGGAAAACAGGATGGAGGTTCCTCAAATAGTTGAAATTAGAGCTACCATCCGATCCAGCAATTGCACTCCTGGGTATTTACCCCAAAGATACAAATGTAGGGACCCGAAGCGGTACGTGCACCCCATTGTTTATAGCAGCAATGTCCACAATAGCCAAACTGTTGAAAGAGCCAAGATGTGCATCGACAGATGAATGGATAAAGAAGAGGTTGTATATATATACACAATGGAATATTACGCAGCCATCAAAAGGAATGAGATGTTGCCATGGACAACGACGTGGATGGGACTGGAGGGTCCGATGATTAGTGAAATAAGTCAATCAGAGAAAGACATGTATCATATGACCTCACTGATATGAGGAATTCTTAATCTCAGGAACAGAGTGAGGCTTGCTGGAGTGGTCGGGGGTGGGAAGGATGGGCTGGCTGGGTGATAGACATTGGGGAGGGTATGAGCTACGGTGAGCGCTGTGAATTGTGTAAGACTGTTGAATCACAGATCTCTACTTCTGAAACAAATAACGCAACATATTTTAAGAATAAAGGAATGAAGGAGATAGCAGGAGAGGAAGAATGAAGGGGAGTTAGGGAGAGGGGGAGACAGACCAGGAGAGATGATGGATTCTGAAAAAAAATCCGAGGTTTCTAGAGGGGAGGTGGGTCGGGGGTTTGGTTAGCCTGGTGATGGGTATTAAAGAGGGCACATTCTGCATGGAGCACTGTGTGTTCGGAACAAACAATGAATCATGGGACACTACACCAAATCAAATGATGTAGTACATGGTGATTAACAAAGCAATAAAAAACAAAGACTGTAATAAGAGATGAAGAAGGACACTATATCCTACTTAAAGGGTCTATCCAAGAAGAAGATCTAACAATTGTAAATGTCTATGCCCCGAACATGGGAGCATCCAATTGTATAAGGCAATTTAGAAGAAAAGCAAAGAAAGACATTGACAACCATACAATCATAGTGGGGGACTTTAACACCCCCCTGACTGAAATGGCCAGATCATCTAAGCAAAAGATCAACAAGGAAATAAAGACTTTAAATGACACACTGGACCAAATGGACTTCAGAGACATATTCAGAACGTTCCATCCCGAAGCAACGGAATACACATTCTTCTCTAGGGCCCATGGAACGTTCTCCAGAATGGATCACATCCTAGGTCACAAATCAGGTCTCAACCGGTACCCAAAGATTGGGATCATTCCCTGCACATTTTCAGACCACAATGCTTTGAAACTAGAACTCAATCAGAAGAGGAAAGTCGGAAAGAACTCAAATACATGGAGGCTAAAGAGCATCCTACGAAAGAATGAATGGGTCAACCAGGAAATTAAAGAAGAATTTAAAAATTCCTGGAAACCAATGAAAATGAAAACACAACTGTCCAAAATCTTTGGGATACAGCCAAGGCAGTCCTGCGAGGAAAGTATATAGCAATACAAGCCTTTCTCAAGAAACATGAAAGGTCTCAAATACACACCCTAACCCTACACCTAAAGGAGCTGGAGAAAGAACGGCAAATAAAGCCTAAACCCAGCAGTAGAAGAGAAATCATGCAGATCAGAGCAGAAATCAATGAAATAGAACCCAAAAGAACAGTAGAACAGATCAACGGAACTAGGAGGTGGTTCTTTGAAAGAATTCACAAGATTGATGCACCCCTGTCCAGGCTGATCAAAAAGAAAAGAGAAATGACCCAAATCAACAAAATCATGAATGAAAGAGGAGAGATCACAACCAACACCAAAGAAATACAAACGATTATAAGAACGTAATCTGAGCAACCCTAGGGCAGCATATTCCATAACCTGGAAGAAATGGGTGCATTCCTAGAGATGTGTCAACTACCAAAACTGACCCAGGAAGAAATAGAAAACCTGAAAGTCCTATAACCACGAAGGCAATTGAAGCAGTCATCAAAAACATCCCAAGAAACCAAAGCCCAGGGCCAGATGGATTCCCAGGGGAATTCGATCAGACATTTAAAGAAGAATTAATACCTATTCTCCTGAAACTGTTCCAAACAATAGAAATGGAAGGAAAACTTCCAAACTCATTTTATGAGGCCACCATTACCTTGATCCCAAAACCAGACAAAGATCCCATCAAAAAGGAGTATTAGGGACCAATATCCTTGATGAACATCGATGCAAAAATTCTCACCAAAATACTAGCCAAGGGGATCCAACAGTACATGAAAAGGAGTATTCACCATGACCAAGTGGGATTTATCCCTGGGCTGCAAGGCTGGTTCAACATCCGCAAATCAATCAACGTGATAAAACACATTAACAAAAGAAAGAACAAGAATCATATGATCCTCTCAATAGATGCAGAAAAACCATTTGACAAAGTAAAGCACACTTTCTGCATCAAAACTCTTCAGAGTATAGGGACAGCGGGTACATACCTCAATATCATAAAAGCCATCTACGAACAACCTACAGCGAATATCATTCTCAATGGGAAAAGCTGAGATCTTTTCCCCTAAAGTCAGGAACGCGGCAGGGATAGCCACTCTCACCACTGCTATTCAACATAGTATTAGAAGTCCTAGCCACAGCAATCAGACAACAAAAAGAAATCAAAGGCATCCAAATCGGCAGAGAGGAAGTCAAACTCTCACTCTTTGCAGATGATATGATACTTTATGTGGAAAACCCAAAAGACTCCACCCCAAAACTGCTAGAACTCACACAGCAATTCCGTCAAGTAGCAGGCTATAAAATCAATGCACAGAAATCACTGGCATTCCTAAACACCAACAACAAGACAGAAGAGAGACAAATCAAGGAGTCGATCCCATTCACAACTGCACCCAAAACCAGAAGAGACCTAGGAATAAATTGAACCCAAGAGGCAAAGGATCTGTACTCAGAAAACTACCAAATACTCAGGAAAGAAATTGAAGAAGACACAAAGAAACGGAAAAACGTTCCATGCTCATGGACTGGGGGAACCAACATTGTGAAGAGGTCAATGCTACCTAGAGCAATCTACACATTCAATGCAATCCCCGTCAAAATACCATCCACTTTTTTCCAAGAAATGGAACAAATAATCCTAAGATTTGAATGGAACCAGAAGAGACCACGAATAGCCAGAGGAATATTGAGAAAGAAAAGCAAAGCTGGCGGCATCACAATTCTGGACTTCCAGCTCTATGACAAAGCTGTCATCATCAAGACAGTATGGTACTGGCACAAAAACAGACACATAGATCCATGGAACAGAATCGAGAGCCCAGAAATGGACCCTCAACTCTATGGTCAACTTATCTTTGACAGAGCAGGAAAGAATGTCCAATGGCAAAAAGAGCGTCTCTTCAAAAACTGGAGTTGTGGAAATTGGACAGCCCCATGCAGAAGAATGACACTGGACCATTTCCTGACACCACACACAAAAATAGACTCCAAATGTTTGAAAGACCTCAATGTGAGACAGGACTCCATCAAAATCCGAAAGGAGAACACAGGTAGCAAGCTCTTCGACCTCAGCCGCAGCAACTTCTTACTAGAAACATCACCAAAGGCACGGGAAGCCAGGGCAAAAATGAACTATTGGGATTTCATCAAGATAAAAACCTTTGGCACAGCAAAAGAAACAGTCCACAAAACCAAAAGATAACCGACAGAATGGGAGAAATTATTTACGAATGACATATCAGATAAAGGGCTACTATCCAATATGTATAAAAACGTATCAAACTCAACACCCAAAGAACAAATAATCCAATCAAAAAATAGGCAGAAGACATGAACAGACATTTTTCCAAAGAAGACATCCAAATGGCCAACAGGCACAGGAAAAAGTGCTCAACACGGCTCGGCATCAGGGAAATCCACATCAAATCCTCAATGAGATACCACCTCACACCCGTCAGAATGGCTCAAATGAACAAGTCAGGGAACGACAGAGGTTGGCGGGGATGTGGAGAAAGGGGAACCCTCCTACACTGGTGGTGGGAATGCAAGCTGGTGCAACCCCTCTGGAAAACAGGATGGAGGTTCCTCAAATAGTTGAAATTAGAGCTACCATCCGATCCAGCAATAGCACTCCTGGGTATTTACCCCAAAGATACAAATGTAGGGACCCGAAGCGGTACGTGCACCCCATTGTTTATAGCAGCAATGTCCACAATAGCCAAACTGTTGAAAGAGCCAAGATGTCCATCGACAGATGAATGGATAAAGAAGAGGTGGTATATATATACACAATGGAATATTACGCAGCCATCAAAAGGAATGAGATGTTGCCATGGACAACGACGTGGATGGGACTGGAGGGTCCGATGATTAGTGAAATAAGTCAATCAGAGAAAGACATGTATCATATGACCTCACTGATAGGAGGAATTCTTAATCTCAGGAACAGAGTGAGGCTTGCTGGAGTGGTCGGGGGTGGGAAGGATGGGCTGGCTGGGTGATAGACATTGGGGAGGGTATGAGCTACGGTGAGCGCTGTGAATTGTGTAAGACTGTTGAATCACAGATCTCTACTTCTGAAACAAATAACGCAACATATTTTAAGAATAAAGGAATGAAGGAGATAGCAGGAGAGGAAGAATGAAGGGGAGTTAGTGATAGGGGGAGACAGACCAGGAGAGATGATGGATTCTGAAAAAAAATCCGATGTTTCTAGAGGGGTGGTGGGTCGGGGGATTGGTTAGCCTGGTGATGGGTATTAAAGAGGGCACATTCTGCATGGAGCACTGTGTGTTCGGAACAAACAATGAATCATGGGACACTACACCAAAACAAATGATGTAGTACATGGTGATTAACAAAGCGATAAAAAACAAAGACTGTAATAAGAGATGAAGAAGGACACTATATCCTACTTAAAGGGTCTATCCAAGAAGAAGATCTAACAATTGTAAATGTCTATGCCCCGAACATGGGAGCATCCAATTGTATAAGGCAATTTAGAAGAAAAGCAAAGAAAGACATTGACAACCATACAATCATAGTGGGGGACTTTAACACCCCCCTGACTGAAATGGCCAGATCATCTAAGCAAAAGATCAACAAGGAAATAAAGACTTTAAATGACACACTGGACCAAATGGACTTCACAGACATATTCAGAACGTTCCATCCCGAAGCAACGGAATACACATTCTTCTCTAGGGCCCATGGAACGTTCTCCAGAATGGATCACATCCTAGGTCACAAATCAGGTCTCAACCGGTACCCAAAGATTGCGATCATTCCCTGCACATTTTCAGACCACAATGCTTTGAAACTAGAACTCAATCACAAGAGGAAAGTCGGAAAGAACTCAAATACATGGAGGCTAAAGAGCATCCTACGAAAGAATGAATGGGTCAACCAGGAAATTAAAGAAGAATTTAAAAATTCATGGAAACCAATGAAAATGAAAACACAACTGTCCAAAATCTTTGGGATACAGCCAAGGCAGTCCTGCGAGGAAAGTATATAGCAATACAAGCCTTTCCCAAGAAACATGAAAGGTCTCAAATACACACCCTAACCCTACACCTAAAGGAGCTGGAGAAAGAACGGCAAATAAAGCCTAAACCCAGCAGGAGAAGAGAAATCATGCAGATCAGAGCAGAAATCAATGAAATAGAACCCAAAAGAACAGTAGAACAGATCAACGGAACTAGGAGCTGGTTCTTTGAAAGAATTCACAAGATTGATACACCCCTGTCCAGGCTGATCAAAAAGAAAAGAGAAATGACCCAAATCAACAAAATCATGAATGAAAGAGGAGAGATCACAACCAACACCAAAGAAATACAAACGATTATAAGAACGTAATCTGAGCAACCCTAGGG
This sequence comes from Eumetopias jubatus, assembly GCF_037043125.1. NCBI lineage: Eukaryota > Metazoa > Chordata > Mammalia > Carnivora > Otariidae > Eumetopias > Eumetopias jubatus. The sequence continues at coordinate 1,153,065 of NW_028274859.1, forward strand.
CAGCATATTCCATAACCTGGAAGAAATGGATGCATTCCTAGAGATGTGTCAACTACCAAAACTGACCCAGGAAGAAATAGAAAACCTGAACAGTCCTATAACCACGAAGGCAATTGAAGTAGTCATCAAAAACCTCCCAAGAAACCAAAGCCCAGGGCCAGATGGATTCCTAGGGGAATTCTATCAGACATTTAAAGAAGAATTAATACCTATTCTCCTGAAACCGTTCCAAACAATAGAAATGGAAGGAAAATTTCCAAACTCATTTTATGAGGCCACCATTACCTTGATCCCAAAACCAGACAAAGATCCCATCAAAAAGGAGTATTAGAGACCAATATCCTTGATGAACATCGATGCAAAAATTCTCACCAAAATACTAGCCAAGAGGATCCAACAGTACATGAAAAGGAGTATTCACCATGACCAAGTGATATTTATCCCTGGGCTGCAAGGCTGGTTCAACATCCGCAAATCAATCAACGTGATAATACACATTAACAAAAGAAAGAACAAGAATCATATGATCCTCTCAATAGATGCAGAAAAACCATTTGACAAAGTAAAGCACCCTTTCTGGATCAAAACTCTTCAGAGTATAGGGACAGCGGGTTCATACCTCAATATCATAAAAGCCATCTACGAACAACCTACAGCGAATATCATTCTCAATGGGGAAAAGCTGAGATCTTTTCCCCTAAGGTCAGGAACGCGGCAGGGATAGCCACTCTCACCACTGCTATTCAACATAGTATTAGAAGTCCTAGCCACAGCAATCAGACAACAAAAAGAAATCAAAGGCATCCAAATCGGCAGAGAGGAAGTCAAACTCTCACTCTTTGCAGATGATATGATACTTTATGTGGAAAACCCAAAAGACTCCACCCCAAAACTGCTAGAACTCACACAGCAATTCCGTCAAGTAGCAGGCTATAAAATCAATGCACAGAAATCAGTGGCATTCCTATACACCAACAACAAGACAGAAGAGAGACAAATCAAGGAGTCGATCCCATTCACAACTGCACCCAAAACCAGAAGAGACCTAGGAATAAATTGAACCCAAGAGGCAAAGGATCTGTACTCAGAAAACTACCAAATACTCAGGAAAGAAATTGAAGAAGACACAAAGAAACGGAAAAACGTTCCATGCTCATGGACTGGGAGAACCAACATTGTGAAGAGGTCAATGCTACCTAGAGCGATCTACACATTCAATGCAATCCCCGTCAAAATACCATCCACTTTTTTCCAAGAAATGGAACAAATAATCCTAAGATTTGAATGGAACCAGAAGAGACCACGAATAGCCAGAGGAATATTGAGAAAGAAAAGCAAAGCTGGCGGCATCACAATTCTGGACTTCCAGCTCTATGACAAAGCTGTCATCATCAAGACAGTATGGTACTGGCACAAAAACAGACACATAGATCCATGGAACAGAATCGAGAGCCCAGAAATGGACCCTCAACTCTATGGTCAACTTATCTTTGACAGAGCAGGAAAGAATGTCCAATGGCAAAAAGAGCGTCTCTTCAAAAACTGGAGTTGTGGAAATTGGACAGCCCCATGCAGAAGAATGACACTGGACCATTTCCTGACACCACACACAAAAATAGACTCCAAATGTTTGAAAGACCTCAATGTGAGACAGGACTCCATCAAAATCCGAAAGGAGAACACAGGTAGCAAGCTCTTCGACCTCAGCCGCAGCAACTTCTTCCTAGAAACATCACCAAAGGCACGGGAAGCCAGGGCAAAAATGAACTATTGGGATTTCATCAAGATAAAAACCTTTGGCACAGCAAAAGAAACAGTCCACAAAACCAAAAGATAACCGACAGAATGGGAGAAATTATTTACGAATGACATATCAGATAAAGGGCTACTATCCAATATGTATAAAAACGTATCAAACTCAACACCCAAAGAACAAATAATCCAATCAAAAAATAGGCAGAAGACATGAACAGACATTTTTCCAAAGAAGACATCCAAATGGCCAACAGGCACAGGAAAAAGTGCTCAACACGGCTCGGCATCAGGGAAATCCACATCAAAACCTCAATGAGATACCACCTCACACCCGTCAGAATGGCTCAAATGAACAAGTCAGGGAACGACAGAGGTTGGCGGGGATGTGGAGAAAGGGGAATCCTCCTACACTGGTGGTGGGAATGCAAGCTGGTTCAACCCCTCTGGAAAACAGGATGGAGGTTCCTCAAATAGTTGAAATTAGAGCTACCATCCGATCCAGCAATTGCACTCCTGGGTATTTACCCCAAAGATACAAATGTAGGGACCCGAAGCGGTACGTACACCCCATTGTTTGTAGCAGCAATGTCCACAATAGCCAAACTGTTGAAAGAGCCAAGATGTCCATCGACAGATGAATGGATAAAGAAGAGGTGGTATATATCTACACAATGGAATATTACGCAGCCATCAAAAGGAATGAGATGTTGCCATGGACAACGACGTGGATGGAACTGCAGGGTCCGATGATTAGTGAAATAAGTCAATCAGAGAAAGACATGTATCATATGACCTCACTGATATGAGGAATTCTTAATCTCAGGAACAGAGTGAGGCTTGCTGGAGTGGTCGGGGGTGGGAGGGATGGGCTGGCTGGGTGATAGACATTGGGGAGGGTATGAGCTACGGTGAGCGCTGTGAATTGTGTAAGACTGTTGAATCACAGATCTCTACTTCTGAAACAAATAACGCAACATATTTTAAGAATAAAGGAAAAGAAGGAGATAGCAGGAGAGGAAGAATGAAGGGGAGTTAGTGAGAGGGGGAGACAGACCAGGAGAGATGATGGATTCTGAAAAAAAATCCGAGGTTTCTAGAGGGGAGGTGGGTCGGGGGATTGGTTAGCCTGGTGATGGGTATTAAAGAGGGCACATTCTGCATGGAGCACTGTGTGTTCGGAACAAACAATGAATCATGGGACACTACACCAAAACAAATGATGTAGTACATGGTGATTAACAAAGCAATAAAAGACAAAGACTGTAATAAGAGATGAAGAAGGACACTATATCCTACTTAAAGGGTCTATCCAAGAAGAAGATCTAACAATTGTAAATGTCTATGCCCCGAACATGGGAGCATCCAATTATATAAGGCAATTTAGAAGAAAAGCAAAGAAAGACATTGACAACCATACAATCATAGTGGGGGACTTTAACACCCCCCTGACTGAAATGGCCAGATCATCTAAGCAAAAGATCAACAAGGAAATAAAGACTTTAAATGACACACTGGACCAAATGGACTTCACAGACATATTCAGAACATTCCATCCCGAAGCAACGGAATACACATTCTTCTCTAGGGCCCATGGAACGTTCTCCAGAATGGATCACATCCTAGGTCACAAATCAGGTCTCAACCGGTACCCAAAGATTGGGATCATTCCCTGCACATTTTCAGACCACAATGCTTTGAAACTAGAACTCAATCAGAAGAGGAAAGTCGGAAAGAACTCAAATACATGGAGGCTAAAGAGCATCCTACGAAAGAATGAATGGGTCAACCAGGAAATTAAAGAAGAATTTAAAAATTCATGGAAACCAATGAAAATGAAAACACAACTGTCCAAAATCTTTGGGATACAGCCAAGGCAGTCCTGCGAGGAAAGTATATAGCAATACAAGCCTTTCTCAAGAAACATGAAAGGTCTCAAATACACACCCTAACCCTACACCTAAAGGAGCTGGAGAAAGAACGGCAAATAAAGCGTAAACCCAGCAGGAGAAGAGAAATCATGCAGATCAGAGCAGAAATCAATGAAATAGAACCCAAAAGAACAGTAGAACAGATCAACGGAACTAGGAGCTGGTTCTTTGAAAGAATTCACAAGATTGATACACCCCTGTCCAGGCTGATCAAAAAGAAAAGAGAAATGACCCAAATCAACAAAATCATGAATGAAAGAGGAGAGATCACAACCAACACCAAAGAAATACAAACGATTATAAGAACGTAATCTGAGCAACCCTAGGGCAGCATATTCCATAACCTGGAAGAAATGGGTGCATTCCTAGAGATGTGTCAACTACCAAAACTGACCCAGGAAGAAATAGAAAACCTGAACAGTCCTATAACCACGAAGGCAATTGAAGTAGTCATCAAAAACCTCCCAAGGAACCAAAGCCCAGGGCCAGATGGATTCCCAGGGGAATTCTATCAGACATTTAAAGAAGAATTAATACCTATTCTCCTGAAACTGTTCCAAACAATAGAAATGGAAGGAAAACTTCCAAACTCATTTTATGAGGCCACCATTACCTTGATCCCAAAACCAGACAAAGATCCCATCAAAAAGGAGTATTAGAGACCAATATCCTTGATGAACATCGATGCAAAAATTCTCACCAAAATACTAGCCAAGAGGATCCAACAGTACATGAAAAGGAGTATTCACCATGACCAAGTGGGATTTATCCCTGGGCTGCAAGGCTGGTTCAACATCCGCAAATCAATCAACGTGATAAAACACATTAACCAAAGAAAGAACAAGAATCATATGATCCTCTCAATAGATGCAGAAAAACCATTTGACAAAGTAAAGCACCCTTTCTGGATCAAAACTCTTCAGAGTATAGGGACAGCGGGTACATACCTCAATATCATAAAAGCCATCTACGAACAACCTACAGCGAATATCATTCTCAATGGGTAAAAGCTGAGATCTTTTCCCCTAAGGTCAGGAACGCGGCAGGGATAGCCACTCTCACCACTGCTATTCAACATAGTATTAGAAGTCCTAGCCACAGCAATCAGACAACAGAAAGAAATCAAAGGCATCCAAATCGGCGGAGAGGAAGTCAATCTCTCACTCTTTGCAGATGATATGATACTTTATGTGGAAAACCCAAAAGACTCCACCCCAAAACAGCTAGAACTCACACAGCAATTCCGCAAAGTAGCAGGCTATAAAATCAATGCACAGAAATCAGTGGCATTCCTATACACCAAAAACAAGACAGAAGAGAGACAAATCAAGGAGTCGATCCCATTCACAACTGCACCCAAAACCAGAAGAGACCTAGGAATAAATGGAACCCAAGAGGCAAAGGATCTGTACTCAGAAAACTACCAAATACTCAGGAAAGAAATTGAAGAAGACACAAAGAAACGGAAAAACGTTCCATGCTCATGGATTGGGAGAACCAACATTGTGAAGAGGTCAATGCTACCTAGAGCGATCTACACATTCAATGCAATCCCCGTCAAAATACCATCCACTTTTTTCCAAGAAATGGAACAAATAATCCTAAGATTTGAATGGAACCAGAAGAGACCACGAATAGCCAGAGGAATATTGAGAAAGAAAAGCAAAGCTGGCGGCATCACAATTCTGGACTTCCAGCTCTATGACAAAGCTGTCATCATCAAGACAGTATGGTACTGGCACAAAAACAGACACATAGATCCATGGAACAGAATCGAGAGCCCAGAAATGGACCCTCAACTCTATGGTCAACTTATCTTTGACAGAGCAGGAAAGAATGTCCAATGGCAAAAAGAGCGTCTCTTCAAAAACTGGAGTTGTGGAAATTGGACAGCCCCATGCAGAAGAATGACACTGGACCATTTCCTGACACCACACACAAAAATAGACTCCAAATGTTTGAAAGACCTCAATGTGAGACAGGACTCCATCAAAATCCGAAAGGAGAACACAGGTAGCAAGCTCTTCGACCTCAGCCGCAGCAACTTCTTCCTAGAAACATCACCAAAGGCACGGGAAGCCAGGGCAAAAATGAACTATTGGGATTTCATCAAGATAAAAACCTTTGGCACAGCAAAAGAAACAGTCCACAAAACCAAAAGACAACCGACAGAATGGGAGAAATTATTTACGAATGACATATCAGATAAAGGGCTACTATCCAATATGTATAAAAACGTATCAAACTCAACACCCAAAGAACAAATAATCCAATCAAAAAATAGGCAGAAGACATGAACAGACATTTTTCCAAAGAAGACATCCAAATGGCCAACAGGCACAGGAAAAAGTGCTCAACACGGCTCGGCATCAGGGAAATCCACATCAAAACATCAATGAGATATCACCTCACACCCGTCAGAATGGCTCAAATGAACAAGTCAGGGAACGACAGAGGTTGGCGGGGATGTGGAGAAAGGGGAACCCTCCTACACTGGTGGTGGGAATGCAAGCTGGTGCAACCCCTCTGGAAAACAGGATGGAGGTTCCTCAAATAGTTGAAATTAGAGCTACCATCCGATCCAGCAATTTCACTCCTGGGTATTTACCCCAAAGATACAAATGTAGGGACCCGAAGCAGTACGTGCACCCCATTGTTTATAGCAGCAATGTCCACAATAGCCAAACTGTTGAAAGAGCCAAGATGTCCATCGACAGATGAATGGATAAAGAAGAGGTGGTATATATATACACAATGGAATATTACGCAGCCATCAAAAGGAATGAGATGTTACCATGGACAACGACGTGGATGGAACTGGAGGGTCCGATGATTAGTGAAATAAGTCAATCAGAGAAAGAGATGTATCATATGACCTCACTGATATGAGGAATTCTTAATCTCAGGAATAGAGTGAGGCTTGCTGGAGTGGTCGGGGGTGGGAGGGATGGGCTGGCTGTGTGATAGACATTGGGGAGTGTATGAGCTACGGTGAGCGCTGTGAATTGTGTAAGACTGTTGAATCACAGATCTCTACTTCTGAAACAAATAACGCAACATATTTTAAGAATAAAGGAAAAGAAGGAGATAGCAGGAGAGGAAGAATGAAGGGGAGTTAGTGAGAGGGGGAGACAGACCAGGAGAGATGATGGATTCTGAAAAAAAATCCGAGGTTTCTAGAGCGGAGGTGGGTCGGGGGATTGGTTACCCTGGTGATGGGTATTAAAGACGGCACATTCTGCATGGAGCACTGTGTGTTCGGAAAAAACAATGAATCATGGGACACTACACCAAAACAAATGATGTAGTACATGGTGATTAACAAAGCAATAAAAAACAAAGACTGTAATAAGACATGAAGAAGGACACTATATCCTACTTAAAGGGTCTATCCAAGAAGAAGATCTAACAATTGTAAATGTCTATGCCCCGAACATGGGAGCATCCAATTGTATAAGGCAATTTAGAAGAAAAGCAAAGAAAGACATTGACAACCATACAATCATAGTGGGGGACTTTAACACCCCCCTGACTGAAATGGCCAGATCATCTAAGCAAAAGATCAACAAGGAAATAAAGACTTTAAATGACACACTGGACCAAATGGACTTCACAGACATATTCAGAACGTTCCATCCCGAAGCAACGGAATACACATTCTTCTCTAGGGCCCATGGAACGTTCTCCAGAATGGATCACATCCTAGGTCACAAATCAGGTCTCAACCGGTACCCAAAGATTGGGATCATTCCCTGCACATTTTCAGACCACAATGCTTTGAAACTAGAACTCAATCACAAGAGGAAAGTCGGAAAGAACTCAAATACATGGAGGCTAAAGAGCATCCTACGAAAGAATGAATGGGTCAACCAGGAAATTAAAGAAGAATTTAAAAATTCCTGGAAACCAATGAAAATGAAAACACAACTGTCCAAAATCTTTGGGATACAGCCAAGGCAGTCCTGCGAGGAAAGTATATAGCAATACAAGCCTTTCTCAAGAAACATGAAAGGTCTCAAATACACACCCTAACCCTACACCTAAAGGAGCTGGAGAAAGAACGGCAAATAAAGCCTAAACCCAGCAGGAGAAGAGAAATCATGCAGATCAGAGCAGAAATCAATGAAATAGAACCCAAAAGAACAGTAGAACAGATCAACGGAACTAGGAGCTGGTTCTTTGAAAGAATTCACAAGATTGATACACCCCTGTCCAGGCTGATCAAAAAGAAAAGAGAAATGACCCAAACCAACAAAATCATGAATGAAAGAGGAGAGATCACAACCAACACCAAAGAAATACAAACGATTATAAGAACGTAATCTGAGCAACCCTAGGGCAGCATATTCCATAACCTGGAAGAAATGGGTGCATTCCTAGAGATGTGTCAACTACCAAAACTGACCCAGGAAGAAATAGAAAACCTGAACAGTCCTATAACCACGAAGGCAATTGAAGTAGTCATCAAAAACCTCCCAAGAAACCAAAGCCCAGGGCCAGATGGATTCCCAGGGGAATTCTATCAGACATTTAAAGAAGAATTAATACCTATTCTCCTGAAACTGTTCCAAACAATAGAAATGGAAGGAAAACCTCCAAACTCATTTTATGAGGCCACCATTACCTTGATCCCAAAACCAGACAAAGATCCCATCAAAAAAGAGTATTAGAGACCAATATCCTTGATGAACATCGATGCAAAAATTCTCACCAAAATACTAGCCAAGAGGATACAACAGTACATGAAAAGGAGTATTCACCATGACCAAGTGGGATTTATCCCTGGGCTGCAAGGCTGGTTCAACATCCGCAAATCAATCAACGTGATAAAACACATTAACAAAAGAAAGAACAAGAATCATATGATCCTCTCAATAGATGCAGAAAAACCATTTGACAAAGTAAAGCACCCTTTCTGGATCAAAACTCTTCAGAGTATAGGGACAGCGGGTACATACCTCAATATCATAAAAGCCATCTACGAACAACCTACAGCGAATATCATTCCCAATGGGGAAAAGCTGAGATCTTTTCCCCTAAGGTCAGGAACGCGGAAGGGATAGCCACTCTCACCACTGCTATTCAACATAGTATTAGAAGTCCTAGCCACAGCAATCAGACAACAAAAAGAAATCAAAGGCATCCAAATCGGCAGAGAGGAAGTCAAACTCTCACTCTTTGCAGATGATATGATACTTTATGTGGAAAACCCAAAAGACTCCACCCCAAAACAGCTAGAACTCACACAGCAATTCCGTCAAGTAGCAGGCTATAAAATCAATGCACAGAAATCACTGGCATTCCTATACACCAACAACAAGACAGAAGAGAGACAAATCAAGGAGTCGATCCCATTCACAACTGCACCCAAAACCAGAAGAGACCTAGGAGTAAATTGAACCCAAGAGGCAAAGGATCTGTACTCAGAAAACTACCAAATACTCAGGAAAGTATTTGAAGAAGACACAAAGAAACGGAAAAATGTTCCATGCTCATGGATTGGGAGAACCAACATTGTGAAGAGGTCAATGCTACCTAGAGCAATCTACACATTCAATGCAATCCCCGTCAAAATACCATCCACTTTTTTCCAAGAAATGGAACAAATAATCCTAAGATTTGAATGGAACCAGAAGAGACCACGAATAGCCAGAGGAATATTGAGAAAGAAAAGCAAAGCTGGCGGCATCACAATTCTGGACTTCCAGCTCTATGACAAAGCTGTCATCATCAAGACAGTATGGTACTGGCACAAAAACAGACACATAGATCCATGGAACAGAATCGAGAGCCCAGAAATGGACCCTCAACTCTATGGTCAACTTATCTTTGACAGAGCAGGAAAGAATGTCCAATGGCAAAAAGAGGGTCTCTTCAACAACTGGAGTTGTGGAAATTGGACAGCCCCATGCAGAAGAATGACACTGGACCCTTTCCTGACACCACACACAAAAATAGACTCCAAATGTTTGAAAGACCTCAATGTGAGACAGGACTCCATCAAAATCCGAAAGGAGAACAGAGGTAGCAAGCTCTTCGACCTCAGCCGCAGCAACTTCTTCCTAGAAACATCACCAAAGGCACGGGAAGCCAGGGCAAAAATGAACTATTGGGATTTCATCAAGATAAAAACCTTTGGCACAGCAAAAGAAACAGTCCACAAAACCAAAAGACAACCGACAGAATGGGAGAAATTATTTACGAATGACATATCAGATAAAGGGCTACTATCCAATATGTATAAAAACGTATCAAACTCAACACCCAAAGAACAAATAATCCAATCAAAAAATAGGCAGAAGACATGAACAGACATTTTTCCAAAGAAGACATCCAAATGGCCAACAGGCACAGGAAAAAGTGCTCAACACGGCTCGGCATCAGGGAAATCCACATCAAAACATCAATGAGATATCACATCACACCCGTCAGAATGGCTCAAATGAACAAGTCAGGGAACGACAGAGGTTGGCGGGGATGTGGAGAAAGGGGAACCCTCCTACACTGGTGGTGGGAATGCAAGCTGGTGCAACCCCTCTGGAAAACAGGATGGAGGTTCCTCAAATAGTTGAAATTAGAGCTACCATCCGATCCAGCAATTGCACTCCTGGGTATTTACCCCAAAGATACAAATGTAGGGACCCGAAGCGGTACGTGCACCCCATTGTTTATAGCAGCAATGTCCACAATAGCCAAACTGTTGAAAGAGCCAAGATGTCCATCGACAGATGAATGGATAAAGAAGAGGTGGTATATATCTACACAATGGAATATTACGCAGCCATGCAAAGGAATGAGATGTTGCCATGGACAACGACGTGGATGGAACTGGAGGGTCCGATGATTAGTGAAATAAGTCAATCAGAGAAAGACATGTATCATATGACCTCACTGATATGAGGAATTCTTAATCTCAGGAACAGAGTGAGGCTTGCTGGAGTGGTCGGGGGTGGGAGGGATGGGCTGGCTGGGTGATAGACATTGGGGAGGGTATGAGCTACGGTGAGCGCTGTGAATTGTGTAAGACTGTTGAATCACAGATCTCTACTTCTGAAACAAATAACGCAACATATTTTAAGAATAAAGGAAAAGAAGGAGATAGCAGGAGAGGAAGAATGAAGGGGAGTTAGTGAGAGGGGGAGACAGACCAGGAGAGATGAGGATTCTGAAAAAAAATCCGAGGTTTCTAGACGGGAGGTGGGTCGGGGGATTGGTTAGCCTGGTGATGGGTATTAAAGAGGGCACATTCTGCATGGAGCACTGTGTGTTCGGAACAAACAATGAATCATGGGACACTACACCAAAACAAATGATGTAGTACATGGTGATTAAAAAAGCAATAAAAAACAAAGACTGTAATAAGAGATGAAGAAGGACACTATATCCTACTTAAAGGGTCTATCCAAGAAGAAGATCTAACAATTGTAAATGTCTATGCCCCGAGCATGGGAGCATCCAATTGTATAAGGCAATTTAGAAGAAAAGCAAAGAAAGACATTGACAACCATACAATCATAGTGGGGGACTTTAACACCCCCCTGACTGAAATGGCCAGATCATCTAAGCAAAAGATCAACAAGGAAATAAAGACTTTAAATGACACACTGGACCAAATGGACTTCACAGACATATTCAGAACGTTCCATCCCGAAGCAACGGAATACACATTCTTCTCTAGGGCCCATGGAACGTTCTCCAGAATGGATCACATCCTAGGTCACAAATCAGGTCTCAACCGGTACCCAAAGATTGGGATCATTCCCTGCACATTTTCAGACCACAATGCTTTGAAACTAGAACTCAATCACAAGAGGAAAGTCGGAAAGAACTCAAATACATGGAGGCTAAAGAGCATCCTACGAAAGAATGAATGGGTCAACCAGGAAATTAAAGAAGAATTTAAAAATTCCTGGAAACCAATGAAAATGAAAACACAACTGTCCAAAATCTTTGGGATACAGCCAAGGCAGTCCTGCGAGGAAAGTATATAGCAATACAAGCCTTTCTCAAGAAACATGAAAGGTCTCAAATACACACCCTAACCCTACACCTAAAGGAGCTGGAGAAAGAACGGCAAATAAAGCCTAAACCCAGCAGGAGAAGAGAAATCATGCAGATCAGAGCAGAAATCAATGAAATAGAACCCAAAAGAACAGTAGAACAGATCAACGGAACTAGGAGCTCGTTCTTTGAAAGAATTCACAAGATTGATACACCCCTGTCCAGGCTGATCAAAAAGAAAAGAGAAATGACCCAAATCAACAAAATCATGAATGAAAGAGGAGAGATCACAACCAACACCAAAGAAATACAAACGATTATAAGAAGGTAATCTGAGCAACCCTAGGGCAGCATATTCCATAACCTGGAAGAAATGGGTGCATTCCTAGAGATGTGTCAACTACCAAAACTGACCCAGGAAGAAAGAGAAAACCTGAACAGTCCTATAACCACGAAGGCAATTGAAGTAGTCATCAAAAACCTCCCAAGAAACCAAAGCCCAGGGCCAGATGGATTCCCAGGGGAATTCTATCAGACATTTAAAGAAGAATTAATACCTATTCTCCTGAAACTGTTCCAAACAATAGAAATGGAAGGAAAACTTCCAAACTCATTTTATGAGGCCACCATTACCTTGATCCCAAAACCAGACAAAGATCCCATCAAAAAGGAGTATTAGAGACCAATATCCTTGATGAACATCGATGCAAAAATTCTCACCAAAATACTAGCCAAGAGGATCCAACAGTACATGAAAAGGAGTATTCACCATGACCAAGTGGGATTTATCCCTGGGTTGCAAGGCTGGTTCAACATCCGCAAATCAATCAACGTGATAAAACACATTAACCAAAGAAAGAACAAGAATCATATGATCCTCTCAATAGATGCAGAAAAACCATTTGACAAAATAAAGCACCCTTTCTGGATCAAAACTCTTCAGAGTATAGGGACAGCGGGTACATACCTCAATATCATAAAAGCCATCTACGAACAACCTACAGCGAATATCATTCTCAATGGGGAAAAGCTGAGATCTTTTCCCCTAAGGTCAGGAACGCGGCAGGGATAGCCACTCTCACCACTGCTATTCAACATAGTATTAGAAGTCCTAGCCACAGCAATCAGACAACAGAAACAAATCAAAGGCATCCAAATCGGCGGAGAGGAAGTCAATCTCTCACTCTTTGCAGATGATATGATACTTTATGTGGAAAACCCAAAAGACTCCACCCCAAAACAGCTAGAACTCACACAGCAATTCCGCAAAGTAGCAGGCTATAAAATCAATGCACAGAAATCAGTGGCATTCCTATACACCAAAAACAAGACAGAAGAGAGACAAATCAAGGAGTCGATCCCATTCACAACTGCACCCAAAACCAGAAGAGACCTAGGAATAAATGGAACCCAAGAGGCAAAGGATCTGTACTCAGAAAACTACCAAATACTCAGGAAAGAAATTGAAGAAGACACAAAGAAACGGAAAAACGTTCCATGCTCATGGATTGGGAGAACCAACATTGTGAAGAGGTCAATGCTACCTAGAGCGATCTACACATTCAATGCAATCCCCGTCAAAATACCATCCACTTTTTTCCAAGAAATGGAACAAATAATCCTAAGATTTGAATGGAACCAGAAGAGACCACGAATAGCCAGAGGAATATTGAGAAAGAAAAGCAAAGCTGGCGGCATCACAATTCTGGACTTCCAGCTCTATGACAAAGCTGTCATCATCAAGACAGTATGGTACTGGCACAAAAACAGACACATAGATCCATGGAACAGAATCGAGAGCCCAGAAATGGACCCTCAACTCTATGGTCAACTTATCTTTGACAGAGCAGGAAAGAATGTCCAATGGCAAAAAGAGGGTCTCTTCAACAACTGGAGTTGTGGAAATTGGACAGCCCCATGCAGAAGAATGACACCGGACCGTTTCCTGACACCACACACAAAAATAGACTCCAAATGTTTGAAAGACCTCAATGTGAGACAGGACTCCATCAAAATCCGAAAGGAGAACACAGGTAGCAAGCTCTTCGACCTCAGCCGCAGCAACTTCTTCCTAGAAACATCACCAAAGGCACGGGAAGCCAGGGAAAAAATGAACTATTGGGATATCATCAAGATAAAAACCTTTGGCACAGCAAAAGAAACAGTCCACAAAACCAAAAGACAACCGACAGAATGGGAGAAATTATTTACGAATGACATATCAGATAAAGGGCTACTATCCAATATGTATAAAAACGTATCAAACTCAACACCCAAAGAACAAATAATCCAATCAAAAAATAGGCAGAAGACATGAACAGACATTTTTCCAAAGAAGACATCCAAATGGCCAACAGGCACAGGAAAAAGTGCTCAACACGGCTCGGCATCAGGGAAATCCACATCAAAACATCAATGAGATATCACCTCACACCCGTCAGAATGGCTCAAATGAACAAGTCAGGGAACGACAGAGGTTGGCGGGGATGTGGAGAAAGGGGAACCCTCCTACACTGGTGGTGGGAATGCAAGCTGGTGCAACCCCTCTGGAAAACAGGATGGAGGTTCCTCAAATAGTTGAAATTAGAGCTACCATCCGATCCAGCAATTGCACTCCTGGGTATTTACCCCAAAGATACAAATGTAGGGACCCGAAGCGGTACGTGCACCCCATTGTTTATAGCAGCAATGTCCACAATAGCCAAACTGTTGAAAGAGCCAAGATGTCCATCGACAGATGAATGGATAAAGAAGAGGTGGTATATATCTACACAATGGAATATTACGCAGCCATGCAAAGGAATGAGATGTTGCCATGGACAACGACGTGGATGGAACTGGAGGGTCCGATGATTAGTAAAATAAGTCAATCAGAGAAAGACATGTATCATATGACCTCACTGATATGAGGAATTCTTAATCTCAGGAACAGAGTGAGGCTTGCTGGAGTGGTCGGGGGTGGGAGGGATGGGCTGGCTGGGTGATAGACATTGGGGAGTGTATGAGCTACGGTGAGCGCTGTGAATTGTGTAAGACTGTTGAATCACAGATCTCTACTTCTGAAACAAATAACGCAACATATTTTAAGAATAAAGGAAAAGAAGGAGATAGCAGGAGAGGAAGAATGAAGGGGAGTTAGTGAGAGGGGGAGACAGACCAGGAGAGATGAGGATTCTGAAAAAAAATCCGAGGTTTCTAGACGGGAGGTGGGTCGGGGGATTGGTTAGCCTGGTGATGGGTATTAAAGAGGGCACATTCTGCATGGAGCACTGTGTGTTCGGAACAAACAATGAATCATGGGACACTACACCAAAACAAATGATGTAGTACATGGTGATTAAAAAAGCAATAAAAAACAAAGACTGTAATAAGACATGAAGAAGGACACTATATCCTACTTAAAGGGTCTATCCAAGAAGAAGATCTAACAATTGTAAATGTCTATGCCCCGAGCATGGGAGCATCCAATTGTATAAGGCAAATTAGAAGAAAAGCAAAGAAAGACATTGACAACCATACAATCATAGTGGGGGACTTTAACACCCCCCTGACTGAAATGGCCAGATCATCTAAGCAAAAGATCAACAAGGAAATAAAGACTTTAAATGACACACTGGACCAAATGGACTTCACAGACATATTCAGAACGTTCCATCCCGAAGCAACGGAATACACATTCTTCTCTAGGGCCCATGGAACGTTCTCCAGAATGGATCACATCCTAGGTCACAAATCAGGTCTCAACCGGTACCCAAAGATTGGGATCATTCCCTGCACATTTTCAGACCACAATGCTTTGAAACTAGAACTCAATCACAAGAGGAAAGTCGGAAAGAACTCAAATACATGGAGGCTAAAGAGCATCCTACGAAAGAATGAATGGGTCAACCAGGAAATTAAAGAAGAATTTAAAAATTCATGGAAACCAATGAAAATGAAAACACAACTGTCCAAAATCTTTGGGATACAGCCAAGGCAGTCCTGCGAGGAAAGTGTATAGCAATACAAGCCTTTCTCAAGAAACATGAAAGGTCTCAAATACACACCCTAACCCTACACCTAAAGGAGCTGGAGAAAGAACGGCAAATAAAGCCTAAACCCAGCAGGAGAAGAGAAATCATGCAGATCAGAGCAGAAATCAATGAAATAGAACCCAAAAGAACAGTAGAACAGATCAACGGAACTAGGAGCTGGTTCTTTGAAAGAATTCACAAGATTGATACACCCCTGTCCAGGCTGATCAAAAAGAAAAGAGAAATGACCCAAATCAACAAAATCATGAATGAAAGAGGAGAGATCACAACCAACACCAAAGAAATACAAACGATTATAAGAAGGTAATCTGAGCAACCCTAGGGCAGCATATTCCATAATCTGGAAGAAATGGGTGCATTCCTAGAGATGTGTCAACTACCAAAACTGACCCAGGAGGAAATAGAAAACCTGAACAGTCCTATAACCACGAAGGCAATTGAAGTAGTCATCAAAAACCTCCCAAGAAACCAAAGCCAAGGGCCAGATGGATTCCCAGGGGAATTCTATCAGACATTTAAAGAAGAATTAATACCTATTCTCCTGAAACTGTTCCAAACAATAGAAATGGAAGGAAAACTTCCATACTCATTTTATGAGGCCACCATTACCTTGATCCCAAAACCAGACAAAGATCCCATCAAAAAGGAGTATTAGAGACCAATATCCTTGATGAACATCGATGCAAAAATTCTCACCAAAATACTAGCCAAGAGGATCCAACAGTACCTGAAAAGGAGTATTCACCATGACCAACTGGGATTTATCCCTGGGCTGCAAGGCTGGTTCAACATCCGCAAATCAATCAACGTGATAAAACACATTAACAAAAGAAAGAACAAGAATCATATGATCCTCTCAATAGATGCAGAAAAACCATTTGTCAAAGTAAAGCACCCTTTCTGGATCAAAACTCTTCAGAGTATAGGGACAGCGGGTACATACCTCAATATCATAAAAGCCATCTACGAACAACCTACAGCGAATATCATTCTCAATGGGGAAAAGCTGAGATCTTTTCCCCTAAGGTCAGGAACGCGGCAGGGATAGCCACTCTCACCACTGCTATTCAACATAGTATTAGAAGTCCTAGCCACAGCAATCAGACAACAGAAAGAAATCAAAGGCATCCAAATCGGCGGAGAGGAAGTCAAACTCTCACTCTTTGCAGATGATATGATACTTTATGTGGAAAACCCAAAAGACTCCACCCCAAAACAGCTAGAACTCACACAGGAATTCCGCAAAGTAGCAGGCTATAAAATCAATGCACAGAAATCAGTGGCATTCCTATACACCAAAAACAAGACAGAAGAGAGACAAATCAAGGAGTCGATCCCATTCACAACTGCACCCAAAACCAGAAGAGACCTAGGAATAAATGGAACCCAAGAGGCAAAGGATCTGTACTCAGAAAACTACCAAATACTCAGGAAAGAAATTGAAGAAGACACAAAGAAACGGAAAAACGTTCCATGCTCATGGATTGGGAGAACCAACATTGTGAAGAGGTCAATGCTACCTAGAGCGATCTACACATTCAATGCAATCCCCGTCAAAATACCATCCACTTTTTTCCAAGAAATGGAACAAATAATCCTAAGATTTGAATGGAACCAGAAGAGACCACGAATAGCCAGAGGAATATTGAGAAAGAAAAGCAAAGCTGGCGGCATCACAATTCTGGACTTCCAGCTCTATGACAAAGCTGTCATCATCAAGACAGTATGGTACTGGCACAAAAACAGACACATAGATCCATGGAACAGAATCGAGAGCCCAGAAATGGACCCTCAACTCTATGGTCAACTTATCTTTGACAGAGCAGGAAAGAATGTGCAATGGCAAAAAGAGAGTCTCTTCAACAACTGGAGTTGTGGAAATTGGACAGCCCCATGCAGAAGAATGACACTGGACCCTTTCCTGACACCACACACAAAAATAGACTCCAAATGTTTGAAAGACCTCAATGTGAGACAGGACTCCATCAAAATCCGAAAGGAGAACACAGGTAGCAAGCTCTTCGACCTCAGCCGCAGCAACTTCTTCCTAGAAACATCACCAAAGGCACGGGAAGCCAGGGCAAAAATGAACTATTGGGATTTCATCAAGATAAAAACCTTTGGCACAGCAAAAGAAACAGTCCACAAAACCAAAAGACAACCGACAGAATGGGAGAAATTATTTACGAATGACATATCAGATAAAGGGCTACTATCCAATATGTATAAAAACGTATCAAACTCAACACCCAAAGAACAAATAATCCAATCAAAAAATAGGCAGAAGACATGAACAGACATTTTTCCAAAGAAGACATCCAAATGGCCAACAGGCACAGGAAAAAGTGCTCAACACGGCTCGGCATCAGGGAAATCCACATCAAAACATCAATGAGATATCACATCACACCCGTCAGAATGGCTCAAATGAACAAGTCAGGGAACGACAGAGGTTGGCGGGGATGTGGAGAAAGGGGAACCCTCCTACACTGGTGGTGGGAATGCAAGCTGGTGCAACCCCTCTGGAAAACAGGATGGAGGTTCCTCAAATAGTTGAAATTAGAGCTACCATCCGATCCAGCAATTGCACTCCTGGGTATTTACCCCAAAGATACAAATGTAGGGACCCGAAGCGGTACGTGCACCCCATTGTTTATAGCAGCAATGTCCACATTAGCCAAACTGTTGAAAGAGCCAAGATGTCCATCGACAGATGAATGGATAAAGAAGAGGTGGTATATATCTACACAATGGAATATTACGCAGCCATGCAAAGAAATGAGATGTTGCCATGGACAACGACGTGGATGGAACTGGAGGGTCCGATGATTAGTGAAATAAGTCAATCAGAGAAAGACATGTATCATATGACCTCACTGATATGAGGAATTCTTAATCTCAGGAACAGAGTGAGGCTTGCTGGAGTGGTCGGGGGTGGGAGGGATGGGCTGGCTGGGTGATAGACATTGGGGAGGGTATGAGCTACGGTGAGCGCTGTGAATTGTGTAAGACTGTTGAATCACAGATCTCTACTTCTGAAACAAATAACGCAACATATTTTAAGAATAAAGGAAAAGAAGGAGATAGCAGGAGAGGAAGAATGAAGGGGAGTTAGTGAGAGGGGGAGACAGACCAGGAGAGATGAGGATTCTGAAAAAAAATCCGAGGTTTCTAGACGGGAGGTGGGTCGGGGGATTGGTTAGCCTGGTGATGGGTATTAAAGAGGGCACATTCTGCATGGAGCACTGTGTGTTCGGAACAAACAATGAATCATGGGACACTACACCAAAACAAATGATGTAGTACATGGTGATTAAAAAAGCAATAAAAAACAAAGACTGTAATAAGAGATGAAGAAGGACACTATATCCTACTTAAAGGGTCTATCCAAGAAGAAGATCTAACAATTGTAAATGTCTATGCCCCGAGCATGGGAGCATCCAATTGTATAAGGCAATTTAGAAGAAAAGCAAAGAAAGACATTGACAACCATACAATCATAGTGGGGGACTTTAACACCCCCCTGACTGAAATGGCCAGATCATCTAAGCAAAAGATCAACAAGGAAATAAAGACTTTAAATGACACCCTGGACCAAATGGACTTCACAGACATATTCAGAACGTTCCATCCCGAAGCAACGGAATACACATTCTTCTCTAGGGCCCATGGAACGTTCTCCAGAATGGATCACATCCTAGGTCACAAATCAGGTCTCAACCGGTACCCAAAGATTGGGATCATTCCCTGCACATTTTCAGACCACAATGCTTTGAAACTAGAACTCAATCACAAGAGGAAAGTCGGAAAGAACTCAAATACATGGAGGCTAAAGAGCATCCTACGAAAGAATGAATGGGTCAACCAGGAAATTAAAGAAGAATTTAAAAATTCCTGGAAACCAATGAAAATGAAAACACAACTGTCCAAAATCTTTGGGATACAGCCAAGGCAGTCCTGCGAGGAAAGTATATAGCAATACAAGCCTTTCTCAAGAAACATGAAAGGTCTCAAAAACACACCCTAACCCTACAAATAAAGGAGCTGGAGAAAGAACGGCAAATAAAGCCTAAACCCAGCAGGAGAAGAGAAATCATGCAGATCAGAGCAGAAATCAATGAAATAGAACCCAAAAGAACAGTAGAACAGATCAACGGAACTAGGAGCTGGTTCTTTGAAAGAATTCACAAGATTGATACACCCCTGTCCAGGCTGATCAAAAAGAAAAGAGAAATGACCCAAATCAACAAAATCATGAATGAAAGAGGAGAGATCACAACCAACACCAAAGAAATACAAACGATTATAAGAAGGTAATCTGAGCAACCCTAGGGCAGCATATTCCATAACCTGGAAGAAATGGGTGCATTCCTAGAGATGTGTCAACTACCAAAACTGACCCAGGAAGAAAGAGAAAACCTGAACAGTCCTATAACCACGAAGGCAATTGAAGTAGTCATCAAAAACCTCCCAAGAAACCAAAGCCGAGGGCCAGATGGATTCCCAGGGGAATTCTATCAGACATTTAAAGAAGAATTAATACCTATTCTCCTGAAACTGTTCCAAACAATAGAAATGGAAGGAAAACTTCCAAACTCATTTTATGAGGCCACCATTACCTTGATCCCAAAACCAGACAAAGATCCCATCAAAAAGGAGTATTAGAGACCAATATCCTTGATGAACATCGATGCAAAAATTCTCACCAAAATACTAGCCAAGAGGATCCAACAGTACATGAAAAGGAGTATTCACCATGACCAAGTGGGATTTATCCCTGGGCTGCAAGGCTGGTTCAACATCCGCAAATCAATCAACGTGATAAAACACATTAACCAAAGAAAGAACAAGAATCATATGATCCTCTCAATAGATGCAGAAAAACCATTTGACAAAGTAAAGCACCCTTTCTGGATCAAAACTCTTCAGAGTATAGGGACAGCGGGTACATACCTCAATATCATAAAAGCCATCTACGAACAACCTACAGCGAATATCATTCTCAATGGGGAAAAGCTGAGATCTTTTCCCCTAAGGTCAGGAACGCGGCAGGGATAGCCACTCTCACCACTGCTATTCAACATAGTATTAGAAGTCCTAGCCACAGCAATCAGACAACAGAAAGAAATCAAAGGCATCCAAATCGGCGGAGAGGAAGTCAATCTCTCACTCTTTGCAGATGATATGATACTTTATGTGGAAAACCCAAAAGACTCCACCCCAAAACAGTTAGAACTCACACAGCAATTCCGCAAAGTAGCAGGCTATAAAATCAATGCACAGAAATCAGTGGCATTCCTATACACCAACAACAAGACAGAAGAGAGACAAATCAAGGAGTCGATCCCATTCACAACTGCACCCAAAACCAGAAGAGACCTAGGAATAAATGGAACCCAAGAGGCAAAGGATCTGTACTCAGAAAACTACCAAATACTCAGGAAAGAAATTGAAGAAGACACAAAGAAACGGAAAAACTTTCCATGCTCATGGATTGGGAGAACCAACATTGTGAAGAGGTCAATGCTACCTAGAGCGATCTACACATTCAATGCAATCCCCGTCAAAATACCATCCACTTTTTTCCAAGAAATGGAACAAATAATCCTAAGATTTGAATGGAACCAGAAGAGACCACGAATAGCCAGAGGAATATTGAGAAAGAAATGCAAAGCTGGCGGCATCACAATTCTGGACTTCCAGCTCTATGACAAAGCTGTCATCAACAAGACAGTATGGTAGTGGCACAAAAACAGACACATAGATCCATGGAACAGAATCGAGAGCCCAGAAATGGACCCTCAACTCTATGGTCAACTTATCTTTGACAGAGCAGGAAAGAATGTCCAATGGCAAAAAGAGGGTCTCTTCAACAACTGGAGTTGTGGAAATTGGACAGCCCCATGCAGAAGAATGACACTGGACCCTTTCCTGACACAACACACAAAAATAGACTCCAAATGTTTGAAAGACCTCAATGTGAGACAGGACTCCATCAAAATCCGAAAGGAGAACACAGGTAGCAAGCTCTTCGACCTCAGCCGCAGCAACTTCTTCCTAGAAACATCACCAAAGGCACGGGAAGCCAGGGCAAAAATGAACTATTGGGATTTCATCAAGATAAAAACCTTTGGCACAGCAAAAGAAACAGTCCACAAAACCAAAAGACAACCGACAGAATGGGAGAAATTATTTACGAATGACATATCAGATAAAGGGCTACTATCCAATATGTATAAAAACGTATCAAACTCAACACCCAAAGAACAAATAATCCAATCAAAAAATAGGCAGAAGACATGAACAGACATTTTTCCAAAGAAGACATCCAAATGGCCAACAGGCACAGGAAAAAGTTCTCAACACGGCTCGGCATCAGGGAAATCCACATCAAAACATCAATGAGATATCACCTCACACCCGTCAGAATGGCTCAAATGAACAAGTCAGGGAACGACAGAGGTTGGCGGGGATGTGGAGAAAGGGGAACCCTCCTACACTGGTGGTGGGAATGCAAGCTGGTGCAACCCCTCTGGAAAACAGGATGGAGGTTCCTCAAATAGTTGAAATTAGAGCTACCATCCGATCCAGCAATTGCACTCCTGGGTATTTACCCCAAAGATACAAATGTAGGGACCCGAAGCGGTACGTGCACCCCATTGTTTATAGCAGCAATGTCCACAATAGCCAAACTGTTGAAAGAGCCAAGATGTCCATCGACAGATGAATGGATAAAGAAGAGGTGGTATATATCTACAGAATGGAATATTACGCAGCCATGCAAAGGAATGAGATGTTGCCATGGACAACGACGTGGATGGAACTGGAGGGTCCGATGATTAGTGAAATAAGTCAATCAGAGAAAGACATGTATCATATGACCTCACTGATATGAGGAATTCTTAATCTCAGGAACAGAGTGAGGCTTGCTGGAGTGGTCGGGGGTGGGAGGGATGGGCTGGCTGGGTGATAGACATTGGGGAGTGTATGAGCTACGGTGAGCGCTGTGAATTGTGTAAGACTGTTGAATCACAGATCTCTACTTCTGAAAAAAATAACGCAACATATTTTAAGAATAAAGGAAAAGAAGGAGATAGCAGGAGAGGAAGAATGAAGGGGAGTTAGTGAGAGGGGGAGACAGACCAGGAGAGATGAGGATTCTGAAAAAAAATCCGAGGTTTCTAGACGGGAGGTGGGTCGGGGGATTGGTTAGCCTGGTGATGGGTATTAAAGAGGGCACATTCTGCATGGAGCACTGTGTGTTCGGAACAAACAATGAATCATGGGACACTACACCAAAACAAATGATGTAGTACATGGTGATTAAAAAAGCAATAAAAAACAAAGACTGTAATAAGAGATGAAGAAGGACACTATATCCTACTTAAAGGGTCTATCCAAGAAGAAGATCTAACAATTGTAAATGTCTATGCCCCGAGCATGAGAGCATCCAATTGTATAAGGCAATTTAGAAGAAAAGCAAAGAAAGACATTGACAACCATACAATCATAGTGGGGGACTTTAACACCCCCCTGACTGAAATGGCCAGATCATCTAAGCAAAAGATCAACAAGGAAATAAAGACTTTAAATGACACACTGGACCAAATGGACTTCACAGACATATTCAGAACGTTCCATCCCGAAGCAACGGAATACACATTCTTCTCTAGGGCCCATGGAACGTTCTCCAGAATGGATCACATCCTAGGTCACAAATCAGGTCTCAACCGGTACCCAAAGATTGGGATCATTCCCTGCACATTTTCAGACCACAATGCTTTGAAACTAGAACTCAATCACAAGAGGAAAGTCGGAAAGAACTCAAATACATGGAGGCTAAAGAGCATCCTACGAAAGAATGAATGGGTCAACCAGGAAATTAAAGAAGAATTTAAAAATTCCTGGAAACCAATGAAAATGAAAACACAACTGTCCAAAATCTTTGGGATACAGCCAAGGCAGTCCTGCGAGGAAAGTATATAGCAATACAAGCCTTTCTCAAGAAACATGAAAGGTCTCAAATACACACCCTAACCCTACACCTAAAGGAGCTGGAGAAAGAACGGCCAATAAAGCCTAAACACAGCAGGAGAAGAGAAATCATGCAGATCAGAGCAGAAATCAATGAAATAGAACCCAAAAGAACAGTAGAACAGATCAACGGAACTAGGAGCTGGTTCTTTGAAAGAATTCACAAGATTGATACACCCCTGTCCAGGCTGATCAAAAAGAAAAGAGAAATGACCCAAATCAACAAAATCATGAATGAAAGAGGAGAGATCACAACCAACACCAAAGAAATACAAACGATTATAAGAAGGTAATCTGAGCAACCCTAGGGCAGCATATTCCATAACCTGGAAGAAATGGGTGCATTCCTAGAGATGTGTCAACTACCAAAACTGACCCAGGAAGAAAGAGAAAACCTGAACAGTCCTATAACCACGAAGGCAATTGAAGTAGTCATCAAAAACCTCCCAAGAAACCAAAGCCGAGGGCCAGATGGATTCCCAGGGGAATTCTATCAGACATTTAAAGAAGAATTAATACCTATTCTCCTGAAACTGTTCCAAACAATAGAAATGGAAGGAAAACTTCCAAACTCATTTTATGAGGCCACCATTACCTTGATCCCAAAACCAGACAAAGATCCCATCAAAAAGGAGTATTAGAGACCAATATCCTTGATGAACATCGATGCAAAAATTCTCACCAAAATACTAGCCAAGAGGATCCAACAGTACATGAAAAGGAGTATTCACCATGACCAAGTGGGATTTATCCCTGGGCTGCAAGGCTGGTTCAACATCCGCAAATCAATCAACGTGATAAAACACATTAACCAAAGAAAGAACAAGAATCATATGATCCTCTCAATAGATGCAGAAAAACCATTTGACAAAGTAAAGCACCCTTTCTGGATCAAAACTCTTCAGAGTATAGGGACAGCGGGTACATACCTCAATATCATAAAAGCCATCTACGAACAACCTACAGCGAATATCATTCTCAATGGGGAAAAGCTGAGATCTTTTCCCCTAAGGTCAGGAACGCGGCAGGGATAGCCACTCTCACCACTGCTATTCAACATAGTATTAGAAGTCCTAGCCACAGCAATCAGACAACAGAAAGAAATCAAAGGCATCCAAATCGGCGGAGAGGAAGTCAATCTCTCACTCTTTGCAGATGATATGATACTTTATGTGGAAAACCCAAAAGACTCCACCCCAAAACAGCTAGAACTCACACAGCAATTCCGCAAAGTAGCAGGCTATAAAATCAATGCACAGAAATCAGTGGCATTCCTATACACCAAAAACAAGACAGAAGAGAGACAAATCAAGGAGTCGATCCCATTCACAACTGCACCCAAAACCAGAAGAGACCTAGGAATAAATGGAACCCAAGAGGCAAAGGATCTGTACTCAGAAAACTACCAAATACTCAGGAAAGAAATTGAAGAAGACACAAAGAAACGGAAAAACGTTCCATGCTCATGGATTGGGAGAACCAACATTGTGAAGAGGTCAATGCTACCTAGAGCGATCTACACATTCAATGCAATCCCCGTCAAAATACCATCCACTTTTTTCCAAGAAATGGAACAAATAATCCTAAGATTTGAATGGAACCAGAAGAGACCACGAATAGCCAGAGGAATATTGAGAAAGAAAAGCAAAGCTGGCGGCATCACAATTCTGGACTTCCAGCTCTATGACAAAGCTGTCATCATCAAGACAGTATGGTACTGGCACAAAAACAGACACATAGATCCATGGAACAGAATCGAGAGCCCAGAAATGGACCCTCAACTCTCTGGTCAACTTATCTTTGACAGAGCAGGAAAGAATGTCCAATGGCAAAAAGAGAGTCTCTTCAACAACTGGAGTTGTGGAAATTGGACAGCCCCATGCAGAAGAATGACACTGGACCATTTCCTGACACCACACACAAAAATAGACTCCAAATGTTTGAAAGACCTCAATGTGAGACAGGACTCCATGAAAATCCGAAAGGAGAACACAGGTAGCAAGCTCTTCGACCTCAGCCGCAGCAACTTCTTCCTAGAAACATCACCAAAGGCACGGGAAGCCAGGGCAAAAATGAACTATTGGGATTTCATCAAGATAAAAACCTTTGGCACAGCAAAAGAAACAGTCCACAAAACCAAAAGACAACCGACAGAATGGGAGAAATTATTTACGAATGACATATCAGATAAAGGGCTACTATCCAATATGTATAAAAACGTATCAAACTCAACACCCAAAGAACAAATAATCCAATCAAAAAATAGGCAGAAGACATGAACAGACATTTTTCCAAAGAAGACATCCAAATGGCCAACAGGCACAGGAAAAAGTGCTCAACACGGCTCGGCATCAGGGAAATCCACATCAAAACATCAATGAGATATCACCTCACACCCGTCAGAATGGCTCAAATGAACAAGTCAGGGAACGACAGAGGTTGGCGGGGATGTGGAGAAAGGGGAACCCTCCTACACTGGTGGTGGGAATGCAAGCTGGTGCAACCCCTCTGGAAAACAGGATGGAGGTTCCTCAAATAGTTGAAATTAGAGCTACCATCCGATCCAGCAATTGCACTCCTGGGTATTTACCCCAAAGATACAAATGTAGGGACCCGAAGCAGTACGTGCACCCCATTGTTTATAGCAGCAATGTCCACAATAGCCAAACTGTTGAAAGAGCCAAGATGTCCATCGACAGATGAATGGATAAAGAAGAGGTGGTATATATATACACAATGGAATATTACGCAGCCATCAAAAGGAATGAGATGTTGCCATGGACAACGACGTGGATGGAACTGGAGGGTCCGATGATTAGTGAAATAAGTCAATCAGAGAAAGAGATGTATCATATGACCTCACTGATATGAGGAATTCTTAATCTCAGGAATAGAGTGAGGCTTGCTGGAGTGGTCGGGGGTGGGAGGGATGGGCTGGCTGTGTGATAGACATTGGGGAGTGTATGAGCTACGGTGAGCGCTGTGAATTGTGTAAGACTGTTGAATCACAGATCTCTACTTCTGAAACAAATAACGCAACATATTTTAAGAATAAAGGAAAAGAAGGAGATAGCAGGAGAGGAAGAATGAAGGGGAGTTAGTGAGAGGGGGAGACAGACCAGGAGAGATGATGGATTCTGAAAAAAAATCCGAGGTTTCTAGAGCGGAGGTGGGTCGGGGGATTGGTTAGCCTGGTGATGGGTATTAAAGACGGCACATTCTGCATGGAGCACTGTGTGTTCGGAAAAAACAATGAATCATGGGACACTACACCAAAACAAATGATGTAGTACATGGTGATTAACAAAGCAATAAAAAACAAAGACTGTAATAAGACATGAAGAAGGACACTATATCCTACTTAAAGGGTCTATCCAAGAAGAAGATCTAACAATTGTAAATGTCTATGCCCCGAACATGGGAGCATCCAATTGTATAAGGCAATTTAGAAGAAAAGCAAAGAAAGACATTGACAACCATACAATCATAGTGGGGGACTTTAACACCCCCCTGACTGAAATGGCCAGATCATCTAAGCAAAAGATCAACAAGGAAATAAAGACTTTAAATGACACACTGGACCAAATGGAATTCACAGACGTATTCAGAACGTTCCATCCCGAAGCAACGGAATACACATTCTTCTCTAGGGCCCATGGAACGTTCTCCAGAATGGATCACATCCTAGGTCACAAATCAGGTCTCAACCGGTACCCAAAGATTGGGATCATTCCCTGCACATTTTCAGACCACAATGCTTTGAAACTAGAAGTCAATCACAAGAGGAAAGTCGGAAAGAACTCAAATATATGGAGGCTAAAGAGCATCCTACGAAAGAATGAATGGGTCAACCAGGAAATTAAAGAAGAATTTAAAAATTCATGGAAACCAATGAAAATGAAAACACAACTGTCCAAAATCTTTGGGATACAGCCAAGGCAGTCCTGCGAGGAAAGTATATAGCAATACAAGCCTTTCTCCAGAAACATGAAAGGTCTCAAATACACACCCTAACCCTACACCTAAAGGAGCTGGAGAAAGAAGGGCAAATAAAGCGTAAACCCAGCAGGAGAAGAGAAATCATGCAGATCAGAGCAGAAATCAATGAAATAGAACCCAAAAGAACAGTAGAACAGATCAACGGAACTAGGAGTTGGTTCTTTGAAAGAATTCACAAGATTGATACACCCCTGTCCAGGCTGATCAGAAAGAAAAGAGAAATGACCCAAATCAACAAAATCATGAATGAAAGAGGAGAGATCCCAACCAACACCAAAGAAATACAAACGATTATAAGAACGTAATCTGAGCAACCCTATGGCAGCCTATTCCATAACCTGGAAGAAATGGGTGCATTCTTAGAGATGTGTCAACTACCAAAACTGACCCAGGAAGAAATAGAAAACCTGAACAGTCCTATAACCACGAAGGCAATTGAAGTAGTCACCAAAAACCTCCCAAGAACCCAAAGCCCAGGGCCAGATGGATTCCCAGGGGAATTCTATCAGACATTTAAAGAAGAATTAATACCTATTCTCCTGAAACTGTTCCAAACAATAGAAATGGAAGGAAAACTTCCAAACTCATTTTATGAGGCCACCATTACCTTGATACCAAAACCAGACAAAGATCCCATCAAAAAGGAGTATTCGAGACCAATATCCTTGATGAACATCGATGCAAAAATTCTCACCAAAATACTAGCCAAGAGGATCCAACAGTACATGAAAAGGAGTATTCACCATGACCAAGTGGGATTTATCCCTGGGCTGCAAGGCTGGTTCAACATCCGCAAATCAATCAACGTGATAAAACACATTAACAAAAGAAAGAACAAGAATCATATGATCCTCTCAATAGATGCAGAAAAACCATTTGACAAAGTAAAGCACACTTTCTGGATCAAAACTCTTCAGAGTATAGGGACAGCGGGTACATACCTCAATATCATAAAAGCCATCTACGAACAACCTACAGCGAATATCATTCTCAATGGGGAAAAGCTGAGATCTTTTCCCCTAAGGTCAGGAACGCGGCAGGGATAGCCACTCTCACCACTGCTATTCAACATAGTATTAGAAGTCCTAGCCACAGCAATCAGACAACAAAAAGAAATCAAAGGCATCCAAATCGGCAGAGAGGAAGTCAAACTCTCACTCTTTGCAGATGATATGATACTTTATGTGGAAAACCCAAAAGACTCCACCCCAAAACAGCTAGAACTCACACAGCAATTCCGTCAAGTAGCAGGCTATAAAATCAATGCACAGAAATCAGTGGCATTCCTATACACCAACAACAAGACAGAAGAGAGACAAATCAAGGAGTCGATCCCATTCACAACTGCACCCAAAACCAGAAGAGACCTAGGAGTAAATTGAACCCAAGAGGCAAAGGATCTGTACTCAGAAAACTACCAAATACTCAGGAAAGAATTTGAAGAAGACAGAAAGAAACGGAAAAATGTTCCATGCTCATGGATTGGGAGAACCAACATTGTGAAAAGGTCAATGCTACCTAGAGCGATCTACACATTCAATGCAATCCCCGTCAAAATACCATCCACTTTTTTCCAAGAAATGGAACAAATAATCCTAAGATTTGAATGGAACCAGAAGAGACCACGAATAGCCAGAGGAATATTGAGAAAGAAAAGCAAAGCTGGCGGCATCACAATTCTGGACTTCCAGCTCTATGACAAAGCTGTCATCATCAAGACAGTATGGTACTGGCACAAAAACAGACACATAGATCCATGGAACAGAATCGAGAGCCCAGAAATGGACCCTCAACTCTATGGTCAACTTATCTTTGACAGAGCAGGAAAGAATGTCCAATGGCAAAAAGAGAGTCTCTTCAACAACTGGAGTTGTGGAAATTAGACAGCCCCATGCAGAAGAATGACACTGGACCATTTCCTGACACCACACACAAAAATAGACTCCAAATGTTTGAAAGACCTCAATGTGAGACAGGACTCCATCAAAATCCTAAGGGAGAACACAGGTAGCAAGCTCTTCGACCTCAGCCGCAGCAACTTCTTCCTAGAAACATCACCAAATGCACGGGAAGCCAGGGCAAAAATGAACTATTGGGATTTCATCGAGATAAAAACCTTTGGCACAGCAAAAGAAACAGTCCACAAAACCAAAAGACAACCGACAGAATGGGAGAAATTATTTACGAATGACATATCAGATAAAGGGCTACTATCCAATATGTATAAAAACGTATCAAACTCAACACCCAAAGAACAAATAATCCAATCAAAAAATAGGCAGAAGACATGAACACACATTTTTCCAAAGAAGACATCCAAATGGCCCTCAGGCACAGGAAAGAGTGCTCAACACGGCTCGGCATCAGGGAAATCCACATCAAAACCTCAATGAGATACCCCCTCACAGCCGTCAGAATGGCTCAAATAAACAAGTCAGGGATCGACAGAGGTTGGCGGGGATGTGGAGAATGGGGAACCCTCCTACACTGGTGGTGGGAATGCAAGCTGGTGCAACCCCTCTGGAAAACAGGATGGAGGTTCCTGAAATAGTTGAAATTAGAGCTACCATCCGATCCAGCAATTGCACTCCTGGGTATTTACCCCAAAGATACAAATGTAGGGACCCGAAGCGGTACGTGCACCCCATTGTTTATAGCAGCAATGTCCACAATAGCCAAACTGTTGAAAGAGCCAAGATGTCCATCGACAGATGAATGGATAAAGAAGAGGTGGTATATATATACACAATGGAATATTACGCAGCCATCAAAAGGAATGAGATGTTGCCATGGACAACGACGTGGATGGAACTGGAGGGTCCGATGATTAGTGAAATAAGTCAATCAGAGAAAGACATGTATCATATGACCTCACGGATATGAGGAATTCTTAATCTCAGGAACAGAGTGAGGCTTGCTGGAGTGGTCGGGGGTGGGAGGGATGGGCTGGCTGGGTGATAGACATTGGGGAGGGTATGAGCTACGGTGAGCGCTGTGAATTGTGTAAGACTGTTGAATCACAGATCTCTACTTCTGAAACAAATAACGCAACATATTTTAAGAATAAAGGAAAAGAAGGAGATAGCAGGAGAGGAAGAATGAAGGGGAGTTAGTGAGAGGGGGAGACAGACCAGGAGAGATGATGGATTCTGAAAAAAAATCCGAGATTTCTAGAGGGGAGGTGTGTCGGGGGATTGGTTAGCCTGGTGATGGGTATTAAAGAGGGCACATTCTGCATGGAGCACTGTGTGTTCGGAACAAACAATGAATCATGGGACACTACACCAAAACAAATGATGTAGTTCATGGTGATTAACAAAGCATTAAAAAACAAAGACTGTAATAACACATGAAGAAGGACACTATATCCTACTTAAAGGGTCTATCCAAGAAGAAGATCTAACAATTGTAAATGTCTATGCCCCGAACATGGGAGCATCCTATTATATAAGGCAATTTAGAAGAAAAGCAAAGAAAGACATTGACAACCATACAATAATAGGGGGGACTTTGACACCCCCCTGACTGAAATGGCCAGATCATCTAAGCAAAAGATCAACAAGGAAATAAAGACTTTAAATGACACACTGGACCAAATGGACTTCACAGACATATTCAGAACGTTCCATCCCGAAGCAACGGAATACACATTCTTCTCTAGGGCCCATGGAACGTTCTCCAGAATGGATCACATCCTAGGTCACAAATCAGGTCTCAACCGGTACCCAAAGATTGGGATCATTCCCTGCACATTTTCAGACCACAATGCTTTGAAACTAGAAGTCAATCACAAGAGGAAAGTCGGAAAGAACTCAAATATATGGAGGCTAAAGAGCATCCTACGAAAGAATGAATGGGTCAACCAGGAAATTAAAGAAGAATTTAAAAATTCATGGAAACCAATGAAAATGAAAACACAACTGTCCAAAATCTTTGGGATACAGCCAAGGCAGTCCTGCGAGGAAAGTATATAGCAATACAAGCCTTTCTCAAGAAACATGAAAGGTCTCAAATACACACCCTAACCCTACACCTAAAGGAGCTGGAGAAAGAAGGGCAAATAAAGCGTAAACCCAGCAGGAGAAGAGAAATCATGCAGATCAGAGCAGAAATCAATGAAATAGAACCCAAAAGAACAGTAGAACAGATCAACGGAACTAGGAGATGGTTCTTTGAAAGAATTCACAAGATTGATACACCCCTGTCCAGGCTGATCAGAAAGAAAAGAGAAATGACCCAAATCAACAAAATCATGAATGAAAGAGGAGAGATCACAACCAACACCAAAGAAATACAAACGATTATAAGAACGTAATCTGAGCAACCCTAGGGCAGCATATTCCATAACCTGGAAGAAATGGGTGCATTCCTAGAGATGTGTCAACTACCAAAACTGACCCAGGAAGAAATAGAAAACCTGAACAGTCCTATAACCACGAAGGCAATTGAAGTAGTCATCAAAAACCTCCCAAGAAACCAAAGCCCAGGGCCAGATGGATTCCCAGGGGAATTCTATCCGACATTTAAAGAAGAATTAATACCTATTCTCCTGAAACTGTTCCAAGCAATAGAAATGGAAGGAGAACTTCCAAACTCATTTTATGAGGCCACCATTACCTTGATCCCTACACCAGACAAAGATCCCATCAAAAAGGAGTATTAGAGACCAATATCCTTGATGAACATCGATGCAAAAATTCTCACCAAAATACTAGCTAAGAGGATCCAACAGTACATGAAAAGGAGTATTCACCATGACCAAGTGGGATTTATCCCTGGGCAGCAAGGCTGGTTCAACATCCGCAAATCAATCAACGTGATAAAACACATTAACAAAAGAAAGAACAAGAATCATATGATCCTCTCAATAGATGCAGAAAAACCATTTGACAAAGTAAAGCACACTTTCTGGATCAAAACTCTTCAGAGTACAGGGACAGCGGGTACATACCTCAATATCATAAAAGCCATCTACGAACAACCTACAGCGAATATCATTCCCAATGGGGAAAAGCTGAGATCTTTTCCCCTAAGGTCAGGAACGCGGCAGGGATAGCCACTCTCACCACTGCTATTCAACATAGTATTAGAAGTCCTAGCCACAGCAATCAGACAACAAAAAGAAATCAAAGGCATCCAAATCGGCAGGGAGGAAGTCAAACTCTCACTCTTTGCAGATGATATGATACTTTATGTGGAAAACCCAAAAGACTCCACCCCAAAACAGCTAGAACTCACACAGCAATTCCGTCAAGTAGCAGGCTATAAAATCAATGCACAGAAATCACTGGCATTCCTATACACCA
Organism: Eumetopias jubatus; assembly: GCF_037043125.1. Lineage (NCBI taxonomy): Eukaryota > Metazoa > Chordata > Mammalia > Carnivora > Otariidae > Eumetopias > Eumetopias jubatus. The sequence goes on from NW_028274859.1 coordinate 1,186,122, forward strand.
ACAACAAGACAGAAGAGAGACAAATCAAGGAGTCGATCCCATTCACAACTGCACCCAAAACCAGAAGAGACCTAGGAGTAAATTGAACCCAAGAGGCAAAGGATCTGTACTCAGAAAACTACCAAATACTCAGGAAAGAATTTGAAGAAGACACAAAGAAACGGAAAAATGTTCCATGCTCATGGATTGGGAGAACCAACATTGTGAAGAGGTCAATGCTACCTAGAGCAATCTACACATTCAATGCAATCCCCGTCAAAATACCATCCACTTTTTTCCAAGAAATGGAACAAATAATCCTAAGATTTGAATGGAACCAGAAGAGACCACGAATAGCCAGAGGAATATTGAGAAAGAAAAGCAAAGCTGGCGGCATCACAATTCTGGACTTCCAGCTCTATGACAAAGCTGTCATCATCAAGACAGTATGGTACTGGCACAAAAACAGACACATAGATCTATGGAACAGAATCGAGAGCCCAGAAATGGACCCTCAACTCTATGGTCAACTTATCTTTGACAGAGCAGGAAAGAATGTGCAATGGCAAAAAGAGAGTCTCTTCAACAACTGGAGTTGTGGAAATTGGACAGCCCCATGCAGAAGAATGACACTGGACCCTTTCCTGACACCACACACAAAAATAGACTCCAAATGTTTGAAAGACCTCAATGTGAGACAGGACTCCATCAAAATCCTAAGGGAGAACACAGGTAGCAAGTTCTTCGACCTCAGCCGCAGCAACTTCTTCCTAGAAACATCACCAAAGGCACGGGAAGCCAGGGCAAAAATGAACTATTGGGATTTCATCAAGATAAAAACCTTTGGCACAGCAAAAGAAACAGTCCACAAAACCAAAAGACAACCGACAGAATGGGAGAAATTATTTACGAATGACATATCAGATAAAGGGCTACTATCCAATATGTATAAAAACGTATCAAACTCAACACCCAAAGAACAAATAATCCAATCAAAAAATAGGCAGAAGACATGAACACACATTTTTCCAAAGAAGACATCCAAATGGCCCACAGGCACAGGAAAGAGTGCTCAACACGGCTCGGCATCAGGGAAATCCACATCAAAACCTCAATGAGATACCCCCTCACAGCCGTCAGAATGGCTCAAATGAACAAGTCAGGGAACGACAGAGGTTGGCGGGGATGTGGAGAATGGGGAACCCTCCTACACTGGTGGTGGGAATGCAAGCTGGTGCAACCCCTCTGGAAAACAGGATGGAGGTTCCTGAAATAGTTGAAATTAGAGCTACCATCCGATCCAGCAATTGCACTCCTGGGTATTTACCCCAAAGATACAAATGTAGGGACCCGAAGCGGTACGTGCACCCCATTGTTTATAGCAGCAATGTCCACAATAGCCAAACTGTTGAAAGAGCCAAGATGTCCATCGACAGATGAATGGATAAAGAAGAGGTGGTATATATATACACAATGGAATATTACGCAGCCATCAAAAGGAATGAGATGTTGCCATGGACAACGACGTGGATGGAACTGGAGGGTCCGATGATTAGTGAAATAAGTCAATCAGAGAAAGACATGTATCATATGACCTCACGGATATGAGGAATTCTTAATCTCAGGAACAGAGTGAGGCTTGCTGGAGTGGTCGGGGGTGGGAGGGATGGGCTGGCTGGGTGATAGACATTGGGGAGTGTATGAGCTACGGTGAGCGCTGTGAATTGTGTAAGACTGTTGAATCACAGATCTCTACTTCTGAAACAAATAACGCAACATATTTTAAGAATAAAGGAAAAGAAGGAGATAGCAGGAGAGGAAGAATGAAGGGGAGTTAGTGAGAGGGGGAGACAGACCAGGAGAGATGATGGATTCTGAAAAAAAATCCGAGATTTCTAGAGGGGAGGTGTGTCGGGGGATTGGTTAGCCTGGTGATGGGTATTAAAGAGGGCACATTCTGCATGGAGCACTGTGTGTTCGGAACAAACAATGAATCATGGGACACTACACCAAAACAAATGATGTAGTACATGGTGATTAACAAAGCAATAAAAAACAAAGACTGTAATAAGACATGAAGAAGGACACTATATCCTACTTAAAGGGTCTATCCAAGAAGAAGATCTAACAATTGTAAATGTCTATGCCCCGAACATGGGAGCATCCAATTATATAAGGCAATTTAGAAGAAAAGCAAAGAAAGACATTGACAACCATACAATAATAGTGGGGGACTTTGACACCCCCCTGACTGAAATGGCCAGATCATCTAAGCAAAAGATCAACAAGGAAATAAAGACTTTAAATGACACACTGGACCAAATGGACTTCACAGACATATTCAGAACGTTCCATCCCGAAGCAACGGAATACACATTCTTCTCTAGGGCCCATGGAACGTTCTCCAGAATGGATCACATCCTAGGTCACAAATCAGGTCTCAACCGGTACCCAAAGTTTGGGATCATTCCCTGCACATTTTCAGACCACAATGCTTTGAAACTAGAAGTCAATCACAAGAGGAAAGTCGGAAAGAACTCAAATATATGGAGGCTAAAGAGCATCCTACGAAAGAATGAATGGGTCAACCAGGAAATTAAAGAAGAATTTAAAAATTCATGGAAACCAATGAAAATGAAAACACAACTGTCCAAAATCTTTGGGATACAGCCAAGGCAGTCCTGCTAGGAAAGTATATAGCAATACAAGCCTTTCTCAAGAAACATGAAGGGTCTCAAATACACACCCTAACCCTACACCTAAAGGAGCTGGAGAAAGAAGGGCAAATAAAGCGTAAACCCAGCAGGAGAAGAGAAATCATGCAGATCAGAGCAGAAATCAATGAAATAGAACCCAAAAGAACAGTAGAACAGATCAACGGAACTAGGAGATGGTTCTTTGAAAGAATTCACAAGATTGATACACCCCTGTCCAGGCTGATCAGAAAGAAAAGAGAAATGACCCAAATCAACAAAATCATGAATGAAAGAGGAGAGATCACAACCAACACCAAAGAAATACAAACGATTATAAGAACGTAATCTGAGCAACCCTAGGGCAGCATATTCCATAACCTGGAAGAAATGGGTGCATTCCTAGAGATGTGTCAACTACCAAAACTGACCCAGGAAGAAATAGAAAACCTGAACAGTCCTATAACCACGAAGGCAATTGAAGTAGTCATCAAAAACCTCCCAAGAAACCAAAGCCCAGGGCCAGATGGATTCCCAGGGGAATTCTATCCGACATTTAAAGAAGAATTAATACCTATTCTCCTGAAACTGTTCCAAACAATAGAAATGGAAGGAGAACTTCCAAACTCATTTTAAGAGGCCACCATTACCTTGATCCCTAAACCAGACAAAGATCCCATCAAAAAGGAGTATTAGAGACCAATATCCTTGATGAACATCGATGCAAAAATTCTCACCAAAATACTAGCTAAGAGGATCCAACAGTACATGAAAAGGAGTATTCACCATGACCAAGTGGGATTTATCCCTGGGCAGCAAGGCTGGTTCAACATCCGCAAATCAATCAACGTGATAAAACACATTAACAAAAGAAAGAACAAGAATCATATGATCCTCTCAATAGATGCAGAAAAACCATTTGACAAAGTAAAGCATACTTTCTGGATCAAAACTCTTCAGAGTATAGGGACAGCGAGTACATACCTCAATATCATAAAAGCCATCTACGAACAACCTACAGCGAATATCATTCCCAATGGGGAAAAGCTGAGATCTTTTCCCCTAAGGTCAGGAACGCGGCAGGGATAGCCACTCTCACCACTGCTATTCAACATAGTATTAGAAGTCCTAGCCACAGCAATCAGACAACAAAAAGAAATCAAAGGCATCCAAATCGGCAGAGAGGAAGTCAAACTCTCACTCTTTGCAGATGATATGATACTTTATGTGGAAAACCCAAAAGACTCCACCCCAAAACAGCTAGAACTCACACAGCAATTCCGTCAAGTAGCAGGCTATAAAATCAATGCACAGAAATCACTGGCATTCCTATACACCAACAACAAGACAGAAGAGAGACAAATCAAGGAGTCGATCCCATTCACAACTGCACCCAAAACCAGAAGAGACCTAGGAGTAAATTGAACCCAAGAGGCAAAGGATCTGTACTCAGAAAACTACCAAATACTCAGGAAAGAATTTGAAGAAGACACAAAGAAACGGAAAAATGTTCCATGCTCATGGATTGGGAGAACCAACATTGTGAAGAGGTCAATGCTACCTAGAGCAATCTACACATTCAATGCAATCCCCGTCAAAATACCATCCACTTTTTTCCAAGAAATGGAACAAATAATCCTAAGATTTGAATGGAACCAGAAGAGACCACGAATAGCCAGAGGAATATTGAGAAAGAAAAGCAAAGCTGGCGGCATCACAATTCTGGACTTCCAGCTCTATGACAAAGCTGTCATCATCAAGACAGTATGGTACTGGCACAAAAACAGACACATAGATCCATGGAACAGAATCGAGAGCCCAGAAATGGACCCTCAACTCTATGGTCAACTTATCTTTGACAGAGCAGGAAAGAATGTGCAATGGCAAAAAGAGAGTTTCTTCAACAACTGGAGTTGTGGAAATTGGACAGCCCCATGCAGAAGAATGACACTGGACCCTTTCCTGACACCACACACAAAAATAGACTCCAAATGTTTGAAAGACCTCAATTGGAGACAGGACTCCATCAAAATCCTAAGGGAGAACACAGGTAGCAAGTTCTTCGACCTCAGCCGCAGCAACTTCTTCCTAGAAACATCACCAAAGGCACGGGAAGCCAGGGCAAAAATGAACTATTGGGATTTCATCAAGATAAAAACCTTTGGCACAGCAAAAGAAACAGTCCACAAAACCAAAAGACAACCGACAGAATGGGAGAAATTATTTACGAATGACATATCAGATAAAGGGCTACTATCCAATATGTATAAAAACGTATCAAACTCAACACCCAAAGAACAAATAATCCAATCAAAAAATAGGCAGAAGACATGAACACACATTTTTCCAAAGAAGACATCCAAATGGCCCACAGGCACAGGAAAGAGTGCTCAACACGGCTCGGCATCAGGGAAATCCACATCAAAACCTCAATGAGATACCCCCTCACAGCCGTCAGAATGGCTCAAATGAACAAGTCAGGGAACGACAGAGGTTGGCGGGGATGTGGAGAATGGGGAACCCTCCTACACTGGTGGTGGGAATGCAAGCTGGTGCAACCCCTCTGGAAAACAGGATGGAGGTTCCTGAAATAGTTGAAATTAGAGCTACCATCCGATCCAGCAATTGCACTCCTGGGTATTTACCCCAAAGATACAAATGTAGGGACCCGAAGCGGTACGTGCACCCCATTGTTTATAGCAGCAATGTCCACAATAGCCAAACTGTTGAAAGAGCCAAGATGTCCATCGACAGATGAATGGATAAAGAAGAGGTGGTATATATATACACAATGGAATATTACGCAGCCATCAAAAGGAATGAGATGTTGCCATGGACAACGACGTGGATGGAACTGGAGGGTCCGATGATTAGTGAAATAAGTCAATCAGAGAAAGACATGTATCATATGACCTCACGGATATGAGGAATTCTTAATCTCAGGAACAGAGTGAGGCTTGCTGGAGTGGTCGGGGGTGGGAGGGATGGGCTGGCTGGGTGATAGACATTGGGGAGGGTATGAGCTACGGTGAGCGCTGTGAATTGTGTAAGACTGTTGAATCACAGATCTCTACTTCTGAAACAAATAACGCAACATATTTTAAGAATAAAGGAAAAGAAGGAGATAGCAGGAGAGGAAGAATGAAGGGGAGTTAGTGAGAGGGGGAGACAGACCAGGAGAGATGATGGATTCTGAAAAAAAATCCGAGATTTCTAGAGGGGAGGTGTGTCGGGGGATTGGTTAGCCTGGTGATGGGTATTAAAGAGGGCACATTCTGCATGGAGCACTGTGTGTTCGGAACAAACAATGAATCATGGGACACTACACCAAAACAAATGATGTAGTACATGGTGATTAACAAAGCAATAAAAAACAAAGACTGTAATAAGACATGAAGAAGGACACTATATCTTACTTAAAGGGTCTATCCAAGAAGAAGATCTAACAATTGTAAATGTCTATGCCCCGAACATGGGAGCATCCAATTATATAAGGCAATTTAGAAGAAAAGCAAAGAAAGACATTGACAACCATACAATCATAGTGGGGGACTTTGACACCCCCCTGACTGAAATGGCCAGATCATCTAAGCAAAAGATCAACAAGGAAATAAAGACTTTAAATGACACACTGGACCAAATGGACTTCACAGACATATTCAGAACGTTCCATCCCGAAGCAACGGAATACACATTCTTCTCTAGGGCCCATGGAACGTTCTCCAGAATGGATCACATCCTAGGTCACAAATCAGGTCTCAACCAGTACCCAAAGATTGGGATCATTCCCTGCACATTTTCAGACCACAATGCTTTGAAACTAGAAGTCAATCACAAGAGGAAAGTCGGAAAGAACTCAAATATATGGAGGCTAAAGAGCATCCTACGAAAGAATGAATGGGTCAACCAGGAAATTAAAGAAGAATTTAAAAATTCATGGAAACCAATGAAAATGAAAACACAACTGTCCAAAATCTTTGGGATACAGCCAAGGCAGTCCTGCGAGGAAAGTATATAGCAATACAAGCCTTTCTCAAGAAACATGAAAGGTCTCAAATACACACCCTAACCCTACACCTAAAGGAGCTGGAGAAAGAAGGGCAAATAAAGCGTAAACCCAGCAGGAGAAGAGAAATCATGCAGATCAGAGCAGAAATCAATGAAATAGAACCCAAAAGAACAGTAAAACAGATCAACGGAACTAGGAGATGGTTCTTTGAAAGAATTCACAAGATTGATACACCCCTGTCCAGGCTGATCAGAAAGAAAAGAGAAATGACCCAAATCAACAAAATCATGAATGAAAGAGGAGAGATCACAACCAACACAAAAGAAATACAAACGATTATAAGAACGTAATCTGAGCAACCCTAGGGCAGCATATTCCATAACCTGGAAGAAATGGGTGCATTCCTAGAGATGTGTCAACTACCAAAACTGACCCAGGAAGAAATAGAAAACCTGAACAGTCCTATAACCACGAAGGCAATTGAAGTAGTCATCAAAAACCTCCCAAGAAACCAAAGCCCAGGGCCAGATGGATTCCCAGGGGAATTCTATCCGACATTTAAAAAAGAATTAATACCTATTCTCCTGAAACTGTTCCAAACAATAGAAATGGAAGGAGAACTTCCAAACTCATTTTAAGAGGCCACCATTACCTTGATCCCTAAACCAGACAAAGATCCCATCAAAAAGGAGTATTAGAGACCAATATCCTTGATGAACATCGATGCAAATATTCTCACCAAAATACTAGCTAAGAGGATCCAACAGTACATGAAAAGGAGTATTCACCATGACCAAGTGGGATTTATCCCTGGGCAGCAAGGCTGGTTCAACATCCGCAAATCAATCAACGTGATAAAACACATTAACAAAAGAAAGAACAAGAATCATATGATCCTCTCAATAGATGCAGAAAAACCATTTGACAAAGTAAAGCACACTTTCTGGATCAAAACTCTTCAGAGTATAGGGACAGCGGGTACATACCTCAATATCATAAAAGCCATCTACGAACAACCTACAGCGAATATCATTCCCAATGGGGAAAAGCTGAGATCTTTTCCCCTAAGGTCAGGAACGCGGCAGGGATAGCCACTCTCACCACTGCTATTCAACATAGTATTAGAAGTCCTAGCCACAGCAATCAGACAACAAAAAGAAATCAAAGGCATCCAAATCGGCAGAGAGGAAGTCAAACTCTCACTCTTTGCAGATGATATGATACTTTATGTGGAAAACCCAAAAGACTCCACCCCAAAACAGCTAGAACTCACACAGCAATTCCGTCAAGTAGCAGGCTATAAAATCAATGCACAGAAATCACTGGCATTCCTATACACCAACAACAAGACAGAAGAGAGACAAATCAAGGAGTCGATCCCATTCACAACTGCACCCAAAACCAGAAGAGACCTAGGAATACATTGAACCCAAGAGGCAAAGGATCTGTACTCAGAAAACTACCAAATACTCAGGAAAGAATTTGAAGAAGACACAAAGAAACGGAAAAATGTTCCATGCTCATGGATTGGGAGAACCAACATTGTGAAGAGGTCAATGCTACCTAGAGCAATCTACACATTCAATGCAATCCCCGTCAAAATACCATCCACTTTTTTCCAAGAAATGGAACAAATAATCCTAAGATTTGAATGGAACCAGAAGAGACCACGAATAGCCAGAGGAATATTGAGAAAGAAAAGCAAAGCTGGCGGCATCACAATTCTGGACTTCCAGCTCTATGACAAAGCTGTCATCATCAAGACAGTATGGTACTGGCACAAAAACAGACACATAGATCCATGGAACAGAATCGAGAGCCCAGAAATAGACCCTCAACTCTATGGTCAACTTATCTTTGACAGAGCAGGAAAGAATGTGCAATGGCAAAAAGAGAGTCTCTTCAACAACTGGAGTTGTGGAAATTGGACAGCCCCATGCAGAAGAATGACACTGGACCCTTTCCTGACACCACACCCAAAAATAGACTCCAAATGTTTGAAAGACCTCAATGTGAGACAGGACTCCATCAAAATCCTAAGGGAGAACACAGGTAGCAAGTTCTTCGACCTCAGCCGCAGCAACTTCTTCCTAGAAACATCACCAAAGGCACGGGAAGCCAGGGCAAAAATGAACTATTGGGATTTCATCAAGATAAAAACCTTTGGCACAGCAAAAGAAACAGTCCACAAAACCAAAAGACAACCGACAGAATGGGAGAAATTATTTACGAATGACATATCAGATAAAGGGCTACTATCCAATGTGTATAAAAACGTATCAAACTCAACACCCAAAGAACAAATAATCCAATCAAAAAATAGGCAGAAGACATGAACACACATTTTTCCAAAGAAGACATCCAAATGGCCCACAGGCACAGGAAAGAGTGCTCAACACGGCTCGGCATCAGGGAAATCCACATCAAAACCTCAATGAGATACCCCCTCACAGCCGTCAGAATGGCTCAAATGAACAAGTCAGGGAACGACAGAGGTTGGCGGGGATGTGGAGAAAGGGAAACCCTCCTACACTGATGGTGGGAATGCAAGCTGGTGCAACCCCTCTGGTAAACAGGATGGAGGATCCTCAAATAGTTGAAATTAGAGCTACCATCCGATCCAGCCATTGCACTCCTGGGTATTTACCCCAAAGATACAAATGTAGGGACCCGAAGCGGTACGTGCACCCCATTGTTTATAGCAGCAATGTCCACAATAGCCAAACTGTTGAAAGAGCCAAGATGTCCATCGACAGATGAATGGATAAAGAAGAGGTGGTATATATATACACAATGGAATATTACGCAGCCATCAAAAGGAATGAGATGTTGCCATGGACAACGACGTGGATGGGACTGGAGGGTCCGATGATTAGTGAAATAAGTCAATCAGAGAAAGACATGTATCATATGACCTCACTGATATGAGGAATTCTTAATCTCAGGAACAGAGTGAGGCTTGCTGGAGTGGTCGGGGGTGGGAAGGATGGGCTGGCTGGGTGATAGACATTGGGGAGGGTATGAGCTACGGTGAGCTCTGTGAATTGTGTAAGACTGTTGAATCACAGATCTCTACTTCTGAAACAAATAACGCAACATATTTTAAGAATAAAGGAATGAAGGAGATAGCAGGAGAGGAAGAATGAAGGGGAGTTAGTGAGAGGGGGAGACAGACCAGGAGAGATGATGGATTCTGAAAAAAAATCCGAGGTTTCTAGAGGGGTGGTGGGTCGGGGGATTTGTTAGCCTGGTGATGGGTATTAAAGAGGGCACATTCTGCATGGAGCACTGTGTGTTCGGAACAAACAATGAATCATGGGACACTACACCAAAACAAATGATGTAGTACATGGTGATTAACAAAGCGATAAAAAACAAAGACTGTAATAAGAGATGAAGAAGGACACTATATCCTACTTAAAGGGTCTATCCAAGAAGAAGATCTAACAATTGTAAATGTGTATGCCCCGAACATGGGAGCATCCAATTGTATAAGGCAATTTAGAAGAAAAGCAAAGAAAGACATTGACAACCATACAATCATAGTGGGGGACTTTAACACCCCCCTGACTGAAATGGCCAGATCATCTAAGCAAAAGATCAACAAGGAAATAAAGACTTTATATGACACACTGGACCAAATGGACTTCACAGACATATTCAGAACGTTCCATCCCGAAGCAACGGAATACACATTCTTCTCTAGGGCCCATGGAACGTTCTCCAGAATGGATCACATCCTAGGTCACAAATCAGGTCTCAACCGGTACCCAAAGATTGGGATCATTCCCTGCACATTTTCAGACCACAATGCTTTGAAACTAGAACTCAATCAGAAGAGGAAAGTCGGAAAGAACTCAAATACATGGAGGCTAAAGAGCATCCTACGAAAGAATGAATGGGTCAACCAGGAAATTAAAGAAGAATTTAAAAATTCCTGGAAACCAATGAAAATGAAAACACAACTGTCCAAAATCTTTGGGATACAGCCAAGGCAGTCCTGCGAGGAAAGTATATAGCAATACAAGCCTTTCTCAAGAAACATGAAAGGTCTCCAATACACACCCTAACCCTACACCTAAAGGAGCTGGAGAAAGAACGGCAAATAAAGCCTAAACCCAGCAGGAGAAGAGAAATCATGCAGATCAGAGCAGAAATCAATGAAATAGAACCCAAAAGAACAGTAGAACAGATCAACGGAACTAGGAGCTGGTTCTTTGAAAGAATTCACAAGATTGATACACCCCTGTCCAGGCTGATCAAAAAGAAAAGAGAAATGACCCAAATCAACAAAATCATGAATGAAAGAGGAGAGATCACAACCAACACCAAAGAAATACAAACGATTATAAGAACGTAATCTGAGCAACACTAGGGCAGCATATTCCATAACCTGGAAGAAATGGGTGCATTCCTAGAGATGTGTCAACTACCAAAACTGACCCAGGAAGAAATAGAAAACCTGAACAGTCCTATAACCACGAAGGCAATTGAAGTAGTCATCAAAAACCTCCCAAGAAACCAAAGCCCAGGGCCAGATGGATTCCCAGGGGAATTCTATCAGACATTTAAAGAAGAATTAATACCTATTCCCCTGAAACCGTTCCAAACAATAGAAATGGAAGGAAAACTTCCAAACTCATTTTATGAGGCCACCATTACCTTGATCCCAAAACCAGACAAAGATCCCATCAAAAAGGAGTATTCGAGACCAATATCCTTGATGAACATCGATGCAAAAATTCTCACCAAAATACTAGCCAAGGGGATCCAACAGTACATGAAAAGGAGTATTCACCATGACCAAGTGGGATTTATCCCTGGGCTGCAAGGCTGGTTCAACATCCGCAAATCAATCAACGTGATAAAACACATTAACAAAAGAAAGAACAAGAATCATATGATCCTCTCAATAGATGCAGAAAAACCATTTGACAAAGTAAAGCACCCTTTCTGGATCAAAACTCTTCAGAGTATAGGGACAGCGGGTACATACCTCAATATCATAAAAGCCATCTACGAACAACCTACAGCGAATATCATTCTCAATGGGGAAAAGCTGAGATCTTTTCCCCTAAGGTCAGGAACGCGGCAGGGATAGCCACTCTCACCACTGCTATTCAACATAGTATTAGAAGTCCTAGCCACAGCAATCAGACAACAAAAAGAAATCAAAGGCATCCAAATCGGCAGAGAGGAAGTCAAACTCTCACTCTTTGCAGATGATATGATACTTTATGTGGAAAACCCAAAAGACTCCACCCCAAAACTGCTAGAACTCACACAGCAATTCCGTCAAGTAGCAGGCTATAAAATCAATGCACAGAAATCAGTGGCATTCCTATACACCAACAACAAGACAGAAGAGAGACAAATCAAGGAGTCGATCCCATTCACAACTGCACCCAAAACCAGAAGAGACCTAGGAATAGATGGAACCCAAGAGGCAAAGGATCTGTACTCAGAAAAATACCAAATACTCAGGAAAGAAATTGAAGAAGAAACAAAGAAACGGAAAAAGGTTCCATGTTCATGGATTGGGACAACCAACATTGTGAAGAGGTCAATGCTACCTAGAGCGATCTACACATTCAATGCAATCCCCGTCAAAATACCATCCACTTTTTTCCAAGAAATGGAACAAATAATCCTAAGATTTGAATGGAACCAGAAGAGACCACGAATAGCCAGAGGAATATTCAGAAAGAAAAGCAAAGCTGGCGGCATCACAATTCTGGACTTCCAGCTCTATGACAAAGCTGTCATCATCAGGACAGTATGGTACTGGCACAAAAACAGACACATAGATCCATTGAACAGAATCGAGAGCCCAGAAATGGACCCTCAACTCTATGGTCAACTTATCTTTGACAGAGCAGGAAAGAATGTCCAATGGCAAAAAGAGGGTCTCTTCAACAACTGGAGTTGTGGAAATTGGACAGCCCCATGCAGAAGAATGACACCGGACCATTTCCTGACACCACACACAAAAATAGACTCCAAATGTTTGAAAGACCTCAATGTGAGACAGGACTCCATCAAAATCCGAAAGGAGAACTCTGGTAGCAAGCTCTTCGACCTCAGCCGCAGCAACTTCTTCCTAGAAACATCACCAAAGGCACGGGAAGCCAGGGCAAAAATGAACTATTGGGATTTCATCAAGATAAATACCTTTGGCACAGCAAAAGAAACAGTCCACAAAACCAAAAGACAACCGACAGAATGGGAGAAATTATTTACGAATGACATATCAGATAAAGGGCTACTATCCAATATGTATAAAAACGTATCAAACTCAACACCCAAAGAACAAATAATCCAATCAAAAAATAGGCAGAAGACATGAACAGACATTTTTCCAAAGAAGACATCCAAATGGCCAACAGGCACAGGAAAAAGTGCTCAACACGGCTCGGCATCAGGGAAATCCACATCAAAACCTCAATGAGATACCACCTCACACCCGTCAGAATGGCTCAAATGAACAAGTCAGGGAACGACAGAGGTTGGCGGGGATGTGGAGAAAGGGGAACCCTCCTACACTGGTGGTGGGAATGCAAGCTGGTGCAACCCCTCTGGAAAACAGGATGGAGGTTCCTCAAATAGTTGAAATTAGAGCTACCATCCGATCCAGCAATAGTACTCCTGGGTATTTAACCCAAAGATACAAATGTAGGGACCCGAAGCGGTACGTGCACCCCATTGTTTATAGCAGCAATGTCCACAATAGCCAAACTGTTGAAAGAGCCAAGATGTCCATCGACAGATGAATGGATAAAGAAGAGGTGGTATATATCTACACAATGGAATATTACGCAGCCATCAAAAGGAATGAGATGTTGCCATGGACAACGACGTGGATGGGACTGGAGGGTCCGATGATTAGTGAAATAAGTCAATCAGAGAAAGACATGTATCATATGACCTCACTGATAGGAGGAATTCTTAATCTCAGGAACAGAGTGAGGCTTGCTGGAGTGGTCGGGGGTGGGAAGGATGGGCTGGCTGGGTGATAGACATTGGGGAGTGTATGAGCTACGGTGAGCGCTGTGAATTGTGTAAGACTGTGGAATCACAGATCTCTACTTCTGAAACAAATAACGCAACATATTTTAAGAATAAAGGAATGAAGGAGATAGCAGGAGAGGAAGAATGAAGGGGAGTTAGTGAGAGGGGGAGACAGACCAGGAGAGATGATGGATTCTGAAAAAAAATCCGAGGTTTCTAGAGGGGTGGTGGGTCGGGGGATTGGTTAGCCTGGTGATGGGTATTAAAGAGGGCACATTCTGCATGGAGCACTGTGTGTTCGGAACAAACAATGAATCATGGGACACTACACCAAAACAAATGATGTAGTACATGGTGATTAACAAAGCGATAAAAAACAAAGACTGTAATAAGAGATGAAGAAGGACAGTATATCCTACTTAAAGGGTCTATCCAAGAAGAAGATCTAACAATTGTAAATGTGTATGCCCCGAACATGGGAGCTTCCAATTGTATAAGGCAATTTAGAAGAAAAGCAAAGAAAGACATTGACAACCATACAATCATAGTGGGGGACTTTAACACCCCCCTGACTGAAATGGCCAGATCATCTAAGCAAAAGATCAACAAGGAAATAAAGACTTTAAATGACACACTGGACCAAATGGACTTCACAGACATATTCAGAACGTTCCATCCCGAAGCAACGGAATACACATTCTTCTCTAGGGCCCATGGAACGTTCTCCAGAATGGATCACATCCTAGGTCACAAATCAGGTCTCAACCGGTACCCAAAGATTGGGATCATTCCCTGCACATTTTCAGACCACAATGCTTTGAAACTAGAACTCAATCCCAAGAGGAAAGTCGGAAATAACTCAAATACATGGAGGCTAAAGAGCATCCTACGAAAGAATGAATGGGTCAACCAGGAAATTAAAGAAGAATTTAAAAATTCCTGGAAACCAATGAAAATGAAAACACAACTGTCCAAAATCTTTGGGATACAGCCAAGGCAGTCCTGCGAGGAAAGTATATAGCAATACAAGCCTTTCTCAAGAAACATGAAAGGTCTCCAATACACACCCTAACCCTACACCTAAAGGAGCTGGAGAAAGAACGGCAAATAAAGCCTAAACCCAGCAGGAGAAGAGAAATCATGCAGATCAGAGCAGAAATCAATGAAATAGAACCCAAAAGAACAGTAGAACAGATCAACGGAACTAGGAGCTGGTTCTTTGAAAGAATTCACAAGATTGATACACCCCTGTCCAGGCTGATCAAAAAGAAAAGAGAAATGACCCAAATCAACAAAATCATGAATGAAAGAGGAGAGATCACAACCAACACCAAAGAAATACAAACGATTATAAGAACGTAATCTGAGCAACCCTAGGGCAGCATATTCCATAACCTGGAAGAAATGGGTGCATTCCTAGAGATGTGTCAACTACCAAAACTGACCCAGGAAGAAATAGAAAACCTGAACAGTCCTATAACCACGAAGGCAATTGAAGTAGTCATCAAAAACCTCCCAAGAAACCAAAGCCCAGGGCCAGATGGATTCCCAGGGGAATTCTATCAGACATTTAAAGAAGAATTAATACCTATTCTCCTGAAACCGTTCCAAACAATAGAAATGGAAGGAAAATTTCCAAACTCATTTTATGAGGCCACCATTACCTTGATCCCAAAACCAGACAAAGATCCCATCAAAAAGGAGTATTAGAGACCAATATCCTTGATGAACATCGATGCAAAAGTTCTCACCAAAATACTAGCCAAGAGGATCCAACAGTACATGAAAAGGTGTATTCACCATGACCAAGTGATATTTATCCCTGGGCTGCAAGGCTGGTTCAACATCCGCAAATCAATCAACGTGATAAAACACATTAACAAAAGAAAGAACAAGAATCATATGATCCTCTCAATAGATGCAGAAAAACCATTTGACAAAGTAAAGCACCCTTTCTGGATCAATACTCTTCAGAGTATAGGGACAGCGGGTACATACCTCAATATCATAAAAGCCATCTACGAACAACCTACAGCGAATATCATTCTCAATGGGGAAAAGCTGAGATCTTTTCCCCTAAGGTCAGGAACGCGGCAGGGATAGCCACTCTCACCACTGCTATTCAACATAGTATTAGAAGTCCTAGCCACAGCAATCAGACAACAAAAAGAAATCAAAGGCATCCAAATCGGCAGAGAGGAAGTCAAACTCTCACTCTTTGCAGATGATATGATACTTTATGTGGAAAACCCAAAAGACTCCACCCCAAAACTGCTAGAACTCACACAGCAATTCCGTCAAGTAGCAGGCTATAAAATCAATGCACAGAAATCAGTGGCATTCCTATACACCAACAACAAGACAGAAGAGAGACAAATCAAGGAGTCGATCCCATTCACAACTGCACCCAAAACCAGAAGAGACCTAGGAATAAATTGAACCCAAGAGGCAAAGGATCTGTACTCAGAAAACTACCAAATACTCAGGAAAGAAATTGAAGAAGACACAAAGAAACGGAAAAACGTTCCATGCTCATGGACTGGGAGAACCAACATTGTGAAGAGGTCAATGCTACCTAGAGCGATCTACACATTCAATGCAATCCCCGTCAAAATACCATCCACTTTTTTCCAAGAAATGGAACAAATAATCCTAAGATTTGAATGGAACCAGAAGAGACCACGAATAGCCAGAGGAATATTGAGAAAGAAAAGCAAAGCTGGCGGCATCACAATTCTGGACTTCCAGCTCTATGACAAAGCTGTCATCATCAAGACAGTATGGTACTGGGACAAAAACAGACACATAGATCCATGGAACAGAATCGAGAGCCCAGAAATGGACCCTCAACTCTATGGTCAACTTATCTTTGACAGAGCAGGAAAGAATGTCCAATGGCAAAAAGAGGGTCTCTTCAACAACTGGAGTTGTGGAAATTGGACAGCCCCATGCAGAAGAATGACACTGGACCATTTCCTGACACCACACACAAAAATAGACTCCAAATGTTTGAAAGACCTCAATGTGAGACAGGACTCCATCAAAATCCGAAAGGAGAACACAGGTAGCAAGCTCTTCGACCTCAGCCGCAGCAACTTCTTCCTAGAAACATCACCAAAGGCACGGGAAGCCAGGGCAAAAATGAACTATTTGGATTTCATCAAGATAAAAACCTTTGGCACAGCAAAAGAAACAGTCCACAAAACCAAAAGACAAGCGACAGAATGGGAGAAATTATTTACGAATGACATATCAGATAAAGGGCTACTATCCAATATGTATAAAAACGTATCAAACTCAACACCCAAAGAACAAATAATCCAATCAAAATTAGGCAGAAGACATGAACAGACATTTTTCCAAAGAAGACATCCAAATGGCCAACAGGCACAGGAAAAAGTACTCAACAAGGGTCGGCATCAGGGAAATCCACATCAAAACCTCAATGAGATACCACCTCACACCCGTCAGAATGGCTCAAATGAACAAGTCAGGGAACGACAGAGGTTGGCGGGGATGTGGAGAAAGGGGAACCCTCCTACACTGGTGGTGGGAATGCAAGCTGGTGCAACCCCTCTGGAAAACAGGATGGAGGTTCCTCAAATAGTTGAAATTAGAGCTACCATCCGATCCAGCAATTGCACTCCTGGGTATTTACCCCAAAGATACAAATGTAGGGACCCGAAGCGGTACGTGCACCCCATTGTTTATAGCAGCAATGTCCACAATAGCCAAACTGTTGAAAGAGCCAAGATGTCCATCGACAGATGAATGGATAAAGAAGAGGTGGTATATATATACACAATGGAATATTACGCAGCCATCCAAAGGAATGAGATGTTGCCATGGACAACGACGTGGATGGAACTTGAGGGTCCGATGATTAGTGAAATAAGTCAATCAGAGAAAGACATGTATCATATGACCTCACTGATATGAGGAATTCTTAATCTCAGGAACAGAGTGAGGCTTGCTGGAGTGGTCGGCGGTGGGAAGGATGGGCTGGCTGGGTGATAGACATTGGGGAGGGTATGAGCTACGGTGAGCGCTGTGAATTGTGTAAGACTGTTGAATCACAGATCTCTACTTCTGAAACAAATAACGCAACATATTTTAAGAATAAAGAATGAAGGAGATAGCAGGAGAGGAAGAATGAAGGGGAGTTAGTGAGAGGGGGAGACAGACCAGGAGAGTTGATGGATTCTGAAAAAAAATCCGAGGTTTCTAGACGGGAGGTGGGTCGGGGGATTGGTTAGCCTGGTGATGGGTATTAAAGAGGGCACATTCTGCATGGAGCACTGTGTGTTCGGAACAAACAATGAATCATGGGACACTACACCAAAACAAATGATGTAGTACATGGTGATTAACAAAGCAATAAAAAACAAAGACTGTAATAAGAGATGAAGAAGGACACTATATCCTACTTAAAGGGTCTATCCAAGAAGAACATCTAACAATTGTAAATGTCTATGCCCCGAACATGGGAGCATCCAATTGTATAAGGCAATTTAGAAGAAAAGCAAAGAAAGACATTGACAACCATACAATCATAGTGGGGGACTTTAACACCCCCCTGACTGAAATGGCCAGATCATCTAAGCAAAAGATCAACAAGGAAATAAAGACTTTAAATGACACACTGGACCAAATGGACTTCACAGACATATTCAGAACGTTCCATCCCGAAGCAACGGAATACACATTCTTCTCTAGGGCCCATGGAACGTTCTCCAGAATGGATCACATCCTAGGTCACAAATCAGGTCTCAACCGGTACCCAAAGATTGGGATCATTCCCTGCACATTTTCAGAGCACAATGCTTTGAAACTAGAACTCAATCACAAGAGGAAAGTCGGAAAGAACTCAAATACATGGAGGCTAAAGAGCATCCTACGAAAGAATGAATGGGTCAACCAGGAAATTAAAGAAGAATTTAAAAATTCCTGGAAACCAATGAAAATGAAAACACAACTGTCCAAAATCTTTGGGATACAGCCAAGGCAGTCCTGCGAGGAAAGTATATAGCAATACAAGCCTTTCTCAAGAAACATGAAAGGTCTCCAATACACACCCTAACCCTACACCTAAAGGAGCTGGAGAAAGAACGGCAAATAAAGCCTAAACCCAGCAGGAGAAGAGAAATCATGCAGATCAGAGCAGAAATCAATGAAATAGAACCCAAAAGAACAGTAGAACAGATCAACGGAACTAGGAGCTGGTTCTTTGAAAGAATTCACAAGATTGATACAACCCTGTCCAGGCTGATCAAAAAGAAAAGAGAAATGACCCAAGTCAACAAAATCATGAATGAAAGAGGAGAGATCACAACCAACACCAAAGAAATACAAACGATTATAAGAACGTAATCTGAGCAACCCTAGGGCAGCATATTCCATAACCTGGAAGAAATGGGTGCATTCCTAGAGATGTGTCAACTACCAAAACTGACCCAGGAAGAAATAGAAAACCTGAACAGTCCTATAACCACGAAGGCAATTGAAGTAGTCATCAAAAACCTCCCAAGAAACCAAAGCCCAGGGCCAGATGGATTCCCAGGGGAATTCTATCAGACATTTAAAGAAGAATTAATACCTATTCTCCTGAAACCGTTCCAAACAATAGAAATGGAAGGAAAACTTCCAAACTCATTTTATGAGGCCACCATTACCTTGATCCCAAAACCAGACAAAGATCCCATCAAAAAGGAGTATTAGAGACCAATATCCTTGATGAACATCGATGCAAAAATTCTCACCAAAATACTAGCCAAGAGGATCCAACAGTACATGAAAAGGAGTATTCACCATGACCAAGTGGGATTTATCCCTGGGCTGCAAGGCTGGTTCAACATCCGCAAATCAATCAACGTGATAAAACACATTAACAAAAGAAAGAACAAGAATCATATGATCCTCTCAATAGATGCAGAAAAACCATTTGACAAAGTAAAGCACCCTTTCTGGATCAAAACTCTTCAGAGTATAGGGACAGCGGGTACATACCTCAATATCATAAAAGCCATCTACGAACAACCTACAGCGAATATCATTCTCAATGGGGAAAAGCTGAGATCTTTTCCCCTAAGGTCAGGAACGCGGCAGGGATAGCCACTCTCACCACTGCTATTCAACATAGTATTAGAAGTCCTAGCCA
This sequence comes from Eumetopias jubatus, assembly GCF_037043125.1. Lineage (NCBI taxonomy): Eukaryota > Metazoa > Chordata > Mammalia > Carnivora > Otariidae > Eumetopias > Eumetopias jubatus. Next base: position 1,205,968 of record NW_028274859.1, read on the forward strand.
CAGCAATCAGACAACAAAAAGAAATCCAAGGCATCCAAATCGGCAGAGAGGAAGTCAAACTCTCACTCTTTGCAGATGATATGATACTTTATGTGGAAAACCCAAAAGACTCCACCCCAAAACTGCTAGAACTCACACAGCAATTCCGTCAAGTAGAAGGCTATAAAATCAATGCACAGAAATCAGTGGCATTCCTATACACCAACAACAAGACAGAAGAGAGACAAATCAAGGAGTCGATCCCATTCACAACTGCACCCAAAACCAGAAGAGACCTAGGAATAAATTGAAGCCAAGAGGCAAAGGATCTGTACTCAGTAAACTAACAAATACTCAGGAAAGAAACTGAAGAAGACACAAAGAAACGGAAAAACGTTCCATGCTCATGGACTGGGAGAACCAACATTGTGAAGAGGTCAATGCTACGTAGAGCAATCTACACATTCAATGCAATCCCCGTCAAAATACCATCCACTTTTTTCCAAGAAATGGAACAAATAATCCTAAGATTTGAATGGAACCAGAAGAGACCACGAATAGCCAGAGGAATATTGAGAAAGAAAAGCAAAGCTGGCGGCATCACAATTCTGGACTTCCAGCTCTATGACAAAGCTGTCATCATCAAGACAGTATGGTACTGGCACAAAAACAGACACATAGATCCATGGAACAGAATCGAGAGCCCAGAAATGGACCCTCAACTCTATGGTCAACTTATTTTGACAGAGCAGGAAAGAATGTCCAATGGCAAAAAGAGGGTCTCTTCAACAACTGGAGTTGTGGAAATTGGACAGCCCCATGCAGAAGAATGACACTCGACCATTTCCTGACACCACACACAAAAATAGACTCCAAATGTTTGAAAGACCTCAATGTGAGACAGGACTCCATCAAAATCCGAAAGGAGAACACAGGTAGCAAGCTCTTCGACCTCAGCCGCAGCAACTTCTTCCTAGAAACATCACCAAAGGCACGGGAAGCCAGGGCAAAAATGAACTATTGGGATTTCATCAAGATAAAAACCTTTGGCACAGCAAAAGAAACAGTCCATAAAACCAAAAGACAACCGACAGAATGGGAGAAATTATTTACGAATGACATATCAGATAAAGGGCTACTATCCAATATGTATAAAAACGTATCAAACTCAACACCCAAAGAACAAATAATCCAATCAAAAAATAGGCAGAAGACATGAACAGATATTATTCCAAAGAAGACATCCAAATGGCCAACAGGCACAGGAAAAAGTGCTCAACACGGCTCGGCATCAGGGAAATCCACATCAAATCCTCAATGAGATACCACCTCACACCCGTCAGAATGGCTCAAATGAACAAGTCAGGGAACGACAGAGGTTGGCGGGGATGTGGAGAAAGGGGAACCCTCCTACACTGGTGGTGGGAATGCAAGCTGGTGCAACCCCTCTGGAAAACAGGATGGAGGTTCCTCAAATAGTTGAAATTAGAGCGACCATCCGATCCAGCAATTGCACTCCTGGGTATTTACCCCAAAGATACAAATGTAGGGACCCGAAGCGGTACGTGCACCCCATTGTTTATAGCAGCAATGTCCACAATAGCCAAACTGTTGAAAGAGCCAAGATGTGCATCGACAGATGAATGGATAAAGAAGAGGTGGCATATATATACACAATGGAATATTACGCAGCCATCAAAAGGAATGAGATGTTGCCATGGACAACGACGTGGATGGGACTGGAGGGTCCGATGATTAGTGAAATAAGTCAATCAGAGAAAGACATGTATCATATGACCTCACTGATAGGAGGAATTCTTAATCTCAGGAACAGAGTGAGGCTTGCTGGAGTGGTCGGGGGTGGGAAGGATGGGCTGGCTGGGTGATAGACATTGGGGAGGGTATGAGCTACGGTGAGCGCTGTGAATTGTGTAAGACTGTTGAATCACAGATCTCTACTTCTGAAACAAATAACGCAACATATTTTAAGAATAAAGGAATGAAGGAGATAGCAGGAGAGGAAGAATGAAGGGGAGTTAGGGAGAGGGGGAGACAGACCAGGAGAGATGATGGATTCTGAAAAAAAATCCGAGGTTTCTAGAGGGGAGGTGGGTCGGGGGATTGGTTAGCCTGGTGATGGGTATTAAAGAGGGCACATTCTCCATGGAGCACTGTGTGTTCGGAACAAACAATGAATCATGGGACACTACACCAAATCAAATGATGTAGTACATGGTGATTAACAAAGCAATAAAAAACAAAGACTGTAATAAGAGATGAAGAAGGACACTATATCCTACTTAAAGGGTCTATCCAAGAAGAAGATCTAACAATTGTAAATGTGTATGCCCCGAACATGGGAGCATCCAATTGTATAAGGCAATTTAGAAGAAAAGCAAAGAAAGACATTGACAACCATACAATCATAGTGGGGGACTTTAACACCCCCCTGACTGTAATGGCCAGATCATCTAAGCAAAAGATCAACAAGGAAATAAAGACTTTAAATGACACACTGGACCAAATGGACTTCACAGACATATTCAGAACGTTCCATCCCGAAGCAACGGAATACACATTCTTCTCTAGGGCCCATGGAACGTTCTCCAGAATGGATCACATCCTAGGTCACAAATCAGGTCTCAACCGGTACCCAAAGATTGGGATCATTCCCTGCACATTTTCAGAGCACAATGCTTTGAAACTAGAACTCAATCACAAGAGGAAAGTCGGAAAGAACTCAAATACATGGAGGCTAAAGAGCATCCTACGAAAGAATGAATGGGTCAACCAGGAAATTAAAGAAGAATTTAAAAATTCCTGGAAACCAATGAAAATGAAAACACAACTGTCCAAAATCTTTGGGATACAGCCAAGGCAGTCCTGCGAGGAAAGTATATAGCAATACAAGCCTTTCTCAAGAAACATGAAAGGTCTCAAATACACACCCTAACCCTACACCTAAAGGAGCTGGAGAAAGAACGGCAAATAAAGCCTAAACCCAGCAGGAGAAGAGAAATCATGCAGATCAGAGCAGAAATCAATGAAATAGAACCCAAAAGAACAGTAGAACAGATCAACGGAACTAGGAGCTGGTTCTTTGAAAGAATTCACAAGATTGATACACCCCTGTCCAGGCTGATCAAAAAGAAAAGAGAAATGACCCAAATCAACAAAATCATGAATGAAAGAGGAGAGATCACAACCAACACCAAAGAAATACAAACGATTATAAGAAGGTAATCTGAGCAACCCTAGGGCAGCATATTCCATAACCTGGAAGAAATGGGTGCATTCCTAGAGATGTGTCAACTACCAAAACTGACCCAGGAAGAAATAGAAAACCTGAACAGTCCTATAACCACGAAGGCAATTTAAGTAGTCATCAAAAACCTCCCAAGAAACCAAAGCCGAGGGCCAGATGGATTCCCAGGGGAATTCGATCAGACATTTAAAGAAGAATTAATACCTATTCTCCTGAAACTGTTCCAAACAATAGAAATGGAAGGAAAACTTCCAAACTCATTTTATGAGGCCACCATTACCTTGATCCCAAAACCAGACAAAGATCCCATCAAAAAGGAGTATTAGAGACCAATATCCTTGATGAATATCGATGCAAAAATTCTCACCAAAATACTAGCCAAGGGGATCCAACAGTACATGAAAAGGAGTATTCACCATGACCAAGTGGGATTTATCCCTGGGCTGCAAGGCTGGTTCAACATCCGCAAATCAATCAACGTGATAAAACACATCAACAAAAGAAAGAACAAGAATCATATGATCCTCTCAATAGATGCAGAAAAACCATTTGACAAAGTAAAGCACCCTTTCTGGATCAAAACTCTTCAGAGTATAGGGACAGCGGGTACATACCTCAATATCATAAAAGCCATCTACGAACAACCTACAGCGAATATCATTCTCAATGGGGAAAAGCTGAGATCTTTTCCCCTAAGGTCAGGAACGCGGCAGGGATAGCCACTCTCACCACTGCTATTCAACATAGTATTAGAAGTCCTAGCCACAGCAATCAGACAACAAAAAGAAATCCAAGGCATCCAAATCGGCAGAGAGGAAGTCAAACTCTCACTCTTTGCAGATGATATGATACTTTATGTGGAAAACCCAAAAGACTCCACCCCAAAACTGCTAGAACTCACACAGCAATTCCGTCAAGTAGCAGGCTATAAAATCAATGCACAGAAATCAGTGGCATTCCTATACACCAACAACAAGACAGAAGAGAGACAAATCAAGGAGTCGATCCCATTCACAACTGCACCCAAAACCAGAAGAGACCTAGGAATAAATTGAACCCAAGAGGCAAAGGATCTGTACTCAGAAAACTACCAAATACTCAGGAAAGAAATTGAAGAAGACACAAAGAAACGGAAAAACGTTCCATGCTCATGGACTGGGAGAACCAACATTGTGAAGAGGTCAATGCTACCTAGAGCGATCTACACATTCAATGCAATCCCCGTCAAAATACCATCCACTTTTTTCCAAGAAATGGAACAAATAATCCTAAGATTTGAATGGAACCAGAAGAGACCACGAATAGCCAGAGGAATATTGAGAAAGAAAAGCAAAGCTGGCGGCATCACAATTCTGGACTTCCAGCTCTATGACAAAGCTGTCATCATCAAGACAGTATGGTACTGGCACAAAAACAGACACATAGATCCATGGAACAGAATCGAGAGCCCAGAAATGGACCCTCAACTCTATGGTCAACTTATCTTTGACAGAGCAGGAAAGAATGTCCAATGGCAAAAAGAGGGTCTCTTCAACAACTGGAGTTGTGGAAATTGGACAGCCCCATGCAGAAGAATGACACTGGACCATTTCCTGACACCACACACAAAAATAGACTCCAAATGTTTGAAAGACCTCAATGTGAGACAGGACTCCATCAAAATCCGAAAGGAGAACACAGGTAGCAAGCTCTTCGACCTCAGCCGCAGCAACTTCTTCCTAGAAACATCACCAAAGGCACGGGAAGCCAGGGCAAAAATGAACTATTGGGATTTCATCAAGATAAAAACCTTTGGCACAGCAAAAGAAACAGTCCACAAAACCAAAAGACAACCGACAGAATGGGAGAAATTATTTACGAATGACATATCAGATAAAGGGCTACTATCCAATATGTATAAAAACGTATCAAACTCAACACCCAAAGAACAAATAATCCAATCAAAAAATAGGCAGAAGACATGAACAGATATTATTCCAAAGAAGACATCCAAATGGCCAACAGGCACAGGAAAAAGTGCTCAACACGGCTCGGCATCAGGGAAATCCACATCAAAACCTCAATGAGATACCACCTCACACCCGTCAGAATGGCTCAAATGAACAAGTCAGGGAACGACAGAGGTTGGCGGGGATGTGGAGAAAGGGGAACCCTCCTACACTGGTGGTGGGAATGCAAGCTGGTGCAACCCCTCTGGAAAACAGGATGGAGGTTCCTCAAATAGTTGAAATTAGAGCTACCATCCGATCCAGCAATTGCACTCCTGGGTATTTACCCCAAAGATACAAATGTAGGGACCCGAAGCGGTACGTGCACCCCATTGTTTATAGCAGCAATGTCCACAATAGCCAAACTGTTGAAAGAGCCAAGATGTGCATCGACAGATGAATGGATAAAGAAGAGGAGGCATATATATACACAATGGAATATTACGCAGCCATCAAAAGGAATGAGATGTTGCCATGGACAACGACGTGGATGGGACTGGAGGGTCCGATGATTAGTGAAATAAGTCAATCAGAGAAAGACATGTATCATATGACCTCACTGATATGAGGAATTCTTAATCTCAGGAACAGAGTGAGGCTTGCTGGAGTGGTCGGGGGTGGGAAGGATGGGCTGGCTGGGTGATAGACATTGGGGAGGGTATGAGCTACGGTGAGCGCTGTGAATTGTATAAGACTGTTGAATCACAGATCTCTACTTCTGAAACAAATAACGCAACATATTTTAAGAATAAAGGAATGAAGGAGATAGCAGGAGAGGAAGAATGAAGGGGAGTTAGGGAGAGGGGGAGACAGACCAGGAGAGATGATGGATTCTGAAAAAAAATCCGAGGTTTCTAGAGGGGAGGTGGGTCGGGGGATTGGTTAGCCTGGTGATGGGTATTAAAGAGGGCACATTCTCCATGGAGCACTGTGTGTTCGGAACAAACAATGAATCATGGGACACTACACCAAATCAAATGATGTAGTACATGGTGATTAACAAAGCAATAAAAAACAAAGACTGTAATAAGAGATGAAGAAGGACACTATATCCTACTTAAAGGGTCTATCCAAGAAGAAGATCTAACAATTGTAAATGTGTATGCCCCGAACATGGGAGCATCCAATTGTATAAGGCAATTTAGAAGAAAAGCAAAGAAAGACATTGACAACCATACAATCATAGTGGGGGACTTTAACACCCCCCTGACTGTAATGGCCAGATCATCTAAGCAAAAGATCAACAAGGAAATAAAGACTTTAAATGACACACTGGACCAAATGGACTTCACAGACATATTCAGAACGTTCCATCCCGAAGCAACGGAATACACATTCTTCTCTAGGGCCCATGGAACGTTCTCCAGAATGGATCACATCCTAGGTCACAAATCAGGTCTCAACCGGTACCCAAAGATTGGGATCATTCCCTGCACATTTTCAGACCACAATGCTTTGAAACTAGAACTCAATCACAAGAGGAAAGTCGGAAAGAACTCAAATACATGGAGGCTAAAGAGCATCCTACGAAAGAATGAATGGGTCAACCAGGAAATTAAAGAAGAATTTAAAAATTCCTGGAAACCAATGAAAATGAAAACACAACTGTCCAAAATCTTTGGGATACAGCCAAGGCAGTCCTGCGAGGAAAGTATATAGCAATACAAGCCTTTCTCAAGAAACATGAAAGGTCTCAAATACACACCCTAACCCTACACCTAAAGGAGCTGGAGAAAGAACGGCAAATAAAGCCTAAACCCAGCAGGAGAAGAGAAATCATGCAGATCAGAGCAGAAATCAATGAAATAGAACCCAAAAGAACAGTAGAACAGATCAACGGAACTAGGAGCTGGTTCTTTGAAAGAATTCACAAGATTGATACACCCCTGTCCAGGCTGATCAAAAAGAAAAGAGAAATGACCCAAATCAACAAAATCATGAATGAAAGAGGAGAGATCACAACCAACACCAAAGAAATACAAACGATTATAAGAAGGTAATCTGAGCAACCCTAGGGCAGCATATTCCATAACCTGGAAGAAATGGGTGCATTCCTAGAGATGTGTCAACTACCAAAACTGACCCAGGAAGAAATAGAAAACCTGAACAGTCCTATAACCACGAAGGCAATTGAAGTAGTCATCAAAAACCTCCCAAGAAACCAAAGCCGAGGGCCAGATGGATTCCCAGGGGAATTCGATCAGACATTTAAAGAAGAATTAATACCTATTCTCCTGAAACTGTTCCAAACAATAGAAATGGAAGGAAAACTTCCAAACTCATTTTATGAGGCCACCATTACCTTGATCCCAAAACCAGACAAAGATCCCATCAAAAAGGAGTATTAGAGACCAATATCCTTGATGAACATCGATGCAAAAATTCTCACCAAAATACTAGCCAAGGGGATCCAACAGTACATGAAAAGGAGTATTCACCATGACCAAGTGGGATTTATCCCTGGGCTGCAAGGCTAGTTCAACATCCGCAAATCAATCAACGTGATAAAACACATCAACAAAAGAAAGAACAAGAATCATATGATCCTCTCAATAGATGCAGAAAAACCATTTGACAAAGTAAAGCACCCTTTCTGGATCAAAACTCTTCAGAGTATAGGGACAGCGGGTACATACCTCAATATCATAAAAGCCATCTACGAACAACCTACAGCGAATATCATTCTCAATGGGGAAAAGCTGAGATCTTTTCCCCTAAGGTCAGGAACGCGGCAGGGATAGCCACTCTCACCACTGCTATTCAACATAGTATTAGAAGTCCTAGCCACAGCAATCAGACAACAAAAAGAAATCCAAGGCATCCAAATCGGCAGAGAGGAAGTCAAACTCTCACTCTTTGCAGATGATATGATACTTTATGTGGAAAACCCAAAAGACTCCACCCCAAAACTGCTAGAACTCACACAGCAATTCCGTCAAGTAGCAGGCTATAAAATCAATGCACAGAAATCAGTGGCATTCCTATACACCAACAACAAGACAGAAGAGAGACAAATCAAGGAGTCGATCCCATTCACAACTGCACCCAAAACCAGAAGAGACCTAGGAATAAATTGAACCCAAGAGGCAAAGGATCTGTACTCAGATAACTACCAAATACTCAGGAAAGAAATTGAAGAAGACACAAAGAAACGGAAAAACGTTCCATGCTCATGGACTGGGAGAACCAACATTGTGAAGAGGTCAATGCTACCTAGAGCGATCTACACATTCAATGCAATCCCCGTCAAAATACCATCCACTTTTTTCCAAGAAATGGAACAAATAATCCTAAGATTTGAATGGAACCAGAAGAGACCACGAATAGCCAGAGGAATATTGAGAAAGAAAAGCAAAGCTGGCGGCATCACAATTCTGGACTTCCAGCTCTATGACAAAGCTGTCATCATCAAGACAGTATGGTACTGGCACAAAAACAGACACATAGATCCATGGAACAGAATCGAGAGCCCAGAAATGGACCCTCAACTCTATGGTCAACTTATCTTTGACAGAGCAGGAAAGAATGTCCAATGGCAAAAAGAGGGTCTCTTCAACAACTGGAGTTGTGGAAATTGGACAGCCCCATGCAGAAGAATGACACTGGACCATTTCCTGACACCACACACAAAAATAGACTCCAAATGTTTGAAAGACCTCAATGTGAGACAGGACTCCATCAAAATCCGAAAGGAGAACACAGGTAGCAAGCTCTTCGACCTCAGCCGCAGCAACTTCTTCCTAGAAACATCACCAAAGGCACGGGAAGCCAGGGCAAAAATGAACTATTGGGATTTCATCAAGATAAAAACCTTTGGCACAGCAAAAGAAACAGTCCACAAAACCAAAAGACAACCGACAGAATGGGAGAAATTATTTACGAATGACATATCAGATAAAGGGCTACTATCCAATATGTATAAAAACGTATCAAACTCAACACCCAAAGAACAAATAATCCAATCAAAAAATAGGCAGAAGACATGAACAGATATTATTCCAAAGAAGACATCCAAATGGCCAACAGGCACAGGAAAAAGTGCTCAACACGGCTCGGCATCAGGGAAATCCACATCAAAACCTCAATGAGATACCACCTCACACCCGTCAGAATGGCTCAAATGAACAAGTCAGGGAACGACAGAGGTTGGCGGGGATGTGGAGAAAGGGGAACCCTCCTACACTGGTGGTGGGAATGCAAGCTGGTGCAACCCCTCTGGAAAACAGGATGGAGGTTCCTCAAATAGTTGAAATTAGAGCTACCATCCGATCCAGCAATTGCACTCCTGGGTATTTACCCCAAAGATACAAATGTAGGGACCCGAAGCGGTACGTGCACCCCATTGTTTATAGCAGCAATGTCCACAATAGCCAAACTGTTGAAAGAGCCAAGATGTGCATCGACAGATGAATGGATAAAGAAGAGGAGGCATATATATACACAATGGAATATTACGCAGCCATCAAAAGGAATGAGATGTTGCCATGGACAACGACGTGGATGGGACTGGAGGGTCCGATGATTAGTGAAATAAGTCAATCAGAGAAAGACATGTATCATATGACCTCACTGATATGAGGAATTCTTAATCTCAGGAACAGAGTGAGGCTTGCTGGAGTGGTCGGGGGTGGGAAGGATGGGCTGGCTGGGTGATAGACATTGGGGAGGGTATGAGCTACGGTGAGCGCTGTGAATTGTATAAGACTGTTGAATCACAGATCTCTACTTCTGAAACAAATAACGCAACATATTTTAAGAATAAAGGAATGAAGGAGATAGCAGGAGAGGAAGAATGAAGGGGAGTTAGGGAGAGGGGGAGACAGACCAGGAGAGATGATGGATTCTGAAAAAAAATCCGAGGTTTCTAGAGGGGAGGTGGGTCGGGGGATTGGTTAGCCTGGTGATGGGTATTAAAGAGGGCACATTCTCCATGGAGCACTGTGTGTTCGGAACAAACAATGAATCATGGGACACTACACCAAATCAAATGATGTAGTACATGGTGATTAACAAAGCAATAAAAAACAAAGACTGTAATAAGAGATGAAGAAGGACACTATATCCTACTTAAAGGGTCTATCCAAGAAGAAGATCTAACAATTGTAAATGTCTATGCCCCGAACATGGGAGCATCCAATTGTATAAGGCAATTTAGAAGAAAAGCAAAGAAAGACATTGACAACCATACAATCATAGTGGGGGACTTTAACACCCCCCTGACTGTAATGGCCAGATCATCTAAGCAAAAGATCAACAAGGAAATAAAGACTTTAAATGACACACTGGACCAAATGGACTTCACAGACATATTCAGAACGTTCCATCCCGAAGCAACGGAATACACATTCTTCTCTAGGGCCCATGGAACGTTCTCCAGAATGGATCACATCCTAGGTCACAAATCAGGTCTCAACCGGTACCCAAAGATTGGGATCATTCCCTGCACATTTTCAGACCACAATGCTTTGAAACTAGAACTCAATCACAAGAGGAAAGTCGGAAAGAACTCAAATACATGGAGGCTAAAGAGCATCCTACGAGAGAATGAATGGGTCAACCAGGAAATTAAAGAAGAATTTAAAAATTCCTGGAAACCAATGAAAATGAAAACACAACTGTCCAAAATCTTTGGGATACAGCCAAGGCAGTCCTGCGAGGAAAGTATATAGCAATACAAGCCTTTCTCAAGAAACATGAAAGGTCTCAAATACACACCCTAACCCTACACCTAAAGGAGCTGGAGAAAGAACGGCAAATAAAGCCTAAACCCAGCAGGAGAAGAGAAATCATGCAGATCAGAGCAGAAATCAATGAAATAGAACCCAAAAGAACAGTAGAACAGATCAACGGAACTAGGAGCTGGTTCTTTGAAAGAATTCACAAGATTGATACACCCCTGTCCAGGCTGATCAAAAAGAAAAGAGAAATGACCCAAATCAACAAAATCATGAATGAAAGAGGAGAGATCACAACCAACACCAAAGAAATACAAACGATTATAAGAACGTAATCTGAGCAACCCTAGGGCAGCATATTCCATAACCTGGAAGAAATGGGTGCATTCCTAGAGATGTGTCAACTACCAAAACTGACCCAGGAAGAAATAGAAAACCTGAACAGTCCTATAACCACGAAGGCAATTGAAGTAGTCATCAAAAACCTCCCAAGGAACCAAAGCCCAGGGCCAGATGGATTCCCAGGGGAATTCTATCAGACATTTAAAGAAGAATTAATACCTATTCTCCTGAAACTGTTCCAAACAATAGAAATGGAAGGAAAACTTCCAAACTCATTTTATGAGGCCACCATTACCTTGATCCCAAAACCAGACAAAGATCCCATCAAAAAGGAGTATTAGAGACCAATATCCTTGATGAACATCGATGCAAAAATTCTCACCAAAATACTAGCCAAGGGGATCCAACAGTACATGAAAAGGAGTATTCACCATGACCAAGTGGGATTTATCCCTGGGCTGCAAGGCTGGTTCAACATCCGCAAATCAATCAACGTGATAAAACACATTAACAAAAGAAAGAACAAGAATCATATGATCCTCTCAATAGATGCAGAAAAACCATTTGACAAAGTAAAGCACCCTTTCTGGATCAAAACTCTTCAGAGTATAGGGACAGCGGGTACATACCTCAATATCATAAAAGCCATCTACGAACAACCTACAGCGAATATCATTCTCAATGGGGAAAAGCTGAGATCTTTTCCCCTAAGGTCAGGAACGCGGCAGGGATAGCCACTCTCACCACTGCTATTCAACATAGTATTAGAAGTCCTAGCCACAGCAATCAGACAACAAAAAGAAATCAAAGGCATCCAAATCGGCAGAGAGGAAGTCAAACTCTCACTCTTTGCAGATGATATGATACTTTATGTGGAAAACCCAAAAGACTCCACCCCAAAACTGCTAGAACTCACACAGCAATTCCGTCAAGTAGCAGGCTATAAAATCAATGCACAGAAATCAGTGGCATTCCTATACACCAACAACAAGACAGAAGAGAGACAAATCAAGGAGTCGATCCCATTCACAACTGCACCCAAAACCAGAAGAGACCTAGGAATAAATTGAACCCAAGAGGCAAAGGATCTGTACTCAGATAACTACCAAATACTCAGGAAAGAAATTGAAGAAGACACAAAGAAACGGAAAAACGTTCCATGCTCATGGACTGGGAGAACCAACATTGTGAAGAGGTCAATGCTACCTAGAGCGATCTACACATTCAATGCAATCCCCGTCAAAATACCATCCACTTTTTTCCAAGAAATGGAACAAATAATCCTAAGATTTGAATGGAACCAGAAGAGACCACGAATAGCCAGAGGAATATTGAGAAAGAAAAGCAAAGCTGGCGGCATCACAATTCTGGACTTCCAGCTCTATGACAAAGCTGTCATCATCAAGACAGTATGGTACTGGCACAAAAACAGACACATAGATCCATGGAACAGAATCGAGAGCCCAGAAATGGACCCTCAACTCTATGGTCAACTTATCTTTGACAGAGCAGGAAAGAATGTCCAATGGCAAAAAGAGGGTCTCTTCAACAACTGGAGTTGTGGAAATTGGACAGCCCCATGCAGAAGAATGACACTGGACCATTTCCTGACACCACACACAAAAATAGACTCCAAATGTTTGAAAGACCTCAATGTGAGACAGGACTCCATCAAAATCCGAAAGGAGAACACAGGTAGCAAGCTCTTCGACCTCAGCCGCAGCAACTTCTTCCTAGAAACATCACCAAAGGCACGGGAAGCCAGGGCAAAAATGAACTATTGGGATTTCATCAAGATAAAAACCTTTGGCACAGCAAAAGAAACAGTCCACAAAACCAAAAGACAACCGACAGAATGGGAGAAATTATTTACGAATGACATATCAGATAAAGGGCTACTATCCAATATGTATAAAAACGTATCAAACTCAACACCCAAAGAACATATAATCCAATCAAAAAATAGGCAGAAGACATGAACAGATATTTTTCCAAAGAAGACATCCAAATGGCCAACAGGCACAGGAAAAAGTGCTCAACACGGCTCGGCATCAGGGAAATCCACATCAAAACCTCAATGAGATACCACCTCACACCCGTCAGAATGGCTCAAATGAACAAGTCAGGGAACGACAGAGGTTGGCGGGGATGTGGAGAAAGGGGAACCCTCCCACACTGGTGGTGGGAATGCAAGCTGCTGCAACCCCTCTGGAAAACAGGATGGAGGTTCTTCAAATAGTTGAAATTAGAGCTACCATCCGATCCAGCAATTGCACTCCTGGGTATTTACCCCAAAGATACAAATGTAGGGACCCGAAGCGGTACGTGCACCCCATTGTTTATAGCAGCAATGTCCACAATAGCCAAACTGTTGAAAGAGCCAAGATGTGCATCGACAGATGAATGGATAAAGAAGAGGTGGTATATATATACACAATGGAATATTACGCAGCCATCAAAAGGAATGAGATGTTGCCATGGACAACGACGTGGATGGGACTGGAGGGTCCGATGATTAGTGAAATAAGTCAATCAGAGAAAGACATGTATCATATGACCTCACTGATATGAGGAATTCTTAACCTCAGGAACAGAGTGAGGCTTGCTGGAGTGGTCGGGGGTGGGAAGGATGGGCTGGCTGGGTGATAGACATTGGGGAGGGTATGAGCTACGGTGAGCGCTGTGAATTGTGTAAGACTGTTGAATCACAGATCTCTACTTCTGAAACAAATAACGCAACATATTTTAAGAATAAAGGAATGAAGGAGATAGCAGGAGAGGAAGAATGAAGGGGAGTTAGGGAGAGGGGGAGACAGACCAGGAGAGATGATGGATTCTGAAAAAAAATCCGAGGTTTCTAGAGGGGAGGTGGGTCGGGGGATTGGTTAGCCTGGTGATGGGTATTAAAGAGGGCACATTCTCCATGGAGCACTGTGTGTTCGGAACAAACAATGAATCATGGGACACTACACCAAATCAAATGATGTAGTACATGGTGATTAACAAAGCAATAAAAAACAAAGACTGTAATAAGAGATGAAGAAGGACACTATATCCTACTTAAAGGGTCTATCCAAGAAGAAGATCTAACAATTGTAAATGTCTATGCCCCGAACATGGGAGCATCCAATTGTATAAGGCAATTTAGAAGAAAAGCAAAGAAAGACATTGACAACCATACAATCATAGTGGGGGACTTTAACACCCCCCTGACTGAAATGGCCAGATCATCTAAGCAAAAGATCAACAAGGAAATAAAGACTTTAAATGACACACTGGACCAAATGGACTTCACAGACATATTCAGAACGTTCCATCCCGAAGCAACGGAATACACATTCTTCTCTAGGGCCCATGGAACGTTCTCCAGAATGGATCACATCCTAGGTCACAAATCAGGTCTCAACCGGTACCCAAAGATTGCGATCATTCCCTGCACATTTTCAGACCACAATGCTTTGAAACTAGAACTCAATCAGAAGAGGAAAGTCGGAAAGAACTCAAATACATGGAGGCTAAAGAGCATCCTACGAGAGAATGAATGGGTCAACCAGGAAATTAAAGAAGAATTTAAAAATTCCTGGAAACCAATGAAAATGAAAACACAACTGTCCAAAATCTTTGGGATACAGCCAAGGCAGTCCTGCGAGGAAAGTATATAGCAATACAAGCCTTTCTCAAGAAACATGAAAGGTCTCAAATACACACCCTAACCCTACACCTAAAGGAGCTGGAGAAAGAACGGCAAATAAAGCCTAAACCCAGCAGGAGAAGAGAAATCATGCAGATCAGAGCAGAAATCAATGAAATAGAACCCAAAAGAACAGTAGAACAGATCAGCGGAACTAGGAGCTGGTTCTTTGAAAGAATTCACAAGATTGATACACCCCTGTCCAGGCTGATCAAAAAGAAAAGAGAAATGACCCAAATCAACAAAATCATGAATGAAAGAGGAGAGATCACAACCAACACCAAAGAAATACAAACGATTATAAGAACGTAATCTGAGCAACCCTAGGGCAGCATATTCCATAACCTGGAAGAAATGGGTGCATTCCTAGAGATGTGTCAACTACCAAAACTGACCCAGGAAGAAATAGAAAACCTGAACAGTCCTATAACCACGAAGGCAATTGAAGTAGTCATCAAAAACCTCCCAAGGAACCAAAGCCCAGGGCCAGATGGATTCCCAGGGGAATTCTATCAGACATTTAAAGAAGAATTAATACCTATTCTCCTGAAACTGTTCCAAACAATAGAAATGGAAGGAAAACTTCCAAACTCATTTTATGAGGCCACCATTACCTTGATCCCAAAACCAGACAAAGATCCCATCAAAAAGGAGTATTAGAGACCAATATCCTTGATGAACATCGATGCAAAAATTCTCACCAAAATACTAGCCAAGGGGATCCAACAGTACATGAAAAGGAGTATTCACCATGACCAAGTGGGATTTATCCCTGGGCTGCAAGGCTGGTTCAACATCCGCAAATCAATCAACGTGATAAAACACATTAACAAAAGAAAGAACAAGAATCATATGATCCTCTCAATAGATGCAGAAAAACCATTTGACAAAGTAAAGCACCCTTTCTGGATCAAAACTCTTCAGAGTATAGGGACAGCGGGTACATACCTCAATATCATAAAAGCCATCTACGAACAACCTACAGCGAATATCATTCTCAATGGGGAAAAGCTGAGATCTTTTCCCCTAAGGTCAGGAACGCGGCAGGGATAGCCACTCTCACCACTGCTATTCAACATAGTATTAGAAGTCCTAGCCACAGCAATCAGACAACAAAAAGAAATCAAAGGCATCCAAATCGGCAGAGAGGAAGTCAAACTCTCACTCTTTGCAGATGATATGATACTTTATGTGGAAAACCCAAAAGACTCCACCCCAAAACTGCTAGAACTCACACAGCAATTCCGTCAAGTAGCAGGCTATAAAATCAATGCACAGAAATCAGTGGCATTCCTATACACCAACAACAAGACAGAAGAGAGACAAATCAAGGAGTCGATCCCATTCACAACTGCACCCAAAACCAGAAGAGACCTAGGAATAAATTGAACCCAAGAGGCAAAGGATCTGTACTCAGAAAAGTACCAAATACTCAGGAAAGAAATTGGAGAAGACACAAAGAAACGGAAAAACGTTCCATGCTCATGGACTGGGAGAACCAACATTGTGAAGAGGTCAATGCTACCTAGAGCGATCTACACATTCAATGCAATCCCCGTCAAAATACCATCCACTTTTTTCCAAGAAATGGAACAAATAATCCTAAGATTTGAATGGAACCAGAAGAGACCACGAATAGCCAGAGGAATATTGAGAAAGAAAAGCAAAGCTGGCGGCATCACAATTCTGGACTTCCAGCTCTATGACAAAGCTGTCATCATCAAGACAGTATGGTACTGGCACAAAAACAGACACATAGATCCATGGAACAGAATCGAGAGCCCAGAAATGGACCCTCAACTCTATGGTCAACTTATCTTTGACAGAGCAGGAAAGAATGTCCAATGGCAAAAAGAGGGTCTCTTCAACAACTGGAGTTGTGGAAATTGGACAGCCCCATGCAGAAGAATGACACTGGACCATTTCCTGACACCACACACAAAAATAGACTCCAAATGTTTGAAAGACCTCAATGTGAGACAGGACTCCATCAAAATCCGAAAGGAGAACACAGGTAGCAAGCTCTTCGACCTCAGCCGCAGCAACTTCTTCCTAGAAACATCACCAAAGGCACGGGAAGCCAGGGCAAAAATGAACTATTGGGATTTCATCAAGATAAAAACCTTTGGCACAGCAAAAGAAACAGTCCACAAAACCAAAAGACAACCGACAGAATGGGAGAAATTATTTACGAATGACATATCAGATAAAGGGCTACTATCCAATATGTATAAAAACGTATCAAACTCAACACCCAAAGAACATATAATCCAATCAAAAAATAGGCAGAAGACATGAACAGATATTTTTCCAAAGAAGACATCCAAATGGCCAACAGGCACAGGAAAAAGTGCTCAACACGGCTCGGCATCAGGGAAATCCACATCAAAACCTCAATGAGATACCACCTCACACCCGTCAGAATGGCTCAAATGAACAAGTCAGGGAACGACAGAGGTTGGCGGGGATGTGGAGAAAGGGGAACCCTCCCACACTGGTGGTGGGAATGCAAGCTGCTGCAACCCCTCTGGAAAACAGGATGGAGGTTCTTCAAATAGTTGAAATTAGAGCTACCATCCGATCCAGCAATTGCACTCCTGGGTATTTACCCCAAAGATACAAATGTAGGGACCCGAAGCGGTACGTGCACCCCATTGTTTATAGCAGCAATGTCCACAATAGCCAAACTGTTGAAAGAGCCAAGATGTGCATCGACAGATGAATGGATAAAGAAGAGGTGGTATATATATACACAATGGAATATTACGCAGCCATCAAAAGGAATGAGATGTTGCCATGGACAACGACGTGGATGGGACTGGAGGGTCCGATGATTAGTGAAATAAGTCAATCAGAGAAAGACATGTATCATATGACCTCACTGATATGAGGAATTCTTAACCTCAGGAACAGAGTGAGGCTTGCTGGAGTGGTCGGGGGTGGGAAGGATGGGCTGGCTGGGTGATAGACATTGGGGAGGGTATGAGCTACGGTGAGCGCTGTGAATTGTGTAAGACTGTTGAATCACAGATCTCTACTTCTGAAACAAATAACGCAACATATTTTAAGAATAAAGGAATGAAGGAGATAGCAGGAGAGGAAGAATGAAGGGGAGTTAGGGAGAGGGGGAGACAGACCAGGAGAGATGATGGATTCTGAAAAAAAATCCGAGGTTTCTAGAGGGGAGGTGGGTCGGGGGATTGGTTAGCCTGGTGATGGGTATTAAAGAGGGCACATTCTCCATGGAGCACTGTGTGTTCGGAACAAACAATGAATCATGGGACACTACACCAAATCAAATGATGTAGTACATGGTGATTAACAAAGCAATAAAAAACAAAGACTGTAATAAGAGATGAAGAAGGACACTATATCCTACTTAAAGGGTCTATCCAAGAAGAAGATCTAACAATTGTAAATGTCTATGCCCCGAACATGGGAGCATCCAATTGTATAAGGCAATTTAGAAGAAAAGCAAAGAAAGACATTGACAACCATACAATCATAGTGGGGGACTTTAACACCCCCCTGACTGAAATGGCCAGATCATCTAAGCAAAAGATCAACAAGGAAATAAAGACTTTAAATGACACACTGGACCAAATGGACTTCACAGACATATTCAGAACGTTCCATCCCGAAGCAACGGAATACACATTCTTCTCTAGGGCCCATGGAACTTTCTCCAGAATGGATCACATCCTAGGTCACAAATCAGGTCTCAACCGGTACCCAAAGATTGGGATCATTCCCTGCACATTTTCAGACCACAATGCTTTGAAACTAGAACTCAATCAGAAGAGGAAAGTCGGAAAGAACTCAAATACATGGAGGCTAAAGAGCATCCTACGAGAGAATGAATGGGTCAACCAGGAAATTAAAGAAGAATTTAAAAATTCCTGGAAACCAATGAAAATGAAAACACAACTGTCCAAAATCTTTGGGATACAGCCAAGGCAGTCCTGCGAGGAAAGTATATAGCAATACAAGCCTTTCTCAAGAAACATGAAAGGTCTCAAATACACACCCTAACCCTACACCTAAAGGAGCTGGAGAAAGAACGGCAAATAAAGCCTAAACCCAGCAGGAGAAGAGAAATCATGCAGATCAGAGCAGAAATCAATGAAATAGAACCCAAAAGAACAGTAGAACAGATCAACGGAACTAGGAGCTGGTTCTTTGAAAGAATTCACAAGATTGATACACCCCTGTCCAGGCTGATCAAAAAGAAAAGAGAAATGACCCAAATCAACAAAATCATGAATGAAAGAGGAGAGATCACAACCAACACCAAAGAAATACAAACGATTATAAGAACGTAATCTGAGCAACCCTAGGGCAGCATATTCCATAACCTGGAAGAAATGGGTGCATTCCTAGAGATGTGTCAACTACCAAAACTGACCCAGGAAGAAATAGAAAACCTGAACAGTCCTATAACCACGAAGGCAATTGAAGTAGTCATCAAAAACCTCCCAAGGAACCAAAGCCCAGGGCCAGATGGATTCCCAGGGGAATTCTATCAGACATTTAAAGAAGAATTAATACCTATTCTCCTGAAACTGTTCCAAACAATAGAAATGGAAGGAAAACTTCCAAACTCATTTTATGAGGCCACCATTACCTTGATCCCAAAACCAGACAAAGATCCCATCAAAAAGGAGTATTAGAGACCAATATCCTTGATGAACATCGATGCAAAAATTCTCACCAAAATACTAGCCAAGGGGATCCAACAGTACATGAAAAGGAGTATTCACCATGACCAAGTGGGATTTATCCCTGGGCTGCAAGGCTGGTTCAACATCCGCAAATCAATCAACGTGATAAAACACATTAACAAAAGAAAGAACAAGAATCATATGATCCTCTCAATAGATGCAGAAAAACCATTTGACAAAGTAAAGCACCCTTTCTGGATCAAAACTCTTCAGAGTATAGGGACAGCGGGTACATACCTCAATATCATAAAAGCCATCTACGAACAACCTACAGCGAATATCATTCTCAATGGGGAAAAGCTGAGATCTTTTCCCCTAAGGTCAGGAACGCGGCAGGGATAGCCACTCTCACCACTGCTATTCAACATAGTATTAGAAGTCCTAGCCACAGCAATCAGACAACAAAAAGAAATCAAAGGCATCCAAATCGGCAGAGAGGAAGTCAAACTCTCACTCTTTGCAGATGATATGATACTTTATGTGGAAAACCCAAAAGACTCCACCCCAAAACTGCTAGAACTCACACAGCAATTCCGTCAAGTAGCAGGCTATAAAATCAATGCACAGAAATCAGTGGCATTCCTATACACCAACAACAAGACAGAAGAGAGACAAATCAAGGAGTCGATCCCATTCACAACTGCACCCAAAACCAGAAGAGACCTAGGAATAAATGGAACCCAAGAGGCAAAGGATCTGTACTCAGAAAACTACCAAATACTCAGGAAAGAAATTGAAGAAGACACAAAGAAACGGAAAAACGTTCCATGCTCATGGATTGGGAGAACCAACATTGTGAAGAGGTCAATGCTACCTAGAGCGATCTACACATTCAATGCAATCCCCGTCAAAATACCATCCACTTTTTTCCAAGAAATGGAACAAATAATCCTAAGATTTGAATGGAACCAGAAGAGACCACGAATAGCCAGAGGAATATTGAGAAAGAAAAGCAAAGCTGGCGGCATCACAATTCTGGACTTCCAGCTCTATGACAAAGCTGTCATCATCAAGACAGTATGGTACTGGCACAAAAACAGACACATAGATCCATGGAACAGAATCGAGAGCCCAGAAATGGACCCTCAACTCTATGGTCAACTTATCTTTGACAGAGCAGGAAAGAATGTCCAATGGCAAAAAGAGGGTCTCTTCAACAACTGGAGTTGTGGAAATTGGACAGCCCCATGCAGAAGAATGACACTGGACCATTTCCTGACACCACACACAAAAATAGACTCCAAATGTTTGAAAGACCTCAATGTGAGACAGGACTCCATCAAAATCCGAAAGGAGAACACAGGTAGCAAGCTCTTCGACCTCAGCCGCAGCAACTTCTTCCTAGAAACATCACCAAAGGCACGGGAAGCCAGGGCAAAAATGAACTATTGGGATTTCATCAAGATAAAAACCTTTGGCACAGCAAAAGAAACAGTCCACAAAACCAAAAGACAACCGACAGAATGGGAGAAATTATTTAAGAATGACATATCAGATAAAGGGCTACTATCCAATATGTATAAAAACGTATCAAACTCAACACCCAAAGAACAAATAATCCAATCAAAAAATAGGCAGAAGACATGAACAGATATTTTTCCAAAGAAGACATCCAAATGGCCAACAGGCACAGGAAAAAGTGCTCAACACGGCTCGGCATCAGGGAAATCCACATCAAAACCTCAATGAGATACCACCTCACACCCGTCAGAATGGCTCAAATGAACAAGTCAGGGAACGACAGAGGTTGGCGGGGATGTGGAGAAAGGGGAACCCTCCTACACTGGTGGTGGGAATGCAAGCTGGTGCAACCCCTCTGGAAAACAGGATGGAGGTTCCTCAAATAGTTGAAATTAGAGCTACCATCCGATCCAGCAATTGCACTCCTGGGTATTTACCCCAAAGATACAAATGTAGGGACCCGAAGCGGTACGTGCACCCCATTGTTTATAGCAGCAATGTCCACAATAGCCAAACTGTTGAAAGAGCCAAGATGTCCATCGACAGATGAATGGATAAAGAAGAGGTGGTATATATATACACAATGGAATATTACGCAGCCATCAAAAGGAATGAGATGTTGCCATGGACAACGACGTGGATGGAACTGGAGGGTCCGATGATTAGTGAAATAAGTCAATCAGAGAAAGACATGTATCATATGACCTCACTGATATGAGGAATTCTTAATCTCAGGAACAGAGTGAGGCTTGCTGGAGTGGTCGGGGGTGGGAAGGATGGGCTGGCTGGGTGATAGACATTGGGGAGGGTATGAGCTACGGTGAGCGCTGTGAATTGTGTAAGACTGTTGAATCACAGATCTCTACTTCTGAAACAAATAACGCAACATATTTTAAGAATAAAGGAATGAAGGAGATAGCAGGAGAGGAAGAATGAAGGGGAGTTAGTGAGAGGGGGAGACAGACCAGGAGAGATGATGGATTCTGAAAAAAAATCCGAGGTTTCTAGAGGGGAGGTGGATCGGGGGTTTGGTTAGCCTGGTGATGGGTATTAAAGAGGGCACATTCTGCATGGACCACTGTGTGTTCGGAACAAACAATGAATCATGGGACACTACACCAAATCAAATGATGTAGTACATGGTGATTAACAAAGCAATAAAAAACAAAGACTGTAATAAGAGATGAAGAAGGACACTATATCCTACTTAAAGGGTCTATCCAAGAAGAAGATCTAACAATTGTAAATGTCTATGCCCCGAACATGGGAGCATCCAATTGTATAAGGCAATTTAGAAGAAAAGCAAAGAAAGACATTGACAACCATACAATCATAGTGGGGGACTTTAACACCCCCCTGACTGAAATGGCCAGATCATCTAAGCAAAAGATCAACAAGGAAATAAAGACTTTAAATGACACACTGGACCAAATGGACTTCACAGACATATTCAGAACGTTCCATCCCGAAGCAACGGAATACACATTCTTCTCTAGGGCCCATGGAACGTTCTCCAGAATGGATCACATCCTAGGTCACAAATCAGGTCTCAACCGGTACCCAAAGATTGCGATCATTCCCTGCACATTTTCAGACCACAATGCTTTGAAACTAGAACTCAATCACAAGAGGAAAGTCGGAAAGAACTCAAATACATGGAGGCTAAAGAGCATCCTACGAAAGAATGAATGGGTCAACCAGGAAATTAAAGAAGAATTTAAAAATTCCTGGAAACCAATGAAAATGAAAACACAACTGTCCAAAATCTTTGGGATACAGCCAAGGCAGTCCTGCGAGGAAAGTATATAGCAATACAAGCCTTTCTCAAGAAACATGAAAGGTCTCAAATACACACCCTAACCCTACACCTAAAGGAGCTGGAGAAAGAACGGCAAATAAAGCCTAAACCCAGCAGGAGAAGAGAAATCATGCAGATCAGAGCAGAAATCAATGAAATAGAACCCAAAAGAACAGTAGAACAGATCAACGGAACTAGGAGCTGGTTCTTTGAAAGAATTCACAAGATTGATACACCCCTGTCCAGGTTGATCAAAAAGAAAAGAGAAATGACCCAAATCAACAAAATCATGAATGAAAGAGGAGAGATCACAACCAACACCAAAGAAATACAAACGATTATAAGAACGTAATCTGAGCAACCCTAGGGCAGCATATTCCATAACCTGGAAGAAATGGGTGCATTCCTAGAGATGTGTCAACTACCAAAACTGACCCAGGAAGAAATACAAAACCTGAACAGTCCTATAACCACGAAGGCAATTGAAGTAGTCATCAAAAACCTCCCAAGAAACCAAAGCCCAGGGCCAGATGGATTCCCAGGGGAATTCTATCAGACATTTAAAGAAGAATTAATACCTATTCTCCTGAAACTGTTCCAAACAATAGAAATGGAAGGAAAACTTCCAAACTCATTTTATGAGGCCACCATTACCTTGATCCCAAAACAAGACAAAGATCCCATCAAAAAGGAGTATTAGAGACCAATATCCTTGATGAACATCGATGCAAAAATTCTCACCAAAATACTAGCCAAGGGGATCCAACAGTACATGAAAAGGAGTATTCACCATGACCAAGTGGGATTTATCCCTGGGCTGCAAGGCTGGTTCAACATCCGCAAATCAATCAACGTGATAAAACACATTAACAAAAGAAAGAACAAGAATCATATGATCCTCTCAATAGATGCAGAAAAACCATTTGACAAAGTAAAGCACCCTTTCTGCATCAAAACTCTTCAGAGTATAGGGACAGCGGGTACATACCTCAATATCATAAAAGCCATCTACGAACAACCTACAGCGAATATCATTCTCAATGGGAAAAGCTGAGATCTTTTCCCCTAAGGTCAGGAACGCGGCAGGGATAGCCACTCTCACCACTGCTATTCAACATAGTATTAGAAGTCCTAGCCACAGCAATCAGACAACAAAAAGAAATCAAAGGCATCCAAATCGGCAGAGAGGAAGTCAAACTCTCACTCTTTGCAGATGATATGATACTTTATGTGGAAAACCCAAAAGACTCCACCCCAAAACTGCTAGAACTCACACAGCAATTCCGTCAAGTAGCAGGCTATAAAATCAATGCACAGAAATCACTGGCATTCCTATACACCAACAACAAGACAGAAGAGAGACAAATCAAGGAGTCGATCCCATTCACAACTGCACCCAAAACCAGAAGAGACCTAGGAATAAATTGAACCCAAGAGGCAAAGGATCTGTACTCAGAAAACTACCAAATACTCAGGAAAGAAATTGAAGAAGACACAAAGAAACGGAAAAACGTTCCATGCTCATGGACTGGGGGAACCAACATTGTGAAGAGGTCGATGCTACCTAGAGCAATCTACACATTCAATGCAATCCCCGTCAAAATACCATCCACTTTTTTCCAAGAAATGGAACAAATAATCCTAAGATTTGAATGGAACCAGAAGAGACCACGAATAGCCAGAGGAATATTGAGAAAGAAAAGCAAAGCTGGCGGCATCACAATTCTGGACTTCCAGCTCTATGACAAAGCTGTCATCATCAAGACAGTATGGTACTGGCACAAAAACAGACACATAGATCCATGGAACAGAATCGAGAGCCCAGAAATGGACCCTCAACTCTATGGTCAACTTATCTTTGACAGAGCAGGAAAGAATGTCCAATGGCAAAAAGAGGGTCTCTTCAACAACTGGAGTTGTGGAAATTGGACAGCCCCATGCAGAAGAATGACACTGGACCATTTCCTGACACCACACACAAAAATAGACTCCAAATGTTTGAAAGACCTCAATGTGAGACAGGACTCCATCAAAATCCGAAAGGAGAACACAGGTAGCAAGCTCTTCGACCTCAGCCGCAGCAACTTCTTCCTAGAAACATCACCAAAGGCACGGGAAGCCAGGGCAAAAATGAACTATTGGGATTTCATCAAGATAAAAACCTTTGGCACAGCAAAAGAAACAGTCCACAAAACCAAAAGACAACCGACAGAATGGGAGAAATTATTTACGATTGACATATCAGATAAAGGGCTACTACCCAATATGTATAAAAACGTATCAAACTCAACACCCAAAGAACAAATAATCCAATCAAGAAATAGGCAGAAGACATGAACAGACATTTTTCCAAAGAAGACATCCAAATGGCCAACAGGCACAGGAAAAAGTGCTCAACACGGCTCGGCATCAGGGAAATCCACATCAAAACCTCAATGAGATACCACCTCACACCCGTCAGAATGGCTCAAATGAACAAGTCAGGGAACGACAGAGGTTGGCGGGGATGTGGAGAAAGGGGAACCCTCCTACACTGGTGGTGGGAATGCAAGCTGGTGCAACCCCTCTGGAAAACAGGATGGAGGTTCCTCAAATAGTTGAAATTAGAGCTACCATCCGATCCAGCAATTGCACTCCTGGGTATTTACCCCAAAGATACAAATGTAGGGACCCGAAGCGGTACGTGCACCCCATTGTTTGTAGCAGCAATGTCCCCAATAGCCAAACTGTTGAAAGAGCCAAGATGTCCATCGACAGATGAATGGATAAAGAAGAGGTGGTATATATCTACACAATGGAATATTACGCAGCCATCAAAAGGAATGAGATGTTGCCATGGACAACGACGTGGATGGAACTGGAGGGTCCGATGATTAGTGAAATAAGTCAATCAGAGAAAGACATGTATCATATGACCTCACTGATATGAGGAATTCTTAATCTCAGGAACAGAGTGAGGCTTGCTGGAGTGGTCGGGGGTGGGAGGGATGGGCTGGCTGGGTGATAGACATTGGGGAGGGTATGAGCTACGGTGAGCGCTGTGAATTGTGTAAGACTGTTGAATCACAGATCTCTACTTCTGAAACAAATAACGCAACATATTTTAAGAATAAAGGAAAAGAAGGAGATAGCAGGAGAGGAAGAATGAAGGGGAGTTAGTGAGAGGGGGAGACAGACCAGGAGAGATGATGGATTCTGAAAAAAAATCCGAGGTTTCTAGAGGGGAGGTGGGTCGGGGGATTGGTTAGCCTGGTGATGGGTATTAAAGAGGGCACATTCTGCATGGAGCACTGTGTGTTCGGAACAAACAATGAATCATGGGACACTACACCAAAACAAATGATGTAGTACATGGTGATTAACAAAGCAATAAAAAACAAAGACTGTAATAAGAGATGAAGAAGGACACTATATCCTACTTAAAGGGTCTATCCAAGAAGAAGATCTAACAATTGTAAATGTCTATGCCCCGAACATGGGAGCATCCAATTGTATAAGGCAATTTAGAAGAAAAGCAAAGAAAGACATTGACAACCATACAATCATAGTGGGGGACTTTAACACCCCCCTGACTGAAATGGCCAGATCATCTAAGCAAAAGATCAACAGGGAAATAAAGACTTTAAATGACACACTGGACCAAATGGACTTCACAGACATATTCAGAACGTTCCATCCCGAAGCAACGGAATACACATTCTTCTCTAGGGCCCATGGAACGTTCTCCAGAATGGATCACATCCTAGGTCACAAATCAGGTCTCAACCGGTACCCAAAGATTGCGATCATTCCCTGCACATTTTCAGACCACAATGCTTTGAAACTAGAACTCAATCACAAGAGGAAAGTCGGAAAGAACTCAAATACATGGAGGCTAAAGAGCATCCTACGAAAGAATGAATGGGTCAACCAGGAAATTAAAGAAGAATTTAAAAATTCCTGGAAACCAATGAAAATGAAAACACAACTGTCCAAAATCTTTGGGATACAGCCAAGGCAGTCCTGCGAGGAAAGTATATAGCAATACAAGCCTTTCTCAAGAAACATGAAAGGTCTCAAATACACACCCTAACCCTACACCTAAAGGAGCTGGAGAAAGAACGGCAAATAAAGCCTAAACCCAGCAGGAGAAGAGAAATCATGCAGATCAGAGCAGAAATCAATGAAATAGAACCCAAAAGAACAGTAGAACAGATCAACGGAACTAGGAGCTGGTTCTTTGAAAGAATTCACAAGATTGATACACCCCTGTCCAGGTTGATCAAAAAGAAAAGAGAAATGACCCAAATCAACAAAATCATGAATGAAAGAGGAGAGATCACAACCAACACCAAAGAAATACAAACGATTATAAGAACGTAATCTGAGCAACCCTAGGGCAGCATATTCCATAACCTGGAAGAAATGGGTGCATTCCTAGAGATGTGTCAACTACCAAAACTGACCCAGGAAGAAATACAAAACCTGAACAGTCCTATAACCACGAATGCAATTGAAGTAGTCATCAAAAACCTCCCAAGAAACCAAAGCCCAGGGCCAGATGGATTCCCAGGGGAATTCTATCAGACATTTAAAGAAGAATTAATACCTATTCTCCTGAAACTGTTCCAAACAATAGAAATGGAAGGAAAACTTCCAAACTCATTTTATGAGGCCACCATTACCTTGATCCCAAAACAAGACAAAGATCCCATCAAAAAGGAGTATTAGAGACCAATATCCTTGATGAACATCGATGCAAAAATTCTCACCAAAATACTAGCCAAGGGGATCCAACAGTACATGAAAAGGAGTATTCACCATGACCAAGTGGGATTTATCCCTGGGCTGCAAGGCTGGTTCAACATCCGCAAATCAATCAACGTGATAAAACACATTAACAAAAGAAAGAACAAGAATCATATGATCCTCTCAATAGATGCAGAAAAACCATTTGACAAAGTAAAGCACACTTTCTGCATCAAAACTCTTCAGAGTATAGGGACAGCGGGTACATACCTCAATATCATAAAAGCCATCTACGAACAACCTACAGCGAATATCATTCTCAATGGGAAAAGCTGAGATCTTTTCCCCTAAGGTCAGGAACGCGGCAGGGATAGCCACTCTCACCACTGCTATTCAACATAGTATTAGAAGTCCTAGCCACAGCAATCAGACAACAAAAAGAAATCAAAGGCATCCAAATCGGCAGAGAGGAAGTCAAACTCTCACTCTTTGCAGATGATATGATACTTTATGTGGAAAACCCAAAAGACTCCACCCCAAAACTGCTAGAACTCACACAGCAATTCCGTCAAGTAGCAGGCTATAAAATCAATGCACAGAAATCACTGGCATTCCTATACACCAACAACAAGACAGAAGAGAGACAAATCAAGGAGTCGATCCCATTCACAACTGCACCCAAAACCAGAAGAGACCTAGGAATAAATTGAACCCAAGAGGCAAAGGATCTGTACTCAGAAAACTACCAAATACTCAGGAAAGAAATTGAAGAAGACACAAAGAAACGGAAAAACGTTCCATGCTCATGGACTGGGGGAACCAACATTGTGAAGAGGTCGATGCTACCTAGAGCAATCTACACATTCAATGCAATCCCCGTCAAAATACCATCCACTTTTTTCCAAGAAATGGAACAAATAATCCTAAGATTTGAATGGAACCAGAAGAGACCACGAATAGCCAGAGGAATATTGAGAAAGAAAAGCAAAGCTGGCGGCATCACAATTCTGGACTTCCAGCTCTATGACAAAGCTGTCATCATCAAGACAGTATGGTACTGGCACAAAAACAGACACATAGATCCATGGAACAGAATCGAGAGCCCAGAAATGGACCCTCAACTCTATGGTCAACTTATCTTTGACAGAGCAGGAAAGAATGTCCAATGGCAAAAAGAGGGTCTCTTCAACAACTGGAGTTGTGGAAATTGGACAGCCCCATGCAGAAGAATGACACTGGACCATTTCCTGACACCACACACAAAAATAGACTCCAAATGTTTGAAAGACCTCAATGTGAGACAGGACTCCATCAAAATCCGAAAGGAGAACACAGGTAGCAAGCTCTTCGACCTCAGCCGCAGCAACTTCTTCCTAGAAACATCACCAAAGGCACGGGAAGCCAGGGCAAAAATGAACTATTGGGATTTCATCAAGATAAAAACCTTTGGCACAGCAAAAGAAACAGTCCACAAAACCAAAAGACAACCGACAGAATGGGAGAAATTATTTACGATTGACATATCAGATAAAGGGCTACTACCCAATATGTATAAAAACGTATCAAACTCAACACCCAAAGAACAAATAATCCAATCAAGAAATAGGCAGAAGACATGAACAGACATTTTTCCAAAGAAGACATCCAAATGGCCAACAGGCACAGGAAAAAGTGCTCAACACGGCTCGGCATCAGGGAAATCCACATCAAAACCTCAATGAGATACCACCTCACACCCGTCAGAATGGCTCAAATGAACAAGTCAGGGAACGACAGAGGTTGGCGGGGATGTGGAGAAAGGGGAACCCTCCTACACTGGTGGTGGGAATGCAAGCTGGTGCAACCCCTCTGGAAAACAGGATGGAGGTTCCTCAAATAGTTGAAATTAGAGCTACCATCCGATCCAGCAATTGCACTCCTGGGTATTTACCCCAAAGATACAAATGTAGGGACCCGAAGCGGTACGTGCACCCCATTGTTTGTAGCAGCAATGTCCCCAATAGCCAAACTGTTGAAAGAGCCAAGATGTCCATCGACAGATGAATGGATAAAGAAGAGGTGGTATATATCTACACAATGGAATATTACGCAGCCATCAAAAGGAATGAGATGTTGCCATGGACAACGACGTGGATGGAACTGG
The DNA here is from genome assembly GCF_037043125.1 of Eumetopias jubatus. NCBI lineage: Eukaryota > Metazoa > Chordata > Mammalia > Carnivora > Otariidae > Eumetopias > Eumetopias jubatus. The sequence continues at coordinate 1,235,759 of NW_028274859.1, forward strand.
AGGGTCCGATGATTAGTGAAATAAGTCAATCAGAGAAAGACATGTATCATATGACCTCACTGATATGAGGAATTCTTAATCTCAGGAACAGAGTGAGGCTTGCTGGAGTGGTCGGGGGTGGGAGGGATGGGCTGGCTGGGTGATAGACATTGGGGAGGGTATGAGCTACGGTGAGCGCTGTGAATTGTGTAAGACTGTTGAATCACAGATCTCTACTTCTGAAACAAATAACGCAACATATTTTAAGAATAAAGGAAAAGAAGGAGATAGCAGGAGAGGAAGAATGAAGGGGAGTTAGTGAGAGGGGGAGACAGACCAGGAGAGATGATGGATTCTGAAAAAAAATCCGAGGTTTCTAGAGGGGAGGTGGGTCGGGGGATTGGTTAGCCTGGTGATGGGTATTAAAGAGGGCACATTCTGCATGGAGCACTGTGTGTTCGGAACAAACAATGAATCATGGGACACTACACCAAAACAAATGATGTAGTACATGGTGATTAACAAAGCAATAAAAAACAAAGACTGTAATAAGAGATGAAGAAGGACACTATATCCTACTTAAAGGGTCTATCCAAGAAGAAGATCTAACAATTGTAAATGTCTATGCCCCGAACATGGGAGCATCCAATTGTATAAGGCAATTTAGAAGAAAAGCAAAGAAAGACATTGACAACCATACAATCATAGTGGGGGACTTTAACACCCCCCTGACTGAAATGGCCAGATCATCTAAGCAAAAGATCAACAGGGAAATAAAGACTTTAAATGACACACTGGACCAAATGGACTTCACAGACATATTCAGAACGTTCCATCCCGAAGCAACGGAATACACATTCTTCTCTAGGGCCCATGGAACGTTCTCCAGAATGGATCACATCCTAGGTCACAAATCAGGTCTCAACCGGTACCCAAAGATTGGGATCATTCCCTGCACATTTTCAGACCACAATGCTTTGAAACTAGAACTCAATCACAAGAGGAAAGTCGGAAAGAACTCAAATACATGGAGGCTAAAGAGCATCCTACGAAAGAATGAATGGGTCAACCAGGAAATTAAAGAAGAATTTAAAAATTCCTGGAAACCAATGAAAATGAAAACACAACTGTCCAAAATCTTTGGGATACAGCCAAGGCAGTCCTGCGAGGAAAGTATATAGCAATACAAGCCTTTCTCAAGAAACATGAAAGGTCTCAAATACACACCCTAACCCTACACCTAAAGGAGCTGGAGAAAGAACGGCAAATAAAGCGTAAACCCAGCAGGAGAAGAGAAATCATGCAGATCAGAGCAGAAATCAATGAAATAGAACCCAAAAGAACAGTAGAACAGATCAACGGAACTAGGAGCTGGTTCTTTGAAAGAATTCACAAGATTGATACACCCCTGTCCAGGCTGATCAAAAAGAAAAGAGAAATGACCCAAATCAACAAAATCATGAATGAAAGAGGAGAGATCACAACCAACACCAAAGAAATACAAACGATTATAAGAACGTAATCTGAGCAACCCTAGGGCAGCATATTCCATAACCTGGAAGAAATGGGTGCATTCCTAGAGATGTGTCAACTACCAAAACTGACCCAGGAAGAAATAGAAAACCTGAACAGTCCTATAACCACGAAGGCAATTGAAGTAGTCATCAAAAACCTCCCAAGAAACCAAAGCCCAGGGCCAGATGGATTCCCAGGGGAATTCTATCAGACATTTAAAGAAGAATTAATACCTATTCTCCTGAAACTGTTCCAAACAATAGAAATGGAAGGAAAACCTCCAAACTCATTTTATGAGGCCACCATTACCTTGATCCCAAAACCAGACAAAGATCCCATCAAAAAAGAGTATTAGAGACCAATATCCTTGATGAACATCGATGCAAAAATTCTCACCAAAATACTAGCCAAGAGGATCCAACAGTACATGAAAAGGAGTATTCACCATGACCAAGTGGGATTTATCCCTGGGCTGCAAGGCTGGTTCAACATCCGCAAATCAATCAACGTGATAAAACACATTAACAAAAGAAAGAACAAGAATCATATGATCCTCTCAATAGATGCAGAAAAACCATTTGACAAAGTAAAGCACCCTTTCTGGATCAAAACTCTTCAGAGTAGAGGGACAGCGGGTACATACCTCAATATCATAAAAGCCATCTACGAACAACCTACAGCGAATATCATTCTCAATGGGGAAAAGCTGAGATCTTTTCCCCTAAGGTCAGGAACGCGGCAGGGATAGCCACTCTCACCACTGCTATTCAACATAGTATTAGAAGTCCTAGCCACAGCAATCAGACAACAAAAAGAAATCAAAGGCATCCAAATCGGCAGAGAGGAAGTCAAACTCTCACTCTTTGCAGATGATATGATACTTTATGTGGAAAACCCAAAAGACTCCACCCCAAAACAGCTAGAACTCACACAGCAATTCCGCAAAGTAGCAGGCTATAAAACCAATGCACAGAAATCAGTGGCATTCCTATACACCAACAACAAGACAGAAGAGAGACAAATCAAGGAGTCGATCCCATTCACAACTGCACCCAAAACCAGAAGAGACCTAGGAATAAATGGAACCCAAGAGGCAAAGGATCTGTACTCAGAAAACTACCAAATACTCAGGAAAGAAATTGAAGAAGACACAAAGAAACGGAAAAACGTTCCATGCTCATGGATTGGGAGAACCAACATTGTGAAGAGGTCAATGCTACCTAGAGCGATCTACACATTCAATGCAATCCCCGTCAAAATACCATCCACTTTTTTCCAAGAAATGGAACAAATAATCCTAAGATTTCAATGGAACCAGAAGAGACCACGAATAGCCAGAGGAATATTGAGAAAGAAAAGCAAAGCTGGCGGCATCACAATTCTGGACTTCCAGCTCTATGACAAAGCTGTCATCATCAAGACAGTATGGTACTGGCACAAAAACAGACACATAGATCCATGGAACAGAATCGAGAGCCCAGAAATGGACCCTCAACTCTATGGTCAACTTATCTTTGACAGAGCAGGAAAGAATGTCCAATGGCAAAAAGAGGGTCTCTTCAACAACTGGAGTTTTGGAAATTGGACAGCCCCATGCAGAAGAATGACACTGGACCATTTCCTGACACCACACACAAAAATAGACTCCAAATGTTTGAAAGACCTCAATGTGAGACAGGACTCCATCAAAATCCGAAAGGAGAACACAGGTAGCAAGCTCTTCGACCTCAGCCACAGCAACTTCTTCCTAGAAACATCACCAAAGGCACGGGAAGCCAGGGCAAAAATGAACTATTGGGATTTCATCAAGATAAAAACCTTTGGCACAGCAAAAGAAACAGTCCACAAAACCAAAAGACAACCGACAGAATGGGAGAAATTATTTACGATTGACATATCAGATAAAGGGCTACTATCCAATATGTATAAAAACGTATCAAACTCAACACCCAAAGAACAAATAATCCAATCAAGAAATAGGCAGAAGCCATGAACAGACATTTTTCCAAAGAAGACATCCAAATGGCCAACAGGCACAGGAAAAAGTGCTCAACACGGCTCGGCATCAGGGAAATCCACATCAAAACCTCAATGAGATACCACCTCACACCCGTCAGAATGGCTCAAATGAACAAGTCAGGGAACGACAGAGGTTGGCGGGGATGTGGAGAAAGGGGAACCCTCCTACACTGGTGGTGGGAATGCAAGCTGGTGCAACCCCTCTGGAAAACAGGATGGAGGTTCCTCAAATAGTTGAAATTAGAGCTACCATCCGATCCAGCAATTGCACTCCTGGGTATTTACCCCAAAGATACAAATGTAGGGACCCGAAGCGGTACGTGCACCCCATTGTTTGTAGCAGCAATGTCCACAATAGCCAAACTGTTGAAAGAGCCAAGATGTCCATCGACAGATGAATGGATAAAGAAGAGGTGGTATATATCTTCACAATGGAATATTACGCAGCCATCAAAAGGAATGAGATGTTGCCATGGACAACGACGTGGATGGAACTGGAGGGTCCGATGATTAGTGAAATAAGTCAATCAGAGAAAGACATGTATCATATGACCTCACTGATAGGAGGAATTCTTAATCTCAGGAACAGAGTGAGGCTTGCTGGAGTGGTCGGGGGTGGGAGGGATGGGCTGGCTGGGTGATAGACATTGGGGAGGGTATGAGCTACGGTGAGCGCTGTGAATTGTGTAAGACTGTTGAATCACAGATCTCTACTTCTGAAACAAATAACGCAACATATTTTAAGAATAAAGGAAAAGAAGGAGATAGCAGGAGAGGAAGAATGAAGGGGAGTTAGTGAGAGGGGGAGACAGACCAGGAGAGATGATGGATTCTGAAAAAAAATCCGAGGTTTCTAGACGGGAGGTGGGTCGGGGGATTGGTTAGCCTGGTGATGGGTATTAAAGAGGGCACATTCTGCATGGAGCACTGTGTGTTCGGAACAAACAATGAATCATGGGACACTACACCAAAACAAATGATGTAGTACATGGTGATTAACAAAGCAATAAAAAACAAAGACTGTAATAAGAGATGAAGAAGGACACTATATCCTACTTAAAGGGTCTATCCAAGAAGAAGATCTAACAATTGTAAATGTCTATGCCCCGAACATGGGAGCATCCAATTGTATAAGGCAATTTAGAAGAAAAGCAAAGAAAGACATTGACAACCATACAATCATAGTGGGGGACTTTAACACCCCCCTGACTGAAATGGCCAGATCATCTAAGCAAAAGATCAACAGGGAAATAAAGACTTTAAATGACACACTGGACCAAATGGACTTCACAGACATATTCAGAACGTTCCATCCCGAAGCAACGGAATACACATTCTTCTCTAGGGCCCATGGAACGTTCTCCAGAATGGATCACATCCTAGGTCACAAATCAGGTCTCAACCGGTACCCAAAGATTGGGATCATTCCCTGCACATTTTCAGACCACAATGCTTTGAAACTAGAACTCAATCACAAGAGGAAAGTCGGAAAGAACTCAAATACATGGAGGCTAAAGAGCATCCTACGAAAGAATGAATGGGTCAACCAGGAAATTAAAGAAGAATTTAAAAATTCCTGGAAACCAATGAAAATGAAAACACAACTGTCCAAAATCTTTGGGATACAGCCAAGGCAGTCCTGCGAGGAAAGTATATAGCAATACAAGCCTTTCTCAAGAAACATGAAAGGTCTCAAATACACACCCTAACCCTACACCTAAAGGAGCTGGAGAAAGAACGGCAAATAAAGCCTAAACCCAGCAGGAGAAGAGAAATCATGCAGATCAGAGCAGAAATCAATGAAATAGAACCCAAAAGAACAGTAGAACAGATCAACGGAACTAGGAGCTGGTTCTTTGAAAGAATTCACAAGATTGATACACCCCTGTCCAGGCTGATCAAAAAGAAAAGAGAAATGACCCAAACCAACAAAATCATGAATGAAAGAGGAGAGATCACAACCAACACCAAAGAAATACAAACGATTATAAGAACGTAATCTGAGCAACCCTAGGGCAGCATATTCCATAACCTGGAAGAAATGGGTGCATTCCTAGAGATGTGTCAACTACCAAAACTGACCCAGGAAGAAATAGAAAACCTGAACAGTCCTATAACCACGAAGGCAATTGAAGTAGTCATCAAAAACCTCCCGAGAAACCAAAGCCCAGGGCCAGATGGATTCCCAGGGGAATTCTATCAGACATTTAAAGAAGAATTAATACCTATTCTCCTGAAACTGTTCCAAACAATAGAAATGGAAGGAAAACCTCCAAACTCATTTTATGAGGCCACCATTACCTTGATCCCAAAACCAGACAAAGATCCCATCAAAAAAGAGTATTAGAGACCAATATCCTTGATGAACATCGATGCAAAAATTCTCACCAAAATACTAGCCAAGAGGATCCAACAGTACATGAAAAGGAGTATTCACCATGACCAAGTGGGATTTATCCCTGGGCTGCAAGGCTGGTTCAACATCCGCAAATCAATCAACGTGATAAAACACATTAACAAAAGAAAGAACAAGAATCATATGATCCTCTCAATAGATGCAGAAAAACCATTTGACAAAGTAAAGCACCCTTTCTGGATCAAAACTCTTCAGAGTAGAGGGACAGCGGGTACATACCTCAATATCATAAAAGCCATCTACGAACAACCTACAGCGAATATCATTCTCAATGGGGAAAAGCTGAGATCTTTTCCCCTAAGGTCAGGAACGCGGCAGGGATAGCCACTCTCACCACTGCTATTCAACATAGTATTAGAAGTCCTAGCCACAGCAATCAGACAACAAAAAGAAATCAAAGGCATCCAAATCGGCAGAGAGGAAGTCAAACTCTCACTCTTTGCAGATGATATGATACTTTATGTGGAAAACCCAAAAGACTCCACCCCAAAACAGCTAGAACTCACACAGCAATTCCGCAAAGTAGCAGGCTATAAAATCAATGCACAGAAATCAGTGGCATTCCTATACACGAACAACAAGACAGAAGAGAGACAAATCAAGGAGTCGATCCCATTCACAACTGCACCCAAAACCAGAAGAGACCTAGGAATAAATGGAACCCAAGAGGCAAAGGATCTGTACTCAGAAAACTACCAAATACTCAGGAAAGAAATTGAAGAAGACACAAAGAAACGGAAAAACGTTCCATGCTCATGGATTGGGAGAACCAACATTGTGAAGAGGTCAATGCTACCTAGAGCGATCTACACATTCAATGCAATCCCCGTCAAAATACCATCCACTTTTTTCCAAGAAATGGAACAAATAATCCTAAGATTTGAATGGAACCAGAAGAGACCACGAATAGCCAGAGGAATATTGAGAAAGAAAAGCAAAGCTGGCGGCATCACAATTCTGGACTTCCAGCTCTATGACAAAGCTGTCATCATCAAGACAGTATGGTACTGGCACAAAAACAGACACATAGATCCATGGAACAGAATCGAGAGCCCAGAAATGGACCCTCAACTCTATGGTCAACTTATCTTTGACAGAGCAGGAAAGAATGTCCAATGGCAAAAAGAGGGTCTCTTCAACAACTGGAGTTGTGGAAATTGGACAGCCCCATGCAGAAGAATGACACTGGACCATTTCCTGACACCACACACAAAAATAGACTCCAAATGTTTGAAAGACCTCAATGTGAGACAGGACTCCATCAAAATCCGAAAGGAGAACACAGGTAGCAAGCTCTTCGACCTCAGCCGCAGCAACTTCTTCCTAGAAACATCACCAAAGGCACGGGAAGCCAGGGCAAAAATGAACTATTGGGATTTCATCAAGATAAAAACCTTTGGCACAGCAAAAGAAACAGTCCACAAAACCAAAAGACAACCGACAGAATGGGAGAAATTATTTACGATTGACATATCAGATAAAGGGCTACTATCCAATATGTATAAAAACGTATCAAACTCAACACCCAAAGAACAAATAATCCAATCAAGAAATAGGCAGAAGACATGAACAGACATTTTTCCAAAGAAGACATCCAAATGGCCAACAGGCACAGGAAAAAGTGCTCAACACGGCTCGGCATCAGGGAAATCCACATCAAAACCTCAATGAGATACCACCTCACACCCGTCAGAATGGCTCAAATGAACAAGTCAGGGAACGACAGAGGTTGGCGGGGATGTGGAGAAAGGGGAACCCTCCTACACTGGTGGTGGGAATGCAAGCTGGTGCAACCCCTCTGGAAAACAGGATGGAGGTTCCTCAAATAGTTGAAATTAGAGCTACCATCCGATCCAGCAATTGCACTCCTGGGTATTTACCCCAAAGATACAAATGTAGGGACCCGAAGCGGTACGTGCACCCCATTGTTTGTAGCAGCAATGTCCACAATAGCCAAACTGTTGAAAGAGCCAAGATGTCCATCGACAGATGAATGGATAAAGAAGAGGTGGTATATATCTACACAATGGAATATTACGCAGCCATCAAAAGGAATGAGATGTTGCCATGGACAACGACGTGGATGGAACTGGAGGGTCCGATGATTAGTGAAATAAGTCAATCAGAGAAAGACATGTATCATATGACCTCACTGATATGAGGAATTCTTAATCTCAGGAACAGAGTGAGGCTTGCTGGAGTGGTCGGGGGTGGGAGGGATGGGCTGGCTGGGTGATAGACATTGGGGAGGGTATGAGCTACGGTGAGCGCTGTGAATTGTGTAAGACTGTTGAATCACAGATCTCTACTTCTGAAACAAATAACGCAACATATTTTAAGAATAAAGGAAAAGAAGGAGATAGCAGGAGAGGAAGAATGAAGGGGAGTTAGTGAGAGGGGGAGACAGACCAGGAGACATGATGGATTCTGAAAAAAAATCCGAGGTTTCTAGACGGGAGGTGGGTCGGGGGATTGGTTAGCCTGGTGATGGGTATTAAAGAGGGCACATTCTGCATGGAGCACTGTGTGTTCGGAACAAACAATGAATCATGGGACACTACACCAAAACAAATGATGTAGTACATGGTGATTAACAAAGCAATAAAAAACAAAGACTGTAATAAGAGATGAAGAAGGACACTATATCCTACTTAAAGGGTCTATCCAAGAAGAAGATCTAACAATTGTAAATGTCTATGCCCCGAACATGGGAGCATCCAATTGTATAAGGCAATTTAGAAGAAAAGCAAAGAAAGACATTGACAACCATACAATCATAGTGGGGGACTTTAACACCCCCCTGACTGAAATGGCCAGATCATCTAAGCAAAAGATCAACAGGGAAATAAAGACTTTAAATGACACACTGGACCAAATGGACTTCACAGACATATTCAGAACGTTCCATCCCGAAGCAACGGAATACACATTCTTCTCTAGGGCCCATGGAACGTTCTCCAGAATGGATCACATCCTAGGTCACAAATCAGGTCTCAACCGGTACCCAAAGATTGGGATCATTCCCTGCACATTTTCAGACCACAATGCTTTGAAACTAGAACTCAATCACAAGAGGAAAGTCGGAAAGAACTCAAATACATGGAGGCTAAAGAGCATCCTACGAAAGAATGAATGGGTCAACCAGGAAATTAAAGAAGAATTTAAAAATTCCTGGAAACCAATGAAAATGAAAACACAACTGTCCAAAATCTTTGGGATACAGCCAAGGCAGTCCTGCGAGGAAAGTATATAGCAATACAAGCCTTTCTCAAGAAACATGAAAGGTCTCAAATACACACCCTAAACCTACACCTAAAGGAGCTGGAGAAAGAACGGCAAATAAAGCCTAAACCCAGCAGGAGAAGAGAAATCATGCAGATCAGAGCAGAAATCAATGAAATAGAACCCAAAAGAACAGTAGAACAGATCAACGGAACTAGGAGCTGGTTCTTTGAAAGAATTCACAAGATTGATACACCCCTGTCCAGGCTGATCAAAAAGAAAAGAGAAATGACCCAAACCAACAAAATCATGAATGAAAGAGGAGAGATCACAACCAACACCAAAGAAATACAAACGATTATAAGAACGTAATCTGAGCAACCCTAGGGCAGCATATTCCATAACCTGGAAGAAATGGGTGCATTCCTAGAGATGTGTCAACTACCAAAACTGACCCAGGAAGAAATAGAAAACCTGAACAGTCCTATAACCACGAAGGCAATTGAAGTAGTCATCAAAAACCTCCCAAGAAACCAAAGCCCAGGGCCAGATGGATTCCCAGGGGAATTCTATCAGACATTTAAAGAAGAATTAATACCTATTCTCCTGAAACTGTTCCAAACAATAGAAATGGAAGGAAAACCTCCAAACTCATTTTATGAGGCCACCATTACCTTGATCCCAAAACCAGACAAAGATCCCATCAAAAAAGAGTATTAGAGACCAATATCCTTGATGAACATCGATGCAAAAATTCTCACCAAAATACTAGCCAAGAGGATCCAACAGTACATGAAAAGGAGTATTCACCATGACCAAGTGGGATTTATCCCTGGGCTGCAAGGCTGGTTCAACATCCGCAAATCAATCAACGTGATAAAACACATTAACAAAAGAAAGAACAAGAATCATATGATCCTCTCAATAGATGCAGAAAAACCATTTGACAAAGTAAAGCACCCTTTCTGGATCAAAACTCTTCAGAGTATAGGGACAGCGGGTACATACCTCAATATCATAAAGCCATCTACGAACAACCTACAGCGAATATCATTCTCAATGGGGAAAAGCTGAGATCTTTTCCCCTAAGGTCAGGAACGCGGCAGGGATAGCCACTCTCACCACTGCTATTCAACATAGTATTAGAAGTCCTAGCCACAGCAATCAGACAACAAAAAGAAATCAAAGGCATCCAAATCGGCAGAGAGGAAGTCAAACTCTCACTCTTTGCAGATGATATGATACTTTATGTGGAAAACCCAAAAGACTCCACCCCAAAACAGCTAGAACTCACACAGCAATTCCGCAAAGTAGCAGGCTATAAAATCAATGCACAGAAATCAGTGGCATTCCTATACACCAACAACAAGACAGAAGAGAGACAAATCAAGGAGTCGATCCCATTCACAACTGCACCCAAAACCAGAAGAGACCTAGGAATAAATGGAACCCAAGAGGCAAAGGATCTGTACTCAGAAAACTACCAAATACTCAGGAAAGAAATTGAAGAAGACACAAAGAAACGGAAAAACGTTCCATGCTCATGGACTGGGAGAACCAACATTGTGAAGAGGTCAATGCTACCTAGAGCGATCTACACATTCAATGCAATCCCCGTCAAAATACCATCCACTTTTTTCCAAGAAATGGAACAAATAATCCTAAGATTTGAATGGAACCAGAAGAGACCACGAATAGCCAGAGGAATATTGAGAAAGAAAAGCAAAGCTGGCGGCATCACAATTCTGGACTTCCAGCTCTATGACAAAGCTGTCATCATCAAGACAGTATGGTACTGGCACAAAAACAGACACATAGATCCATGGAACAGAATCGAGAGCCCAGAAATGGACCCTCAACTCTATGGTCAACTTATCTTTGACAGAGCAGGAAAGAATGTCCAATGGCAAAAAGAGGGTCTCTTCAACAACTGGAGTTGTGGAAATTGGACAGCCCCATGCAGAAGAATGACACTGGACCATTTCCTGACACCACACACAAAAATAGACTCCAAATGTTTGAAAGACCTCAATGTGAGACAGGACTCCATCAAAATCCGAAAGGAGAACACAGGTAGCAAGCTCTTCGACCTCAGCCGCAGCAACTTCTTCCTAGAAACATCACCAAAGGCACGGGAAGCCAGGGCAAAAATGAACTATTGGGATTTCATCAAGATAAAAACCTTTGGCACAGCAAAAGAAACAGTCCACAAAACCAAAAGACAACCGACAGAATGGGAGAAATTATTTACGATTGACATATCAGATAAAGGGCTACTATCCAATATGTATAAAAACGTATCAAACTCAACACCCAAAGAACAAATAATCCAATCAAGAAATAGGCAGAAGACATGAACAGACATTTTTCCAAAGAAGACATCCAAATGGCCAACAGGCACAGGAAAAAGTGCTCAACACGGCTCGGCATCAGGGAAATCCACATCAAAACCTCAATGAGATACCACCTCACACCCGTCAGAATGGCTCAAATGAACAAGTCAGGGAACGACAGAGGTTGGCGGGGATGTGGAGAAAGGGGAACCCTCCTACACTGGTGGTGGGAATGCAAGCTGGTGCAACCCCTCTGGAAAACAGGATGGAGGTTCCTCAAATAGTTGAAATTAGAGCTACCATCCGATCCAGCAATTGCACTCCTGGGTATTTACCCAAAGATACAAATGTAGGGACCCGAAGCGGTACGTGCACCCCATTGTTTGTAGCAGCAATGTCCACAATAGCCAAACTGTTGAAAGAGCCAAGATGTCCATCGACAGATGAATGGATAAAGAAGAGGTGGTATATATCTACACAATGGAATATTACGCAGCCATCAAAAGGAATGAGATGTTGCCATGGACAACGACGTGGATGGAACTGGAGGGTCCGATGATTAGTGAAATAAGTCAATCAGAGAAAGACATGTATCATATGACCTCACTGATATGAGGAATTCTTAATCTCAGGAACAGAGTGAGGCTTGCTGGAGTGGTCGGGGGTGGGAGGGATGGGCTGGCTGGGTGATAGACATTGGGGAGGGTATGAGCTACGGTGAGCGCTGTGAATTGTGTAAGACTGTTGAATCACAGATCTCTACTTCTGAAACAAATAACGCAACATATTTTAAGAATAAAGGAAAAGAAGGAGATAGCAGGAGAGGAAGAATGAAGGGGAGTTAGTGAGAGGGGGAGACAGACCAGGAGAGATGATGGATTCTGAAAAAAAATCCGAGGTTTCTAGACGGGAGGTGGGTCGGGGGATTGGTTAGCCTGGTGATGGGTATTAAAGAGGGCACATTCTGCATGGAGCACTGTGTGTTCGGAACAAACAATGAATCATGGGACACTACACCAAAACAAATGATGTAGTACATGGTGATTAACAAAGCAATAAAAAACAAAGACTGTAATAAGAGATGAAGAAGGACACTATATCCTACTTAAAGGGTCTATCCAAGAAGAAGATCTAACAATTGTAAATGTCTATGCCCCGAACATGGGAGCATCCAATTGTATAAGGCAATTTAGAAGAAAAGCAAAGAAAGACATTGACAACCATACAATCATAGTGGGGGACTTTAACACCCCCCTAACTGAAATGGCCAGATCATCTAAGCAAAAGATCAACAGGGAAATAAAGACTTTAAATGACACACTGGACCAAATGGACTTCACAGACATATTCAGAACGTTCCATCCCGAAGCAACGGAATACACATTCTTCTCTAGGGCCCATGGAACGTTCTCCAGAATGGATCACATCCTAGGTCACAAATCAGGTCTCAACCGGTACCCAAAGATTGGGATCATTCCCTGCACATTTTCAGACCACAATGCTTTGAAACTAGAACTCAATCACAAGAGGAAAGTCGGAAAGAACTCAAATACATGGAGGCTAAAGAGCATCCTACGAAAGAATGAATGGGTCAACCAGGAAATTAAAGAAGAATTTAAAAATTCCTGGAAACCAATGAAAATGAAAACACAACTGTCCAAAATCTTTGGGATACAGCCAAGGCAGTCCTGCGAGGAAAGTATATAGCAATACAAGCCTTTCTCAAGAAACATGAAAGGTCTCAAATACACACCCTAACCCTACACCTAAAGGAGCTGGAGAAAGAACGGCAAATAAAGCCTAAACCCAGCAGGAGAAGAGAAATCATGCAGATCAGAGCAGAAATCAATGAAATAGAACCCAAAAGAACAGTAGAACAGATCAACGGAACTAGGAGCTGGTTCTTTGAAAGAATTCACAAGATTGATACACCCCTGTCCAGGCTGATCAAAAAGAAAAGAGAAATGACCCAAACCAACAAAATCATGAATGAAAGAGGAGAGATCACAACCAACACCAAAGAAATACAAACGATTATAAGAACGTAATCTGAGCAACCCTAGGGCAGCATATTCCATAACCTGGAAGAAATGGGTGCATTCCTAGAGATGTGTCAACTACCAAAACTGACCCAGGAAGAAATAGAAAACCTGAACAGTCCTATAACCACGAAGGCAATTGAAGTAGTCATCAAAAACCTCCCAAGAAACCAAAGCCCAGGGCCAGATGGATTCCCAGGGGAATTCTATCAGACATTTAAAGAAGAATTAATACCTATTCTCCTGAAACTGTTCCAAACAATAGAAATGGAAGGAAAACCTCCAAACTCATTTTATGAGGCCACCATTACCTTGATCCCAAAACCAGACAAAGATCCCATCAAAAAAGAGTATTAGAGACCAATATCCTTGATGAACATCGATGCAAAAATTCTCACCAAAATACTAGCCAAGAGGATCCAACAGTACATGAAAAGGAGTATTCACCATGACCAAGTGGGATTTATCCCTGGGCTGCAAGGCTGGTTCAACATCCGCAAATCAATCAACGTGATAAAACACATTAACAAAAGAAAGAACAAGAATCATATGATCCTCTCAATAGATGCAGAAAAACCATTTGACAAAGTAAAGCACCCTTTCTGGATCAAAACTCTTCAGAGTAGAGGGACAGCGGGTACATACCTCAATATCATAAAAGCCATCTACGAACAACCTACAGCGAATATCATTCTCAATGGGGAAAAGCTGAGATCTTTTCCCCTAAGGTCAGGAACGCGGCAGGGATAGCCACTCTCACCACTGCTATTCAACATAGTATTAGAAGTCCTAGCCACAGCAATCAGACAACAAAAAGAAATCAAAGGCATCCAAATCGGCAGAGAGGAAGTCAAACTCTCACTCTTTGCAGATGATATGATACTTTATGTGGAAAACCCAAAAGACTCCACCCCAAAACAGCTAGAACTCACACAGCAATTCCGCAAAGTAGCAGGCTATAAAATCAATGCACAGAAATCAGTGGCATTCCTATACACGAACAACAAGACAGAAGAGAGACAAATCAAGGAGTCGATCCCATTCACAACTGCACCCAAAACCAGAAGAGACCTAGGAATAAATGGAACCCAAGAGGCAAAGGATCTGTACTCAGAAAACTACCAAATACTCAGGAAAGAAATTGAAGAAGACACAAAGAAACGGAAAAACGTTCCATGCTCATGGATTGGGAGAACCAACATTGTGAAGAGGTCAATGCTACCTAGAGCGATCTACACATTCAATGCAATCCCCGTCAAAATACCATCCACTTTTTTCCAAGAAATGGAACAAATAATCCTAAGATTTGAATGGAACCAGAAGAGACCACGAATAGCCAGAGGAATATTGAGAAAGAAAAGCAAAGCTGGCGGCATCACAATTCTGGACTTCCAGCTCTATGACAAAGCTGTCATCATCAAGACAGTATGGTACTGGCACAAAAACAGACACATAGATCCATGGAACAGAATCGAGAGCCCAGAAATGGACCCTCAACTCTATGGTCAACTTATCTTTGACAGAGCAGGAAAGAATGTCCAATGGCAAAAAGAGGGTCTCTTCAACAACTGGAGTTGTGGAAATTGGACAGCCCCATGCAGAAGAATGACACTGGACCATTTCCTGACACCACACACAAAAATAGACTCCAAATGTTTGAAAGACCTCAATGTGAGACAGGACTCCATCAAAATCCGAAAGGAGAACACAGGTAGCAAGCTCTTCGACCTCAGCCGCAGCAACTTCTTCCTAGAAACATCACCAAAGGCACGGGAAGCCAGGGCAAAAATGAACTATTGGGATTTCATCAAGATAAAAACCTTTGGCACAGCAAAAGAAACAGTCCACAAAACCAAAAGACAACCGACAGAATGGGAGAAATTATTTACGATTGACATATCAGATAAAGGGCTACTATCCAATATGTATAAAAACGTATCAAACTCAACACCCAAAGAACAAATAATCCAATCAAGAAATAGGCAGAAGACATGAACAGACATTTTTCCAAAGAAGACATCCAAATGGCCAACAGGCACAGGAAAAAGTGCTCAACACGGCTCGGCATCAGGGAAATCCACATCAAAACCTCAATGAGATACCACCTCACACCCGTCAGAATGGCTCAAATGAACAAGTCAGGGAACGACAGAGGTTGGCGGGGATGTGGAGAAAGGGGAACCCTCCTACACTGGTGGTGGGAATGCAAGCTGGTGCAACCCCTCTGGAAAACAGGATGGAGGTTCCTCAAATAGTTGAAATTAGAGCTACCATCCGATCCAGCAATTGCACTCCTGGGTATTTACCCCAAAGATACAAATGTAGGGACCCGAAGCGGTACGTGCACCCCATTGTTTGTAGCAGCAATGTCCACAATAGCCAAACTGTTGAAAGAGCCAAGATGTCCATCGACAGATGAATGGATAAAGAAGAGGTGGTATATATCTACACAATGGAATATTACGCAGCCATCAAAAGGAATGAGATGTTGCCATGGACAACGACGTGGATGGAACTGGAGGGTCCGATGATTAGTGAAATAAGTCAATCAGAGAAAGACATGTATCATATGACCTCACTGATATGAGGAATTCTTAATCTCAGGAACAGAGTGAGGCTTGCTGGAGTGGTCGGGGGTGGGAGGGATGGGCTGGCTGGGTGATAGACATTGGGGAGGGTATGAGCTACGGTGAGCGCTGTGAATTGTGTAAGACTGTTGAATCACAGATCTCTACTTCTGAAACAAATAACG
Source organism: Eumetopias jubatus (assembly GCF_037043125.1). Classification (NCBI taxonomy): domain Eukaryota; kingdom Metazoa; phylum Chordata; class Mammalia; order Carnivora; family Otariidae; genus Eumetopias; species Eumetopias jubatus. The sequence goes on from NW_028274859.1 coordinate 1,252,034, forward strand.
CAACATATTTTAAGAATAAAGGAAAAGAAGGAGATAGCAGGAGAGGAAGAATGAAGGGGAGTTAGTGAGAGGGGGAGACAGACCAGGAGACATGATGGATTCTGAAAAAAAATCCGAGGTTTCTAGACGGGAGGTGGGTCGGGGGATTGGTTAGCCTGGTGATGGGTATTAAAGAGGGCACATTCTGCATGGAGCACTGTGTGTTCGGAACAAACAATGAATCATGGGACACTACACCAAAACAAATGATGTAGTACATGGTGATTAACAAAGCAATAAAAAACAAAGACTGTAATAAGAGATGAAGAAGGACACTATATCCTACTTAAAGGGTCTATCCAAGAAGAAGATCTAACAATTGTAAATGTCTATGCCCCGAACATGGGAGCATCCAATTGTATAAGGCAATTTAGAAGAAAAGCAAAGAAAGACATTGACAACCATACAATCATAGTGGGGGACTTTAACACCCCCCTGACTGAAATGGCCAGATCATCTAAGCAAAAGATCAACAGGGAAATAAAGACTTTAAATGACACACTGGACCAAATGGACTTCACAGACATATTCAGAACGTTCCATCCCGAAGCAACGGAATACACATTCTTCTCTAGGGCCCATGGAACGTTCTCCAGAATGGATCACATCCTAGGTCACAAATCAGGTCTCAACCGGTACCCAAAGATTGGGATCATTCCCTGCACATTTTCAGACCACAATGCTTTGAAACTAGAACTCAATCACAAGAGGAAAGTCGGAAAGAACTCAAATACATGGAGGCTAAAGAGCATCCTACGAAAGAATGAATGGGTCAACCAGGAAATTAAAGAAGAATTTAAAAATTCCTGGAAACCAATGAAAATGAAAACACAACTGTCCAAAATCTTTGGGATACAGCCAAGGCAGTCCTGCGAGGAAAGTATATAGCAATACAAGCCTTTCTCAAGAAACATGAAAGGTCTCAAATACACACCCTAAACCTACACCTAAAGGAGCTGGAGAAAGAACGGCAAATAAAGCCTAAACCCAGCAGGAGAAGAGAAATCATGCAGATCAGAGCAGAAATCAATGAAATAGAACCCAAAAGAACAGTAGAACAGATCAACGGAACTAGGAGCTGGTTCTTTGAAAGAATTCACAAGATTGATACACCCCTGTCCAGGCTGATCAAAAAGAAAAGAGAAATGACCCAAACCAACAAAATCATGAATGAAAGAGGAGAGATCACAACCAACACCAAAGAAATACAAACGATTATAAGAACGTAATCTGAGCAACCCTAGGGCAGCATATTCCATAACCTGGAAGAAATGGGTGCATTCCTAGAGATGTGTCAACTACCAAAACTGACCCAGGAAGAAATAGAAAACCTGAACAGTCCTATAACCACGAAGGCAATTGAAGTAGTCATCAAAAACCTCCCAAGAAACCAAAGCCCAGGGCCAGATGGATTCCCAGGGGAATTCTATCAGACATTTAAAGAAGAATTAATACCTATTCTCCTGAAACTGTTCCAAACAATAGAAATGGAAGGAAAACCTCCAAACTCATTTTATGAGGCCACCATTACCTTGATCCCAAAACCAGACAAAGATCCCATCAAAAAAGAGTATTAGAGACCAATATCCTTGATGAACATCGATGCAAAAATTCTCACCAAAATACTAGCCAAGAGGATCCAACAGTACATGAAAAGGAGTATTCACCATGACCAAGTGGGATTTATCCCTGGGCTGCAAGGCTGGTTCAACATCCGCAAATCAATCAACGTGATAAAACACATTAACAAAAGAAAGAACAAGAATCATATGATCCTCTCAATAGATGCAGAAAAACCATTTGACAAAGTAAAGCACCCTTTCTGGATCAAAACTCTTCAGAGTATAGGGACAGCGGGTACATACCTCAATATCATAAAGCCATCTACGAACAACCTACAGCGAATATCATTCTCAATGGGGAAAAGCTGAGATCTTTTCCCCTAAGGTCAGGAACGCGGCAGGGATAGCCACTCTCACCACTGCTATTCAACATAGTATTAGAAGTCCTAGCCACAGCAATCAGACAACAAAAAGAAATCAAAGGCATCCAAATCGGCAGAGAGGAAGTCAAACTCTCACTCTTTGCAGATGATATGATACTTTATGTGGAAAACCCAAAAGACTCCACCCCAAAACAGCTAGAACTCACACAGCAATTCCGCAAAGTAGCAGGCTATAAAATCAATGCACAGAAATCAGTGGCATTCCTATACACCAACAACAAGACAGAAGAGAGACAAATCAAGGAGTCGATCCCATTCACAACTGCACCCAAAACCAGAAGAGACCTAGGAATAAATGGAACCCAAGAGGCAAAGGATCTGTACTCAGAAAACTACCAAATACTCAGGAAAGAAATTGAAGAAGACACAAAGAAACGGAAAAACGTTCCATGCTCATGGATTGGGAGAACCAACATTGTGAAGAGGTCAATGCTACCTAGAGCGATCTACACATTCAATGCAATCCCCGTCAAAATACCATCCACTTTTTTCCAAGAAATGGAACAAATAATCCTAAGATTTGAATGGAACCAGAAGAGACCACGAATAGCCAGAGGAATATTGAGAAAGAAAAGCAAAGCTGGCGGCATCACAATTCTGGACTTCCAGCTCTATGACAAAGCTGTCATCATCAAGACAGTATGGTACTGGCACAAAAACAGACACATAGATCCATGGAACAGAATCGAGAGCCCAGAAATGGACCCTCAACTCTATGGTCAACTTATCTTTGACAGAGCAGGAAAGAATGTCCAATGGCAAAAAGAGGGTCTCTTCAACAACTGGAGTTGTGGAAATTGGACAGCCCCATGCAGAAGAATGACACTGGACCATTTCCTGACACCACACACAAAAATAGACTCCAAATGTTTGAAAGACCTCAATGTGAGACAGGACTCCATCAAAATCCGAAAGGAGAACACAGGTAGCAAGCTCTTCGACCTCAGCCGCAGCAACTTCTTCCTAGAAACATCACCAAAGGCACGGGAAGCCAGGGCAAAAATGAACTATTGGGATTTCATCAAGATAAAAACCTTTGGCGCAGCAAAAGAAACAGTCCACAAAACCAAAAGACAACCGACAGAATGGGAGAAATTATTTACGATTGACATATCAGATAAAGGGCTACTATCCAATATGTATAAAAACGTATCAAACTCAACACCCAAAGAACAAATAATCCAATCAAGAAATAGGCAGAAGACATGAACAGACATTTTTCCAAAGAAGACATCCAAATGGCCAACAGGCACAGGAAAAAGTGCTCAACACTGCTCGGCATCAGGGAAATCCACATCAAAACCTCAATGAGATACCCCCTCACACCCGTCAGAATGGCTCAAATGAACAAGTCAGGGAACGACAGAGGTTGGCGGGGATGTGGAGAAAGGGGAACCCTCCTACACTGGTGGTGGGAATGCAAGCTGGTGCAACCCCTCTGGAAAACAGGATGGAGGTTCCTCAAATAGTTGAAATTAGAGCTACCATCCGATCCAGCAATTGCACTCCTGGGTATTTACCCCAAAGATACAAATGTAGGGACCCGAAGCGGTACGTGCACCCCATTGTTTGTAGCAGCAATGTCCACAATAGCCAAACTGTTGAAAGAGCCAAGATGTCCATCGACAGATGAATGGATAAAGAAGAGGTGGTATATATCTACACAATGGAATATTACGCAGCCATCAAAAGGAATGAGATGTTGCCATGGACAACGACGTGGATGGAACTGGAGGGTCCGATGATTAGTGAAATAAGTCAATCAGAGAAAGACATGTATCATATGACCTCACTGATATGAGGAATTCTTAATCTCAGGAACAGAGTGAGGCTTGCTGGAGTGGTCGGGGGTGGGAGGGATGGGCTGGCTGGGTGATAGACATTGGGGAGGGTATGAGCTACGGTGAGCGCTGTGAATTGTGTAAGACTGTTGAATCACAGATCTCTACTTCTGAAACAAATATCGCAACATATTTTAAGAATAAAGGAAAAGAAGGAGATAGCAGGAGAGGAAGAATGAAGGGGAGTTAGTGAGAGGGGGAGACAGACCAGGAGACATGATGGATTCTGAAAAAAAATCCGAGGTTTCTAGACGGGAGGTGGGTCGGGGGATTGGTTAGCCTGGTGATGGGTATTAAAGAGGGCACATTCTGCATGGAGCACTGTGTGTTCGGAACAAACAATGAATCATGGGACACTACACCAAAACAAATGATGTAGTACATGGTGATTAACAAAGCAATAAAAAACAAAGACTGTAATAAGAGATGAAGAAGGACACTATATCCTACTTAAAGGGTCTATCCAAGAAGAAGATCTAACAATTGTAAATGTCTATGCCCCGAACATGGGAGCATCCAATTGTATAAGGCAATTTAGAAGAAAAGCAAAGAAAGACATTGACAACCATACAATCATAGTGGGGGACTTTAACACCCCCCTGACTGAAATGGCCAGATCATCTAAGCAAAAGATCAACAGGGAAATAAAGACTTTAAATGACACACTGGACCAAATGGACTTCACAGACATATTCAGAACGTTCCATCCCGAAGCAACGGAATACACATTCTTCTCTAGGGCCCATGGAACGTTCTCCAGAATGGATCACATCCTAGGTCACAAATCAGGTCTCAACCGGTACCCAAAGATTGGGATCATTCCCTGCACATTTTCAGACCACAATGCTTTGAAACTAGAACTCAATCACAAGAGGAAAGTCGGAAAGAACTCAAATACATGGAGGCTAAAGAGCATCCTACGAAAGAATGAATGGGTCAACCAGGAAATTAAAGAAGAATTTAAAAATTCCTGGAAACCAATGAAAATGAAAACACAACTGTCCAAAATCTTTGGGATACAGCCAAGGCAGTCCTGCGAGGAAAGTATATAGCAATACAAGCCTTTCTCAAGAAACATGAAAGGTCTCAAATACACACCCTAACCCTACACCTAAAGGAGCTGGAGAAAGAACGGCAAATAAAGCCTAAACCCAGCAGGAGAAGAGAAATCATGCAGATCAGAGCAGAAATCAATGAAATAGAACCCAAAAGAACAGTAGAACAGATCAACGGAACTAGGAGCTGGTTCTTTGAAAGAATTCACAAGATTGATACACCCCTGTCCAGGCTGATCAAAAAGAAAAGAGAAATGACCCAAACCAACAAAATCATGAATGAAAGAGGAGAGATCACAACCAACACCAAAGAAATACAAACGATTATAAGAACGTAATCTGAGCAACCCTAGGGCAGCATATTCCATAACCTGGAAGAAATGGGTGCATTCCTAGAGATGTGTCAACTACCAAAACTGACCCAGGAAGAAATAGAAAACCTGAACAGTCCTATAACCACGAAGGCAATTGAAGTAGTCATCAAAAACCTCCCAAGAAACCAAAGCCCAGGGCCAGATGGATTCCCAGGGGAATTCTATCAGACATTTAAAGAAGAATTAATACCTATTCTCCTGAAACTGTTCCAAACAATAGAAATGGAAGGAAAACCTCCAAACTCATTTTATGAGGCCACCATTACCTTGATCCCAAAACCAGACAAAGATCCCATCAAAAAAGAGTATTAGAGACCAATATCCTTGATGAACATCGATGCAAAAATTCTCACCAAAATACTAGCCAAGAGGATACAACAGTACATGAAAAGGAGTATTCACCATGACCAAGTGGGATTTATCCCTGGGCTGCAAGGCTGGTTCAACATCCGCAAATCAATCAACGTGATAAAACACATTAACAAAAGAAAGAACAAGAATCATATGATCCTCTCAATAGATGCAGAAAAACCATTTGACAAAGTAAAGCACCCTTTCTGGATCAAAACTCTTCAGAGTATAGGGACAGCGGGTACATACCTCAATATCATAAAAGCCATCTACGAACAACCTACAGCGAATATCATTCTCAATGGGGAAAAGCTGAGATCTTTTCCCCTAAGTTCAGGAACGCGGCAGGGATAGCCATTCTCACCACTGCTATTCAACATAGTATTAGAAGTCCTAGCCACAGCAATCAGACAACAAAAAGAAATCAAAGGCATCCAAATCGGCAGAGAGGAAGTCAAACTCTCACTCTTTGCAGATGATATGATATTTTATGTGGAAAACCCAAAAGACTCCACCCCAAAACTGCTAGAACTCACACAGCAATTCCGTCAAGTAGCAGGCTATAAAATCAATGCACAGAAATCACTGGCATTCCTATACACCAACAACAAGACAGAAGAGAGACAAATCAAGGAGTCGATCCCATTCACAACTGCACCCAAAACCAGAAGAGACCTAGGAATAAATGGAACCCAAGAGGCAAAGGATCTGTACTCAGAAAACTACCAAATACTCAGGAAAGAAATTGAAGAAGACACAAAGAAACGGAAAAACGTTCCATGCTCATGGATTGGGAGAACCAACATTGTGAAGAGGTCAATGCTACCTAGAGCGATCTACACATTCAATGCAATCCCCGTCAAAATACCATCCACTTTTTTCCAAGAAATGGAACAAATAATCCTAAGATTTGAATGGAACCAGAAGAGACCACGAATAGCCAGAGGAATATTGAGAAAGAAAAGCAAAGCTGGCGGCATCACAATTCTGGACTTCCAGCTCTATGACAAAGCTGTCATCATCAAGACAGTATGGTACTGGCACAAAAACAGACACATAGATCCATGGAACAGAATCGAGAGCCCAGAAATGGACCCTCAACTCTATGGTCAACTTATCTTTGACAGAGCAGGAAAGAATGTCCAATGGCAAAAAGAGGGTCTCTTCAACAACTGGAGTTGTGGAAATTGGACAGCCCCATGCAGAAGAATGACACTGGACCATTTCCTGACACCACACACAGAAATAGACTCCAAATGTTTGAAAGACCTCAATGTGAGACAGGACTCCATCAAAATCCGAAAGGAGAACACAGGTAGCAAGCTCTTCGACCTCAGCCGCAGCAACTTCTTCCTAGAAACATCACCAAAGGCACGGGAAGCCAGGGCAAAAATGAACTATTGGGATTTCATCAAGATAAAAACCTTTGGCGCAGCAAAAGAAACAGTCCACAAAACCAAAAGACAACCGACAGAATGGGAGAAATTATTTACGATTGACATATCAGATAAAGGGCTACTATCCAATATGTATAAAAACGTATCAAACTCAACACCCAAAGAACAAATAATCCAATCAAGAAATAGGCAGAAGACATGAACAGACATTTTTCCAAAGAAGACATCCAAATGGCCAACAGGCACAGGAAAAAGTGCTCAACACTGCTCGGCATCAGGGAAATCCACATCAAAACCTCAATGAGATACCCCCTCACACCCGTCAGAATGGCTCAAATGAACAAGTCAGGGAACGACAGAGGTTGGCGGGGATGTGGAGAAAGGGGAACCCTCCTACACTGGTGGTGGGAATGCAAGCTGGTGCAACCCCTCTGGAAAACAGGATGGAGGTTCCTCAAATAGTTGAAATTAGAGCTACCATCCGATCCAGCAATTGCACTCCTGGGTATTTACCCCAAAGATACAAATGTAGGGACCCGAAGCGGTACGTGCACCCCATTGTTTGTAGCAGCAATGTCCACAATAGCCAAACTGTTGAAAGAGCCAAGATGTCCATCGACAGATGAATGGATAAAGAAGAGGTGGTATATATCTACACAATGGAATATTACGCAGCCATCAAAAGGAATGAGATGTTGCCATGGACAACGACGTGGATGGAACTGGAGGGTCCGATGATTAGTGAAATAAGTCAATCAGAGAAAGACATGTATCATATGACCTCACTGATATGAGGAATTCTTAATCTCAGGAACAGAGTGAGGCTTGCTGGAGTGGTCGGGGGTGGGAGGGATGGGCTGGCTGGGTGATAGACATTGGGGAGGGTATGAGCTACGGTGAGCGCTGTGAATTGTGTAAGACTGTTGAATCACAGATCTCTACTTCTGAAACAAATATCGCAACATATTTTAAGAATAAAGGAAAAGAAGGAGATAGCAGGAGAGGAAGAATGAAGGGGAGTTAGTGAGAGGGGGAGACAGACCAGGAGACATGATGGATTCTGAAAAAAAATCCGAGGTTTCTAGACGGGAGGTGGGTCGGGGGATTGGTTAGCCTGGTGATGGGTATTAAAGAGGGCACATTCTGCATGGAGCACTGTGTGTTCGGAACAAACAATGAATCATGGGACACTACACCAAAACAAATGATGTAGTACATGGTGATTAACAAAGCAATAAAAAACAAAGACTGTAATAAGAGATGAAGAAGGACACTATATCCTACTTAAAGGGTCTATCCAAGAAGAAGATCTAACAATTGTAAATGTCTATGCCCCGAACATGGGAGCATCCAATTGTATAAGGCAATTTAGAAGAAAAGCAAAGAAAGACATTGACAACCATACAATCATAGTGGGGGACTTTAACACCCCCCTGACTGAAATGGCCAGATCATCTAAGCAAAAGATCAACAGGGAAATAAAGACTTTAAATGACACACTGGACCAAATGGACTTCACAGACATATTCAGAACGTTCCATCCCGAAGCAACGGAATACACATTCTTCTCTAGGGCCCATGGAACGTTCTCCAGAATGGATCACATCCTAGGTCACAAATCAGGTCTCAACCGGTACCCAAAGATTGGGATCATTCCCTGCACATTTTCAGACCACAATGCTTTGAAACTAGAACTCAATCACAAGAGGAAAGTCGGAAAGAACTCAAATACATGGAGGCTAAAGAGCATCCTACGAAAGAATGAATGGGTCAACCAGGAAATTAAAGAAGAATTTAAAAATTCCTGGAAACCAATGAAAATGAAAACACAACTGTCCAAAATCTTTGGGATACAGCCAAGGCAGTCCTGCGAGGAAAGTATATAGCAATACAAGCCTTTCTCAAGAAACATGAAAGGTCTCAAATACACACCCTAACCCTACACCTAAAGGAGCTGGAGAAAGAACGGCAAATAAAGCCTAAACCCAGCAGGAGAAGAGAAATCATGCAGATCAGAGCAGAAATCAATGAAATAGAACCCAAAAGAACAGTAGAACAGATCAACGGAACTAGGAGCTGGTTCTTTGAAAGAATTCACAAGATTGATACACCCCTGTCCAGGCTGATCAAAAAGAAAAGAGAAATGACCCAAACCAACAAAATCATGAATGAAAGAGGAGAGATCACAACCAACACCAAAGAAATACAAACGATTATAAGAACGTAATCTGAGCAACCCTAGGGCAGCATATTCCATAACCTGGAAGAAATGGGTGCATTCCTAGAGATGTGTCAACTACCAAAACTGACCCAGGAAGAAATAGAAAACCTGAACAGTCCTATAACCACGAAGGCAATTGAAGTAGTCATCAAAAACCTCCCAAGAAACCAAAGCCCAGGGCCAGATGGATTCCCAGGGGAATTCTATCAGACATTTAAAGAAGAATTAATACCTATTCTCCTGAAACTGTTCCAAACAATAGAAATGGAAGGAAAACCTCCAAACTCATTTTATGAGGCCACCATTACCTTGATCCCAAAACCAGACAAAGATCCCATCAAAAAAGAGTATTAGAGACCAATATCCTTGATGAACATCGATGCAAAAATTCTCACCAAAATACTAGCCAAGAGGATACAACAGTACATGAAAAGGAGTATTCACCATGACCAAGTGGGATTTATCCCTGGGCTGCAAGGCTGGTTCAACATCCGCAAATCAATCAACGTGATAAAACACATTAACAAAAGAAAGAACAAGAATCATATGATCCTCTCAATAGATGCAGAAAAACCATTTGACAAAGTAAAGCACCCTTTCTGGATCAAAACTCTTCAGAGTATAGGGACAGCGGGTACATACCTCAATATCATAAAAGCCATCTACGAACAACCTACAGCGAATATCATTCTCAATGGGGAAAAGCTGAGATCTTTTCCCCTAAGGTCAGGAACGCGGCAGGGATAGCCATTCTCACCACTGCTATTCAACATAGTATTAGAAGTCCTAGCCACAGCAATCAGACAACAAAAAGAAATCAAAGGCATCCAAATCGGCAGAGAGGAAGTCAAACTCTCACTCTTTGCAGATGATATGATATTTTATGTGGAAAACCCAAAAGACTCCACCCCAAAACTGCTAGAACTCACACAGCAATTCCGTCAAGTAGCAGGCTATAAAATCAATGCACAGAAATCACTGGCATTCCTATACACCAACAACAAGACAGAAGAGAGACAAATCAAGGAGTCGATCCCATTCACAACTGCACCCAAAACCAGAAGAGACCTAGGAATAAATGGAACCCAAGAGGCAAAGGATCTGTACTCAGAAAACTACCAAATACTCAGGAAAGAAATTGAAGAAGACACAAAGAAACGGAAAAACGTTCCATGCTCATGGATTGGGAGAACCAACATTGTGAAGAGGTCAATGCTACCTAGAGCGATCTACACATTCAATGCAATCCCCGTCAAAATACCATCCACTTTTTTCCAAGAAATGGAACAAATAATCCTAAGATTTGAATGGAACCAGAAGAGACCACGAATAGCCAGAGGAATATTGAGAAAGAAAAGCAAAGCTGGCGGCATCACAATTCTGGACTTCCAGCTCTATGACAAAGCTGTCATCATCAAGACAGTATGGTACTGGCACAAAAACAGACACATAGATCCATGGAACAGAATCGAGAGCCCAGAAATGGACCCTCAACTCTATGGTCAACTTATCTTTGACAGAGCAGGAAAGAATGTCCAATGGCAAAAAGAGGGTCTCTTCAACAACTGGAGTTGTGGAAATTGGACAGCCCCATGCAGAAGAATGACACTGGACCATTTCCTGACACCACACACAGAAATAGACTCCAAATGTTTGAAAGACCTCAATGTGAGACAGGACTCCATCAAAATCCGAAAGGAGAACACAGGTAGCAAGCTCTTCGACCTCAGCCGCAGCAACTTCTTCCTAGAAACATCACCAAAGGCACGGGAAGCCAGGGCAAAAATGAACTATTGGGATTTCATCAAGATAAAAACCTTTGGCACAGCAAAAGAAACAGTCCACAAAACCAAAAGACAACCGACAGAATGGGAGAAATTATTTACGATTGACATATCAGATAAAGGGCTACTATCCAATATGTATAAAAACGTATCAAACTCAACACCCAAAGAACAAATAATCCAATCAAGAAATAGGCAGAAGACATGAACAGACATTTTTCCAAAGAAGACATCCAAATGGCCAACAGGCACAGGAAAAATTGCTCAACACGGCTCGGCATCAGGGAAATCCACATCAAAACCTCAATGAGATACCACCTCACACCCGTCAGAATGGCTCAAATGAACAAGTCAGGGAACGACAGAGGTTGGCGGGGATGTGGAGAAAGGGGAACCCTCCTACACTGGTGGTGGGAATGCAAGTTGGTGCAACCCCTCTGGAAAACAGGATGGAGGTTCCTCAAATAGTTGAAATTAGAGCTACCATCCGATCCAGCAATTGCACTCCTGGGTATTCACCCCAAAGATACAAATGTAGGGACCCGAAGCGGTACGTGCACCCCATTGTTTGTAGCAGCAATGTCCACAATAGCCAAACTGTTGAAAGAGCCAAGATGTCCATCGACAGATGAATGGATAAAGAAGAGGTGGTATATATCTTCACAATGGAATATTACGCAGCCATCAAAAGGAATGAGATGTTGCCATGGACAACGACGTGGATGGAACTGGAGGGTCCGATGATTAGTGAAATAAGTCAATCAGAGAAAGACATGTATCATATGACCTCACTGATATGAGGAATTCTTAATCTCAGGAACAGAGTGAGGCTTGCTGGAGTGGTCGGGGGTGGGAGGGATGGGCTGGCTGGGTGATAGACATTGGGGAGGGTATGAGCTACGGTGAGCGCTGTGAATTGTGTAAGACTGTTGAATCACAGATCTCTACTTCTGAAACAAATAACGCAACATATTTTAAGAATAAAGGAAAAGAAGGAGATAGCAGGAGAGGAAGAATGAAGGGGAGTTAGTGAGAGGGGGAGACAGACCAGGAGAGATGATGGATTCTGAAAAAAAATCCGAGGTTTCTAGACGGGAGGTGGGTCGGGGGATTGGTTAGCCTGGTGATGGGTATTAAAGAGGGCACATTCTGCATGGAGCACTGTGTGTTCGGAACAAACAATGAATCATGGGACACTACACCAAAACAAATGATGTAGTACATGGTGATTAACAAAGCAATAAAAAACAAAGACTGTAATAAGAGATGAAGAAGGACACTATATCCTACTTAAAGGGTCTATCCAAGAAGAAGATCTAACAATTGTAAATGTCTATGCCCCGAACATGGGAGCATCCAATTGTATAAGGCAATTTAGAAGAAAAGCAAAGAAAGACATTGACAACCATACAATCATAGTGGGGGACTTTAACACCCCCCTGACTGAAATGGCCAGATCATCTAAGCAAAAGATCAACAGGGAAATAAAGACTTTAAATGACACACTGGACCAAATGGACTTCACAGACATATTCAGAACGTTCCATCCCGAAGCAACGGAATACACATTCTTCTCTAGGGCCCATGGAACGTTCTCCAGAATGGATCACATCCTAGGTCACAAATCAGGTCTCAACCGGTACCCAAAGATTGGGATCATTCCCTGCACATTTTCAGACCACAATGCTTTGAAACTAGAACTCAATCACAAGAGGAAAGTCGGAAAGAACTCAAATACATGGAGGCTAAAGAGCATCCTACGAAAGAATGAATGGGTCAACCAGGAAATTAAAGAAGAATTTAAAAATTCCTGGAAACCAATGAAAATGAAAACACAACTGTCCAAAATCTTTGGGATACAGCCAAGGCAGTCCTGCGAGGAAAGTATATAGCAATACAAGCCTTTCTCAAGAAACATGAAAGGTCTCAAATACACACCCTAACCCTACACCTAAAGGAGCTGGAGAAAGAACGGCAAATAAAGCCTAAACCCAGCAGGAGAAGAGAAATCATGCAGATCAGAGCAGAAATCAATGAAATAGAACCCAAAAGAACAGTAGAACAGATCAACGGAACTAGGAGCTGGTTCTTTGAAAGAATTCACAAGATTGATACACCCCTGTCCAGGCTGATCAAAAAGAAAAGAGAAATGACCCAAACCAACAAAATCATGAATGAAAGAGGAGAGATCACAACCAACACCAAAGAAATACAAACGATTATAAGAACGTAATCTGAGCAACCCTAGGGCAGCATATTCCATAACCTGGAAGAAATGGGTGCATTCCTAGAGATGTGTCAACTACCAAAACTGACCCAGGAAGAAATAGAAAACCTGAACAGTCCTATAACCACGAAGGCAATTGAAGTAGTCATCAAAAACCTCCCAAGAAACCAAAGCCCAGGGCCAGATGGATTCCCAGGGGAATTCTATCAGACATTTAAAGAAGAATTAATACCTATTCTCCTGAAACTGTTCCAAACAATAGAAATGGAAGGAAAACCTCCAAACTCATTTTATGAGGCCACCATTACCTTGATCCCAAAACCAGACAAAGATCCCATCAAAAAAGAGTATTAGAGACCAATATCCTTGATGAAGATCGATGCAAAAATTCTCACCAAAATACTAGCCAAGAGGATCCAACAGTACATGAAAAGGAGTATTCACCATGACCAAGTGGGATTTATCCCTGGGCTGCAAGGCTGGTTCAACATCCGCAGATCAATCAACGTGATAAAACACATTAACAAAAGAAAGAACAAGAATCATATGATCCTCTCAATAGATGCAGAAAAACCATTTGACAAAGTAAAGCACCCTTTCTGGATCAATACTCTTCAGAGTATAGGGACAGCGGGTACATACCTCAATATCATAAAAGCCATCTACGAACAACCTACAGCGAATATCATTCTCAATGGGGAAAAGCTGAGATCTTTTCCCCTAAGGTCAGGAACGCGGCAGGGATAGCCACTCTCACCACTGCTATTCAACATAGTATTAGAAGTCCTAGCCACAGCAATCAGACAACAAAAAGAAATCAAAGGCATCCAAATCGGCAGAGAGGAAGTCAAACTCTCACTCTTTGCAGATGATATGATACTTTATGTGGAAAACCCAAAAGACTCCACCCCAAAACAGCTAGAACTCACACAGCAATTCCGCAAAGTAGCAGGCTATAAAATCAATGCACAGAAATCAGTGGCATTCCTATACACCAACAACAAGACAGAAGAGAGACAAATCAAGGAGTCGATCCCATTCACAACTGCACCCAAAACCAGAAGAGACCTAGGAATAAATGGAACCCAAGAGGCAAAGGATCTGTACTCAGAAAACTACCAAATACTCAGGAAAGAAATTGAAGAAGACACAAAGAAACGGAAAAACGTTCCATGCTCATGGATTGGGAGAACCAACATTGTGAAGAGGTCAATGCTACCTAGAGCGATCTACACATTCAATGCAATCCCCGTCAAAATACCATCCACTTTTTTCCAAGAAATGGAACAAATAATCCTAAGATTTGAATGGAACCAGAAGAGACCACGAATAGCCAGAGGAATATTGAGAAAGAAAAGCAAAGCTGGCGGCATCACAATTCTGGACTTCCAGCTCTATGACAAAGCTGTCATCATCAAGACAGTATGGTACTGGCACAAAAACAGACACATAGATCCATGGAACAGAATCGAGAGCCCAGAAATGGACCCTCAACTCTATGGTCAACTTATCTTTGACAGAGCAGGAAAGAATGTCCAATGGCAAAAAGAGGGTCTCTTCAACAACTGGAGTTGTGGAAATTGGACAGCCCCATGCAGAAGAATGACACTGGACCATTTCCTGACACCACACACAAAAATAGACTCCAAATGTTTGAAAGACCTCAATGTGAGACAGGACTCCATCAAAATCCGAAAGGAGAACACAGGTAGCAAGCTCTTCGACCTCAGCCGCAGCAACTTCTTCCTAGAAACATCACCAAAGGCACGGGAAGCCAGGGCAAAAATGAACTATTGGGATTTCATCAAGATAAAAACCTTTGGCACAGCAAAAGAAACAGTCCACAAAACCAAAAGACAACCGACAGAATGGGAGAAATTATTTACGATTGACATATCAGATAAAGGGCTACTATCCAATATGTATAAAAACGTATCAAACTCAACACCCAAAGAACAAATAATCCAATCAAGAAATAGGCAGAAGACATGAACAGACATTTTTCCAAAGAAGACATCCAAATGGCCAACAGGCACAGGAAAAAGTGCTCAACACGGCTCGGCATCAGGGAAATCCACATCAAAACCTCAATGAGATACCACCTCACACCCGTCAGAATGGCTCAAATGAACAAGTCAGGGAACGACAGAGGTTGGCGGGGATGTGGAGAAAGGGGAACCCTCCTACACTGGTGGTGGGAATGCAAGCTGGTGCAACCCCTCTGGAAAACAGGATGGAGGTTCCTCAAATAGTTGAAATTAGAGCTACCATCCGATCCAGCAATTGCACTCCTGGGTATTTACCCCAAAGATACAAATGTAGGGACCCGAAGCGGTACGTGCACCCCATTGTTTGTAGCAGCAATGTCCACAATAGCCAAACTGTTGAAAGAGCCAAGATGTCCATCGACAGATGAATGGATAAAGAAGAGGTGGTATATATCTACACAATGGAATATTACGCAGCCATCAAAAGGAATGAGATGTTGCCATGGACAACGACGTGGATGGAACTGGAGGGTCCGATGATTAGTGAAATAAGTCAATCAGAGAAAGACATGTATCATATGACCTCACTGATATGAGGAATTCTTAATCTCAGGAACAGAGTGAGGCTTTCTGGATTGGTCGGGGGTGGGAGGGATGGGCTGGCTGGGTGATAGACATTGGGGAGGGTATGAGCTACGGTGAGCGCTGTGAATTGTGTAAGACTGTTGAATCACAGATCTCTACTTCTGAAACAAATAACGCAACATATTTTAAGAATAAAGGAAAAGAAGGAGATAGCAGGAGAGGAAGAATGAAGGGGAGTTAGTGAGAGGGGGAGACAGACCAGGAGAGATGATGGATTCTGAAAAAAAATCCGAGGTTTCTAGACGGGAGGTGGGTCGGGGGATTGGTTAGCCTGGTGATGGGTATTAAAGAGGGCACATTCTGCATGGAGCACTGTGTGTTCGGAACAAACAATGAATCATGGGACACTACACCAAAACAAATGATGTAGTACATGGTGATTAACAAAGCAATAAAAAACAAAGACTGTAATAAGAGATGAAGAAGGACACTATATCCTACTTAAAGGGTCTATCCAAGAAGAAGATCTAACAATTGTAAATGTCTATGCCCCGAACATGGGAGCATCCAATTGTATAAGGCAATTTAGAAGAAAAGCAAAGAAAGACATTGACAACCATACAATCATAGTGGGGGACTTTAACACCCCCCTGACTGAAATGGCCAGATCATCTAAGCAAAAGATCAACAAGGAAATAAAGACTTTAAATGACACACTGGACCAAATGGACTTCACAGACATATTCAGAACGTTCCATCCCGAAGCAACGGAATACACATTCTTCTCTAGGGCCCATGGAACGTTCTCCAGAATGGATCACATCCTAGGTCACAAATCAGGTCTCAACCGGTACCCAAAGATTGGGATCATTCCCTGCACATTTTCAGACCACAATGCTTTGAAACTAGAACTCAATCACAAGAGGAAAGTCGGAAAGAACTCAAATACATGGAGGCTAAAGAGCATCCTACGAAAGAATGAATGGGTCAACCAGGAAATTAAAGAAGAATTTAAAAATTCCTGGAAACCAATGAAAATGAAAACACAACTGTCCAAAATCTTTGGGATACAGCCAAGGCAGTCCTGCGAGGAAAGTATATAGCAATACAAGCCTTTCTCAAGAAACATGAAAGGTCTCCAATACACACCCTAAACCTACACCTAAAGGAGCTGGAGAAAGAACGGCAAATAAAGCCTAAACCCAGCAGGAGAAGAGAAATCATGCAGATCAGAGCAGAAATCAATGAAATAGAACCCAAAAGAACAGTAGAACAGATCAACGGAACTAGGAGCTGGTTCTTTGAAAGAATTCACAAGATTGATACACCCCTGTCCAGGCTGATCAAAAAGAAAAGAGAAATGACCCAAACCAACAAAATCATGAATGAAAGAGGAGAGATCACAACCAACACCAAAGAAATACAAACGATTATAAGAACGTAATCTGAGCAACCCTAGGGCAGCATATTCCATAACCTGGAAGAAATGGGTGCATTCCTAGAGATGTGTCAACTACCAAAACTGACCCAGGAAGAAATAGAAAACCTGAACAGTCCTATAACCACGAAGGCAATTGAAGTAGTCATCAAAAACCTCCCAAGAAACCAAAGCCCAGGGCCAGATGGATTCCCAGGGGAATTCTATCAGACATTTAAAGAAGAATTAATACCTATTCTCCTGAAACTGTTCCAAACAATAGAAATGGAAGGAAAACCTCCAAACTCATTTTATGAGGCCACCATTACCTTGATCCCAAAACCAGACAAAGATCCCATCAAAAAAGAGTATTAGAGACCAATATCCTTGATGAACATCGATGCAAAAATTCTCACCAAAATACTAGCCAAGAGGATCCAACAGTACATGAAAAGGAGTATTCACCATGACCAAGTGGGATTTATCCCTGGGCTGCAAGGCTGGTTCAACATCCGCAAATCAATCAACGTGATAAAACACATTAACAAAAGAAAGAACAAGAATCATATGATCCTCTCAATAGATGCAGAAAAACCATTTGACAAAGTAAAGCACCCTTTCTGGATCAAAACTCTTCAGAGTATAGGGACAGCGGGTACATACCTCAATATCATAAAAGCCATCTACGAACAACCTACAGCGAATATCATTCTCAATGGGGAAAAGCTGAGATCTTTTCCCCTAAGGTCAGGAACGCGGCAGGGATAGCCACTCTCACCACTGCTATTCAACATAGTATTAGAAGTCCTAGCCACAGCAATCAGACAACAAAAAGAAATCAAAGGCATCCAAATCGGCAGAGAGGAAGTCAAACTCTCACTCTTTGCAGATGATATGATACTTTATGTGGAAAACCCAAAAGACTCCACCCCAAAACAGCTAGAACTCACACAGCAATTCCGCAAAGTAGCAGGCTATAAAATCAATGCACAGAAATCAGTGGCATTCCTATACACCAACAACAAGACAGAAGAGAGACAAATCAAGGAGTCGATCCCATTCACAACTGCACCCAAAACCAGAAGAGACCTAGGAATAAATGGAACCCAAGAGGCAAAGGATCTGTACTCAGAAAACTACCAAATACTCAGGAAAGAAATTGAAGAAGACACAAAGAAACGGAAAAACGTTCCATGCTCATGGATTGGGAGAACCAACATTGTGAAGAGGTCAATGCTACCTAGAGCGATCTACACATTCAATGCAATCCCCGTCAAAATACCATCCACTTTTTTCCAAGAAATGGAACAAATAATCCTAAGATTTGAATGGAACCAGAAGAGACCACGAATAGCCAGAGGAATATTGAGAAAGAAAAGCAAAGCTGGCGGCATCACAATTCTGGACTTCCAGCTCTATGACAAAGCTGTCATCATCAAGACAGTATGGTACTGGCACAAAAACAGACACATAGATCCATGGAACAGAATCGAGAGCCCAGAAATGGACCCTCAACTCTATGGTCAACTTATCTTTGACAGAGCAGGAAAGAATGTCCAATGGCAAAAAGAGGGTCTCTTCAACAACTGGAGTTGTGGAAATTGGACAGCCCCATGCAGAAGAATGACACTGGACCATTTCCTGACACCACACACAAAAATAGACTCCAAATGTTTGAAAGACCTCAATGTGAGACAGGACTCCATCAAAATCCGAAAGGAGAACACAGGTAGCAAGCTCTTCGACCTCAGCCGCAGCAACTTCTTCCTAGAAACATCACCAAAGGCACGGGAAGCCAGGGCAAAAATGAACTATTGGGATTTCATCAAGATAAAAACCTTTGGCACAGCAAAAGAAACAGTCCACAAAACCAAAAGACAACCGACAGAATGGGAGAAATTATTTACGATTGACATATCAGATAAAGGGCTACTATCCAATATGTATAAAAACGTATCAAACTCAACACCCAAAGAACAAATAATCCAATCAAGAAATAGGCAGAAGACATGAACAGACATTTTTCCAAAGAAGACATCCAAATGGCCAACAGGCACAGGAAAAAGTGCTCAACACTGCTCGGCATCAGGGAAATCCACATCAAAACCTCAATGAGATACCCCCTCACACCCGTCAGAATGGCTCAAATGAACAAGTCAGGGAACGACAGAGGTTGGCGGGGATGTGGAGAAAGGGGAACCCTCCTACACTGGTGGTGGGAATGCAAGCTGGTGCAACCCCTCTGGAAAACAGGATGGAGGTTCCTCAAATAGTTGAAATTAGAGCTACCATCCGATCCAGCAATTGCACTCCTGGGTATTTACCCCAAAGATACAAATGTAGGGACCCGAAGCGGTACGTGCACCCCATTGTTTGTAGCAGCAATGTCCACAATAGCCAAACTGTTGAAAGAGCCAAGATGTCCATCGACAGATGAATGGATAAAGAAGAGGTGGTATATATCTACACAATGGAATATTACGCAGCCATCAAAAGGAATGAGATGTTGCCATGGACAACGACGTGGATGGAACTGGAGGGTCCGATGATTAGTGAAATAAGTCAATCAGAGAAAGACATGTATCATATGACCTCACTGATATGAGGAATTCTTAATCTCAGGAACAGAGTGAGGCTTGCTGGAGTGGTCGGGGGTGGGAGGGATGGGCTGGCTGGGTGATAGACATTGGGGAGGGTATGAGCTACGGTGAGCGCTGTGAATTGTGTAAGACTGTTGAATCACAGATCTCTACTTCTGAAACAAATATCGCAACATATTTTAAGAATAAAGGAAAAGAAGGAGATAGCAGGAGAGGAAGAATGAAGGGGAGTTAGTGAGAGGGGGAGACAGACCAGGAGACATGATGGATTCTGAAAAAAAATCCGAGGTTTCTAGACGGGAGGTGGGTCGGGGGATTGGTTAGCCTGGTGATGGGTATTAAAGAGGGCACATTCTGCATGGAGCACTGTGTGTTCGGAACAAACAATGAATCATGGGACACTACACCAAAACAAATGATGTAGTACATGGTGATTAACAAAGCAATAAAAAACAAAGACTGTAATAAGAGATGAAGAAGGACACTATATCCTACTTAAAGGGTCTATCCAAGAAGAAGATCTAACAATTGTAAATGTCTATGCCCCGAACATGGGAGCATCCAATTGTATAAGGCAATTTAGAAGAAAAGCAAAGAAAGACATTGACAACCATACAATCATAGTGGGGGACTTTAACACCCCCCTGACTGAAATGGCCAGATCATCTAAGCAAAAGATCAACAGGGAAATAAAGACTTTAAATGACACACTGGACCAAATGGACTTCACAGACATATTCAGAACGTTCCATCCCGAAGCAACGGAATACACATTCTTCTCTAGGGCCCATGGAACGTTCTCCAGAATGGATCACATCCTAGGTCACAAATCAGGTCTCAACCGGTACCCAAAGATTGGGATCATTCCCTGCACATTTTCAGACCACAATGCTTTGAAACTAGAACTCAATCACAAGAGGAAAGTCGGAAAGAACTCAAATACATGGAGGCTAAAGAGCATCCTACGAAAGAATGAATGGGTCAACCAGGAAATTAAAGAAGAATTTAAAAATTCCTGGAAACCAATGAAAATGAAAACACAACTGTCCAAAATCTTTGGGATACAGCCAAGGCAGTCCTGCGAGGAAAGTATATAGCAATACAAGCCTTTCTCAAGAAACATGAAAGGTCTCAAATACACACCCTAACCCTACACCTAAAGGAGCTGGAGAAAGAACGGCAAATAAAGCCTAAACCCAGCAGGAGAAGAGAAATCATGCAGATCAGAGCAGAAATCAATGAAATAGAACCCAAAAGAACAGTAGAACAGATCAACGGAACTAGGAGCTGGTTCTTTGAAAGAATTCACAAGATTGATACACCCCTGTCCAGGCTGATCAAAAAGAAAAGAGAAATGACCCAAACCAACAAAATCATGAATGAAAGAGGAGAGATCACAACCAACACCAAAGAAATACAAACGATTATAAGAACGTAATCTGAGCAACCCTAGGGCAGCATATTCCATAACCTGGAAGAAATGGGTGCATTCCTAGAGATGTGTCAACTACCAAAACTGACCCAGGAAGAAATAGAAAACCTGAACAGTCCTATAACCACGAAGGCAATTGAAGTAGTCATCAAAAACCTCCCAAGAAACCAAAGCCCAGGGCCAGATGGATTCCCAGGGGAATTCTATCAGACATTTAAAGAAGAATTAATACCTATTCTCCTGAAACTGTTCCAAACAATAGAAATGGAAGGAAAACCTCCAAACTCATTTTATGAGGCCACCATTACCTTGATCCCAAAACCAGACAAAGATCCCATCAAAAAAGAGTATTAGAGACCAATATCCTTGATGAACATCGATGCAAAAATTCTCACCAAAATACTAGCCAAGAGGATACAACAGTACATGAAAAGGAGTATTCACCATGACCAAGTGGGATTTATCCCTGGGCTGCAAGGCTGGTTCAACATCCGCAAATCAATCAACGTGATAAAACACATTAACAAAAGAAAGAACAAGAATCATATGATCCTCTCAATAGATGCAGAAAAACCATTTGACAAAGTAAAGCACCCTTTCTGGATCAAAACTCTTCAGAGTATAGGGACAGCGGGTACATACCTCAATATCATAAAAGCCATCTACGAACAACCTACAGCGAATATCATTCTCAATGGGGAAAAGCTGAGATCTTTTCCCCTAAGGTCAGGAACGCGGCAGGGATAGCCATTCTCACCACTGCTATTCAACATAGTATTAGAAGTCCTAGCCACAGCAATCAGACAACAAAAAGAAATCAAAGGCATCCAAATCGGCAGAGAGGAAGTCAAACTCTCACTCTTTGCAGATGATATGATACTTTATGTGGAAAACCCAAAAGACTCCACCCCAAAACTGCTAGAACTCACACAGCAATTCCGTCAAGTAGCAGGCTATAAAATCAATGCACAGAAATCACTGGCATTCCTATACACCAACAACAAGACAGAAGAGAGACAAATCAAGGAGTCGATCCCATTCACAACTGCACCCAAAACCAGAAGAGACCTAGGAATAAATGGAACCCAAGAGGCAAAGGATCTGTACTCAGAAAACTACCAAATACTCAGGAAAGAAATTGAAGAAGACACAAAGAAACGGAAAAACGTTCCATGCTCATGGATTGGGAGAACCAACATTGTGAAGAGGTCAATGCTACCTAGAGCGATCTACACATTCAATGCAATCCCCGTCAAAATACCATCCACTTTTTTCCAAGAAATGGAACAAATAATCCTAAGATTTGAATGGAACCAGAAGAGACCACGAATAGCCAGAGGAATATTGAGAAAGAAAAGCAAAGCTGGCGGCATCACAATTCTGGACTTCCAGCTCTATGACAAAGCTGTCATCATCAAGACAGTATGGTACTGGCACAAAAACAGACACATAGATCCATGGAACAGAATCGAGAGCCCAGAAATGGACCCTCAACTCTATGGTCAACTTATCTTTGACAGAGCAGGAAAGAATGTCCAATGGCAAAAAGAGGGTCTCTTCAACAACTGGAGTTGTGGAAATTGGACAGCCCCATGCAGAAGAATGACACTGGACCATTTCCTGACACCACACACAGAAATAGACTCCAAATGTTTG
This sequence comes from Eumetopias jubatus, assembly GCF_037043125.1. Classification (NCBI taxonomy): domain Eukaryota; kingdom Metazoa; phylum Chordata; class Mammalia; order Carnivora; family Otariidae; genus Eumetopias; species Eumetopias jubatus. The sequence continues at coordinate 1,275,006 of NW_028274859.1, forward strand.
AAAGACCTCAATGTGAGACAGGACTCCATCAAAATCCGAAAGGAGAACACAGGTAGCAAGCTCTTCGACCTCAGCCGCAGCAACTTCTTCCTAGAAACATCACCAAAGGCACGGGAAGCCAGGGCAAAAATGAACTATTGGGATTTCATCAAGATAAAAACCTTTGGCACAGCAAAAGAAACAGTCCACAAAACCAAAAGACAACCGACAGAATGGGAGAAATTATTTACGATTGACATATCAGATAAAGGGCTACTATCCAATATGTATAAAAACGTATCAAACTCAACACCCAAAGAACAAATAATCCAATCAAGAAATAGGCAGAAGACATGAACAGACATTTTTCCAAAGAAGACATCCAAATGGCCAACAGGCACAGGAAAAATTGCTCAACACGGCTCGGCATCAGGGAAATCCACATCAAAACCTCAATGAGATACCACCTCACACCCGTCAGAATGGCTCAAATGAACAAGTCAGGGAACGACAGAGGTTGGCGGGGATGTGGAGAAAGGGGAACCCTCCTACACTGGTGGTGGGAATGCAAGTTGGTGCAACCCCTCTGGAAAACAGGATGGAGGTTCCTCAAATAGTTGAAATTAGAGCTACCATCCGATCCAGCAATTGCACTCCTGGGTATTTACCCCAAAGATACAAATGTAGGGACCCGAAGCGGTACGTGCACCCCATTGTTTGTAGCAGCAATGTCCACAATAGCCAAACTGTTGAAAGAGCCAAGATGTCCATCGACAGATGAATGGATAAAGAAGAGGTGGTATATATCTTCACAATGGAATATTACGCAGCCATCAAAAGGAATGAGATGTTGCCATGGACAACGACGTGGATGGAACTGGAGGGTCCGATGATTAGTGAAATAAGTCAATCAGAGAAAGACATGTATCATATGACCTCACTGATATGAGGAATTCTTAATCTCAGGAACAGAGTGAGGCTTGCTGGAGTGGTCGGGGGTGGGAGGGATGGGCTGGCTGGGTGATAGACATTGGGGAGGGTATGAGCTACGGTGAGCGCTGTGAATTGTGTAAGACTGTTGAATCACAGATCTCTACTTCTGAAACAAATAACGCAACATATTTTAAGAATAAAGGAAAAGAAGGAGATAGCAGGAGAGGAAGAATGAAGGGGAGTTAGTGAGAGGGGGAGACAGACCAGGAGAGATGATGGATTCTGAAAAAAAATCCGAGGTTTCTAGACGGGAGGTGGGTCGGGGGATTGGTTAGCCTGGTGATGGGTATTAAAGAGGGCACATTCTGCATGGAGCACTGTGTGTTCGGAACAAACAATGAATCATGGGACACTACACCAAAACAAATGATGTAGTACATGGTGATTAACAAAGCAATAAAAAACAAAGACTGTAATAAGAGATGAAGAAGGACACTATATCCTACTTAAAGGGTCTATCCAAGAAGAAGATCTAACAATTGTAAATGTCTATGCCCCGAACATGGGAGCATCCAATTGTATAAGGCAATTTAGAAGAAAAGCAAAGAAAGACATTGACAACCATACAATCATAGTGGGGGACTTTAACACCCCCCTGACTGAAATGGCCAGATCATCTAAGCAAAAGATCAACAGGGAAATAAAGACTTTAAATGACACACTGGACCAAATGGACTTCACAGACATATTCAGAACGTTCCATCCCGAAGCAACGGAATACACATTCTTCTCTAGGGCCCATGGAACGTTCTCCAGAATGGATCACATCCTAGGTCACAAATCAGGTCTCAACCGGTACCCAAAGATTGGGATCATTCCCTGCACATTTTCAGACCACAATGCTTTGAAACTAGAACTCAATCACAAGAGGAAAGTCGGAAAGAACTCAAATACATGGAGGCTAAAGAGCATCCTACGAAAGAATGAATGGGTCAACCAGGAAATTAAAGAAGAATTTAAAAATTCCTGGAAACCAATGAAAATGAAAACACAACTGTCCAAAATCTTTGGGATACAGCCAAGGCAGTCCTGCGAGGAAAGTATATAGCAATACAAGCCTTTCTCAAGAAACATGAAAGGTCTCAAATACACACCCTAACCCTACACCTAAAGGAGCTGGAGAAAGAACGGCAAATAAAGCCTAAACCCAGCAGGAGAAGAGAAATCATGCAGATCAGAGCAGAAATCAATGAAATAGAACCCAAAAGAACAGTAGAACAGATCAACGGAACTAGGAGCTGGTTCTTTGAAAGAATTCACAAGATTGATACACCCCTGTCCAGGCTGATCAAAAAGAAAAGAGAAATGACCCAAACCAACAAAATCATGAATGAAAGAGGAGAGATCACAACCAACACCAAAGAAATACAAACGATTATAAGAACGTAATCTGAGCAACCCTAGGGCAGCATATTCCATAACCTGGAAGAAATGGGTGCATTCCTAGAGATGTGTCAACTACCAAAACTGACCCAGGAAGAAATAGAAAACCTGAACAGTCCTATAACCACGAAGGCAATTGAAGTAGTCATCAAAAACCTCCCAAGAAACCAAAGCCCAGGGCCAGATGGATTCCCAGGGGAATTCTATCAGACATTTAAAGAAGAATTAATACCTATTCTCCTGAAACTGTTCCAAACAATAGAAATGGAAGGAAAACCTCCAAACTCATTTTATGAGGCCACCATTACCTTGATCCCAAAACCAGACAAAGATCCCATCAAAAAAGAGTATTAGAGACCAATATCCTTGATGAACATCGATGCAAAAATTCTCACCAAAATACTAGCCAAGAGGATCCAACAGTACATGAAAAGGAGTATTCACCATGACCAAGTGGGATTTATCCCTGGGCTGCAAGGCTGGTTCAACATCCGCAAATCAATCAACGTGATAAAACACATTAACAAAAGAAAGAACAAGAATCATATGATCCTCTCAATAGATGCAGAAAAACCATTTGACAAAGTAAAGCACCCTTTCTGGATCAAAACTCTTCAGAGTATAGGGACAGCGGGTACATACCTCAATATCATAAAAGCCATCTACGAACAACCTACAGCGAATATCATTCTCAATGGGGAAAAGCTGAGATCTTTTCCCCTAAGGTCAGGAACGCGGCAGGGATAGCCACTCTCACCACTGCTATTCAACATAGTATTAGAAGTCCTAGCCACAGCAATCAGACAACAAAAAGAAATCAAAGGCATCCAAATCGGCAGAGAGGAAGTCAAACTCTCACTCTTTGCAGATGATATGATACTTTATGTGGAAAACCCAAAAGACTCCACCCCAAAACAGCTAGAACTCACACAGCAATTCCGCAAAGTAGCAGGCTATAAAATCAATGCACAGAAATCAGTGGCATTCCTATACACCAACAACAAGACAGAAGAGAGACAAATCAAGGAGTCGATCCCATTCACAACTGCACCCAAAACCAGAAGAGACCTAGGAATAAATGGAACCCAAGAGGCAAAGGATCTGTACTCAGAAAACTACCAAATACTCAGGAAAGAAATTGAAGAAGACACAAAGAAACGGAAAAACGTTCCATGCTCATGGATTGGGAGAACCAACATTGTGAAGAGGTCAATGCTACCTAGAGCGATCTACACATTCAATGCAATCCCCGTCAAAATACCATCCACTTTTTTCCAAGAAATGGAACAAATAATCCTAAGATTTGAATGGAACCAGAAGAGACCACGAATAGCCAGAGGAATATTGAGAAAGAAAAGCAAAGCTGGCGGCATCACAATTCTGGACTTCCAGCTCTATGACAAAGCTGTCATCATCAAGACAGTATGGTACTGGCACAAAAACAGACACATAGATCCATGGAACAGAATCGAGAGCCCAGAAATGGACCCTCAACTCTATGGTCAACTTATCTTTGACAGAGCAGGAAAGAATGTCCAATGGCAAAAAGAGGGTCTCTTCAACAACTGGAGTTGTGGAAATTGGACAGCCCCATGCAGAAGAATGACACTGGACCATTTCCTGACACCACACACAAAAATAGACTCCAAATGTTTGAAAGACCTCAATGTGAGACAGGACTCCATCAAAATCCGAAAGGAGAACACAGGTAGCAAGCTCTTCGACCTCAGCCGCAGCAACTTCTTCCTAGAAACATCACCAAAGGCACGGGAAGCCAGGGCAAAAATGAACTATTGGGATTTCATCAAGATAAAAACCTTTGGCACAGCAAAAGAAACAGTCCACAAAACCAAAAGACAACCGACAGAATGGGAGAAATTATTTACGATTGACATATCAGATAAAGGGCTACTATCCAATATGTATAAAAACGTATCAAACTCAACACCCAAAGAACAAATAATCCAATCAAGAAATAGGCAGAAGACATGAACAGACATTTTTCCAAAGAAGACATCCAAATGGCCAACAGGCACAGGAAAAAGTGCTCAACACGGCTCGGCATCAGGGAAATCCACATCAAAACCTCAATGAGATACCCCCTCACACCCGTCAGAATGGCTCAAATGAACAAGTCAGGGAACGACAGAGGTTGGCGGGGATGTGGAGAAAGGGGAACCCTCCTACACTGGTGGTGGGAATGCAAGCTGGTGCAACCCCTCTGGAAAACAGGATGGAGGTTCCTCAAATAGTTGAAATTAGAGCTACCATCTGATCCAGCAATTGCACTCCTGGGTATTTACCCCCAAGATACAAATGTAGGGACCCGAAGCGGTATGTGCACCCCATTGTTTGTAGCAGCAATGTCCCCAATAGCCAAACTGTTGAAAGAGCCAAGATGTCCATCGACAGATGAATGGATAAAGAAGAGGTGGTATATATCTACACAATGGAATATTACGCAGCCATCAAAAGGAATGAGATGTTGCCATGGACAACGACGTGGATGGAACTGGAGGGTCCGATGATTAGTGAAATAAGTCAATCCGAGAAAGACATGTATCATATGACCTCACTGATATGAGGAATTCTTAATCTCAGGAACAGAGTGAGGCTTGCTGGAGTGGTCGGGGGTGGGAGGGATGGGCTGGCTGGGTGATAGACATTGGGGAGGGTATGAGCTACGGTGAGCGCTGTGAATTGTGTAAGACTGTTGAATCACAGATCTCTACTTCTGAAACAAATAACGCAACATATTTTAAGAATAAAGGAAAAGAAGGAGATAGCAGGAGAGGAAGAATGAAGGGGAGTTAGTGAGAGGGGGAGACAGACCAGGAGACATGATGGATTCTGAAAAAAAATCCGAGGTTTCTAGAGGGGAGGTGGGTCGGGGGATTGGTTAGCCTGGTGATGGGTATTAAAGAGGGCACATTCTGCATGGAGCACTGTGTGTTCGGAACAAACAATGAATCATGGGACACTACACCAAAACAAATGATGTAGTACATGGTGATTAACAAAGCAATAAAAAACAAAGACTGTAATAAGAGATGAAGAAGGACACTATATCCTACTTAAAGGGTCTATCCAAGAAGAAGATCTAACAATTGTAAATGTCTATGCCCCGAACATGGGAGCATCCAATTGTATAAGGCAATTTAGAAGAAAAGCAAAGAAAGACATTGACAACCATACAATCATAGTGGGGGACTTTAACACCCCCCTGACTGAAATGGCCAGATCATCTAAGCAAAAGATCAACAGGGAAATAAAGACTTTAAATGACACACTGGACCAAATGGACTTCACAGACATATTCAGAACGTTCCATCCCGAAGCAACGGAATACACATTCTTCTCTAGGGCCCATGGAACGTTCTCCAGAATGGATCACATCCTAGGTCACAAATCAGGTCTCAACCGGTACCCAAAGATTGGGATCATTCCCTGCACATTTTCAGACCACAATGCTTTGAAACTAGAACTCAATCACAAGAGGAAAGTCGGAAAGAACTCAAATACATGGAGGCTAAAGAGCATCCTACGAAAGAATGAATGGGTCAACCAGGAAATTAAAGAAGAATTTAAAAATTCCTGGAAACCAATGAAAATGAAAACACAACTGTCCAAAATCTTTGGGATACAGCCAAGGCAGTCCTGCGAGGAAAGTATATAGCAATACAAGCCTTTCTCAAGAAACATGAAAGGTCTCAAATACACACCCTAACCCTACACCTAAAGGAGCTGGAGAAAGAACGGCAAATAAAGCCTAAACCCAGCAGGAGAAGAGAAATCATGCAGATCAGAGCAGAAATCAATGAAATAGAACCCAAAAGAACAGTAGAACAGATCAACGGAACTAGGAGCTGGTTCTTTGAAAGAATTCACAAGATTGATACACCCCTGTCCAGGCTGATCAAAAAGAACAGAGAAATGACCCAAATCAACAAAATCATGAATGAAAGAGGAGAGATCCCAACCAACACCAAAGAAATACAAACGATTATAAGAACGTAATCTGAGCAACCCTAGGGCAGCATATTCCATAACCTGGAAGAAATGGGTGCATTCCTAGAGATGTGTCAACTACCAAAACTGACCCAGGAAGAAATAGAAAACCTGAACAGTCCTATAACCACGAAGGCAATTGAAGTAGTGATCAAAAACCTCCCAAGAAACCAAAGCCCAGGGCCAGATGGATTCCCAGGGGAATTCTATCAGACATTTAAAGAAGAATTAATACCTATTCTCCTGAAACTGTTCCAAACAATAGAAATGGAAGGAAAACTTCCAAACTCATTTTATGAGGCCACCATTACCTTGATCCCAAAACCAGACAAAGATCCCATCAAAAAGGAGTATTAGAGACCAATATCCTTGATGAACATCGATGCAAAAATTCTCACCAAAATACTAGCCAAGAGGATCCGACAGTACATGAAAAGGAGTATTCACCATGACCAAGTGGGATTTATCCCTGGGCTGCAAGGCTGGTTCAACGTCCGCAGATCAATCAACGTGATAAAACACATTAACAAAAGAAAGAACAAGAATCATATGATCCTCTCAATAGATGCAGAAAAACCATTTGACAAAGAAAAGCACACTTTCTCGATCAAAACTCTTCAGAGTATAGGGACAGCGGGTACATACCTCAATATCATAAAAGCCATCTACGAACAACCTACAGGGAATATCATTCTCAATGGGGAAAAGCTGAGATCTTTTCCCCTAAGGTCAGGAACGCGGGAGGGATAGCCACTCTCACCACTGCTATTCAACATAGTATTAGAAGTCCTAGCCACAGCAATCAGACAACAAAAAGAAATCAAAGGCATCCAAATCGGCAGAGAGGAAGTCAAACTCTCACTCTTTGCAGATGATATGATACTTTATGTGGAAAACCCAAAAGACTCCACCCCAAAACTGCTAGAACTCACACAGCAATTCCGTCAAGTAGCAGGCTATAAAATCAATGCACAGAAATCACTGGCATTCCTATACACCAACAACAAGACAGAAGAGAGACAAATCAAGGAGTCGATCCCATTCACAACTGCACCCAAAACCAGAAGAGACCTAGGAATAAATTGAACCCAAGAGGCAAAGGATCTGTACTCAGAAAACTACAAAATACTCAGGAAAGAAATTGAAGAAGACACAAAGAAACGGAAAAACGTTCCATGCTCATGGATTGGGAGAACCAACATTGTGAAGAGGTCGATGCTACTTAGAGCAATCTACACATTCAATGCAATCCCCGTCAAAATACCATCCACTTTTTTCCAAGAAATGGAACAAATAATCCTAAGATTTGAATGGAACCAGAAGAGACCACGAATAGCCAGAGGAATATTGAGAAAGAAAAGCAAAGCTGGCGGCATCACAATTCTGGACTTCCAGCTCTATGACAAAGCTGTCATCATCAAGACAGTATGGTACTGGCACAAAAACAGACACATAGATCCATGGAACAGAATCGAGAGCCCAGAAATGGACCCTCAACTCTATGGTCAACTTATCTTTGACAGAGCAGGAAAGAATGTCCAATGGCAAAAAGAGGGTCTCTTCAACAACTGGAGTTGTGGAAATTGGACAGCCCCATGCAGAAGAATGACACTGGACCATTTCCTGACACCACACACAAAAATAGACTCCAAATGTTTGAAAGACCTCAATGTGAGACAGGACTCCATCAAAATCCGAAAGGAGAACACAGGTAGCAAGCTCTTCGACCTCAGCCGCAGCAACTTCTTCCTAGAAACATCACCAAAGGCACGGGAAGCCAGGGCAAAAATGAACTATTGGGATTTCATCAAGATAAAAACCTTTGGCACAGCAAAAGAAACAGTCCACAAAACCAAAAGACAACCGACAGAATGGGAGAAATTATTTACGATTGACATATCAGATAAAGGGCTACTATCCAATATGTATAAAAACGTATCAAACTCAACACCCAAAGAACAAATAATCCAATCAAGAAATAGGCAGAAGACATGAACAGACATTTTTCCAAAGAAGACATCCAAATGGCCAACAGGCACAGGAAAAAGTGCTCAACACGGCTCGGCATCAGGGAAATCCACATCAAAACCTCAATGAGATACCCCCTCACACCCGTCAGAATGGCTCAAATGAACAAGTCAGGGAACGACAGAGGTTGGCGGGGATGTGGAGAAAGGGGAACCCTCCTACACTGGTGGTGGGAATGCAAGCTGGTGCAACCCCTCTGGAAAACAGGATGGAGGTTCCTCAAATAGTTGAAATTAGAGCTACCATCTGATCCAGCAATTGCACTCCTGGGTATTTACACCCAAGATACAAATGTAGGGACCCGAAGCGGTACGTGCACCCCATTGTTTGTAGCAGCAATGTCCCCAATAGCCAAACTGTTGAAAGAGCCAAGATGTCCATCGACAGATGAATGGATAAAGAAGAGGTGGTATATATCTACACAATGGAATATTACGCAGCCATCAAAAGGAATGAGATGTTGCCATGGACAACGACGTGGATGGAACTGGAGGGTCCGATGATTAGTGAAATAAGTCAATCAGAGAAAGACATGTATCATATGACCTCACTGATATGAGGAATTCTTAATCTCAGGAACAGAGTGAGGCTTGCTGGAGTGGTCGGGGGTGGGAGGGATGGGCTGGCTGGGTGATAGACATTGGGGAGGGTATGAGCTACGGTGAGCGCTGTGAATTGTGTAAGACTGTTGAATCACAGATCTCAACTTCTGAAACAAATAACGCAACATATTTTAAGAATAAAGGAAAAGAAGGAGATAGCAGGAGAGGAAGAATGAAGGGGAGTTAGTGAGAGGGGGAGACAGACCAGGAGACATGATGGATTCTGAAAAAAAATCCGAGGTTTCTAGAGGGGAGGTGGGTCGGGGGATTGGTTAGCCTGGTGATGGGTATTAAAGAGGGCACATTCTGCATGGAGCACTGTGTGTTCGGAACAAACAATGAATCATGGGACACTACACCAAAACAAATGATGTAGTACATGGTGATTAACAAAGCAATAAAAAACAAAGACTGTAATAAGAGATGAAGAAGGACACTATATCCTACTTAAAGGGTCTATCCAAGAAGAAGATCTAACAATTGTAAATGTCTATGCCCCGAACATGGGAGCATCCAATTGTATAAGGCAATTTAGAAGAAAAGCAAAGAAAGACATTGACAACCATACAATCATAGTGGGGGACTTTAACACCCCCCTGACTGAAATGGCCAGATCATCTAAGCAAAAGATCAACAGGGAAATAAAGACTTTAAATGACACACTGGACCAAATGGACTTCACAGACATATTCAGAACGTTCCATCCCGAAGCAACGGAATACACATTCTTCTCTAGGGCCCATGGAACGTTCTCCAGAATGGATCACATCCTAGGTCACAAATCAGGTCTCAACCGGTACCCAAAGATTGGGATCATTCCCTGCACATTTTCAGACCACAATGCTTTGAAACTAGAACTCAATCACAAGAGGAAAGTCGGAAAGAACTCAAATACATGGAGGCTAAAGAGCATCCTACGAAAGAATGAATGGGTCAACCAGGAAATTAAAGAAGAATTTAAAAATTCCTGGAAACCAATGAAAATGAAAACACAACTGTCCAAAATCTTTGGGATACAGCCAAGGCAGTCCTGCGAGGAAAGTATATAGCAATACAAGCCTTTCTCAAGAAACATGAAAGGTCTCAAATACACACCCTAACCCTACACCTAAAGGAGCTGGAGAAAGAACGGCAAATAAAGCCTAAACCCAGCAGGAGAAGAGAAATCATGCAGATCAGAGCAGAAATCAATGAAATAGAACCCAAAAGAACAGTAGAACAGATCAACGGAACTAGGAGCTGGTTCTTTGAAAGAATTCACAAGATTGATACACCCCTGTCCAGGCTGATCAAAAAGAAAAGAGAAATGACCCAAACCAACAAAATCATGAATGAAAGAGGAGAGATCACAACCAACACCAAAGAAATACAAACGATTATAAGAACGTAATCTGAGCAACCCTAGGGCAGCATATTCCATAACCTGGAAGAAATGGGTGCATTCCTAGAGATGTGTCAACTACCAAAACTGACCCAGGAAGAAATAGAAAACCTGAACAGTCCTATAACCACGAAGGCAATTGAAGTAGTCATCAAAAACCTCCCAAGAAACCAAAGCCCAGGGCCAGATGGATTCCCAGGGGAATTCTATCAGACATTTAAAGAAGAATTAATACCTATTCTCCTGAAACTGTTCCAAACAATAGAAATGGAAGGAAAACCTCCAAACTCATTTTATGAGGCCACCATTACCTTGATCCCAAAACCAGACAAAGATCCCATCAAAAAAGAGTATTAGAGACCAATATCCTTGATGAACATCGATGCAAAAATTCTCACCAAAATACTAGCCAAGAGGATACAACAGTACATGAAAAGGAGTATTCACCATGACCAAGTGGGATTTATCCCTGGGCTGCAAGGCTGGTTCAACATCCGCAAATCAATCAACGTGATAAAACACATTAACAAAAGAAAGAACAAGAATCATATGATCCTCTCAATAGATGCAGAAAAACCATTTGACAAAGTAAAGCACCCTTTCTGGATCAAAACTCTTCAGAGTATAGGGACAGCGGGTACATACCTCAATATCATAAAAGCCATCTACGAACAACCTACAGCGAATATCATTCTCAATGGGGAAAAGCTGAGATCTTTTCCCCTAAGTTCAGGAACGCGGCAGGGATAGCCATTCTCACCACTGCTATTCAACATAGTATTAGAAGTCCTAGCCACAGCAATCAGACAACAAAAAGAAATCAAAGGCATCCAAATCGGCAGAGAGGAAGTCAAACTCTCACTCTTTGCAGATGATATGATATTTTATGTGGAAAACCCAAAAGACTCCACCCCAAAACTGCTAGAACTCACACAGCAATTCCGTCAAGTAGCAGGCTATAAAATCAATGCACAGAAATCACTGGCATTCCTATACACCAACAACAAGACAGAAGAGAGACAAATCAAGGAGTCGATCCCATTCACAACTGCACCCAAAACCAGAAGAGACCTAGGAATAAATGGAACCCAAGAGGCAAAGGATCTGTACTCAGAAAACTACCAAATACTCAGGAAAGAAATTGAAGAAGACACAAAGAAACGGAAAAACGTTCCATGCTCATGGATTGGGAGAACCAACATTGTGAAGAGGTCAATGCTACCTAGAGCGATCTACACATTCAATGCAATCCCCGTCAAAATACCATCCACTTTTTTCCAAGAAATGGAACAAATAATCCTAAGATTTGAATGGAACCAGAAGAGACCACGAATAGCCAGAGGAATATTGAGAAAGAAAAGCAAAGCTGGCGGCATCACAATTCTGGACTTCCAGCTCTATGACAAAGCTGTCATCATCAAGACAGTATGGTACTGGCACAAAAACAGACACATAGATCCATGGAACAGAATCGAGAGCCCAGAAATGGACCCTCAACTCTATGGTCAACTTATCTTTGACAGAGCAGGAAAGAATGTCCAATGGCAAAAAGAGGGTCTCTTCAACAACTGGAGTTGTGGAAATTGGACAGCCCCATGCAGAAGAATGACACTGGACCATTTCCTGACACCACACACAGAAATAGACTCCAAATGTTTGAAAGACCTCAATGTGAGACAGGACTCCATCAAAATCCGAAAGGAGAACACAGGTAGCAAGCTCTTCGACCTCAGCCGCAGCAACTTCTTCCTAGAAACATCACCAAAGGCACGGGAAGCCAGGGCAAAAATGAACTATTGGGATTTCATCAAGATAAAAACCTTTGGCGCAGCAAAAGAAACAGTCCACAAAACCAAAAGACAACCGACAGAATGGGAGAAATTATTTACGATTGACATATCAGATAAAGGGCTACTATCCAATATGTATAAAAACGTATCAAACTCAACACCCAAAGAACAAATAATCCAATCAAGAAATAGGCAGAAGACATGAACAGACATTTTTCCAAAGAAGACATCCAAATGGCCAACAGGCACAGGAAAAAGTGCTCAACACTGCTCGGCATCAGGGAAATCCACATCAAAACCTCAATGAGATACCCCCTCACACCCGTCAGAATGGCTCAAATGAACAAGTCAGGGAACGACAGAGGTTGGCGGGGATGTGGAGAAAGGGGAACCCTCCTACACTGGTGGTGGGAATGCAAGCTGGTGCAACCCCTCTGGAAAACAGGATGGAGGTTCCTCAAATAGTTGAAATTAGAGCTACCATCCGATCCAGCAATTGCACTCCTGGGTATTTACCCCAAAGATACAAATGTAGGGACCCGAAGCGGTACGTGCACCCCATTGTTTGTAGCAGCAATGTCCACAATAGCCAAACTGTTGAAAGAGCCAAGATGTCCATCGACAGATGAATGGATAAAGAAGAGGTGGTATATATCTACACAATGGAATATTACGCAGCCATCAAAAGGAATGAGATGTTGCCATGGACAACGACGTGGATGGAACTGGAGGGTCCGATGATTAGTGAAATAAGTCAATCAGAGAAAGACATGTATCATATGACCTCACTGATATGAGGAATTCTTAATCTCAGGAACAGAGTGAGGCTTGCTGGAGTGGTCGGGGGTGGGAGGGATGGGCTGGCTGGGTGATAGACATTGGGGAGGGTATGAGCTACGGTGAGCGCTGTGAATTGTGTAAGACTGTTGAATCACAGATCTCTACTTCTGAAACAAATATCGCAACATATTTTAAGAATAAAGGAAAAGAAGGAGATAGCAGGAGAGGAAGAATGAAGGGGAGTTAGTGAGAGGGGGAGACAGACCAGGAGACATGATGGATTCTGAAAAAAAATCCGAGGTTTCTAGACGGGAGGTGGGTCGGGGGATTGGTTAGCCTGGTGATGGGTATTAAAGAGGGCACATTCTGCATGGAGCACTGTGTGTTCGGAACAAACAATGAATCATGGGACACTACACCAAAACAAATGATGTAGTACATGGTGATTAACAAAGCAATAAAAAACAAAGACTGTAATAAGAGATGAAGAAGGACACTATATCCTACTTAAAGGGTCTATCCAAGAAGAAGATCTAACAATTGTAAATGTCTATGCCCCGAACATGGGAGCATCCAATTGTATAAGGCAATTTAGAAGAAAAGCAAAGAAAGACATTGACAACCATACAATCATAGTGGGGGACTTTAACACCCCCCTGACTGAAATGGCCAGATCATCTAAGCAAAAGATCAACAGGGAAATAAAGACTTTAAATGACACACTGGACCAAATGGACTTCACAGACATATTCAGAACGTTCCATCCCGAAGCAACGGAATACACATTCTTCTCTAGGGCCCATGGAACGTTCTCCAGAATGGATCACATCCTAGGTCACAAATCAGGTCTCAACCGGTACCCAAAGATTGGGATCATTCCCTGCACATTTTCAGACCACAATGCTTTGAAACTAGAACTCAATCACAAGAGGAAAGTCGGAAAGAACTCAAATACATGGAGGCTAAAGAGCATCCTACGAAAGAATGAATGGGTCAACCAGGAAATTAAAGAAGAATTTAAAAATTCCTGGAAACCAATGAAAATGAAAACACAACTGTCCAAAATCTTTGGGATACAGCCAAGGCAGTCCTGCGAGGAAAGTATATAGCAATACAAGCCTTTCTCAAGAAACATGAAAGGTCTCAAATACACACCCTAACCCTACACCTAAAGGAGCTGGAGAAAGAACGGCAAATAAAGCCTAAACCCAGCAGGAGAAGAGAAATCATGCAGATCAGAGCAGAAATCAATGAAATAGAACCCAAAAGAACAGTAGAACAGATCAACGGAACTAGGAGCTGGTTCTTTGAAAGAATTCACAAGATTGATACACCCCTGTCCAGGCTGATCAAAAAGAAAAGAGAAATGACCCAAACCAACAAAATCATGAATGAAAGAGGAGAGATCACAACCAACACCAAAGAAATACAAACGATTATAAGAACGTAATCTGAGCAACCCTAGGGCAGCATATTCCATAACCTGGAAGAAATGGGTGCATTCCTAGAGATGTGTCAACTACCAAAACTGACCCAGGAAGAAATAGAAAACCTGAACAGTCCTATAACCACGAAGGCAATTGAAGTAGTCATCAAAAACCTCCCAAGAAACCAAAGCCCAGGGCCAGATGGATTCCCAGGGGAATTCTATCAGACATTTAAAGAAGAATTAATACCTATTCTCCTGAAACTGTTCCAAACAATAGAAATGGAAGGAAAACCTCCAAACTCATTTTATGAGGCCACCATTACCTTGATCCCAAAACCAGACAAAGATCCCATCAAAAAAGAGTATTAGAGACCAATATCCTTGATGAACATCGATGCAAAAATTCTCACCAAAATACTAGCCAAGAGGATACAACAGTACATGAAAAGGAGTATTCACCATGACCAAGTGGGATTTATCCCTGGGCTGCAAGGCTGGTTCAACATCCGCAAATCAATCAACGTGATAAAACACATTAACAAAAGAAAGAACAAGAATCATATGATCCTCTCAATAGATGCAGAAAAACCATTTGACAAAGTAAAGCACCCTTTCTGGATCAAAACTCTTCAGAGTATAGGGACAGCGGGTACATACCTCAATATCATAAAAGCCATCTACGAACAACCTACAGCGAATATCATTCTCAATGGGGAAAAGCTGAGATCTTTTCCCCTAAGGTCAGGAACGCGGCAGGGATAGCCATTCTCACCACTGCTATTCAACATAGTATTAGAAGTCCTAGCCACAGCAATCAGACAACAAAAAGAAATCAAAGGCATCCAAATCGGCAGAGAGGAAGTCAAACTCTCACTCTTTGCAGATGATATGATATTTTATGTGGAAAACCCAAAAGACTCCACCCCAAAACTGCTAGAACTCACACAGCAATTCCGTCAAGTAGCAGGCTATAAAATCAATGCACAGAAATCACTGGCATTCCTATACACCAACAACAAGACAGAAGAGAGACAAATCAAGGAGTCGATCCCATTCACAACTGCACCCAAAACCAGAAGAGACCTAGGAATAAATGGAACCCAAGAGGCAAAGGATCTGTACTCAGAAAACTACCAAATACTCAGGAAAGAAATTGAAGAAGACACAAAGAAACGGAAAAACGTTCCATGCTCATGGATTGGGAGAACCAACATTGTGAAGAGGTCAATGCTACCTAGAGCGATCTACACATTCAATGCAATCCCCGTCAAAATACCATCCACTTTTTTCCAAGAAATGGAACAAATAATCCTAAGATTTGAATGGAACCAGAAGAGACCACGAATAGCCAGAGGAATATTGAGAAAGAAAAGCAAAGCTGGCGGCATCACAATTCTGGACTTCCAGCTCTATGACAAAGCTGTCATCATCAAGACAGTATGGTACTGGCACAAAAACAGACACATAGATCCATGGAACAGAATCGAGAGCCCAGAAATGGACCCTCAACTCTATGGTCAACTTATCTTTGACAGAGCAGGAAAGAATGTCCAATGGCAAAAAGAGGGTCTCTTCAACAACTGGAGTTGTGGAAATTGGACAGCCCCATGCAGAAGAATGACACTGGACCATTTCCTGACACCACACACAGAAATAGACTCCAAATGTTTGAAAGACCTCAATGTGAGACAGGACTCCATCAAAATCCGAAAGGAGAACACAGGTAGCAAGCTCTTCGACCTCAGCCGCAGCAACTTCTTCCTAGAAACATCACCAAAGGCACGGGAAGCCAGGGCAAAAATGAACTATTGGGATTTCATCAAGATAAAAACCTTTGGCACAGCAAAAGAAACAGTCCACAAAACCAAAAGACAACCGACAGAATGGGAGAAATTATTTACGATTGACATATCAGATAAAGGGCTACTATCCAATATGTATAAAAACGTATCAAACTCAACACCCAAAGAACAAATAATCCAATCAAGAAATAGGCAGAAGACATGAACAGACATTTTTCCAAAGAAGACATCCAAATGGCCAACAGGCACAGGAAAAATTGCTCAACACGGCTCGGCATCAGGGAAATCCACATCAAAACCTCAATGAGATACCACCTCACACCCGTCAGAATGGCTCAAATGAACAAGTCAGGGAACGACAGAGGTTGGCGGGGATGTGGAGAAAGGGGAACCCTCCTACACTGGTGGTGGGAATGCAAGTTGGTGCAACCCCTCTGGAAAACAGGATGGAGGTTCCTCAAATAGTTGAAATTAGAGCTACCATCCGATCCAGCAATTGCACTCCTGGGTATTTACCCCAAAGATACAAATGTAGGGACCCGAAGCGGTACGTGCACCCCATTGTTTGTAGCAGCAATGTCCACAATAGCCAAACTGTTGAAAGAGCCAAGATGTCCATCGACAGATGAATGGATAAAGAAGAGGTGGTATATATCTTCACAATGGAATATTACGCAGCCATCAAAAGGAATGAGATGTTGCCATGGACAACGACGTGGATGGAACTGGAGGGTCCGATGATTAGTGAAATAAGTCAATCAGAGAAAGACATGTATCATATGACCTCACTGATATGAGGAATTCTTAATCTCAGGAACAGAGTGAGGCTTGCTGGAGTGGTCGGGGGTGGGAGGGATGGGCTGGCTGGGTGATAGACATTGGGGAGGGTATGAGCTACGGTGAGCGCTGTGAATTGTGTAAGACTGTTGAATCACAGATCTCTACTTCTGAAACAAATAACGCAACATATTTTAAGAATAAAGGAAAAGAAGGAGATAGCAGGAGAGGAAGAATGAAGGGGAGTTAGTGAGAGGGGGAGACAGACCAGGAGAGATGATGGATTCTGAAAAAAAATCCGAGGTTTCTAGACGGGAGGTGGGTCGGGGGATTGGTTAGCCTGGTGATGGGTATTAAAGAGGGCACATTCTGCATGGAGCACTGTGTGTTCGGAACAAACAATGAATCATGGGACACTACACCAAAACAAATGATGTAGTACATGGTGATTAACAAAGCAATAAAAAACAAAGACTGTAATAAGAGATGAAGAAGGACACTATATCCTACTTAAAGGGTCTATCCAAGAAGAAGATCTAACAATTGTAAATGTCTATGCCCCGAACATGGGAGCATCCAATTGTATAAGGCAATTTAGAAGAAAAGCAAAGAAAGACATTGACAACCATACAATCATAGTGGGGGACTTTAACACCCCCCTGACTGAAATGGCCAGATCATCTAAGCAAAAGATCAACAGGGAAATAAAGACTTTAAATGACACACTGGACCAAATGGACTTCACAGACATATTCAGAACGTTCCATCCCGAAGCAACGGAATACACATTCTTCTCTAGGGCCCATGGAACGTTCTCCAGAATGGATCACATCCTAGGTCACAAATCAGGTCTCAACCGGTACCCAAAGATTGGGATCATTCCCTGCACATTTTCAGACCACAATGCTTTGAAACTAGAACTCAATCACAAGAGGAAAGTCGGAAAGAACTCAAATACATGGAGGCTAAAGAGCATCCTACGAAAGAATGAATGGGTCAACCAGGAAATTAAAGAAGAATTTAAAAATTCCTGGAAACCAATGAAAATGAAAACACAACTGTCCAAAATCTTTGGGATACAGCCAAGGCAGTCCTGCGAGGAAAGTATATAGCAATACAAGCCTTTCTCAAGAAACATGAAAGGTCTCAAATACACACCCTAACCCTACACCTAAAGGAGCTGGAGAAAGAACGGCAAATAAAGCCTAAACCCAGCAGGAGAAGAGAAATCATGCAGATCAGAGCAGAAATCAATGAAATAGAACCCAAAAGAACAGTAGAACAGATCAACGGAACTAGGAGCTGGTTCTTTGAAAGAATTCACAAGATTGATACACCCCTGTCCAGGCTGATCAAAAAGAAAAGAGAAATGACCCAAACCAACAAAATCATGAATGAAAGAGGAGAGATCACAACCAACACCAAAGAAATACAAACGATTATAAGAACGTAATCTGAGCAACCCTAGGGCAGCATATTCCATAACCTGGAAGAAATGGGTGCATTCCTAGAGATGTGTCAACTACCAAAACTGACCCAGGAAGAAATAGAAAACCTGAACAGTCCTATAACCACGAAGGCAATTGAAGTAGTCATCAAAAACCTCCCAAGAAACCAAAGCCCAGGGCCAGATGGATTCCCAGGGGAATTCTATCAGACATTTAAAGAAGAATTAATACCTATTCTCCTGAAACTGTTCCAAACAATAGAAATGGAAGGAAAACCTCCAAACTCATTTTATGAGGCCACCATTACCTTGATCCCAAAACCAGACAAAGATCCCATCAAAAAAGAGTATTAGAGACCAATATCCTTGATGAAGATCGATGCAAAAATTCTCACCAAAATACTAGCCAAGAGGATCCAACAGTACATGAAAAGGAGTATTCACCATGACCAAGTGGGATTTATCCCTGGGCTGCAAGGCTGGTTCAACATCCGCAAATCAATCAACGTGATAAAACACATTAACAAAAGAAAGAACAAGAATCATATGATCCTCTCAATAGATGCAGAAAAACCATTTGACAAAGTAAAGCACCCTTTCTGGATCAAAACTCTTCAGAGTATAGGGACAGCGGGTACATACCTCAATATCATAAAAGCCATCTACGAACAACCTACAGCGAATATCATTCTCAATGGGGAAAAGCTGAGATCTTTTCCCCTAAGGTCAGGAACGCGGCAGGGATAGCCACTCTCACCACTGCTATTCAACATAGTATTAGAAGTCCTAGCCACAGCAATCAGACAACAAAAAGAAATCAAAGGCATCCAAATCGGCAGAGAGGAAGTCAAACTCTCACTCTTTGCAGATGATATGATACTTTATGTGGAAAACCCAAAAGACTCCACCCCAAAACAGCTAGAACTCACACAGCAATTCCGCAAAGTAGCAGGCTATAAAATCAATGCACAGAAATCAGTGGCATTCCTATACACCAACAACAAGACAGAAGAGAGACAAATCAAGGAGTCGATCCCATTCACAACTGCACCCAAAACCAGAAGAGACCTAGGAATAAATGGAACCCAAGAGGCAAAGGATCTGTACTCAGAAAACTACCAAATACTCAGGAAAGAAATTGAAGAAGACACAAAGAAACGGAAAAACGTTCCATGCTCATGGATTGGGAGAACCAACATTGTGAAGAGGTCAATGCTACCTAGAGCGATCTACACATTCAATGCAATCCCCGTCAAAATACCATCCACTTTTTTCCAAGAAATGGAACAAATAATCCTAAGATTTGAATGGAACCAGAAGAGACCACGAATAGCCAGAGGAATATTGAGAAAGAAAAGCAAAGCTGGCGGCATCACAATTCTGGACTTCCAGCTCTATGACAAAGCTGTCATCATCAAGACAGTATGGTACTGGCACAAAAACAGACACATAGATCCATGGAACAGAATCGAGAGCCCAGAAATGGACCCTCAACTCTATGGTCAACTTATCTTTGACAGAGCAGGAAAGAATGTCCAATGGCAAAAAGAGGGTCTCTTCAACAACTGGAGTTGTGGAAATTGGACAGCCCCATGCAGAAGAATGACACTGGACCATTTCCTGACACCACACACAAAAATAGACTCCAAATGTTTGAAAGACCTCAATGTGAGACAGGACTCCATCAAAATCCGAAAGGAGAACACAGGTAGCAAGCTCTTCGACCTCAGCCGCAGCAACTTCTTCCTAGAAACATCACCAAAGGCACGGGAAGCCAGGGCAAAAATGAACTATTGGGATTTCATCAAGATAAAAACCTTTGGCACAGCAAAAGAAACAGTCCACAAAACCAAAAGACAACCGACAGAATGGGAGAAATTATTTACGATTGACATATCAGATAAAGGGCTACTATCCAATATGTATAAAAACGTATCAAACTCAACACCCAAAGAACAAATAATCCAATCAAGAAATAGGCAGAAGACATGAACAGACATTTTTCCAAAGAAGACATCCAAATGGCCAACAGGCACAGGAAAAAGTGCTCAACACGGCTCGGCATCAGGGAAATCCACATCAAAACCTCAATGAGATACCACCTCACACCCGTCAGAATGGCTCAAATGAACAAGTCAGGGAACGACAGAGGTTGGCGGGGATGTGGAGAAAGGGGAACCCTCCTACACTGGTGGTGGGAATGCAAGCTGGTGCAACCCCTCTGGAAAACAGGATGGAGGTTCCTCAAATAGTTGAAATTAGAGCTACCATCCGATCCAGCAATTGCACTCCTGGGTATTTACCCCAAAGATACAAATGTAGGGACCCGAAGCGGTACGTGCACCCCATTGTTTGTAGCAGCAATGTCCACAATAGCCAAACTGTTGAAAGAGCCAAGATGTCCATCGACAGATGAATGGATAAAGAAGAGGTGGTATATATCTACACAATGGAATATTACGCAGCCATCAAAAGGAATGAGATGTTGCCATGGACAACGACGTGGATGGAACTGGAGGGTCCGATGATTAGTGAAATAAGTCAATCAGAGAAAGACATGTATCATATGACCTCACTGATATGAGGAATTCTTAATCTCAGGAACAGAGTGAGGCTTTCTGGATTGGTCGGGGGTGGGAGGGATGGGCTGGCTGGGTGATAGACATTGGGGAGGGTATGAGCTACGGTGAGCGCTGTGAATTGTGTAAGACTGTTGAATCACAGATCTCTACTTCTGAAACAAATAACGCAACATATTTTAAGAATAAAGGAAAAGAAGGAGATAGCAGGAGAGGAAGAATGAAGGGGAGTTAGTGAGAGGGGGAGACAGACCAGGAGAGATGATGGATTCTGAAAAAAAATCCGAGGTTTCTAGACGGGAGGTGGGTCGGGGGATTGGTTAGCCTGGTGATGGGTATTAAAGAGGGCACATTCTGCATGGAGCACTGTGTGTTCGGAACAAACAATGAATCATGGGACACTACACCAAAACAAATGATGTAGTACATGGTGATTAACAAAGCAATAAAAAACAAAGACTGTAATAAGAGATGAAGAAGGACACTATATCCTACTTAAAGGGTCTATCCAAGAAGAAGATCTAACAATTGTAAATGTCTATGCCCCGAACATGGGAGCATCCAATTGTATAAGGCAATTTAGAAGAAAAGCAAAGAAAGACATTGACAACCATACAATCATAGTGGGGGACTTTAACACCCCCCTGACTGAAATGGCCAGATCATCTAAGCAAAAGATCAACAAGGAAATAAAGACTTTAAATGACACACTGGACCAAATGGACTTCACAGACATATTCAGAACGTTCCATCCCGAAGCAACGGAATACACATTCTTCTCTAGGGCCCATGGAACGTTCTCCAGAATGGATCACATCCTAGGTCACAAATCAGGTCTCAACCGGTACCCAAAGATTGGGATCATTCCCTGCACATTTTCAGACCACAATGCTTTGAAACTAGAACTCAATCACAAGAGGAAAGTCGGAAAGAACTCAAATACATGGAGGCTAAAGAGCATCCTACGAAAGAATGAATGGGTCAACCAGGAAATTAAAGAAGAATTTAAAAATTCCTGGAAACCAATGAAAATGAAAACACAACTGTCCAAAATCTTTGGGATACAGCCAAGGCAGTCCTGCGAGGAAAGTATATAGCAATACAAGCCTTTCTCAAGAAACATGAAAGGTCTCCAATACACACCCTAAACCTACACCTAAAGGAGCTGGAGAAAGAACGGCAAATAAAGCCTAAACCCAGCAGGAGAAGAGAAATCATGCAGATCAGAGCAGAAATCAATGAAATAGAACCCAAAAGAACAGTAGAACAGATCAACGGAACTAGGAGCTGGTTCTTTGAAAGAATTCACAAGATTGATACACCCCTGTCCAGGCTGATCAAAAAGAAAAGAGAAATGACCCAAACCAACAAAATCATGAATGAAAGAGGAGAGATCACAACCAACACCAAAGAAATACAAACGATTATAAGAACGTAATCTGAGCAACCCTAGGGCAGCATATTCCATAACCTGGAAGAAATGGGTGCATTCCTAGAGATGTGTCAACTACCAAAACTGACCCAGGAAGAAATAGAAAACCTGAACAGTCCTATAACCACGAAGGCAATTGAAGTAGTCATCAAAAACCTCCCAAGAAACCAAAGCCCAGGGCCAGATGGATTCCCAGGGGAATTCTATCAGACATTTAAAGAAGAATTAATACCTATTCTCCTGAAACTGTTCCAAACAATAGAAATGGAAGGAAAACCTCCAAACTCATTTTATGAGGCCACCATTACCTTGATCCCAAAACCAGACAAAGATCCCATCAAAAAAGAGTATTAGAGACCAATATCCTTGATGAACATCGATGCAAAAATTCTCACCAAAATACTAGCCAAGAGGATCCAACAGTACATGAAAAGGAGTATTCACCATGACCAAGTGGGATTTATCCCTGGGCTGCAAGGCTGGTTCAACATCCGCAAATCAATCAACGTGATAAAACACATTAACAAAAGAAAGAACAAGAATCATATGATCCTCTCAATAGATGCAGAAAAACCATTTGACAAAGTAAAGCACCCTTTCTGGATCAAAACTCTTCAGAGTATAGGGACAGCGGGTACATACCTCAATATCATAAAAGCCATCTACGAACAACCTACAGCGAATATCATTCTCAATGGGGAAAAGCTGAGATCTTTTCCCCTAAGGTCAGGAACGCGGCAGGGATAGCCACTCTCACCACTGCTATTCAACATAGTATTAGAAGTCCTAGCCACAGCAATCAGACAACAAAAAGAAATCAAAGGCATCCAAATCGGCAGAGAGGAAGTCAAACTCTCACTCTTTGCAGATGATATGATACTTTATGTGGAAAACCCAAAAGACTCCACCCCAAAACAGCTAGAACTCACACAGCAATTCCGCAAAGTAGCAGGCTATAAAATCAATGCACAGAAATCAGTGGCATTCCTATACACCAACAACAAGACAGAAGAGAGACAAATCAAGGAGTCGATCCCATTCACAACTGCACCCAAAACCAGAAGAGACCTAGGAATAAATGGAACCCAAGAGGCAAAGGATCTGTACTCAGAAAACTACCAAATACTCAGGAAAGAAATTGAAGAAGACACAAAGAAACGGAAAAACGTTCCATGCTCATGGATTGGGAGAACCAACATTGTGAAGAGGTCAATGCTACCTAGAGCGATCTACACATTCAATGCAATCCCCGTCAAAATACCATCCACTTTTTTCCAAGAAATGGAACAAATAATCCTAAGATTTGAATGGAACCAGAAGAGACCACGAATAGCCAGAGGAATATTGAGAAAGAAAAGCAAAGCTGGCGGCATCACAATTCTGGACTTCCAGCTCTATGACAAAGCTGTCATCATCAAGACAGTATGGTACTGGCACAAAAACAGACACATAGATCCATGGAACAGAATCGAGAGCCCAGAAATGGACCCTCAACTCTATGGTCAACTTATCTTTGACAGAGCAGGAAAGAATGTCCAATGGCAAAAAGAGGGTCTCTTCAACAACTGGAGTTGTGGAAATTGGACAGCCCCATGCAGAAGAATGACACTGGACCATTTCCTGACACCACACACAAAAATAGACTCCAAATGTTTGAAAGACCTCAATGTGAGACAGGACTCCATCAAAATCCGAAAGGAGAACACAGGTAGCAAGCTCTTCGACCTCAGCCGCAGCAACTTCTTCCTAGAAACATCACCAAAGGCACGGGAAGCCAGGGCAAAAATGAACTATTGGGATTTCATCAAGATAAAAACCTTTGGCACAGCAAAAGAAACAGTCCACAAAACCAAAAGACAACCGACAGAATGGGAGAAATTATTTACGATTGACATATCAGATAAAGGGCTACTATCCAATATGTATAAAAACGTATCAAACTCAACACCCAAAGAACAAATAATCCAATCAAGAAATAGGCAGAAGACATGAACAGACATTTTTCCAAAGAAGACATCCAAATGGCCAACAGGCACAGGAAAAAGTGCTCAACACTGCTCGGCATCAGGGAAATCCACATCAAAACCTCAATGAGATACCCCCTCACACCCGTCAGAATGGCTCAAATGAACAAGTCAGGGAACGACAGAGGTTGGCGGGGATGTGGAGAAAGGGGAACCCTCCTACACTGGTGGTGGGAATGCAAGCTGGTGCAACCCCTCTGGAAAACAGGATGGAGGTTCCTCAAATAGTTGAAATTAGAGCTACCATCCGATCCAGCAATTGCACTCCTGGGTATTTACCCCAAAGATACAAATGTAGGGACCCGAAGCGGTACGTGCACCCCATTGTTTGTAGCAGCAATGTCCACAATAGCCAAACTGTTGAAAGAGCCAAGATGTCCATCGACAGATGAATGGATAAAGAAGAGGTGGTATATATCTACACAATGGAATATTACGCAGCCATCAAAAGGAATGAGATGTTGCCATGGACAACGACGTGGATGGAACTGGAGGGTCCGATGATTAGTGAAATAAGTCAATCAGAGAAAGACATGTATCATATGACCTCACTGATATGAGGAATTCTTAATCTCAGGAACAGAGTGAGGCTTGCTGGAGTGGTCGGGGGTGGGAGGGATGGGCTGGCTGGGTGATAGACATTGGGGAGGGTATGAGCTACGGTGAGCGCTGTGAATTGTGTAAGACTGTTGAATCACAGATCTCTACTTCTGAAACAAATATCGCAACATATTTTAAGAATAAAGGAAAAGAAGGAGATAGCAGGAGAGGAAGAATGAAGGGGAGTTAGTGAGAGGGGGAGACAGACCAGGAGACATGATGGATTCTGAAAAAAAATCCGAGGTTTCTAGACGGGAGGTGGGTCGGGGGATTGGTTAGCCTGGTGATGGGTATTAAAGAGGGCACATTCTGCATGGAGCACTGTGTGTTCGGAACAAACAATGAATCATGGGACACTACACCAAAACAAATGATGTAGTACATGGTGATTAACAAAGCAATAAAAAACAAAGACTGTAATAAGAGATGAAGAAGGACACTATATCCTACTTAAAGGGTCTATCCAAGAAGAAGATCTAACAATTGTAAATGTCTATGCCCCGAACATGGGAGCATCCAATTGTATAAGGCAATTTAGAAGAAAAGCAAAGAAAGACATTGACAACCATACAATCATAGTGGGGGACTTTAACACCCCCCTGACTGAAATGGCCAGATCATCTAAGCAAAAGATCAACAGGGAAATAAAGACTTTAAATGACACACTGGACCAAATGGACTTCACAGACATATTCAGAACGTTCCATCCCGAAGCAACGGAATACACATTCTTCTCTAGGGCCCATGGAACGTTCTCCAGAATGGATCACATCCTAGGTCACAAATCAGGTCTCAACCGGTACCCAAAGATTGGGATCATTCCCTGCACATTTTCAGACCACAATGCTTTGAAACTAGAACTCAATCACAAGAGGAAAGTCGGAAAGAACTCAAATACATGGAGGCTAAAGAGCATCCTACGAAAGAATGAATGGGTCAACCAGGAAATTAAAGAAGAATTTAAAAATTCCTGGAAACCAATGAAAATGAAAACACAACTGTCCAAAATCTTTGGGATACAGCCAAGGCAGTCCTGCGAGGAAAGTATATAGCAATACAAGCCTTTCTCAAGAAACATGAAAGGTCTCAAATACACACCCTAACCCTACACCTAAAGGAGCTGGAGAAAGAACGGCAAATAAAGCCTAAACCCAGCAGGAGAAGAGAAATCATGCAGATCAGAGCAGAAATCAATGAAATAGAACCCAAAAGAACAGTAGAACAGATCAACGGAACTAGGAGCTGGTTCTTTGAAAGAATTCACAAGATTGATACACCCCTGTCCAGGCTGATCAAAAAGAAAAGAGAAATGACCCAAACCAACAAAATCATGAATGAAAGAGGAGAGATCACAACCAACACCAAAGAAATACAAACGATTATAAGAACGTAATCTGAGCAACCCTAGGGCAGCATATTCCATAACCTGGAAGAAATGGGTGCATTCCTAGAGATGTGTCAACTACCAAAACTGACCCAGGAAGAAATAGAAAACCTGAACAGTCCTATAACCACGAAGGCAATTGAAGTAGTCATCAAAAACCTCCCAAGAAACCAAAGCCCAGGGCCAGATGGATTCCCAGGGGAATTCTATCAGACATTTAAAGAAGAATTAATACCTATTCTCCTGAAACTGTTCCAAACAATAGAAATGGAAGGAAAACCTCCAAACTCATTTTATGAGGCCACCATTACCTTGATCCCAAAACCAGACAAAGATCCCATCAAAAAAGAGTATTAGAGACCAATATCCTTGATGAACATCGATGCAAAAATTCTCACCAAAATACTAGCCAAGAGGATACAACAGTACATGAAAAGGAGTATTCACCATGACCAAGTGGGATTTATCCCTGGGCTGCAAGGCTGGTTCAACATCCGCAAATCAATCAACGTGATAAAACACATTAACAAAAGAAAGAACAAGAATCATATGATCCTCTCAATAGATGCAGAAAAACCATTTGACAAAGTAAAGCACCCTTTCTGGATCAAAACTCTTCAGAGTATAGGGACAGCGGGTACATACCTCAATATCATAAAAGCCATCTACGAACAACCTACAGCGAATATCATTCTCAATGGGGAAAAGCTGAGATCTTTTCCCCTAAGGTCAGGAACGCGGCAGGGATAGCCATTCTCACCACTGCTATTCAACATAGTATTAGAAGTCCTAGCCACAGCAATCAGACAACAAAAAGAAATCAAAGGCATCCAAATCGGCAGAGAGGAAGTCAAACTCTCACTCTTTGCAGATGATATGATACTTTATGTGGAAAACCCAAAAGACTCCACCCCAAAACTGCTAGAACTCACACAGCAATTCCGTCAAGTAGCAGGCTATAAAATCAATGCACAGAAATCACTGGCATTCCTATACACCAACAACAAGACAGAAGAGAGACAAATCAAGGAGTCGATCCCATTCACAACTGCACCCAAAACCAGAAGAGACCTAGGAATAAATGGAACCCAAGAGGCAAAGGATCTGTACTCAGAAAACTACCAAATACTCAGGAAAGAAATTGAAGAAGACACAAAGAAACGGAAAAACGTTCCATGCTCATGGATTGGGAGAACCAACATTGTGAAGAGGTCAATGCTACCTAGAGCGATCTACACATTCAATGCAATCCCCGTCAAAATACCATCCACTTTTTTCCAAGAAATGGAACAAATAATCCTAAGATTTGAATGGAACCAGAAGAGACCACGAATAGCCAGAGGAATATTGAGAAAGAAAAGCAAAGCTGGCGGCATCACAATTCTGGACTTCCAGCTCTATGACAAAGCTGTCATCATCAAGACAGTATGGTACTGGCACAAAAACAGACACATAGATCCATGGAACAGAATCGAGAGCCCAGAAATGGACCCTCAACTCTATGGTCAACTTATCTTTGACAGAGCAGGAAAGAATGTCCAATGGCAAAAAGAGGGTCTCTTCAACAACTGGAGTTGTGGAAATTGGACAGCCCCATGCAGAAGAATGACACTGGACCATTTCCTGACACCACACACAGAAATAGACTCCAAATGTTTGAAAGACCTCAATGTGAGACAGGACTCCATCAAAATCCGAAAGGAGAACACAGGTAGCAAGCTCTTCGACCTCAGCCGCAGCAACTTCTTCCTAGAAACATCACCAAAGGCACGGGAAGCCAGGGCAAAAATGAACTATTGGGATTTCATCAAGATAAAAACCTTTGGCACAGCAAAAGAAACAGTCCACAAAACCAAAAGACAACCGACAGAATGGGAGAAATTATTTACGATTGACATATCAGATAAAGGGCTACTATCCAATATGTATAAAAACGTATCAAACTCAACACCCAAAGAACAAATAATCCAATCAAGAAATAGGCAGAAGACATGAACAGACATTTTTCCAAAGAAGACATCCAAATGGCCAACAGGCACAGGAAAAATTGCTCAACACGGCTCGGCATCAGGGAAATCCACATCAAAACCTCAATGAGATACCACCTCACACCCGTCAGAATGGCTCAAATGAACAAGTCAGGGAACGACAGAGGTTGGCGGGGATGTGGAGAAAGGGGAACCCTCCTACACTGGTGGTGGGAATGCAAGTTGGTGCAACCCCTCTGGAAAACAGGATGGAGGTTCCTCAAATAGTTGAAATTAGAGCTACCATCCGATCCAGCAATTGCACTCCTGGGTATTTACCCCAAAGATACAAATGTAGGGACCCGAAGCGGTACGTGCACCCCATTGTTTGTAGCAGCAATGTCCACAATAGCCAAACTGTTGAAAGAGCCAAGATGTCCATCGACAGATGAATGGATAAAGAAGAGGTGGTATATATCTTCACAATGGAATATTACGCAGCCATCAAAAGGAATGAGATGTTGCCATGGACAACGACGTGGATGGAACTGGAGGGTCCGATGATTAGTGAAATAAGTCAATCAGAGAAAGACATGTATCATATGACCTCACTGATATGAGGAATTCTTAATCTCAGGAACAGAGTGAGGCTTGCTGGAGTGGTCGGGGGTGGGAGGGATGGGCTGGCTGGGTGATAGACATTGGGGAGGGTATGAGCTACGGTGAGCGCTGTGAATTGTGTAAGACTGTTGAATCACAGATCTCTACTTCTGAAACAAATAACGCAACATATTTTAAGAATAAAGGAAAAGAAGGAGATAGCAGGAGAGGAAGAATGAAGGGGAGTTAGTGAGAGGGGGAGACAGACCAGGAGAGATGATGGATTCTGAAAAAAAATCCGAGGTTTCTAGACGGGAGGTGGGTCGGGGGATTGGTTAGCCTGGTGATGGGTATTAAAGAGGGCACATTCTGCATGGAGCACTGTGTGTTCGGAACAAACAATGAATCATGGGACACTACACCAAAACAAATGATGTAGTACATGGTGATTAACAAAGCAATAAAAAACAAAGACTGTAATAAGAGATGAAGAAGGACACTATATCCTACTTAAAGGGTCTATCCAAGAAGAAGATCTAACAATTGTAAATGTCTATGCCCCGAACATGGGAGCATCCAATTGTATAAGGCAATTTAGAAGAAAAGCAAAGAAAGACATTGACAACCATACAATCATAGTGGGGGACTTTAACACCCCCCTGACTGAAATGGCCAGATCATCTAAGCAAAAGATCAACAGGGAAATAAAGACTTTAAATGACACACTGGACCAAATGGACTTCACAGACATATTCAGAACGTTCCATCCCGAAGCAACGGAATACACATTCTTCTCTAGGGCCCATGGAACGTTCTCCAGAATGGATCACATCCTAGGTCACAAATCAGGTCTCAACCGGTACCCAAAGATTGGGATCATTCCCTGCACATTTTCAGACCACAATGCTTTGAAACTAGAACTCAATCACAAGAGGAAAGTCGGAAAGAACTCAAATACATGGAGGCTAAAGAGCATCCTACGAAAGAATGAATGGGTCAACCAGGAAATTAAAGAAGAATTTAAAAATTCCTGGAAACCAATGAAAATGAAAACACAACTGTCCAAAATCTTTGGGATACAGCCAAGGCAGTCCTGCGAGGAAAGTATATAGCAATACAAGCCTTTCTCAAGAAACATGAAAGGTCTCAAATACACACCCTAACCCTACACCTAAAGGAGCTGGAGAAAGAACGGCAAATAAAGCCTAAACCCAGCAGGAGAAGAGAAATCATGCAGATCAGAGCAGAAATCAATGAAATAGAACCCAAAAGAACAGTAGAACAGATCAACGGAACTAGGAGCTGGTTCTTTGAAAGAATTCACAAGATTGATACACCCCTGTCCAGGCTGATCAAAAAGAAAAGAGAAATGACCCAAACCAACAAAATCATGAATGAAAGAGGAGAGATCACAACCAACACCAAAGAAATACAAACGATTATAAGAACGTAATCTGAGCAACCCTAGGGCAGCATATTCCATAACCTGGAAGAAATGGGTGCATTCCTAGAGATGTGTCAACTACCAAAACTGACCCAGGAAGAAATAGAAAACCTGAACAGTCCTATAACCACGAAGGCAATTGAAGTAGTCATCAAAAACCTCCCAAGAAACCAAAGCCCAGGGCCAGATGGATTCCCAGGGGAATTCTATCAGACATTTAAAGAAGAATTAATACCTATTCTCCTGAAACTGTTCCAAACAATAGAAATGGAAGGAAAACCTCCAAACTCATTTTATGAGGCCACCATTACCTTGATCCCAAAACCAGACAAAGATCCCATCAAAAAAGAGTATTAGAGACCAATATCCTTGATGAACATCGATGCAAAAATTCTCACCAAAATACTAGCCAAGAGGATCCAACAGTACATGAAAAGGAGTATTCACCATGACCAAGTGGGATTTATCCCTGGGCTGCAAGGCTGGTTCAACATCCGCAAATCAATCAACGTGATAAAACACATTAACAAAAGAAAGAACAAGAATCATATGATCCTCTCAATAGATGCAGAAAAACCATTTGACAAAGTAAAGCACCCTTTCTGGATCAAAACTCTTCAGAGTATAGGGACAGCGGGTACATACCTCAATATCATAAAAGCCATCTACGAACAACCTACAGCGAATATCATTCTCAATGGGGAAAAGCTGAGATCTTTTCCCCTAAGGTCAGGAACGCGGCAGGGATAGCCACTCTCACCACTGCTATTCAACATAGTATTAGAAGTCCTAGCCACAGCAATCAGACAACAAAAAGAAATCAAAGGCATCCAAATCGGCAGAGAGGAAGTCAAACTCTCACTCTTTGCAGATGATATGATACTTTATGTGGAAAACCCAAAAGACTCCACCCCAAAACAGCTAGAACTCACACAGCAATTCCGCAAAGTAGCAGGCTATAAAATCAATGCACAGAAATCAGTGGCATTCCTATACACCAACAACAAGACAGAAGAGAGACAAATCAAGGAGTCGATCCCATTCCCAACTGCACCCAAAACCAGAAGAGACCTAGGAATAAATGGAACCCAAGAGGCAAAGGATCTGTACTCAGAAAACTACCAAATACTCAGGAAAGAAATTGAAGAAGACACAAAGAAACGGAAAAACGTTCCATGCTCATGGATTGGGAGAACCAACATTGTGAAGAGGTCAATGCTACCTAGAGCGATCTACACATTCAATGCAATCCCCGTCAAAATACCATCCACTTTTTTCCAAGAAATGGAACAAATAATCCTAAGATTTGAATGGAACCAGAAGAGACCACGAATAGCCAGAGGAATATTGAGAAAGAAAAGCAAAGCTGGCGGCATCACAATTCTGGACTTCCAGCTCTATGACAAAGCTGTCATCATCAAGACAGTATGGTACTGGCACAAAAACAGACACATAGATCCATGGAACAGAATCGAGAGCCCAGAAATGGACCCTCAACTCTATGGTCAACTTATCTTTGACAGAGCAGGAAAGAATGTCCAATGGCAAAAAGAGGGTCTCTTCAACAACTGGAGTTGTGGAAATTGGACAGCCCCATGCAGAAGAATGACACTGGACCATTTCCTGACACCACACACAAAAATAGACTCCAAATGTTTGAAAGACCTCAATGTGAGACAGGACTCCATCAAAATCCGAAAGGAGAACACAGGTAGCAAGCTCTTCGACCTCAGCCGCAGCAACTTCTTCCTAGAAACATCACCAAAGGCACGGGAAGCCAGGGCAAAAATGAACTATTGGGATTTCATCAAGATAAAAACCTTTGGCACAGCAAAAGAAACAGTCCACAAAACCAAAAGACAACCGACAGAATGGGAGAAATTATTTACGATTGACATATCAGATAAAGGGCTACTATCCAATATGTATAAAAACGTATCAAACTCAACACCCAAAGAACAAATAATCCAATCAAGAAATAGGCAGAAGACATGAACAGACATTTTTCCAAAGAAGACATCCAAATGGCCAACAGGCACAGGAAAAAGTGCTCAACACGGCTCGGCATCAGGGAAATCCACATCAAAACCTCAATGAGATACCCCCTCACACCCGTCAGAATGGCTCAAATGAACAAGTCAGGGAACGACAGAGGTTGGCGGGGATGTGGAGAAAGGGGAACCCTCCTACACTGGTGGTGGGAATGCAAGCTGGTGCAACCCCTCTGGAAAACAGGATGGAGGTTCCTCAAATAGTTGAAATTAGAGCTACCATCTGATCCAGCAATTGCACTCCTGGGTATTTACCCCCAAGATACAAATGTAGGGACCCGAAGCGGTATGTGCACCCCATTGTTTGTAGCAGCAATGTCCCCAATAGCCAAACTGTTGAAAGAGCCAAGATGTCCATCGACAGATGAATGGATAAAGAAGAGGTGGTATATATCTACACAATGGAATATTACGCAGCCATCAAAAGGAATGAGATGTTGCCATGGACAACGACGTGGATGGAACTGGAGGGTCCGATGATTAGTGAAATAAGTCAATCCGAGAAAGACATGTATCATATGACCTCACTGATATGAGGAATTCTTAATCTCAGGAACAGAGTGAGGCTTGCTGGAGTGGTCGGGGGTGGGAGGGATGGGCTGGCTGGGTGATAGACATTGGGGAGGGTATGAGCTACGGTGAGCGCTGTGAATTGTGTAAGACTGTTGAATCACAGATCTCTACTTCTGAAACAAATAACGCAACATATTTTAAGAATAAAGGAAAAGAAGGAGATAGCAGGAGAGGAAGAATGAAGGGGAGTTAGTGAGAGGGGGAGACAGACCAGGAGACATGATGGATTCTGAAAAAAAATCCGAGGTTTCTAGAGGGGAGGTGGGTCGGGGGATTGGTTAGCCTGGTGATGGGTATTAAAGAGGGCACATTCTGCATGGAGCACTGTGTGTTCGGAACAAACAATGAATCATGGGACACTACACCAAAACAAATGATGTAGTACATGGTGATTAACAAAGCAATAAAAAACAAAGACTGTAATAAGAGATGAAGAAGGACACTATATCCTACTTAAAGGGTCTATCCAAGAAGAAGATCTAACAATTGTAAATGTCTATGCCCCGAACATGGGAGCATCCAATTGTATAAGGCAATTTAGAAGAAAAGCAAAGAAAGACATTGACAACCATACAATCATAGTGGGGGACTTTAACACCCCCCTGACTGAAATGGCCAGATCATCTAAGCAAAAGATCAACAGGGAAATAAAGACTTTAAATGACACACTGGACCAAATGGACTTCACAGACATATTCAGAACGTTCCATCCCGAAGCAACGGAATACACATTCTTCTCTAGGGCCCATGGAACGTTCTCCAGAATGGATCACATCCTAGGTCACAAATCAGGTCTCAACCGGTACCCAAAGATTGGGATCATTCCCTGCACATTTTCAGACCACAATGCTTTGAAACTAGAACTCAATCACAAGAGGAAAGTCGGAAAGAACTCAAATACATGGAGGCTAAAGAGCATCCTACGAAAGAATGAATGGGTCAACCAGGAAATTAAAGAAGAATTTAAAAATTCCTGGAAACCAATGAAAATGAAAACACAACTGTCCAAAATCTTTGGGATACAGCCAAGGCAGTCCTGCGAGGAAAGTATATAGCAATACAAGCCTTTCTCAAGAAACATGAAAGGTCTCAAATACACACCCTAACCCTACACCTAAAGGAGCTGGAGAAAGAACGGCAAATAAAGCCTAAACCCAGCAGGAGAAGAGAAATCATGCAGATCAGAGCAGAAATCAATGAAATAGAACCCAAAAGAACAGTAGAACAGATCAACGGAACTAGGAGCTGGTTCTTTGAAAGAATTCACAAGATTGATACACCCCTGTCCAGGCTGATCAAAAAGAACAGAGAAATGACCCAAATCAACAAAATCATGAATGAAAGAGGAGAGATCCCAACCAACACCAAAGAAATACAAACGATTATAAGAACGTAATCTGAGCAACCCTAGGGCAGCATATTCCATAACCTGGAAGAAATGGGTGCATTCCTAGAGATGTGTCAACTACCAAAACTGACCCAGGAAGAAATAGAAAACCTGAACAGTCCTATAACCACGAAGGCAATTGAAGTAGTGATCAAAAACCTCCCAAGAAACCAAAGCCCAGGGCCAGATGGATTCCCAGGGGAATTCTATCAGACATTTAAAGAAGAATTAATACCTATTCTCCTGAAACTGTTCCAAACAATAGAAATGGAAGGAAAACTTCCAAACTCATTTTATGAGGCCACCATTACCTTGATCCCAAAACCAGACAA
This sequence comes from Eumetopias jubatus, assembly GCF_037043125.1. Lineage (NCBI taxonomy): Eukaryota > Metazoa > Chordata > Mammalia > Carnivora > Otariidae > Eumetopias > Eumetopias jubatus. The sequence goes on from NW_028274859.1 coordinate 1,309,778, forward strand.
AGATCCCATCAAAAAGGAGTATTAGAGACCAATATCCTTGATGAACATCGATGCAAAAATTCTCACCAAAATACTAGCCAAGAGGATCCAACAGTACATGAAAAGGAGTATTCACCATGACCAAGTGGGATTTATCCCTGGGCTGCAAGGCTGGTTCAACGTCCGCAGATCAATCAACGTGATAAAACACATTAACAAAAGAAAGAACAAGAATCATATGATCCTCTCAATAGATGCAGAAAAACCATTTGACAAAGAAAAGCACACTTTCTCGATCAAAACTCTTCAGAGTATAGGGACAGCGGGTACATACCTCAATATCATAAAAGCCATCTACGAACAACCTACAGGGAATATCATTCTCAATGGGGAAAAGCTGAGATCTTTTCCCCTAAGGTCAGGAACGCGGGAGGGATAGCCACTCTCACCACTGCTATTCAACATAGTATTAGAAGTCCTAGCCACAGCAATCAGACAACAAAAAGAAATCAAAGGCATCCAAATCGGCAGAGAGGAAGTCAAACTCTCACTCTTTGCAGATGATATGATACTTTATGTGGAAAACCCAAAAGACTCCACCCCAAAACTGCTAGAACTCACACAGCAATTCCGTCAAGTAGCAGGCTATAAAATCAATGCACAGAAATCACTGGCATTCCTATACACCAACAACAAGACAGAAGAGAGACAAATCAAGGAGTCGATCCCATTCACAACTGCACCCAAAACCAGAAGAGACCTAGGAATAAATTGAACCCAAGAGGCAAAGGATCTGTACTCAGAAAACTACAAAATACTCAGGAAAGAAATTGAAGAAGACACAAAGAAACGGAAAAACGTTCCATGCTCATGGATTGGGAGAACCAACATTGTGAAGAGGTCGATGCTACTTAGAGCAATCTACACATTCAATGCAATCCCCGTCAAAATACCATCCACTTTTTTCCAAGAAATGGAACAAATAATCCTAAGATTTGAATGGAACCAGAAGAGACCACGAATAGCCAGAGGAATATTGAGAAAGAAAAGCAAAGCTGGCGGCATCACAATTCTGGACTTCCAGCTCTATGACAAAGCTGTCATCATCAAGACAGTATGGTACTGGCACAAAAACAGACACATAGATCCATGGAACAGAATCGAGAGCCCAGAAATGGACCCTCAACTCTATGGTCAACTTATCTTTGACAGAGCAGGAAAGAATGTCCAATGGCAAAAAGAGGGTCTCTTCAACAACTGGAGTTGTGGAAATTGGACAGCCCCATGCAGAAGAATGACACTGGACCATTTCCTGACACCACACACAAAAATAGACTCCAAATGTTTGAAAGACCTCAATGTGAGACAGGACTCCATCAAAATCCGAAAGGAGAACACAGGTAGCAAGCTCTTCGACCTCAGCCGCAGCAACTTCTTCCTAGAAACATCACCAAAGGCACGGGAAGCCAGGGCAAAAATGAACTATTGGGATTTCATCAAGATAAAAACCTTTGGCACAGCAAAAGAAACAGTCCACAAAACCAAAAGACAACCGACAGAATGGGAGAAATTATTTACGATTGACATATCAGATAAAGGGCTACTATCCAATATGTATAAAAACGTATCAAACTCAACACCCAAAGAACAAATAATCCAATCAAGAAATAGGCAGAAGACATGAACAGACATTTTTCCAAAGAAGACATCCAAATGGCCAACAGGCACAGGAAAAAGTGCTCAACACGGCTCGGCATCAGGGAAATCCACATCAAAACCTCAATGAGATACCCCCTCACACCCGTCAGAATGGCTCAAATGAACAAGTCAGGGAACGACAGAGGTTGGCGGGGATGTGGAGAAAGGGGAACCCTCCTACACTGGTGGTGGGAATGCAAGCTGGTGCAACCCCTCTGGAAAACAGGATGGAGGTTCCTCAAATAGTTGAAATTAGAGCTACCATCTGATCCAGCAATTGCACTCCTGGGTATTTACACCCAAGATACAAATGTAGGGACCCGAAGCGGTACGTGCACCCCATTGTTTGTAGCAGCAATGTCCCCAATAGCCAAACTGTTGAAAGAGCCAAGATGTCCATCGACAGATGAATGGATAAAGAAGAGGTGGTATATATCTACACAATGGAATATTACGCAGCCATCAAAAGGAATGAGATGTTGCCATGGACAACGACGTGGATGGAACTGGAGGGTCCGATGATTAGTGAAATAAGTCAATCAGAGAAAGACATGTATCATATGACCTCACTGATATGAGGAATTCTTAATCTCAGGAACAGAGTGAGGCTTGCTGGAGTGGTCGGGGGTGGGAGGGATGGGCTGGCTGGGTGATAGACATTGGGGAGGGTATGAGCTACGGTGAGCGCTGTGAATTGTGTAAGACTGTTGAATCACAGATCTCAACTTCTGAAACAAATAACGCAACATATTTTAAGAATAAAGGAAAAGAAGGAGATAGCAGGAGAGGAAGAATGAAGGGGAGTTAGTGAGAGGGGGAGACAGACCAGGAGACATGATGGATTCTGAAAAAAAATCCGAGGTTTCTAGAGGGGAGGTGGGTCGGGGGATTGGTTAGCCTGGTGATGGGTATTAAAGAGGGCACATTCTGCATGGAGCACTGTGTGTTCGGAACAAACAATGAATCATGGGACACTACACCAAAACAAATGATGTAGTACATGGTGATTAACAAAGCAATAAAAAACAAAGACTGTAATAAGAGATGAAGAAGGACACTATATCCTACTTAAAGGGTCTATCCAAGAAGAAGATCTAACAATTGTAAATGTCTATGCCCCGAACATGGGAGCATCCAATTGTATAAGGCAATTTAGAAGAAAAGCAAAGAAAGACATTGACAACCATACAATCATAGTGGGGGACTTTAACACCCCCCTGACTGAAATGGCCAGATCATCTAAGCAAAAGATCAACAGGGAAATAAAGACTTTAAATGACACACTGGACCAAATGGACTTCACAGACATATTCAGAACGTTCCATCCCGAAGCAACGGAATACACATTCTTCTCTAGGGCCCATGGAACGTTCTCCAGAATGGATCACATCCTAGGTCACAAATCAGGTCTCAACCGGTACCCAAAGATTGGGATCATTCCCTGCACATTTTCAGACCACAATGCTTTGAAACTAGAACTCAATCACAAGAGGAAAGTCGGAAAGAACTCAAATACATGGAGGCTAAAGAGCATCCTACGAAAGAATGAATGGGTCAACCAGGAAATTAAAGAAGAATTTAAAAATTCCTGGAAACCAATGAAAATGAAAACACAACTGTCCAAAATCTTTGGGATACAGCCAAGGCAGTCCTGCGAGGAAAGTATATAGCAATACAAGCCTTTCTCAAGAAACATGAAAGGTCTCAAATACACACCCTAACCCTACACCTAAAGGAGCTGGAGAAAGAACGGCAAATAAAGCCTAAACCCAGCAGGAGAAGAGAAATCATGCAGATCAGAGCAGAAATCAATGAAATAGAACCCAAAAGAACAGTAGAACAGATCAACGGAACTAGGAGCTGGTTCTTTGAAAGAATTCACAAGATTGATACACCCCTGTCCAGGCTGATCAAAAAGAAAAGAGAAATGACCCAAACCAACAAAATCATGAATGAAAGAGGAGAGATCACAACCAACACCAAAGAAATACAAACGATTATAAGAACGTAATCTGAGCAACCCTAGGGCAGCATATTCCATAACCTGGAAGAAATGGGTGCATTCCTAGAGATGTGTCAACTACCAAAACTGACCCAGGAAGAAATAGAAAACCTGAACAGTCCTATAACCACGAAGGCAATTGAAGTAGTCATCAAAAACCTCCCAAGAAACCAAAGCCCAGGGCCAGATGGATTCCCAGGGGAATTCTATCAGACATTTAAAGAAGAATTAATACCTATTCTCCTGAAACTGTTCCAAACAATAGAAATGGAAGGAAAACCTCCAAACTCATTTTATGAGGCCACCATTACCTTGATCCCAAAACCAGACAAAGATCCCATCAAAAAAGAGTATTAGAGACCAATATCCTTGATGAACATCGATGCAAAAATTCTCACCAAAATACTAGCCAAGAGGATCCAACAGTACATGAAAAGGAGTATTCACCATGACCAAGTGGGATTTATCCCTGGGCTGCAAGGCTGGTTCAACATCCGCAGATCAATCAACGTGATAAAACACATTAACAAAAGAAAGAACAAGAATCATATGATCCTCTCAATAGATGCAGAAAAACCATTTGACAAAGTAAAGCACCCTTTCTGGATCAATACTCTTCAGAGTATAGGGACAGCGGGTACATACCTCAATATCATAAAAGCCATCTACGAACAACCTACAGCGAATATCATTCTCAATGGGGAAAAGCTGAGATCTTTTCCCCTAAGGTCAGGAACGCGGCAGGGATAGCCACTCTCACCACTGCTATTCAACATAGTATTAGAAGTCCTAGCCACAGCAATCAGACAACAAAAAGAAATCAAAGGCATCCAAATCGGCAGAGAGGAAGTCAAACTCTCACTCTTTGCAGATGATATGATACTTTATGTGGAAAACCCAAAAGACTCCACCCCAAAACAGCTAGAACTCACACAGCAATTCCGCAAAGTAGCAGGCTATAAAATCAATGCACAGAAATCAGTGGCATTCCTATACACGAACAACAAGACAGAAGAGAGACAAATCAAGGAGTCGATCCCATTCACAACTGCACCCAAAACCAGAAGAGACCTAGGAATAAATGGAACCCAAGAGGCAAAGGATCTGTACTCAGAAAACTACCAAATACTCAGGAAAGAAATTGAAGAAGACACAAAGAAACGGAAAAACGTTCCATGCTCATGGATTGGGAGAACCAACATTGTGAAGAGGTCAATGCTACCTAGAGCGATCTACACATTCAATGCAATCCCCGTCAAAATACCATCCACTTTTTTCCAAGAAATGGAACAAATAATCCTAAGATTTGAATGGAACCAGAAGAGACCACGAATAGCCAGAGGAATATTGAGAAAGAAAAGCAAAGCTGGCGGCATCACAATTCTGGACTTCCAGCTCTATGACAAAGCTGTCATCATCAAGACAGTATGGTACTGGCACAAAAACAGACACATAGATCCATGGAACAGAATCGAGAGCCCAGAAATGGACCCTCAACTCTATGGTCAACTTATCTTTGACAGAGCAGGAAAGAATGTCCAATGGCAAAAAGAGGGTCTCTTCAACAACTGGAGTTGTGGAAATTGGACAGCCCCATGCAGAAGAATGACACTGGACCATTTCCTGACACCACACACAGAAATAGACTCCAAATGTTTGAAAGACCTCAATGTGAGACAGGACTCCATCAAAATCCGAAAGGAGAACACAGGTAGCAAGCTCTTCGACCTCAGCCGCAGCAACTTCTTCCTAGAAACATCACCAAAGGCACGGGAAGCCAGGGCAAAAATGAACTATTGGGATTTCATCAAGATAAAAACCTTTGGCACAGCAAAAGAAACAGTCCACAAAACCAAAAGACAACCGACAGAATGGGAGAAATTATTTACGATTGACATATTAGATAAAGGGCTACTATCCAATATGTATAAAAACGTATCAAACTCAACACCCAAAGAACAAATAATCCAATCAAGAAATAGGCAGAAGACATGAACAGACATTTTTCCAAAGAAGACATCCAAATGGCCAACAGGCACAGGAAAAAGTGCTCAACACGGCTCGGCATCAGGGAAATCCACATCAAAACCTCAATGAGATACCACCTCACACCCGTCAGAATGGCTCAAATGAACAAGTCAGGGAACGACAGAGGTTGGCGGGGATGTGGAGAAAGGGGAACCCTCCTACACTGGTGGTGGGAATGCAAGCTGGTGCAACCCCTCTGGAAAACAGGATGGAGGTTCCTCAAATAGTTGAAATTAGAGCTACCATCCGATCCAGCAATTGCACTCCTGGGTATTTACCCCAAAGATACAAATGTAGGGACCCGAAGCGGTACGTGCACCCCATTGTTTGTAGCAGCAATGTCCACAATAGCCAAACTGTTGAAAGAGCCAAGATGTCCATCGACAGATGAATGGATAAAGAAGAGGTGGTATATATCTTCACAATGGAATATTACGCAGCCATCAAAAGGAATGAGATGTTGCCATGGACAACGACGTGGATGGAACTGGAGGGTCCGATGATTAGTGAAATAAGTCAATCAGAGAAAGACATGTATCATATGACCTCACTGATATGAGGAATTCTTAATCTCAGGAACAGAGTGAGGCTTGCTGGAGTGGTCGGGGGTGGGAGGGATGGGCAGGCTGGGTGATAGACATTGGGGAGGGTATGAGCTACGGTGAGCGCTGTGAATTGTGTAAGACTGTTGAATCACAGATCTCTACTTCTGAAACAAATAACGCAACATATTTTAAGAATAAAGGAAAAGAAGGAGATAGCAGGAGAGGAAGAATGAAGGGGAGTTAGTGAGAGGGGGAGACAGACCAGGAGAGATGATGGATTCTGAAAAAAAATCCGAGGTTTCTAGACGGGAGGTGGGTCGGGGGATTGGTTAGCCTGGTGATGGGTATTAAAGAGGGCACATTCTGCATGGAGCACTGTGTGTTCGGAACAAACAATGAATCATGGGACACTACACCAAAACAAATGATGTAGTACATGGTGATTAACAAAGCAATAAAAAACAAAGACTGTAATAAGAGATGAAGAAGGACACTATATCCTACTTAAAGGGTCTATCCAAGAAGAAGATCTAACAATTGTAAATGTCTATGCCCCGAACATGGGAGCATCCAATTGTATAAGGCAATTTAGAAGAAAAGCAAAGAAAGACATTGACAACCATACAATCATAGTGGGGGACTTTAACACCCCCCTGACTGAAATGGCCAGATCATCTAAGCAAAAGATCAACAGGGAAATAAAGACTTTAAATGACACACTGGACCAAATGGACTTCACAGACATATTCAGAACGTTCCATCCCGAAGCAACGGAATACACATTCTTCTCTAGGGCCCATGGAACGTTCTCCAGAATGGATCACATCCTAGGTCACAAATCAGGTCTCAACCGGTACCCAAAGATTGGGATCATTCCCTGCACATTTTCAGACCACAATGCTTTGAAACTAGAACTCAATCACAAGAGGAAAGTCGGAAAGAACTCAAATACATGGAGGCTAAAGAGCATCCTACGAAAGAATGAATGGGTCAACCAGGAAATTAAAGAAGAATTTAAAAATTCCTGGAAACCAATGAAAATGAAAACACAACTGTCCAAAATCTTTGGGATACAGCCAAGGCAGTCCTGCGAGGAAAGTATATAGCAATACAAGCCTTTCTCAAGAAACATGAAAGGTCTCAAATACACACCCTAACCCTACACCTAAAGGAGCTGGAGAAAGAACGGCAAATAAAGCGTAAACCCAGCAGGAGAAGAGAAATCATGCAGATCAGAGCAGAAATCAATGAAATAGAACCCAAAAGAACAGTAGAACAGATCAACGGAACTAGGAGCTGGTTCTTTGAAAGAATTCACAAGATTGATACACCCCTGTCCAGGCTGATCAAAAAGAAAAGAGAAATGACCCAAACCAACAAAATCATGAATGAAAGAGGAGAGATCACAACCAACACCAAAGAAATACAAACGATTATAAGAACGTAATCTGAGCAACCCTAGGGCAGCATATTCCATAACCTGGAAGAAATGGGTGCATTCCTAGAGATGTGTCAACTACCAAAACTGACCCAGGAAGAAATAGAAAACCTGAACAGTCCTATAACCACGAAGGCAATTGAAGTAGTCATCAAAAACCTCCCAAGAAACCAAAGCCCAGGGCCAGATGGATTCCCAGGGGAATTCTATCAGACATTTAAAGAAGAATTAATACCTATTCTCCTGAAACTGTTCCAAACAATAGAAATGGAAGGAAAACCTCCAAACTCATTTTATGAGGCCACCATTACCTTGATCCCAAAACCAGACAAAGATCCCATCAAAAAAGAGTATTAGAGACCAATATCCTTGATGAACATCGATGCAAAAATTCTCACCAAAATACTAGCCAAGAGGATCCAACAGTACATGAAAAGGAGTATTCACCATGACCAAGTGGGATTTATCCCTGGGCTGCAAGGCTGGTTCAACATCCGCAGAGCAATCAACGTGATAGAACACATTAACAAAAGAAAGAACAAGAATCATATGATCCTCTCAATAGATGCAGAAAAACCATTTGACAAAGTAAAGCACCCTTTCTGGATCAATACTCTTCAGAGTATAGGGACAGCGGGTACATACCTCAATATCATAAAAGCCATCTACGAACAACCTACAGCGAATATCATTCTCAATGGGGAAAAGCTGAGATCTTTTCCCCTAAGGTCAGGAACGCGGCAGGGATAGCCACTCTCACCACTGCTATTCAACATAGTATTAGAAGTCCTAGCCACAGCAATCAGACAACAAAAAGAAATCAAAGGCATCCAAATCGGCAGAGAGGAAGTCAAACTCTCACTCTTTGCAGATGATATGATACTTTTTGTGGAAAACCCAAAAGACTCCACCCCAAAACAGCTAGAACTCACACAGCAATTCCGCAAAGTAGCAGGCTATAAAATCAATGCACAGAAATCAGTGGCATTCCTATACACCAACAACAAGACAGAAGAGAGACAAATCAAGGAGTCGATCCCATTCACAACTGCACCCAAAACCAGAAGAGACCTAGGAATAAATGGAACCCAAGAGGCAAAGGATCTGTACTCAGAAAACTACCAAATACTCAGGAAAGAAATTGAAGAAGACACAAAGAAACGGAAAAACGTTCCATGCTCATGGATTGGGAGAACCAACATTGTGAAGAGGTCAATGCTACCTAGAGCGATCTACACATTCAATGCAATCCCCGTCAAAATACCATCCACTTTTTTCCAAGAAATGGAACAAATAATCCTAAGATTTGAATGGAACCAGAAGAGACCACGAATAGCCAGAGGAATATTGAGAAAGAAAAGCAAAGCTGGCGGCATCACAATTCTGGACTTCCAGCTCTATGACAAAGCTGTCATCATCAAGACAGTATGGTACTGGCACAAAAACAGACACATAGATCCATGGAACAGAATCGAGAGCCCAGAAATGGACCCTCAACTCTATGGTCAACTTATCTTTGACAGAGCAGGAAAGAATGTCCAATGGCAAAAAGAGGGTCTCTTCAACAACTGGAGTTGTGGAAATTGGACAGCCCCATGCAGAAGAATGACACTGGACCATTTCCTGACACCACACACAGAAATAGACTCCAAATGTTTGAAAGACCTCAATGTGAGACAGGACTCCATCAAAATCCGAAAGGAGAACACAGGTAGCAAGCTCTTCGACCTCAGCCGCAGCAACTTCTTCCTAGAAACATCACCAAAGGCACGGGAAGCCAGGTCAAAAATGAACTATTGGGATTTCATCAAGATAAAAACCTTTGGCACAGCAAAAGAAACAGTCCACAAAACCAAAAGACAACCGACAGAATGGGAGAAATTATTTACGATTGACATATCAGATAAAGGGCTACTATCCAATATGTATAAAAACGTATCAAACTCAACACCCAAAGAACAAATAATCCAATCAAGAAATAGGCAGAAGACATGAACAGACATTTTTCCAAAGAAGACATCCAAATGGCCAACAGGCACAGGAAAAAGTGCTCAACACGGCTCGGCATCAGGGAAATCCACATCAAAACCTCAATGAGATACCCCCTCACACCCGTCAGAATGGCTCAAATGAACAAGTCAGGGAACGACAGAGGTTGGCGGGGATGTGGAGAAAGGGGAACCCTCCTACACTGGTGGTGGGAATGCAAGCTGGTGCAACCCCTCTGGAAAACAGGATGGAGGTTCCTCAAATAGTTGAAATTAGAGCTACCATCCGATCCAGCAATTGCACTCCTGGGTATTTACCCCAAAGATACAAATGTAGGGACCCGAAGCGGTACGTGCACCCCATTGTTTGTAGCAGCAATGTCCACAATAGCCAAACTGTTGAAAGAGCCAAGATGTCCATCGACAGATGAATGGATAAAGAAGAGGTGGTATATATCTTCACAATGGAATATTACGCAGCCATCAAAAGGAATGAGATGTTGCCATGGACAACGACGTGGATGGAACTGGAGGGTCCGATGATTAGTGAAATAAGTCAATCAGAGAAAGACATGTATCATATGACCTCACTGATATGAGGAATTCTTAATCTCAGGAACAGAGTGAGGCTTGCTGGAGTGGTCGGGGGTGGGAGGGATGGGCTAGCTGGGTGATAGACATTGGGGAGGGTATGAGCTACGGTGAGCGCTGTGAATTGTGTAAGACTGTTGAATCACAGATCTCTACTTCTGAAACAAATAACGCAACATATTTTAAGAATAAAGGAAAAGAAGGAGATAGCAGGAGAGGAAGAATGAAGGGGAGTTAGTGAGAGGGGGAGACAGACCAGGAGAGATGATGGATTCTGAAAAAAAATCCGAGGTTTCTAGACGGGAGGTGGGTCGGGGGATTGGTTAGCCTGGTGATGGGTATTAAAGAGGGCACATTCTGCATGGAGCACTGTGTGTTCGGAACAAACAATGAATCATGGGACACTACACCAAAACAAATGATGTAGTACATGGTGATTAACAAAGCAATAAAAAACAAAGACTGTAATAAGAGATGAAGAAGGACACTATATCCTACTTAAAGGGTCTATCCAAGAAGAAGATCTAACAATTGTAAATGTCTATGCCCCGAACATGGGAGCATCCAATTGTATAAGGCAATTTAGAAGAAAAGCAAAGAAAGACATTGACAACCATACAATCATAGTGGGGGACTTTAACACCCCCCTGACTGAAATGGCCAGATCATCTAAGCAAAAGATCAACAGGGAAATAAAGACTTTAAATGACACACTGGACCAAATGGACTTCACAGACATATTCAGAACGTTCCATCCCGAAGCAACGGAATACACATTCTTCTCTAGGGCCCATGGAACGTTCTCCAGAATGGATCACATCCTAGGTCACAAATCAGGTCTCAACCGGTACCCAAAGATTGGGATCATTCCCTGCACATTTTCAGACCACAATGCTTTGAAACTAGAACTCAATCACAAGAGGAAAGTCGGAAAGAACTCAAATACATGGAGGCTAAAGAGCATCCTACGAAAGAATGAATGGGTCAACCAGGAAATTAAAGAAGAATTTAAAAATTCCTGGAAACCAATGAAAATGAAAACACAACTGTCCAAAATCTTTGGGATACAGCCAAGGCAGTCCTGCGAGGAAAGTATATAGCAATACAAGCCTTTCTCAAGAAACATGAAAGGTCTCAAATACACACCCTAACCCTACACCTAAAGGAGCTGGAGAAAGAACGGCAAATAAAGCGTAAACCCAGCAGGAGAAGAGAAATCATGCAGATCAGAGCAGAAATCAATGAAATAGAACCCAAAAGAACAGTAGAACAGATCAACGGAACTAGGAGCTGGTTCTTTGAAAGAATTCACAAGATTGATACACCCCTGTCCAGGCTGATCAAAAAGAAAAGAGAAATGACCCAAACCAACAAAATCATGAATGAAAGAGGAGAGATCACAACCAACACCAAAGAAATACAAACGATTATAAGAACGTAATCTGAGCAACCCTAGGGCAGCATATTCCATAACCTGGAAGAAATGGGTGCATTCCTAGAGATGTGTCAACTACCAAAACTGACCCAGGAAGAAATAGAAAACCTGAACAGTCCTATAACCACGAAGGCAATTGAAGTAGTGATCAAAAACCTCCCAAGAAACCAAAGCCCAGGGCCAGATGGATTCCCAGGGGAATTCTATCAGACATTTAAAGAAGAATTAATACCTATTCTCCTGAAACTGTTCCAAACAATAGAAATGGAAGGAAAACCTCCAAACTCATTTTATGAGGCCACCATTACCTTGATCCCAAAACCAGACAAAGATCCCATCAAAAAAGAGTATTAGAGACCAATATCCTTGATGAACATCGATGCAAAAATTCTCACCAAAATACTAGCCAAGAGGATCCAACAGTACATGAAAAGGAGTATTCACCATGACCAAGTGGGATTTATCCCTGGGCTGCAAGGCTGGTTCAACATCCGCAGATCAATCAACGTGATAAAACACATTAACAAAAGAAAGAACAAGAATCATATGATCCTCTCAATAGATGCAGAAAAACCATTTGACAAAGTAAAGCACCCTTTCTGGATCAATACTCTTCAGAGTATAGGGACAGCGGGTACATACCTCAATATCATAAAAGCCATCTACGAACAACCTACAGCGAATATCATTCTCAATGGGGAAAAGCTGAGATCTTTTCCCCTAAGGTCAGGAACGCGGCAGGGATAGCCACTCTCACCACTGCTATTCAACATAGTATTAGAAGTCCTAGCCACAGCAATCAGACAACAAAAAGAAATCAAAGGCATCCAAATCGGCAGAGAGGAAGTCAAACTCTCACTCTTTGCAGATGATATGATACTTTATGTGGAAAACCCAAAAGACTCCACCCCAAAACTGCTAGAACTCACACAGCAATTCCGTCAAGTAGCAGGCTATAAAATCAATGCACAGAAATCAGTGGCATTCCTATACACCAACAACAAGACAGAAGAGAGACAAATCAAGGAGTCGATCCCGTTCACAACTGCACCCAAAACCAGAAGAGACCTAGGAATAAATGGAACCCAAGAGGCAAAGGATCTGTACTCAGAAAACTACCAAATACTCAGGAAAGAAATTGAAGAAGACACAAAGAAACGGAAAAACGTTCCATGCTCATGGATTGGGAGAACCAACATTGTGAAGAGGTCAATGCTACCTAGAGCGATCTACACATTCAATGCAATCCCCGTCAAAATACCATCCACTTTTTTCCAAGAAATGGAACAAATAATCCTAAGATTTGAATGGAACCAGAAGAGACCACGAATAGCCAGAGGAATATTGAGAAAGAAAAGCAAAGCTGGCGGCATCACAATTCTGGACTTCCAGCTCTATGACAAAGCTGTCATCATCAAGACAGTATGGTACTGGCACAAAAACAGACACATAGATCCATGGAACAGAATCGAGAGCCCAGAAATGGACCCTCAACTCTATGGTCAACTTATCTTTGACAGAGCAGGAAAGAATGTCCAATGGCAAAAAGAGGGTCTCTTCAACAACTGGAGTTGTGGAAATTGGACAGCCCCATGCAGAAGAATGACACTGGACCATTTCCTGACACCACACACAGAAATAGACTCCAAATGTTTGAAAGACCTCAATGTGAGACAGGACTCCATCAAAATCCGAAAGGAGAACACAGGTAGCAAGCTCTTCGACCTCAGCCGCAGCAACTTCTTCCTAGAAACATCACCAAAGGCACGGGAAGCCAGGGCAAAAATGAACTATTGGGATTTCATCAAGATAAAAACCTTTGGCACAGCAAAAGAAACAGTCCACAAAACCAAAAGACAACCGACAGAATGGGAGAAATTATTTACGATTGACATATTAGATAAAGGGCTACTATCCAATATGTATAAAAACGTATCAAACTCAACACCCAAAGAACAAATAATCCAATCAAGAAATAGGCAGAAGACATGAACAGACATTTTTCCAAAGAAGACATCCAAATGGCCAACAGGCACAGGAAAAAGTGCTCAACACGGCTCGGCATCAGGGAAATCCACATCAAAACCTCAATGAGATACCACCTCACACCCGTCAGAATGGCTCAAATGAACAAGTCAGGGAACGACAGAGGTTGGCGGGGATGTGGAGAAAGGGGAACCCTCCTACACTGGTGGTGGGAATGCAAGCTGGTGCAACCCCTCTGGAAAACAGGATGGAGGATCCTCAAATAGTTGAAATTAGAGCTACCATCCGATCCAGCAATTGCACTCCTGGGTATTTACCCCAAAGATACAAATGTAGGGACCCGAAGCGGTACGTGCACCCCATTGTTTGTAGCAGCAATGTCCACAATAGCCAAACTGTTGAAAGAGCCAAGATGTCCATCGACAGATGAATGGATAAAGAAGAGGTGGTATATATCTTCACAATGGAATATTACGCAGCCATCAAAAGGAATGAGATGTTGCCATGGACAACGACGTGGATGGAACTGGAGGGTCCGATGATTAGTGAAATAAGTCAATCAGAGAAAGACATGTATCATATGACCTCACTGATATGAGGAATTCTTAATCTCAGGAACAGAGTGAGGCTTGCTGGAGTGGTCGGGGGTGGGAGGGATGGGCAGGCTGGGTGATAGACATTGGGGAGGGTATGAGCTACGGTGAGCGCTGTGAATTGTGTAAGACTGTTGAATCACAGATCTCTACTTCTGAAACAAATAACGCAACATATTTTAAGAATAAAGGAAAAGAAGGAGATAGCAGGAGAGGAAGAATGAAGGGGAGTTAGTGAGAGGGGGAGACAGACCAGGAGAGATGATGGATTCTGAAAAAAAATCCGAGGTTTCTAGACGGGAGGTGGGTCGGGGGATTGGTTAGCCTGGTGATGGGTATTAAAGAGGGCACATTCTGCATGGAGCACTGTGTGTTCGGAACAAACAATGAATCATGGGACACTACACCAAAACAAATGATGTAGTACATGGTGATTAACAAAGCAATAAAAAACAAAGACTGTAATAAGAGATGAAGAAGGACACTATATCCTACTTAAAGGGTCTATCCAAGAAGAAGATCTAACAATTGTAAATGTCTATGCCCCGAACATGGGAGCATCCAATTGTATAAGGCAATTTAGAAGAAAAGCAAAGAAAGACATTGACAACCATACAATCATAGTGGGGGACTTTAACACCCCCCTGACTGAAATGGCCAGATCATCTAAGCAAAAGATCAACAGGGAAATAAAGACTTTAAATGACACACTGGACCAAATGGACTTCACAGACATATTCAGAACGTTCCATCCCGAAGCAACGGAATACACATTCTTCTCTAGGGCCCATGGAACGTTCTCCAGAATGGATCACATCCTAGGTCACAAATCAGGTCTCAACCGGTACCCAAAGATTGGGATCATTCCCTGCACATTTTCAGACCACAATGCTTTGAAACTAGAACTCAATCACAAGAGGAAAGTCGGAAAGAACTCAAATACATGGAGGCTAAAGAGCATCCTACGAAAGAATGAATGGGTCAACCAGGAAATTAAAGAAGAATTTAAAAATTCCTGGAAACCAATGAAAATGAAAACACAACTGTCCAAAATCTTTGGGATACAGCCAAGGCAGTCCTGCGAGGAAAGTATATAGCAATACAAGCCTTTCTCAAGAAACATGAAAGGTCTCAAATACACACCCTAACCCTACACCTAAAGGAGCTGGAGAAAGAACGGCAAATAAAGCGTAAACCCAGCAGGAGAAGAGAAATCATGCAGATCAGAGCAGAAATCAATGAAATAGAACCCAAAAGAACAGTAGAACAGATCAACGGAACTAGGAGCTGGTTCTTTGAAAGAATTCACAAGATTGATACACCCCTGTCCAGGCTGATCAAAAAGAAAAGAGAAATGACCCAAACCAACAAAATCATGAATGAAAGAGGAGAGATCACAACCAACACCAAAGAAATACAAACGATTATAAGAACGTAATCTGAGCAACCCTAGGGCAGCATATTCCATAACCTGGAAGAAATGGGTGCATTCCTAGAGATGTGTCAACTACCAAAACTGACCCAGGAAGAAATAGAAAACCTGAACAGTCCTATAACCACGAAGGCAATTGAAGTAGTCATCAAAAACCTCCCAAGAAACCAAAGCCCAGGGCCAGATGGATTCCCAGGGGAATTCTATCAGACATTTAAAGAAGAATTAATACCTATTCTCCTGAAACTGTTCCAAACAATAGAAATGGAAGGAAAACCTCCAAACTCATTTTATGAGGCCACCATTACCTTGATCCCAAAACCAGACAAAGATCCCATCAAAAAAGAGTATTAGAGACCAATATCCTTGATGAACATCGATGCAAAAATTCTCACCAAAATACTAGCCAAGAGGATCCAACAGTACATGAAAAGGAGTATTCACCATGACCAAGTGGGATTTATCCCTGGGCTGCAAGGCTGGTTCAACATCCGCAGAGCAATCAACGTGATAGAACACATTAACAAAAGAAAGAACAAGAATCATATGATCCTCTCAATAGATGCAGAAAAACCATTTGACAAAGTAAAGCACCCTTTCTGGATCAATACTCTTCAGAGTATAGGGACAGCGGGTACATACCTCAATATCATAAAAGCCATCTACGAACAACCTACAGCGAATATCATTCTCAATGGGGAAAAGCTGAGATCTTTTCCCCTAAGGTCAGGAACGCGGCAGGGATAGCCACTCTCACCACTGCTATTCAACATAGTATTAGAAGTCCTAGCCACAGCAATCAGACAACAAAAAGAAATCAAAGGCATCCAAATCGGCAGAGAGGAAGTCAAACTCTCACTCTTTGCAGATGATATGATACTTTTTGTGGAAAACCCAAAAGACTCCACCCCAAAACAGCTAGAACTCACACAGCAATTCCGCAAAGTAGCAGGCTATAAAATCAATGCACAGAAATCAGTGGCATTCCTATACACCAACAACAAGACAGAAGAGAGACAAATCAAGGAGTCGATCCCATTCACAACTGCACCCAAAACCAGAAGAGACCTAGGAATAAATGGAACCCAAGAGGCAAAGGATCTGTACTCAGAAAACTACCAAATACTCAGGAAAGAAATTGAAGAAGACACAAAGAAACGGAAAAACGTTCCATGGTCATGGATTGGGAGAACCAACATTGTGAAGAGGTCAATGCTACCTAGAGCCATCTACACATTCAATGCAATCCCCGTCAAAATACCATCCACTTTTTTCCAAGAAATGGAACAAATAATCCTAAGATTTGAATGGAACCAGAAGAGACCACGAATAGCCAGAGGAATATTGAGAAAGAAAAGCAAAGCTGGCGGCATCACAATTCTGGACTTCCAGCTCTATGACAAAGCTGTCATCATCAAGACAGTATGGTACTGGCACAAAAACAGACACATAGATCCATGGAACAGAATCGAGAGCCCAGAAATGGACCCTCAACTCTATGGTCAACTTATCTTTGACAGAGCAGGAAAGAATGTCCAATGGCAAAAAGAGGGTCTCTTCAACAACTGGAGTTGTGGAAATTGGACAGCCCCATGCAGAAGAATGACACTGGACCATTTCCTGACACCACACACAGAAATAGACTCCAAATGTTTGAAAGACCTCAATGTGAGACAGGACTCCATCAAAATCCGAAAGGAGAACACAGGTAGCAAGCTCTTCGACCTCAGCCGCAGCAACTTCTTCCTAGAAACATCACCAAAGGCACGGGAAGCCAGGGCAAAAATGAACTATTGGGATTTCATCAAGATAAAAACCTTTGGCACAGCAAAAGAAACAGTCCACAAAACCAAAAGACAACCGACAGAATGGGAGAAATTATTTACGATTGACATATTAGATAAAGGGCTACTATCCAATATGTATAAAAACGTATCAAACTCAACACCCAAAGAACAAATAATCCAATCAAGAAATAGGCAGAAGACATGAACAGACATTTTTCCAAAGAAGACATCCAAATGGCCAACAGGCACAGGAAAAAGTGCTCAACACGGCTCGGCATCAGGGAAATCCACATCAAAACCTCAATGAGATACCACCTCACACCCGTCAGAATGGCTCAAATGAACAAGTCAGGGAACGACAGAGGTTGGCGGGGATGTGGAGAAAGGGGAACCCTCCTACACTGGTGGTGGGAATGCAAGCTGGTGCAACCCCTCTGGAAAACAGGATGGAGGTTCCTCAAATAGTTGAAATTAGAGCTACCATCCGATCCAGCAATTGCACTCCTGGGTATTTACCCCAAAGATACAAATGTAGGGACCCGAAGCGGTACGTGCACCCCATTGTTTGTAGCAGCAATGTCCACAATAGCCAAACTGTTGAAAGAGCCAAGATGTCCATCGACAGATGAATGGATAAAGAAGAGGTGGTATATATCTTCACAATGGAATATTACGCAGCCATCAAAAGGAATGAGATGTTGCCATGGACAACGACGTGGATGGAACTGGAGGGTCCGATGATTAGTGAAATAAGTCAATCAGAGAAAGACATGTATCATATGACCTCACTGATATGAGGAATTCTTAATCTCAGGAACAGAGTGAGGCTTGCTGGAGTGGTCGGGGGTGGGAGGGATGGGCTGGCTGGGTGATAGACATTGGGGAGGGTATGAGCTACGGTGAGCGCTGTGAATTGTGTAAGACTGTTGAATCACAGATCTCTACTTCTGAAACAAATAACGCAACATATTTTAAGAATAAAGGAAAAAAAGGAGATAGCAGGAGAGGAAGAATGAAGGGGAGTTAGTGAGAGGGGGAGACAGACCAGGAGAGATGATGGATTCTGAAAAAAAATCCGAGGTTTCTAGACGGGAGGTGGGTCGGGGGATTGGTTAGCCTGGTGATGGGTATTAAAGAGGGCACATTCTGCATGGAGCACTGTGTGTTCGGAACAAACAATGAATCATGGGACACTACACCAAAACAAATGATGTAGTACATGGTGATTAACAAAGCAATAAAAAACAAAGACTGTAATAAGAGATGAAGAAGGACACTATATCCTACTTAAAGGGTCTATCCAAGAAGAAGATCTAACAATTGTAAATGTCTATGCCCCGAACATGGGAGCATCCAATTGTATAAGGCAATTTAGAAGAAAAGCAAAGAAAGACATTGACAACCATACAATCATAGTGGGGGACTTTAACACCCCCCTGACTGAAATGGCCAGATCATCTAAGCAAAAGATCAACAGGGAAATAAAGACTTTAAATGACACACTGGACCAAATGGACTTCACAGACATATTCAGAACGTTCCATCCCGAAGCAACGGAATACACATTCTTCTCTAGGGCCCATGGAACGTTCTCCAGAATGGATCACATCCTAGGTCACAAATCAGGTCTCAACCGGTACCCAAAGATTGGGATCATTCCCTGCACATTTTCAGACCACAATGCTTTGAAACTAGAACTCAATCACAAGAGGAAAGTCGGAAAGAACTCAAATACATGGAGGCTAAAGAGCATCCTACGAAAGAATGAATGGGTCAACCAGGAAATTAAAGAAGAATTTAAAAATTCCTGGAAACCAATGAAAATGAAAACACAACTGTCCAAAATCTTTGGGATACAGCCAAGGCAGTCCTGCGAGGAAAGTATATAGCAATACAAGCCTTTCTCAAGAAACATGAAAGGTCTCAAATACACACCCTAACCCTACACCTAAAGGAGCTGGAGAAAGAACGGCAAATAAAGCGTAAACCCAGCAGGAGAAGAGAAATCATGCAGATCAGAGCAGAAATCAATGAAATAGAACCCAAAAGAACAGTAGAACAGATCAACGGAACTAGGAGCTGGTTCTTTGAAAGAATTCACAAGATTGATACACCCCTGTCCAGGCTGATCAAAAAGAAAAGAGAAATGACCCAAACCAACAAAATCATGAATGAAAGAGGAGAGATCACAACCAACACCAAAGAAATACAAACGATTATAAGAACGTAATCTGAGCAACCCTAGGGCAGCATATTCCATAACCTGGAAGAAATGGGTGCATTCCTAGAGATGTGTCAACTACCAAAACTGACCCAGGAAGAAATAGAAAACCTGAACAGTCCTATAACCACGAAGGCAATTGAAGTAGTCATCAAAAACCTCCCAAGAAACCAAAGCCCAGGGCCAGATGGATTCCCAGGGGAATTCTATCAGACATTTAAAGAAGAATTAATACCTATTCTCCTGAAACTGTTCCAAACAATAGAAATGGAAGGAAAACCTCCAAACTCATTTTATGAGGCCACCATTACCTTGATCCCAAAACCAGACAAAGATCCCATCAAAAAAGAGTATTAGAGACCAATATCCTTGATGAACATCGATGCAAAAATTCTCACCAAAATACTAGCCAAGAGGATCCAACAGTACATGAAAAGGAGTATTCACCATGACCAAGTGGGATTTATCCCTGGGCTGCAAGGCTGGTTCAACATCCGCAGATCAATCAACGTGATAAAACACATTAACAAAAGAAAGAACAAGAATCATATGATCCTCTCAATAGATGCAGAAAAACCATTTGACAAAGTAAAGCACCCTTTCTGGATCAATACTCTTCAGAGTATAGGGACAGCGGGTACATACCTCAATATCATAAAAGCCATCTACGAACAACCTACAGCGAATATCATTCTCAATGGGGAAAAGCTGAGATCTTTTCCCCTAAGGTCAGGAACGCGGCAGGGATAGCCACTCTCACCACTGCTATTCAACATAGTATTAGAAGTCCTAGCCACAGCAATCAGACAACAAAAAGAAATCAAAGGCATCCAAATCGGCAGAGAGGAAGTCAAACTCTAACTCTTTGCAGATGATATGATACTTTATGTGGAAAACCCAAAAGACTCCACCCCAAAACTGCTAGAACTCACACAGCAATTCCGTCAAGTAGCAGGCTATAAAATCAATGCACAGAAATCAGTGGCATTCCTATACACCAACAACAAGACAGAAGAGAGACAAATCAAGGAGTCGATCCCATTCACAACTGCACCCAAAACCAGAAGAGACCTAGGAATAAATGGAACCCAAGAGGCAAAGGATCTGTACTCAGAAAACTACCAAATACTCAGGAAAGAAATTGAAGAAGACACAAAGAAACGGAAAAACGTTCCATGCTCATGGATTGGGAGAACCAACATTGTGAAGAGGTCAATGCTACCTAGAGCGATCTACACATTCAATGCAATCCCCGTCAAAATACCATCCACTTTTTTCCAAGAAATGGAACAAATAATCCTAAGATTTGAATGGAACCAGAAGAGACCACGAATAGCCAGAGGAATATTGAGAAAGAAAAGCAAAGCTGGCGGCATCACAATTCTGGACTTCCAGCTCTATGACAAAGCTGTCATCATCAAGACAGTATGGTACTGGCACAAAAACAGACACATAGATCCATGGAACAGAATCGAGAGCCCAGAAATGGACCCTCAACTCTATGGTCAACTTATCTTTGACAGAGCAGGAAAGAATGTCCAATGGCAAAAAGAGGGTCTCTTCAACAACTGGAGTTGTGGAAATTGGACAGCCCCATGCAGAAGAATGACACTGGACCATTTCCTGACACCACACACAGAAATAGACTCCAAATGTTTGAAAGACCTCAATGTGAGACAGGACTCCATCAAAATCCGAAAGGAGAACACAGGTAGCAAGCTCTTCGACCTCAGCCGCAGCAACTTCTTCCTAGAAACATCACCAAAGGCACGGGAAGCCAGGGCAAAAATGAACTATTGGGATTTCATCAAGATAAAAACCTTTGGCACAGCAAAAGAAACAGTCCACAAAACCAAAAGACAACCGACAGAATGGGAGAAATTATTTACGATTGACATATTAGATAAAGGGCTACTATCCAATATGTATAAAAACGTATCAAACTCAACACCCAAAGAACAAATAATCCAATCAAGAAATAGGCAGAAGACATGAACAGACATTTTTCCAAAGAAGACATCCAAATGGCCAACAGGCACAGGAAAAAGTGCTCAACACGGCTCGGCATCAGGGAAATCCACATCAAAACCTCAATGAGATACCACCTCACACCCGTCAGAATGGCTCAAATGAACAAGTCAGGGAACGACAGAGGTTGGCGGGGATGTGGAGAAAGGGGAACCCTCCTACACTGGTGGTGGGAATGCAAGCTGGTGCAACCCCTCTGGAAAACAGGATGGAGGTTCCTCAAATAGTTGAAATTAGAGCTACCATCCGATCCAGCAATTGCACTCCTGGGTATTTACCCCAAAGATACAAATGTAGGGACCCGAAGCGGTACGTGCACCCCATTGTTTGTAGCAGCAATGTCCACAATAGCCAAACTGTTGAAAGAGCCAAGATGTCCATCGACAGATGAATGGATAAAGAAGAGGTGGTATATATCTTCACAATGGAATATTACGCAGCCATCAAAAGGAATGAGATGTTGCCATGGACAACGACGTGGATGGAACTGGAGGGTCCGATGATTAGTGAAATAAGTCAATCAGAGAAAGACATGTATCATATGACCTCACTGATATGAGGAATTCTTAATCTCAGGAACAGAGTGAGGCTTGCTGGAGTGGTCGGGGGTGGGAGGGATGGGCAGGCTGGGTGATAGACATTGGGGAGGGTATGAGCTACGGTGAGCGCTGTGAATTGTGTAAGACTGTTGAATCACAGATCTCTACTTCTGAAACAAATAACGCAACATATTTTAAGAATAAAGGAAAAGAAGGAGATAGCAGGAGAGGAAGAATGAAGGGGAGTTAGTGAGAGGGGGAGACAGACCAGGAGAGATGATGGATTCTGAAAAAAAATCCGAGGTTTCTAGACGGGAGGTGGGTCGGGGGATTGGTTAGCCTGGTGATGGGTATTAAAGAGGGCACATTCTGCATGGAGCACTGTGTGTTCGGAACAAACAATGAATCATGGGACACTACACCAAAACAAATGATGTAGTACATGGTGATTAACAAAGCAATAAAAAACAAAGACTGTAATAAGAGATGAAGAAGGACACTATATCCTACTTAAAGGGTCTATCCAAGAAGAAGATCTAACAATTGTAAATGTCTATGCCCCGAACATGGGAGCATCCAATTGTATAAGGCAATTTAGAAGAAAAGCAAAGAAAGACATTGACAACCATACAATCATAGTGGGGGACTTTAACACCCCCCTGACTGAAATGGCCAGATCATCTAAGCAAAAGATCAACAGGGAAATAAAGACTTTAAATGACACACTGGACCAAATGGACTTCACAGACATATTCAGAACGTTCCATCCCGAAGCAACGGAATACACATTCTTCTCTAGGGCCCATGGAACGTTCTCCAGAATGGATCACATCCTAGGTCACAAATCAGGTCTCAACCGGTACCCAAAGATTGGGATCATTCCCTGCACATTTTCAGACCACAATGCTTTGAAACTAGAACTCAATCACAAGAGGAAAGTCGGAAAGAACTCAAATACATGGAGGCTAAAGAGCATCCTACGAAAGAATGAATGGGTCAACCAGGAAATTAAAGAAGAATTTAAAAATTCCTGGAAACCAATGAAAATGAAAACACAACTGTCCAAAATCTTTGGGATACAGCCAAGGCAGTCCTGCGAGGAAAGTATATAGCAATACAAGCCTTTCTCAAGAAACATGAAAGGTCTCAAATACACACCCTAACCCTACACCTAAAGGAGCTGGAGAAAGAACGGCAAATAAAGCGTAAACCCAGCAGGAGAAGAGAAATCATGCAGATCAGAGCAGAAATCAATGAAATAGAACCCAAAAGAACAGTAGAACAGATCAACGGAACTAGGAGCTGGTTCTTTGAAAGAATTCACAAGATTGATACACCCCTGTCCAGGCTGATCAAAAAGAAAAGAGAAATGACCCAAACCAACAAAATCATGAATGAAAGAGGAGAGATCACAACCAACACCAAAGAAATACAAACGATTATAAGAACGTAATCTGAGCAACCCTAGGGCAGCATATTCCATAACCTGGAAGAAATGGGTGCATTCCTAGAGATGTGTCAACTACCAAAACTGACCCAGGAAGAAATAGAAAACCTGAACAGTCCTATAACCACGAAGGCAATTGAAGTAGTCATCAAAAACCTCCCAAGAAACCAAAGCCCAGGGCCAGATGGATTCCCAGGGGAATTCTATCAGACATTTAAAGAAGAATTAATACCTATTCTCCTGAAACTGTTCCAAACAATAGAAATGGAAGGAAAACCTCCAAACTCATTTTATGAGGCCACCATTACCTTGATCCCAAAACCAGACAAAGATCCCATCAAAAAAGAGTATTAGAGACCAATATCCTTGATGAACATCGATGCAAAAATTCTCACCAAAATACTAGCCAAGAGGATCCAACAGTACATGAAAAGGAGTATTCACCATGACCAAGTGGGATTTATCCCTGGGCTGCAAGGCTGGTTCAACATCCGCAGAGCAATCAACGTGATAGAACACATTAACAAAAGAAAGAACAAGAATCATATGATCCTCTCAATAGATGCAGAAAAACCATTTGACAAAGTAAAGCACCCTTTCTGGATCAATACTCTTCAGAGTATAGGGACAGCGGGTACATACCTCAATATCATAAAAGCCATCTACGAACAACCTACAGCGAATATCATTCTCAATGGGGAAAAGCTGAGATCTTTTCCCCTAAGGTCAGGAACGCGGCAGGGATAGCCACTCTCACCACTGCTATTCAACATAGTATTAGAAGTCCTAGCCACAGCAATCAGACAACAAAAAGAAATCAAAGGCATCCAAATCGGCAGAGAGGAAGTCAAACTCTCACTCTTTGCAGATGATATGATACTTTTTGTGGAAAACCCAAAAGACTCCACCCCAAAACAGCTAGAACTCACACAGCAATTCCGCAAAGTAGCAGGCTATAAAATCAATGCACAGAAATCAGTGGCATTCCTATACACCAACAACAAGACAGAAGAGAGACAAATCAAGGAGTCGATCCCATTCACAACTGCACCCAAAACCAGAAGAGACCTAGGAATAAATGGAACCCAAGAGGCAAAGGATCTGTACTCAGAAAACTACCAAATACTCAGGAAAGAAATTGAAGAAGACACAAAGAAACGGAAAAACGTTCCATGGTCATGGATTGGGAGAACCAACATTGTGAAGAGGTCAATGCTACCTAGAGCCATCTACACATTCAATGCAATCCCCGTCAAAATACCATCCACTTTTTTCCAAGAAATGGAACAAATAATCCTAAGATTTGAATGGAACCAGAAGAGACCACGAATAGCCAGAGGAATATTGAGAAAGAAAAGCAAAGCTGGCGGCATCACAATTCTGGACTTCCAGCTCTATGACAAAGCTGTCATCATCAAGACAGTATGGTACTGGCACAAAAACAGACACATAGATCCATGGAACAGAATCGAGAGCCCAGAAATGGACCCTCAACTCTATGGTCAACTTATCTTTGACAGAGCAGGAAAGAATGTCCAATGGCAAAAAGAGGGTCTCTTCAACAACTGGAGTTGTGGAAATTGGACAGCCCCATGCAGAAGAATGACACTGGACCATTTCCTGACACCACACACAGAAATAGACTCCAAATGTTTGAAAGACCTCAATGTGAGACAGGACTCCATCAAAATCCGAAAGGAGAACACAGGTAGCAAGCTCTTCGACCTCAGCCGCAGCAACTTCTTCCTAGAAACATCACCAAAGGCACGGGAAGCCAGGGCAAAAATGAACTATTGGGATTTCATCAAGATAAAAACCTTTGGCACAGCAAAAGAAACAGTCCACAAAACCAAAAGACAACCGACAGAATGGGAGAAATTATTTACGATTGACATATTAGATAAAGGGCTACTATCCAATATGTATAAAAACGTATCAAACTCAACACCCAAAGAACAAATAATCCAATCAAGAAATAGGCAGAAGACATGAACAGACATTTTTCCAAAGAAGACATCCAAATGGCCAACAGGCACAGGAAAAAGTGCTCAACACGGCTCGGCATCAGGGAAATCCACATCAAAACCTCAATGTGATACCACCTCACACCCGTCAGAATGGCTCAAATGAACAAGTCAGGGAACGACAGAGGTTGGCGGGGATGTGGAGAAAGGGGAACCCTCCTACACTGGTGGTGGGAATGCAAGCTGGTGCAACCCCTCTGGAAAACAGGATGGAGGTTCCTCAAATAGTTGAAATTAGAGCTACCATCCGATCCAGCAATTGCACTCCTGGGTATTTACCCCAAAGATACAAATGTAGGGACCCGAAGCGGTACGTGCACCCCATTGTTTGTAGCAGCAATGTCCACAATAGCCAAACTGTTGAAAGAGCCAAGATGTCCATCGACAGATGAATGGATAAAGAAGAGGTGGTATATATCTTCACAATGGAATATTACGCAGCCATCAAAAGGAATGAGATGTTGCCATGGACAACGACGTGGATGGAACTGGAGGGTCCGATGATTAGTGAAATAAGTCAATCAGAGAAAGACATGTATCATATGACCTCACTGATATGAGGAATTCTTAATCTCAGGAACAGAGTGAGGCTTGCTGGAGTGGTCGGGGGTGGGAGGGATGGGCTGGCTGGGTGATAGACATTGGGGAGGGTATGAGCTACGGTGAGCGCTGTGAATTGTGTAAGACTGTTGAATCACAGATCTCTACTTCTGAAACAAATAACGCAACATATTTTAAGAATAAAGGAAAAGAAGGAGATAGCAGGACAGGAAGAATGAAGGGGAGTTAGTGAGAGGGGGAGACAGACCAGGAGAGATGATGGATTCTGAAAAAAAATCCGAGGTTTCTAGACGGGAGGTGGGTCGGGGGATTGGTTAGCCTGGTGATGGGTATTAAAGAGGGCACATTCTGCATGGAGCACTGTGTGTTCGGAACAAACAATGAATCATGGGACACTACACCAAAACAAATGATGTAGTACATGGTGATTAACAAAGCAATAAAAAACAAAGACTGTAATAAGAGATGAAGAAGGACACTATATCCTACTTAAAGGGTCTATCCAAGAAGAAGATCTAACAATTGTAAATGTCTATGCCCCGAACATGGGAGCATCCAATTGTATAAGGCAATTTAGAAGAAAAGCAAAGAAAGACATTGACAACCATACAATCATAGTGGGGGACTTTAACACCCCCCTGACTGAAATGGCCAGATCATCTAAGCAAAAGATCAACAGGGAAATAAAGACTTTAAATGACACACTGGACCAAATGGACTTCACAGACATATTCAGAACGTTCCATCCCGAAGCAACGGAATACACATTCTTCTCTAGGGCCCATGGAACGTTCTCCAGAATGGATCACATCCTAGGTCACAAATCAGGTCTCAACCGGTACCCAAAGATTGGGATCATTCCCTGCACATTTTCAGACCACAATGCTTTGAAACTAGAACTCAATCACAAGAGGAAAGTCGGAAAGAACTCAAATACATGGAGGCTAAAGAGCATCCTACGAAAGAATGAATGGGTCAACCAGGAAATTAAAGAAGAATTTAAAAATTCCTGGAAACCAATGAAAATGAAAACACAACTGTCCAAAATCTTTGGGATACAGCCAAGGCAGTCCTGCGAGGAAAGTATATAGCAATACAAGCCTTTCTCAAGAAACATGAAAGGTCTCAAATACACACCCTAACCCTACACCTAAAGGAGCTGGAGAAAGAACGGCAAATAAAGCGTAAACCCAGCAGGAGAAGAGAAATCATGCAGATCAGAGCAGAAATCAATGAAATAGAACCCAAAAGAACAGTAGAACAGATCAACGGAACTAGGAGCTGGTTCTTTGAAAGAATTCACAAGATTGATACACCCCTGTCCAGGCTGATCAAAAAGAAAAGAGAAATGACCCAAACCAACAAAATCATGAATGAAAGAGGAGAGATCACAACCAACACCAAAGAAATACAAACGATTATAAGAACGTAATCTGAGCAACCCTAGGGCAGCATATTCCATAACCTGGAAGAAATGGGTGCATTCCTAGAGATGTGTCAACTACCAAAACTGACCCAGGAAGAAATAGAAAACCTGAACAGTCCTATAACCACGAAGGCAATTGAAGTAGTCATCAAAAACCTCCCAAGAAACCAAAGCCCAGGGCCAGATGGATTCCCAGGGGAATTCTATCAGACATTTAAAGAAGAATTAATACCTATTCTCCTGAAACTGTTCCAAACAATAGAAATGGAAGGAAAACCTCCAAACTCATTTTATGAGGCCACCATTACCTTGATCCCAAAACCAGACAAAGATCCCATCAAAAAAGAGTATTAGAGACCAATATCCTTGATGAACATCGATGCAAAAATTCTCACCAAAATACTAGCCAAGAGGATCCAACAGTACATGAAAAGGAGTATTCACCATGACCAAGTGGGATTTATCCCTGGGCTGCAAGGCTGGTTCAACATCCGCAGATCAATCAACGTGATAAAACACATTAACAAAAGAAAGAACAAGAATCATATGATCCTCTCAATAGATGCAGAAAAACCATTTGACAAAGTAAAGCACCCTTTCTGGATCAATACTCTTCAGAGTATAGGGACAGCGGGTACATACCTCAATATCATAAAAGCCATCTACGAACAACCTACAGCGAATATCATTCTCAATGGGGAAAAGCTGAGATCTTTTCCCCTAAGGTCAGGAACGCGGCAGGGATAGCCACTCTCACCACTGCTATTCAACATAGTATTAGAAGTCCTAGCCACAGCAATCAGACAACAAAAAGAAATCAAAGGCATCCAAATCGGCAGAGAGGAAGTCAAACTCTAACTCTTTGCAGATGATATGATACTTTATGTGGAAAACCCAAAAGACTCCACCCCAAAACTGCTAGAACTCACACAGCAATTCCGTCAAGTAGCAGGCTATAAAATCAATGCACAGAAATCAGTGGCATTCCTATACACCAACAACAAGACAGAAGAGAGACAAATCAAGGAGTCGATCCCATTCACAACTGCACCCAAAACCAGAAGAGACCTAGGAATAAATGGAACCCAAGAGGCAAAGGATCTGTACTCAGAAAACTACCAAATACTCAGGAAAGAAATTGAAGAAGACACAAAGAAACGGAAAAACGTTCCATGCTCATGGATTGGGAGAACCAACATTGTGAAGAGGTCAATGCTACCTAGAGCGATCTACACATTCAATGCAATCCCCGTCAAAATACCATCCACTTTTTTCCAAGAAATGGAACAAATAATCCTAAGATTTGAATGGAACCAGAAGAGACCACGAATAGCCAGAGGAATATTGAGAAAGAAAAGCAAAGCTGGCGGCATCACAATTCTGGACTTCCAGCTCTATGACAAAGCTGTCATCATCAAGACAGTATGGTACTGGCACAAAAACAGACACATAGATCCATGGAACAGAATCGAGAGCCCAGAAATGGACCCTCAACTCTATGGTCAACTTATCTTTGACAGAGCAGGAAAGAATGTCCAATGGCAAAAAGAGGGTCTCTTCAACAACTGGAGTTGTGGAAATTGGACAGCCCCATGCAGAAGAATGACACTGGACCATTTCCTGACACCACACACAGAAATAGACTCCAAATGTTTGAAAGACCTCAATGTGAGACAGGACTCCATCAAAATCCGAAAGGAGAACACAGGTAGCAAGCTCTTCGACCTCAGCCGCAGCAACTTCTTCCTAGAAACATCACCAAAGGCACGGGAAGCCAGGGCAAAAATGAACTATTGGGATTTCATCAAGATAAAAACCTTTGGCACAGCAAAAGAAACAGTCCACAAAACCAAAAGACAACCGACAGAATGGGAGAAATTATTTACGATTGACATATTAGATAAAGGGCTACTATCCAATATGTATAAAAACGTATCAAACTCAACACCCAAAGAACAAATAATCCAATCAAGAAATAGGCAGAAGACATGAACAGACATTTTTCCAAAGAAGACATCCAAATGGCCAACAGGCACAGGAAAAAGTGCTCAACACGGCTCGGCATCAGGGAAATCCACATCAAAACCTCAATGAGATACCACCTCACACCCGTCAGAATGGCTCAAATGAACAAGTCAGGGAACGACAGAGGTTGGCGGGGATGTGGAGAAAGGGGAACCCTCCTACACTGGTGGTGGGAATGCAAGCTGGTGCAACCCCTCTGGAAAACAGGATGGAGGTTCCTCAAATAGTTGAAATTAGAGCTACCATCCGATCCAGCAATTGCACTCCTGGGTATTTACCCCAAAGATACAAATGTAGGGACCCGAAGCGGTACGTGCACCCCATTGTTTGTAGCAGCAATGTCCACAATAGCCAAACTGTTGAAAGAGCCAAGATGTCCATCGACAGATGAATGGATAAAGAAGAGGTGGTATATATCTTCACAATGGAATATTACGCAGCCATCAAAAGGAATGAGATGTTGCCATGGACAACGACGTGGATGGAACTGGAGGGTCCGATGATTAGTGAAATAAGTCAATCAGAGAAAGACATGTATCATATGACCTCACTGATATGAGGAATTCTTAATCTCAGGAACAGAGTGAGGCTTGCTGGAGTGGTCGGGGGTGGGAGGGATGGGCAGGCTGGGTGATAGACATTGGGGAGGGTATGAGCTACGGTGAGCGCTGTGAATTGTGTAAGACTGTTGAATCACAGATCTCTACTTCTGAAACAAATAACGCAACATATTTTAAGAATAAAGGAAAAGAAGGAGATAGCAGGAGAGGAAGAATGAAGGGGAGTTAGTGAGAGGGGGAGACAGACCAGGAGAGATGATGGATTCTGAAAAAAAATCCGAGGTTTCTAGACGGGAGGTGGGTCGGGGGATTGGTTAGCCTGGTGATGGGTATTAAAGAGGGCACATTCTGCATGGAGCACTGTGTGTTCGGAACAAACAATGAATCATGGGACACTACACCAAAACAAATGATGTAGTACATGGTGATTAACAAAGCAATAAAAAACAAAGACTGTAATAAGAGATGAAGAAGGACACTATATCCTACTTAAAGGGTCTATCCAAGAAGAAGATCTAACAATTGTAAATGTCTATGCCCCGAACATGGGAGCATCCAATTGTATAAGGCAATTTAGAAGAAAAGCAAAGAAAGACATTGACAACCATACAATCATAGTGGGGGACTTTAACACCCCCCTGACTGAAATGGCCAGATCATCTAAGCAAAAGATCAACAGGGAAATAAAGACTTTAAATGACACACTGGACCAAATGGACTTCACAGACATATTCAGAACGTTCCATCCCGAAGCAACGGAATACACATTCTTCTCTAGGGCCCATGGAACGTTCTCCAGAATGGATCACATCCTAGGTCACAAATCAGGTCTCAACCGGTACCCAAAGATTGGGATCATTCCCTGCACATTTTCAGACCACAATGCTTTGAAACTAGAACTCAATCACAAGAGGAAAGTCGGAAAGAACTCAAATACATGGAGGCTAAAGAGCATCCTACGAAAGAATGAATGGGTCAACCAGGAAATTAAAGAAGAATTTAAAAATTCCTGGAAACCAATGAAAATGAAAACACAACTGTCCAAAATCTTTGGGATACAGCCAAGGCAGTCCTGCGAGGAAAGTATATAGCAATACAAGCCTTTCTCAAGAAACATGAAAGGTCTCAAATACACACCCTAACCCTACACCTAAAGGAGCTGGAGAAAGAACGGCAAATAAAGCGTAAACCCAGCAGGAGAAGAGAAATCATGCAGATCAGAGCAGAAATCAATGAAATAGAACCCAAAAGAACAGTAGAACAGATCAACGGAACTAGGAGCTGGTTCTTTGAAAGAATTCACAAGATTGATACACCCCTGTCCAGGCTGATCAAAAAGAAAAGAGAAATGACCCAAACCAACAAAATCATGAATGAAAGAGGAGAGATCACAACCAACACCAAAGAAATACAAACGATTATAAGAACGTAATCTGAGCAACCCTAGGGCAGCATATTCCATAACCTGGAAGAAATGGGTGCATTCCTAGAGATGTGTCAACTACCAAAACTGACCCAGGAAGAAATAGAAAACCTGAACAGTCCTATAACCACGAAGGCAATTGAAGTAGTCATCAAAAACCTCCCAAGAAACCAAAGCCCAGGGCCAGATGGATTCCCAGGGGAATTCTATCAGACATTTAAAGAAGAATTAATACCTATTCTCCTGAAACTGTTCCAAACAATAGAAATGGAAGGAAAACCTCCAAACTCATTTTATGAGGCCACCATTACCTTGATCCCAAAACCAGACAAAGATCCCATCAAAAAAGAGTATTAGAGACCAATATCCTTGATGAACATCGATGCAAAAATTCTCACCAAAATACTAGCCAAGAGGATCCAACAGTACATGAAAAGGAGTATTCACCATGACCAAGTGGGATTTATCCCTGGGCTGCAAGGCTGGTTCAACATCCGCAGAGCAATCAACGTGATAGAACACATTAACAAAAGAAAGAACAAGAATCATATGATCCTCTCAATAGATGCAGAAAAACCATTTGACAAAGTAAAGCACCCTTTCTGGATCAATACTCTTCAGAGTATAGGGACAGCGGGTACATACCTCAATATCATAAAAGCCATCTACGAACAACCTACAGCGAATATCATTCTCAATGGGGAAAAGCTGAGATCTTTTCCCCTAAGGTCAGGAACGCGGCAGGGATAGCCACTCTCACCACTGCTATTCAACATAGTATTAGAAGTCCTAGCCACAGCAATCAGACAACAAAAAGAAATCAAAGGCATCCAAATCGGCAGAGAGGAAGTCAAACTCTCACTCTTTGCAGATGATATGATACTTTTTGTGGAAAACCCAAAAGACTCCACCCCAAAACAGCTAGAACTCACACAGCAATTCCGCAAAGTAGCAGGCTATAAAATCAATGCACAGAAATCAGTGGCATTCCTATACACCAACAACAAGACAGAAGAGAGACAAATCAAGGAGTCGATCCCATTCACAACTGCACCCAAAACCAGAAGAGACCTAGGAATAAATGGAACCCAAGAGGCAAAGGATCTGTACTCAGAAAACTACCAAATACTCAGGAAAGAAATTGAAGAAGACACAAAGAAACGGAAAAACGTTCCATGGTCATGGATTGGGAGAACCAACATTGTGAAGAGGTCAATGCTACCTAGAGCCATCTACACATTCAATGCAATCCCCGTCAAAATACCATCCACTTTTTTCCAAGAAATGGAACAAATAATCCTAAGATTTGAATGGAACCAGAAGAGACCACGAATAGCCAGAGGAATATTGAGAAAGAAAAGCAAAGCTGGCGGCATCACAATTCTGGACTTCCAGCTCTATGACAAAGCTGTCATCATCAAGACAGTATGGTACTGGCACAAAAACAGACACATAGATCCATGGAACAGAATCGAGAGCCCAGAAATGGACCCTCAACTCTATGGTCAACTTATCTTTGACAGAGCAGGAAAGAATGTCCAATGGCAAAAAGAGGGTCTCTTCAACAACTGGAGTTGTGGAAATTGGACAGCCCCATGCAGAAGAATGACACTGGACCATTTCCTGACACCACACACAGAAATAGACTCCAAATGTTTGAAAGACCTCAATGTGAGACAGGACTCCATCAAAATCCGAAAGGAGAACACAGGTAGCAAGCTCTTCGACCTCAGCCGCAGCAACTTCTTCCTAGAAACATCACCAAAGGCACTGGAAGCCAGGGCAAAAATGAACTATTGGGATTTCATCAAGATAAAAACCTTTGGCACAGCAAAAGAAACAGTCCACAAAACCAAAAGACAACCGACAGAATGGGAGAAATTATTTACGATTGACATATCAGATAAAGGGCTACTATCCAATATGTATAAAAACGTATCAAACTCAACACCCAAAGAACAAATAATCCAATCAAGAAATAGGCAGAAGACATGAACAGACATTTTTCCAAAGAAGACATCCAAATGGCCAACAGGCACAGGAAAAAGTGCTCAACACGGCTCGGCATCAGGGAAATCCACATCAAAACCTCAATGTGATACCACCTCACACCCGTCAGAATGGCTCAAATGAACAAGTCAGGGAACGACAGAGGTTGGCGGGGATGTGGAGAAAGGGGAACCCTCCTACACTGGTGGTGGGAATGCAAGCTGGTGCAACCCCTCTGGAAAACAGGATGGAGGTTCCTCAAATAGTTGAAATTAGAGCTACCATCCGATCCAGCAATTGCACTCCTGGGTATTTACCCCAAAGATACAAATGTAGGGACCCGAAGCGGTACGTGCACCCCATTGTTTGTAGCAGCAATGTCCACAATAGCCAAACTGTTGAAAGAGCCAAGATGTCCATCGACAGATGAATGGATAAAGAAGAGGTGGTATATATCTTCACAATGGAATATTACGCAGCCATCAAAAGGAATGAGATGTTGCCATGGACAACGACGTGGATGGAACTGGAGGGTCCGATGATTAGTGAAATAAGTCAATCAGAGAAAGACATGTATCATATGACCTCACTGATATGAGGAATTCTTAATCTCAGGAACAGAGTGAGGCTTGCTGGAGTGGTCGGGGGTGGGAGGGATGGGCTGGCTGGGTGATAGACATTGGGGAGGGTATGAGCTACGGTGAGCGCTGTGAATTGTGTAAGACTGTTGAATCACAGATCTCTACTTCTGAAACAAATAACGCAACATATTTTAAGAATAAAGGAAAAGAAGGAGATAGCAGGAGAGGAAGAATGAAGGGGAGTTAGTGAGAGGGGGAGACAGACCAGGAGAGATGATGGATTCTGAAAAAAAATCCGAGGTTTCTAGACGGGAGGTGGGTCGGGGGATTGGTTAGCCTGGTGATGGGTATTAAAGAGGGCACATTCTGCATGGAGCACTGTGTGTTCGGAACAAACAATGAATCATGGGACACTACACCAAAACAAATGATGTAGTACATGGTGATTAACAAAGCAATAAAAAACAAAGACTGTAATAAGAGATGAAGAAGGACACTATATCCTACTTAAAGGGTCTATCCAAGAAGAAGATCTAACAATTGTAAATGTCTATGCCCCGAACATGGGAGCATCCAATTGTATAAGGCAATTTAGAAGAAAAGCAAAGAAAGACATTGACAACCATACAATCATAGTGGGGGACTTTAACACCCCCCTGACTGAAATGGCCAGATCATCTAAGCAAAAGATCAACAGGGAAATAAAGACTTTAAATGACACACTGGACCAAATGGACTTCACAGACATATTCAGAACGTTCCATCCCGAAGCAACGGAATACACATTCTTCTCTAGGACCCATGGAACGTTCTCCAGAATGGATCACATCCTAGGTCACAAATCAGGTCTCAACCGGTACCCAAAGATTGGGATCATTCCCTGCACATTTTCAGACCACAATGCTTTGAAACTAGAACTCAATCACAAGAGGAAAGTCGGAAAGAACTCAAATACATGGAGGCTAAAGAGCATCCTACGAAAGAATGAATGGGTCAACCAGGAAATTAAAGAAGAATTTAAAAATTCCTGGAAACCAATGAAAATGAAAACACAACTGTCCAAAATCTTTGGGATACAGCCAAGGCAGTCCTGCGAGGAAAGTATATAGCAATACAAGCCTTTCTCAAGAAACATGAAAGGTCTCCAATACACACCCTAAACCTACACCTAAAGGAGCTGGAGAAAGAACGGCAAATAAAGCCTAAACCCAGCAGGAGAAGAGAAATCATGCAGATCAGAGCAGAAATCAATGAAATAGAACCCAAAAGAACAGTAGAACAGATCAACGGAACTAGGAGCTGGTTCTTTGAAAGAATTCACAAGATTGATACACCCCTGTCCAGGCTGATCAAAAAGAAAAGAGAAATGACCCAAACCAACAAAATCATGAATGAAAGAGGAGAGATCACAACCAACACCAAAGAAATACAAACGATTATAAGAACGTAATCTGAGCAACCCTAGGGCAGCATATTCCATAACCTGGAAGAAATGGGTGCATTCCTAGAGATGTGTCAACTACCAAAACTGACCCAGGAAGAAATAGAAAACCTGAACAGTCCTATAACCACGAAGGCAATTGAAGTAGTCATCAAAAACCTCCCAAGAAACCAAAGCCCAGGGCCAGATGGATTCCCAGGGGAATTCTATCAGACATTTAAAGAAGAATTAATACCTATTCTCCTGAAACTGTTCCAAACAATAGAAATGGAAGGAAAACCTCCAAACTCATTTTATGAGGCCACCATTACCTTGATCCCAAAACCAGACAAAGATCCCATCAAAAAAGAGTATTAGAGACCAATATCCTTGATGAACATCGATGCAAAAATTCTCACCAAAATACTAGCCAAGAGGATCCAACAGTACATGAAAAGGAGTATTCACCATGACCAAGTGGGATTTATCCCTGGGCTGCAAGGCTGGTTCAACATCCGCAAATCAATCAACGTGATAAAACACATTAACCAAAGAAAGAACAAGAATCATATGATCCTCTCAATAGATGCAGAAAAACCATTTGACAAAGTAAAGCACCCTTTCTGGATCAAAACTCTTCAGAGTATAGGGACAGCGGGTACATACCTCAATATCATAAAAGCCATCTACGAACAACCTACAGCGAATATCATTCTCAATGGGGAAAAGCTGAGATCTTTTCCCCTAAGGTCAGGAACGCGGCAGGGATAGCCACTCTCACCACTGCTATTCAACATAGTATTAGAAGTCCTAGCCACAGCAATCAGACAACAAAAAGAAATCAAAGGCATCCAAATCGGCAGAGAGGAAGTCAAACTCTCACTCTTTGCAGATGATATGATACTTTATGTGGAAAACCCAAAAGACTCCACCCCAAAACAGCTAGAACTCACACAGCAATTCCGCAAAGTAGCAGGCTATAAAATCAATGCACAGAAATCAGTGGCATTCCTATACACCAACAACAAGACAGAAGAGAGACAAATCAAGGAGTCGATCCCATTCACAACTGCACCCAAAACCAGAAGAGACCTAGGAATAAATGGAACCCAAGAGGCAAAGGATCTGTACTCAGAAAACTACCAAATACTCAGGAAAGAAATTGAAGAAGACACAAAGAAACGGAAAAACGTTCCATGCTCATGGATTGGGAGAACCAACATTGTGAAGAGGTCAATGCTACCTAGAGCGATCTACACATTCAATGCAATCCCCGTCAAAATACCATCCACTTTTTTCCAAGAAATGGAACAAATAATCCTAAGATTTGAATGGAACCAGAAGAGACCACGAATAGCCAGAGGAATATTGAGAAAGAAAAGCAAAGCTGGCGGCATCACAATTCTGGACTTCCAGCTCTATGACAAAGCTGTCATCATCAAGACAGTATGGTACTGGCACAAAAACAGACACATAGATCCATGGAACAGAATCGAGAGCCCAGAAATGGACCCTCAACTCTATGGTCAACTTATCATTGACAGAGCAGGAAAGAATGTCCAATGGCAAAAAGAGGGTCTCTTCAACAACTGGAGTTGTGGAAATTGGACAGCCCCATGCAGAAGAATGACACTGGACCATTTCCTGACACCACACACAAAAATAGACTCCAAATGTTTGAAAGACCTCAATGTGAGACAGGACTCCATCAAAATCCGAAAGGAGAACACAGGTAGCAAGCTCTTCGACCTCAGCCGCAGCAACTTCTTCCTAGAAACATCACCAAAGGCACGGGAAGCCAGGGCAAAAATGAACTATTGGGATTTCATCAAGATAAAAACCTTTGGCACAGCAAAAGAAACAGTCCACAAAACCAAAAGACAACCGACAGAATGGGAGAAATTATTTACGATTGACATATCAGATAAAGGGCTACTATCCAATATGTATAAAAACGTATCAAACTCAACACCCAAAGAACAAATAATCCAATCAAGAAATAGGCAGAAGACATGAACAGACATTTTTCCAAAGAAGACATCCAAATGGCCAACAGGCACAGGAAAAATTGCTCAACACGGCTCGGCATCAGGGAAATCCACATCAAAACCTCAATGAGATACCACCTCACACCCGTCAGAATGGCTCAAATGAACAAGTCAGGGAACGACAGAGGTTGGCGGGGATGTGGAGAAAGGGGAACCCTCCTACACTGGTGGTGGGAATGCAAGTTGGTGCAACCCCTCTGGAAAACAGGATGGATGTTCCTCAAATAGTTGAAATTAGAGCTACCATCCGATCCAGCAATTGCACTCCTGGGTATTTACCCCAAAGATACAAATGTAGGGACCCGAAGCGGTACGTGCACCCCATTGTTTGTAGCAGCAATGTCCACAATAGCCAAACTGTTGAAAGAGCCAAGATGTCCATCGACAGATGAATGGATAAAGAAGAGGTGGTATATATCTTCACAATGGAATATTACGCAGCCATCAAAAGGAATGAGATGTTGCCATGGACAACGACGTGGATGGAACTGGAGGGTCCGATGATTAGTGAAATAAGTCAATCAGAGAAAGACATGTATCATATGACCTCACTGATATGAGGAATTCTTAATCTCAGGAACAGAGTGAGGCTTGCTGGAGTGGTCGGGGGTGGGAGGGATGGGCTGGCTGGGTGATAGACATTGGGGAGGGTATGAGCTACGGTGAGCGCTGTGAATTGTGTAAGACTGTTGAATCACAGATCTCTACTTCTGAAACAAATAACGCAACATATTTTAAGAATAAAGGAAAAGAAGGAGATAGCAGGAGAGGAAGAATGAAGGGGAGTTAGTGAGAGGGGGAGACAGACCAGGAGAGATGATGGATTCTGAAAAAAAATCCGAGGTTTCTAGACGGGAGGTGGGTCGGGGGATTGGTTAGCCTGGTGATGGGTATTAAAGAGGGCACATTCTGCATGGAGCACTGTGTGTTCGGAACAAACAATGAATCATGGGACACTACACCAAAACAAATGATGTAGTACATGGTGATTAACAAAGCAATAAAAAACAAAGACTGTAATAAGAGATGAAGAAGGACACTATATCCTACTTAAAGGGTCTATCCAAGAAGAAGATCTAACAATTGTAAATGTCTATGCCCCGAACATGGGAGCATCCAATTGTATAAGGCAATTTAGAAGAAAAGCAAAGAAAGACATTGACAACCATACAATCATAGTGGGGGACTTTAACACCCCCCTGACTGAAATGGCCAGATCATCTAAGCAAAAGATCAACAGGGAAATAAAGACTTTAAATGACACACTGGACCAAATGGACTTCACAGACATATTCAGAACGTTCCATCCCGAAGCAACGGAATACACATTCTTCTCTAGGGCCCATGGAACGTTCTCCAGAATGGATCACATCCTAGGTCACAAATCAGGTCTCAACCGGTACCCAAAGATTGGGATCATTCCCTGCACATTTTCAGACCACAATGCTTTGAAACTAGAACTCAATCACAAGAGGAAAGTCGGAAAGAACTCAAATACATGGAGGCTAAAGAGCATCCTACGAAAGAATGAATGGGTCAACCAGGAAATTAAAGAAGAATTTAAAAATTCCTGGAAACCAATGAAAATGAAAACACAACTGTCCAAAATCTTTGGGATACAGCCAAGGCAGTCCTGCGAGGAAAGTATATAGCAATACAAGCCTTTCTCAAGAAACATGAAAGGTCTCAAATACACACCCTAACCCTACACCTAAAGGAGCTGGAGAAAGAACGGCAAATAAAGCCTAAACCCAGCAGGAGAAGAGAAATCATGCAGATCAGAGCAGAAATCAATGAAATAGAACCCAAAAGAACAGTAGAACAGATCAACGGAACTAGGAGCTGGTTCTTTGAAAGAATTCACAAGATTGATACACCCCTGTCCAGGCTGATCAAAAAGAAAAGAGAAATGACCCAAACCAACAAAATCATGAATGAAAGAGGAGAGATCACAACCAACACCAAAGAAATACAAACGATTATAAGAACGTAATCTGAGCAACCCTAGGGCAGCATATTCCATAACCTGGAAGAAATGGGTGCATTCCTAGAGATGTGTCAACTACCAAAACTGACCCAGGAAGAAATAGAAAACCTGAACAGTCCTATAACCACGAAGGCAATTGAAGTAGTCATCAAAAACCTCCCAAGAAACCAAAGCCCAGGGCCAGATGGATTCCCAGGGGAATTCTATCAGACATTTAAAGAAGAATTAATACCTATTCTCCTGAAACTGTTCCAAACAATAGAAATGGAAGGAAAACCTCCAAACTCATTTTATGAGGCCACCATTACCTTGATCCCAAAACCAGACAAAGATCCCATCAAAAAAGA
Source organism: Eumetopias jubatus (assembly GCF_037043125.1). Taxonomy (NCBI): domain Eukaryota; kingdom Metazoa; phylum Chordata; class Mammalia; order Carnivora; family Otariidae; genus Eumetopias; species Eumetopias jubatus. The sequence goes on from NW_028274859.1 coordinate 1,349,906, forward strand.
GTATTAGAGACCAATATCCTTGATGAACATCGATGCAAAAATTCTCACCAAAATACTAGCCAAGAGGATCCAACAGTACATGAAAAGGAGTATTCACCATGACCAAGTGGGATTTATCCCTGGGCTGCAAGGCTGGTTCAACATCCGCAAATCAATCAACGTGATAAAACACATTAACAAAAGAAAGAACAAGAATCATATGATCCTCTCAATAGATGCAGAAAAACCATTTGACAAAGTAAAGCACCCTTTCTGGATCAAAACTCTTCAGAGTAGAGGGACAGCGGGTACATACCTCAATATCATAAAAGCCATCTACGAACAACCTACAGCGAATATCATTCTCAATGGGGAAAAGCTGAGATCTTTTCCCCTAAGGTCAGGAACGCGGCAGGGATAGCCACTCTCACCACTGCTATTCAACATAGTATTAGAAGTCCTAGCCACAGCAATCAGACAACAAAAAGAAATCAAAGGCATCCAAATCGGCAGAGAGGAAGTCAAACTCTCACTCTTTGCAGATGATATGATACTTTATGTGGAAAACCCAAAAGACTCCACCCCAAAACAGCTAGAACTCACACAGCAATTCCGCAAAGTAGCAGGCTATAAAATCAATGCACAGAAATCAGTGGCATTCCTATACACCAACAACAAGACAGAAGAGAGACAAATCAAGGAGTCGATCCCATTCACAACTGCACCCAAAACCAGAAGAGACCTAGGAATAAATGGAACCCAAGAGGCAAAGGATCTGTACTCAGAAAACTACCAAATACTCAGGAAAGAAATTGAAGAAGACACAAAGAAACGGAAAAACGTTCCATGCTCATGGATTGGGAGAACCAACATTGTGAAGAGGTCAATGCTACCTAGAGCGATCTACACATTCAATGCAATCCCCGTCAAAATACCATCCACTTTTTTCCAAGAAATGGAACAAATAATCCTAAGATTTGAATGGAACCAGAAGAGACCACGAATAGCCAGAGGAATATTGAGAAAGAAAAGCAAAGCTGGCGGCATCACAATTCTGGACTTCCAGCTCTATGACAAAGCTGTCATCATCAAGACAGTATGGTACTGGCACAAAAACAGACACATAGATCCATGGAACAGAATCGAGAGCCCAGAAATGGACCCTCAACTCTATGGTCAACTTATCTTTGACAGAGCAGGAAAGAATGTCCAATGGCAAAAAGAGGGTCTCTTCAACAACTGGAGTTGTGGAAATTGGACAGCCCCATGCAGAAGAATGACACTGGACCATTTCCTGACACCACACACAAAAATAGACTCCAAATGTTTGAAAGACCTCAATGTGAGACAGGACTCCATCAAAATCCGAAAGGAGAACACAGGTAGCAAGCTCTTCGACCTCAGCCGCAGCAACTTCTTCCTAGAAACATCACCAAAGGCACGGGAAGCCAGGGCAAAAATGAACTATTGGGATTTCATCAAGATAAAAACCTTTGGCACAGCAAAAGAAACAGTCCACAAAACCAAAAGACAACCGACAGAATGGGAGAAATTATTTACGATTGACATATCAGATAAAGGGCTACTATCCAATATGTATAAAAACGTATCAAACTCAACACCCAAAGAACAAATAATCCAATCAAGAAATAGGCAGAAGACATGAACAGACATTTTTCCAAAGAAGACATCCAAATGGCCAACAGGCACAGGAAAAAGTGCTCAACACGGCTCGGCATCAGGGAAATCCACATCAAAACCTCAATGAGATACCCCCTCACACCCGTCAGAATGGCTCAAATGAACAAGTCAGGGAACGACAGAGGTTGGCGGGGATGTGGAGAAAGGGGAACCCTCCTACACTGGTGGTGGGAATGCAAGCTGGTGCAACCCCTCTGGAAAACAGGATGGAGGTTCCTCAAATAGTTGAAATTAGAGCTACCATCTGATCCAGCAATTGCACTCCTGGGTATTTACCCCCAAGATACAAATGTAGGGACCCGAAGCGGTACGTGCACCCCATTGTTTGTAGCAGCAATGTCCCCAATAGCCAAACTGTTGAAAGAGCCAAGATGTCCATCGACAGATGAATGGATAAAGAAGAGGTGGTATATATCTACACAATGGAATATTACGCAGCCATCAAAAGGAATGAGATGTTGCCATGGACAACGACGTGGATGGAACTGGAGGGTCCGATGATTAGTGAAATAAGTCAATCAGAGAAAGACATGTATCATATGACCTCACTGATATGAGGAATTCTTAATCTCAGGAACAGAGTGAGGCTTGCTGGAGTGGTCGGGGGTGGGAGGGATGGGCTGGCTGGGTGATAGACATTGGGGAGGGTATGAGCTACGGTGAGCGCTGTGAATTGTGTAAGACTGTTGAATCACAGATCTCTACTTCTGAAACAAATAACGCAACATATTTTAAGAATAAAGGAAAAGAAGGAGTTAGCAGGAGAGGAAGAATGAAGGGGAGTTAGTGAGAGGGGGAGACAGACCAGGAGACATGATGGATTCTGAAAAAAAATCCGAGGTTTCTAGAGGGGAGGTGGGTCGGGGGATTGGTTAGCCTGGTGATGGGTATTAAAGAGGGCACATTCTGCATGGAGCACTGTGTGTTCGGAACAAACAATGAATCATGGGACACTACACCAAAACAAATGATGTAGTACATGGTGATTAACAAAGCAATAAAAAACAAAGACTGTAATAAGAGATGAAGAAGGACACTATATCCTACTTAAAGGGTCTATCCAAGAAGAAGATCTAACAATTGTAAATGTCTATGCCCCGAACATGGGAGCATCCAATTGTATAAGGCAATTTAGAAGAAAAGCAAAGAAAGACATTGACAACCATACAATCATAGTGGGGGACTTTAACACCCCCCTGACTGAAATGGCCAGATCATCTAAGCAAAAGATCAACAGGGAAATAAAGACTTTAAATGACACACTGGACCAAATGGACTTCACAGACATATTCAGAACGTTCCATCCCGAAGCAACGGAATACACATTCTTCTCTAGGGCCCATGGAACGTTCTCCAGAATGGATCACATCCTAGGTCACAAATCAGGTCTCAACCGGTACCCAAAGATTGGGATCATTCCCTGCACATTTTCAGACCACAATGCTTTGAAACTAGAACTCAATCACAAGAGGAAAGTCGGAAAGAACTCAAATACATGGAGGCTAAAGAGCATCCTACGAAAGAATGAATGGGTCAACCAGGAAATTAAAGAAGAATTTAAAAATTCCTGGAAACCAATGAAAATGAAAACACAACTGTCCAAAATCTTTGGGATACAGCCAAGGCAGTCCTGCGAGGAAAGTATATAGCAATACAAGCCTTTCTCAAGAAACATGAAAGGTCTCAAATACACACCCTAACCCTACACCTAAAGGAGCTGGAGAAAGAACGGCAAATAAAGCCTAAACCCAGCAGGAGAAGAGAAATCATGCAGATCAGAGCAGAAATCAATGAAATAGAACCCAAAAGAACAGTAGAACAGATCAACGGAACTAGGAGCTGGTTCTTTGAAAGAATTCACAAGATTGATACACCCCTGTCCAGGCTGATCAAAAAGAAAAGAGAAATGACCCAAACCAACAAAATCATGAATGAAAGAGGAGAGATCACAACCAACACCAAAGAAATACAAACGATTATAAGAACGTAATCTGAGCAACCCTAGGGCAGCATATTCCATAACCTGGAAGAAATGGGTGCATTCCTAGAGATGTGTCAACTACCAAAACTGACCCAGGAAGAAATAGAAAACCTGAACAGTCCTATAACCACGAAGGCAATTGAAGTAGTCATCAAAAACCTCCCAAGAAACCAAAGCCCAGGGCCAGATGGATTCCCAGGGGAATTCTATCAGACATTTAAAGAAGAATTAATACCTATTCTCCTGAAACTGTTCCAAACAATAGAAATGGAAGGAAAACCTCCAAACTCATTTTATGAGGCCACCATTACCTTGATCCCAAAACCAGACAAAGATCCCATCAAAAAAGAGTATTAGAGACCAATATCCTTGATGAACATCGATGCAAAAATTCTCACCAAAATACTAGCCAAGAGGATCCAACAGTACATGAAAAGGAGTATTCACCATGACCAAGTGGGATTTATCCCTGGGCTGCAAGGCTGGTTCAACATCCGCAGATCAATCAACGTGATAAAACACATTAACAAAAGAAAGAACAAGAATCATATGATCCTCTCAATAGATGCAGAAAAACCATTTGACAAAGTAAAGCACCCTTTCTGGATCAATACTCTTCAGAGTATAGGGACAGCGGGTACATACCTCAATATCATAAAAGCCATCTACGAACAACCTACAGCGAATATCATTCTCAATGGGGAAAAGCTGAGATCTTTTCCCCTAAGGTCAGGAACGCGGCAGGGATAGCCACTCTCACCACTGCTAATCAACATAGTATTAGAAGTCCTAGCCACAGCAATCAGACAACAAAAAGAAATCAAAGGCATCCAAATCGGCAGAGAGGAAGTCAAACTCTCACTCTTTGCAGATGATATGATACTTTATGTGGAAAACCCAAAAGACTCCACCCCAAAACAGCTAGAACTCACACAGCAATTCCGCAAAGTAGCAGGCTATAAAATCAATGCACAGAAATCAGTGGCATTCCTATACACGAACAACAAGACAGAAGAGAGACAAATCAAGGAGTCGATCCCATTCACAACTGCACCCAAAACCAGAAGAGACCTAGGAATAAATGGAACCCAAGAGGCAAAGGATCTGTACTCAGAAAACTACCAAATACTCAGGAAAGAAATTGAAGAAGACACAAAGAAACGGAAAAACGTTCCATGCTCATGGATTGGGAGAACCAACATTGTGAAGAGGTCAATGCTACCTAGAGCGATCTACACATTCAATGCAATCCCCGTCAAAATACCATCCACTTTTTTCCAAGAAATGGAACAAATAATCCTAAGATTTGAATGGAACCAGAAGAGACCACGAATAGCCAGAGGAATATTGAGAAAGAAAAGCAAAGCTGGCGGCATCACAATTCTGGACTTCCAGCTCTATGACAAAGCTGTCATCATCAAGACAGTATGGTACTGGCACAAAAACAGACACATAGATCCATGGAACAGAATCGAGAGCCCAGAAATGGACCCTCAACTCTATGGTCAACTTATCTTTGACAGAGCAGGAAAGAATGTCCAATGGCAAAAAGAGGGTCTCTTCAACAACTGGAGTTGTGGAAATTGGACAGCCCCATGCAGAAGAATGACACTGGACCATTTCCTGACACCACACACAGAAATAGACTCCAAATGTTTGAAAGACCTCAATGTGAGACAGGACTCCATCAAAATCCGAAAGGAGAACACAGGTAGCAAGCTCTTCGACCTCAGCCGCAGCAACTTCTTCCTAGAAACATCACCAAAGGCACGGGAAGCCAGGGCAAAAATGAACTATTGGGATTTCATCAAGATAAAAACCTTTGGCACAGCAAAAGAAACAGTCCACAAAACCAAAAGACAACCGACAGAATGGGAGAAATTATTTACGATTGACATATTAGATAAAGGGCTACTATCCAATATGTATAAAAACGTATCAAACTCAACACCCAAAGAACAAATAATCCAATCAAGAAATAGGCAGAAGACATGAACAGACATTTTTCCAAAGAAGACATCCAAATGGCCAACAGGCACAGGAAAAAGTGCTCAACACGGCTCGGCATCAGGGAAATCCACATCAAAACCTCAATGAGATACCACCTCACACCCGTCAGAATGGCTCAAATGAACAAGTCAGGGAACGACAGAGGTTGGCGGGGATGTGGAGAAAGGGGAACCCTCCTACACTGGTGGTGGGAATGCAAGCTGGTGCAACCCCTCTGGAAAACAGGATGGAGGTTCCTCAAATAGTTGAAATTAGAGCTACCATCCGATCCAGCAATTGCACTCCTGGGTATTTACCCCAAAGATACAAATGTAGGGACCCGAAGCGGTACGTGCACCCCATTGTTTGTAGCAGCAATGTCCACAATAGCCAAACTGTTGAAAGAGCCAAGATGTCCATCGACAGATGAATGGATAAAGAAGAGGTGGTATATATCTTCACAATGGAATATTACGCAGCCATCAAAAGGAATGAGATGTTGCCATGGACAACGACGTGGATGGAACTGGAGGGTCCGATGATTAGTGAAATAAGTCAATCAGAGAAAGACATGTATCATATGACCTCACTGATATGAGGAATTCTTAATCTCAGGAACAGAGTGAGGCTTGCTGGAGTGGTCGGGGGTGGGAGGGATGGGCAGGCTGGGTGATAGACATTGGGGAGGGTATGAGCTACGGTGAGCGCTGTGAATTGTGTAAGACTGTTGAATCACAGATCTCTACTTCTGAAACAAATAACGCAACATATTTTAAGAATAAAGGAAAAGAAGGAGATAGCAGGAGAGGAAGAATGAAGGGGAGTTAGTGAGAGGGGGAGACAGACCAGGAGAGATGATGGATTCTGAAAAAAAATCCGAGGTTTCTAGACGGGAGGTGGGTCGGGGGATTGGTTAGCCTGGTGATGGGTATTAAAGAGGGCACATTCTGCATGGAGCACTGTGTGTTCGGAACAAACAATGAATCATGGGACACTACACCAAAACAAATGATGTAGTACATGGTGATTAACAAAGCAATAAAAAACAAAGACTGTAATAAGAGATGAAGAAGGACACTATATCCTACTTAAAGGGTCTATCCAAGAAGAAGATCTAACAATTGTAAATGTCTATGCCCCGAACATGGGAGCATCCAATTGTATAAGGCAATTTAGAAGAAAAGCAAAGAAAGACATTGACAACCATACAATCATAGTGGGGGACTTTAACACCCCCCTGACTGAAATGGCCAGATCATCTAAGCAAAAGATCAACAGGGAAATAAAGACTTTAAATGACACACTGGACCAAATGGACTTCACAGACATATTCAGAACGTTCCATCCCGAAGCAACGGAATACACATTCTTCTCTAGGGCCCATGGAACGTTCTCCAGAATGGATCACATCCTAGGTCACAAATCAGGTCTCAACCGGTACCCAAAGATTGGGATCATTCCCTGCACATTTTCAGACCACAATGCTTTGAAACTAGAACTCAATCACAAGAGGAAAGTCGGAAAGAACTCAAATACATGGAGGCTAAAGAGCATCCTACGAAAGAATGAATGGGTCAACCAGGAAATTAAAGAAGAATTTAAAAATTCCTGGAAACCAATGAAAATGAAAACACAACTGTCCAAAATCTTTGGGATACAGCCAAGGCAGTCCTGCGAGGAAAGTATATAGCAATACAAGCCTTTCTCAAGAAACATGAAAGGTCTCAAATACACACCCTAACCCTACACCTAAAGGAGCTGGAGAAAGAACGGCAAATAAAGCCTAAACCCAGCAGGAGAAGAGAAATCATGCAGATCAGAGCAGAAATCAATGAAATAGAACCCAAAAGAACAGTAGAACAGATCAACGGAACTAGGAGCTGGTTCTTTGAAAGAATTCACAAGATTGATACACCCCTGTCCAGGCTGATCAAAAAGAAAAGAGAAATGACCCAAACCAACAAAATCATGAATGAAAGAGGAGAGATCACAACCAACACCAAAGAAATACAAACGATTATAAGAACGTAATCTGAGCAACCCTAGGGCAGCATATTCCATAACCTGGAAGAAATGGGTGCATTCCTAGAGATGTGTCAACTACCAAAACTGACCCAGGAAGAAATAGAAAACCTGAACAGTCCTATAACCACGAAGGCAATTGAAGTAGTCATCAAAAACCTCCCAAGAAACCAAAGCCCAGGGCCAGATGGATTCCCAGGGGAATTCTATCAGACATTTAAAGAAGAATTAATACCTATTCTCCTGAAACTGTTCCAAACAATAGAAATGGAAGGAAAACCTCCAAACTCATTTTATGAGGCCACCATTACCTTGATCCCAAAACCAGACAAAGATCCCATCAAAAAAGAGTATTAGAGACCAATATCCTTGATGAACATCGATGCAAAAATTCTCACCAAAATACTAGCCAAGAGGATCCAACAGTACATGAAAAGGAGTATTCACCATGACCAAGTGGGATTTATCCCTGGGCTGCAAGGCTGGTTCAACATCCGCAGAGCAATCAACGTGATAGAACACATTAACAAAAGAAAGAACAAGAATCATATGATCCTCTCAATAGATGCAGAAAAACCATTTGACAAAGTAAAGCACCCTTTCTGGATCAATACTCTTCAGAGTATAGGGACAGCGGGTACATACCTCAATATCATAAAAGCCATCTACGAACAACCTACAGCGAATATCATTCTCAATGGGGAAAAGCTGAGATCTTTTCCCCTAAGGTCAGGAACGCGGCAGGGATAGCCACTCTCACCACTGCTATTCAACATAGTATTAGAAGTCCTAGCCACAGCAATCAGACAACAAAAAGAAATCAAAGGCATCCAAATCGGCAGAGAGGAAGTCAAACTCTCACTCTTTGCAGATGATATGATACTTTATGTGGAAAACCCAAAAGACTCCACCCCAAAACAGCTAGAACTCACACAGCAATTCCGCAAAGTAGCAGGCTATAAAATCAATGCACAGAAATCAGTGGCATTCCTATACACCAACAACAAGACAGAAGAGAGACAAATCAAGGAGTCGATCCCATTCACAACTGCACCCAAAACCAGAAGAGACCTAGGAATAAATGGAACCCAAGAGGCAAAGGATCTGTACTCAGAAAACTACCAAATACTCAGGAAAGAAATTGAAGAAGACACAAAGAAACGGAAAAACGTTCCATGCTCATGGATTGGGAGAACCAACATTGTGAAGAGGTCAATGCTACCTAGAGCGATCTACACATTCAATGCAATCCCCGTCAAAATACCATCCACTTTTTTCCAAGAAATGGAACAAATAATCCTAAGATTTGAATGGAACCAGAAGAGACCACGAATAGCCAGAGGAATATTGAGAAAGAAAAGCAAAGCTGGCGGCATCACAATTCTGGACTTCCAGCTCTATGACAAAGCTGTCATCATCAAGACAGTATGGTACTGGCACAAAAACAGACACATAGATCCATGGAACAGAATCGAGAGCCCAGAAATGGACCCTCAACTCTATGGTCAACTTATCTTTGACAGAGCAGGAAAGAATGTCCAATGGCAAAAAGAGGGTCTCTTCAACAACTGGAGTTGTGGAAATTGGACAGCCCCATGCAGAAGAATGACACTGGACCATTTCCTGACACCACACACAGAAATAGACTCCAAATGTTTGAAAGACCTCAATGTGAGACAGGACTCCATCAAAATCCGAAAGGAGAACACAGGTAGCAAGCTCTTCGACCTCAGCCGCAGCAACTTCTTCCTAGAAACATCACCAAAGGCACGGGAAGCCAGGGCAAAAATGAACTATTGGGATTTCATCAAGATAAAAACCTTTGGCACAGCAAAAGAAACAGTCCACAAAACCAAAAGACAACCGACAGAATGGGAGAAATTATTTACGATTGACATATTAGATAAAGGGCTACTATCCAATATGTATAAAAACGTATCAAACTCAACACCCAAAGAACAAATAATCCAATCAAGAAATAGGCAGAAGACATGAACAGACATTTTTCCAAAGAAGACATCCAAATGGCCAACAGGCACAGGAAAAAGTGCTCAACACGGCTCGGCATCAGGGAAATCCACATCAAAACCTCAATGAGATACCACCTCACACCCGTCAGAATGGCTCAAATGAACAAGTCAGGGAACGACAGAGGTTGGCGGGGATGTGGAGAAAGGGGAACCCTCCTACACTGGTGGTGGGAATGCAAGCTGGTGCAACCCCTCTGGAAAACAGGATGGAGGTTCCTCAAATAGTTGAAATTAGAGCTACCATCCGATCCAGCAATTGCACTCCTGGGTATTTACCCCAAAGATACAAATGTAGGGACCCGAAGCGGTACGTGCACCCCATTGTTTGTAGCAGCAATGTCCACAATAGCCAAACTGTTGAAAGAGCCAAGATGTCCATCGACAGATGAATGGATAAAGAAGAGGTGGTATATATCTTCACAATGGAATATTACGCAGCCATCAAAAGGAATGAGATGTTGCCATGGACAACGACGTGGATGGAACTGGAGGGTCCGATGATTAGTGAAATAAGTCAATCAGAGAAAGACATGTATCATATGACCTCACTGATATGAGGAATTCTTAATCTCAGGAACAGAGTGAGGCTTGCTGGAGTGGTCGGGGGTGGGAGGGATGGGCTGGCTGGGTGATAGACATTGGGGAGGGTATGAGCTACGGTGAGCGCTGTGAATTGTGTAAGACTGTTGAATCACAGATCTCTACTTCTGAAACAAATAACGCAACATATTTTAAGAATAAAGGAAAAGAAGGAGATAGCAGGAGAGGAAGAATGAAGGGGAGTTAGTGAGAGGGGGAGACAGACCAGGAGAGATGATGGATTCTGAAAAAAAATCCGAGGTTTCTAGACGGGAGGTGGGTCGGGGGATTGGTTAGCCTGGTGATGGGTATTAAAGAGGGCACATTCTGCATGGAGCACTGTGTGTTCGGAACAAACAATGAATCATGGGACACTACACCAAAACAAATGATGTAGTACATGGTGATTAACAAAGCAATAAAAAACAAAGACTGTAATAAGAGATGAAGAAGGACACTATATCCTACTTAAAGGGTCTATCCAAGAAGAAGATCTAACAATTGTAAATGTCTATGCCCCGAACATGGGAGCATCCAATTGTATAAGGCAATTTAGAAGAAAAGCAAAGAAAGACATTGACAACCATACAATCATAGTGGGGGACTTTAACACCCCCCTGACTGAAATGGCCAGATCATCTAAGCAAAAGATCAACAGGGAAATAAAGACTTTAAATGACACACTGGACCAAATGGACTTCACAGACATATTCAGAACGTTCCATCCCGAAGCAACGGAATACACATTCTTCTCTAGGGCCCATGGAACGTTCTCCAGAATGGATCACATCCTAGGTCACAAATCAGGTCTCAACCGGTACCCAAAGATTGGGATCATTCCCTGCACATTTTCAGACCACAATGCTTTGAAACTAGAACTCAATCACAAGAGGAAAGTCGGAAAGAACTCAAATACATGGAGGCTAAAGAGCATCCTACGAAAGAATGAATGGGTCAACCAGGAAATTAAAGAAGAATTTAAAAATTCCTGGAAACCAATGAAAATGAAAACACAACTGTCCAAAATCTTTGGGATACAGCCAAGGCAGTCCTGCGAGGAAAGTATATAGCAATACAAGCCTTTCTCAAGAAACATGAAAGGTCTCAAATACACACCCTAACCCTACACCTAAAGGAGCTGGAGAAAGAACGGCAAATAAAGCCTAAACCCAGCAGGAGAAGAGAAATCATGCAGATCAGAGCAGAAATCAATGAAATAGAACCCAAAAGAACAGTAGAACAGATCAACGGAACTAGGAGCTGGTTCTTTGAAAGAATTCACAAGATTGATACACCCCTGTCCAGGCTGATCAAAAAGAAAAGAGAAATGACCCAAATCAACAAAATCATGAATGAAGGAGGAGAGATCACAACCAACACCAAAGAAATACAAACGATTATAAGAACGTAATCTGAGCAACCCTAGGGCAGCATATTCCATAACCTGGAAGAAATGGGTGCATTCCTAGAGATGTGTCAACTACCAAAACTGACCCAGGAAGAAAGAGAAAACCTGAACAGTCCTATAACCACGAAGGCAATTGAAGTAGTCATCAAAAACCTCCCAAGAAACCAAAGCCCAGGGCCAGATGGATTCCCAGGGGAATTCTATCCGACATTTAAAGAAGAATTAATACCTATTCTCCTGAAACTGTTCCAAACAATAGAAATGGAAGGAAAACTTCCAAACTCATTTTATGAGGCCACCATTACCTTGATCCCAAAACCAGACAAAGATCCCATCAAAAAGGAGTATTAGAGACCAATATCCTTGATGAACATCGATGCAAAAATTCTCACCAAAATACTAGCCAAGAGGACCCAACAGTACATGAAAAGGAGTATTCACCATGACCAAGTGGGATTTATCCCTGGGCTGCAAGGCTGGTTCAACATCCGCAAATCAATCAACGTGATAAAACACATTAACCAAAGAAAGAACAAGAATCATATGATCCTCTCAATAGATGCAGAAAAACCATTTGACAAAGTAAAGCACACTTTCTGGATCAAAACTCTTCAGAGTACAGGGACAGCGGATACATACCTCAATATCATAAAAGCCATCTACGAACAACCTACAGCGAATATCATTCTCAATGGGGAAAAGCTGAGATCTTTTCCCCTAAGGTCAGGAACGCGGCAGGGATAGCCACTCTCACCACTGCTATTCAACATAGTATTAGAAGTCCTAGCCACAGCAATCAGACAACAAAAAGAAATCCAAGGCATCCAAATCGGCAGAGAGGAAGTCAAACTCTCACTCTTTGCAGATGATATGATACTTTATGTGGAAAACCCAAAAGACTCGACCCCAAAAATGCTACAACTCACACAGCAATTCCGTCAAGTAGGAGGCTATAAAATCAATGCACAGACATCAGTGGCATTCCTATACACCAACAACAAGACAGAAGAGAGACAAATCAAGGAGTCGATCCCATTGACAACTGCACCCAAAACCAGAAGAGACCTAGGAATACATTGAACCCAAGAGGCAAAGGATCTGTACTCAGAAAACTACCAAATACTCAGGAAAGAAATTGAAGAAGACACAAAGAAACGGAAAAACGTTCCATGCTCATGGACTGGGAGAACCAACATTGTGAAGAGGTCAATGCTACCTAGAGCAATCTACACATGCAATGCAATCCCCATCAAAATACCATCCACTTTTTTCCAAGAAATGGAACAAATAATCCTAAGATTTGAATGGAACCAGAAGAGACCACGAATAGCCAGAGGAATATTGAGAAAGAAAAGCAAAGCTGGCGGCATCACAATTCTGGACTTCCAGCTCTATGACAAAGCTGTCATCATCAAGACGGTATGGTACTGGCACAAAAACAGACAGATAGATCCATGGAACAGAATCGAGAGCCCAGAAATGGACCCTCAACTCTATGGTCAACTTATCTTTGACAGAGCAGGAAAGAATGTCCAATGGCAAAAAGAGAGTCTCTTCCACAACTGGAGTTGTGGAAATTGGACAGCCCCATGCAGAAGAATGACACTGGACCATTTCCTGACACCACACACAAAAATAGACTCCAAATGTTTGAAAGACCTCAGTGTGAGACAGGACTCCATCAAAATCCTAAAGGAGAACACAGGTAGCAAGCTCTTCGACCTCAGCCGCAGCAACTTCTTCCTACAAACATCACCAAAGGCACGGGAAGCCAGGGCAAAAAGGAACTATTGGGATTTCATCAAGATAAAAACCTTTGGCACAGCAAAAGAAACAGTCCACAAAACCAAAAGACAAACGACAGAATGGGAGAAATTATTTACGAATGACATACCAGATAAAGGGCTACTATCCAATATGTATAAAAACGTATCAAACTCAACACCCAAAGAACAAATAATCCAATCAAAAAATAGGCAGAAGACATGAACAGACATTTTTCCAAAGAAGACATCCAAATGGCCAACAGGCACAGGAAAAAGTGCTCAACACGGCTCGGCATCAGGGAAATCCACATCAAAACTTCAATGAGATACCCTCTCACACCCGTCAGAATGGCTCAAATGAACAAGTCAGGGAACGACAGAGATTGGCCGGGATGTGGAGAAAGGGGAACCCTCCTACACTGGTGGTGGGAATGCAAGCTGGGACAACCCCTCTGGAAAACAGGATGGAGGTTCCTCAAATAGTTGAAATTAGAGCTACCATCCGATCCAGCAATTGCACTCCTGGGTATTTACCCCAAAGATACAAATGTAGGGACCCGAAGCGGTACGTGCACCCCATTGTTTATAGCTGCAATGTCCACAATAGCCAAACTGTTGAAAGAGCCAAGATGTCCATCGACAGATGAGTGGATAAAGAAGAGGTGGTATATATATATACACAATGGAATATTACGCAGCCATCAAAAGGAATGAGATGTTGCCATGGACAACGACGTGGATGGAACTGGAGGGTCCGATGATTAGTGAAATAAGTCAATCAGAGAAAGACATGTATCATATGACCTCACTGATATGAGGAATTCTTAATCTCAGGAACAGAGTGAGGCTTGCTGGAGTGGTCGGGGGTGGGAGGGATGGGCTGGCTGGGTGATAGACATTGGGGAGGGTATGAGCTACGGTGAGCGCTGTGAATTGTGTAAGACTGTTGAATCACAGATCTCTACTTCTGAAACAAATAACGCATCATATTTTAAGAATAAAGGAAAAGAAGCAGATAGCAGGAGAGGAAGAATGAAGGGGAGTTAGTGAGAGGGGGAGACAGACCAGGAGAGATGATGGATTCTGAAAAAATATCCGAGGTTTCTAGAGGGGAGGTGGGTCGGGGGATTGGTTAGCCTGGTGATGGGTATTAAAGAGGGCACATTCTGCATGGAGCACTGTGTGTTCGGAACAAACAATGAATCATGGGACACTACACCAAAACAAATGATGTAGTACATGGTGATTAACAAAGCAATAAAAAACAAAGACTGTAATAAGAGATGAAGAAGGACACTATATCCTACTTAAAGGGTCTATCCAAGAAGAAGATCTAACAATTTTAAATGTCTATGCCCCGAACATGGGAGCATCCAATTATATAAGGCAATTTAGAAGAAAAGCAAAGAAAGACATTGACAACCATACAATCATAGTGGGGGACTTTAACAACCCCCTGACTGAAATGGCCAGATCATCTAAGCAAAAGATCAACAAGGAAATAAAGACTTTAAATGACACACTGGACCAAATGGACTTCACAGACATATTCAGAACGTTCCATCCCGAAGCAACGGAATACACATTCTTCTCTAGGGCCCATGGAACGTTCTCCAGAATGGATCACATCCTAGGTCACAAATCAGGTCTCAACCGGTACCCAAAGATTGGGATCATTCCCTGCACATTTTCAGACCACAATGCTTTGAAACTAGAACCCAATCACAAGAGGAAAGTCGGAAAGAACTCAAATACATGGAGGCTAAAGAGCATCCTACGAAAGAATGAATGGGTCAACCAGGAAATTAAAGAAGAATTTAAAAATTCATGGAAACCAATGAAAATGAAAACACAACTGTCCAAAATCTTTGGGATACAGCCAAGGCAGTCCTGCGAGGAAAGTATATAGCAATACAAGCCTTTCTCAAGAAACATGAAAGGTCTCAAATACACACCCTAACCCTACACCTAAAGGAGCTGGAGAAAGAACGGCCAATAAAGCCTAAACCCAGCAGGAGAAGAGAAATCATGCAGATCAGAGCAGAAATCAATGAAATAGAACCCAAAAGAACAGTAGAACAGATCAACGGAACTAGGAGCTGGTTCTTTGAAAGAATTCACAAGATTGATACACCCCTGTCCAGGCTGATCAAAAAGAAAAGAGAAATGACCCAAATCAACAAAATCATGAATGAAGGAGGAGAGATCACAACCAACACCAAAGAAATACAAACGATTATAAGAACGTAATCTGAGCAACCCTACGGCAGCATATTCCATAACCTGGAAGAAATGGGTGCATTCCTAGAGATGTGTCAACTACCAAAACTGACCCAGGAAGAAAGAGAAAACCTGAACAGTCCTATAACCACGAAGGCAATTGAAGTAGTCATCAAAAACCTCCCAAGAAACCAAAGCCCAGGGCCAGATGGATTCCCAGGGGAATTCTATCCGACATTTAAAGAAGAATTAATACCTATTCTCCTGAAACTGTTCCAAACAATAGAAATGGAAGGAAAACTTCCAAACTCATTTTATGAGGCCACCATTACCTTGATCCCAAAACCAGACAAAGATCCCATCAAAAAGGAGTATTAGAGACCAATATCCTTGATGAACATCGATGCAAAAATTCTCACCAAAATACTAGCCAAGAGGATCCAACAGTACATGAAAAGGAGTACTCACCATGACCAAGTGGGATTTATCCCGGGGCTGCAAGGCTGGTTCAACATCCGCAAATCAATCAACGTGATAAAACACATTAACGAAAGAAAGAACAAGAATCATATGATCCTCTCAATAGATGCAGAAAAACCATTTGACAAAGTAAAGCACACTTTCTGGGTCAAAACTCTTCAGAGTATAGGGACAGCGCGTACATACCTCAATATCATAAAAGCCATCTACGAACAAACTACAGCGAATATCATTCTCAATGGGGAAAAGCTGAGATCTTTTCCCCTAAGGTCAGGAACGCGGCAGGGATAGCCACTCTCACCACTGCTATTCAACGTAGTATTAGAAGTCCTAGCCACAGCAATCAGACAACAAAAAGAAATCAAAGGCATCCAAATCGGCAGAGAGGAAGTCAAACTCTCACTCTTTGCAGATGATATGATACTTTATGTGGAAAACCCAAAAGACTCCACCCCAAAACTGCTAGAACTCACACAGCAATTCCGTCAAGTAGCAGGCTACAAAATCAATGCGCAGAAATCAGTGGCATTCCTATACACCAACAACAAGACAGAAGAGAGACAAATCAAGGAGTCGATCCCATTCACAACTGCACCCAAAACCAGAAGAGACCTAGGAATAAATTGAACCCAAGAGGCAAAGGATCTGTACTCAGAAAACTACCAAATACTCAGGAAAGAAATTGAAGAAGACACAAAGAAACGGAAAAACGTTCCATGCTCATGGACTGGGAGAACCAACATTGTGAAGAGGTCAATGCTACCTAGAGCGATCTACACATTCAATGCAATCCCCATCAAAATACCATCCACTTTTTTCCAAGAAATGGAACAAATAATCCTAAGATTTGAATGGAACCAGAAGAGACCACGAATAGCCAGAGCAATATTGAGAAAGAAAAGCAAAGCTGGCGGCATCACAATTCTGGACTTCCAGCTCTATGACAAAGCTGTCATCATCAAGACATTATGGTACTGGCACAAAAACAGACACATAGATCCATGGAACAGAATCGAGAGCCCAGAAATGGACCCTCAACGCTATGGTCAACTTATCTTTGACAGAGCAGGAAAGAATGTCCAATGGCAAAAAGAGAGTCTCTTCAACAACTGGAGTTGTGGAAATTGGACAGCCCCATGCAGAAGAATGACACTGGACCATTTCCTGACACCACACACAAAATAGACTCCAAATGTTTGAAAGACCTCAATGTGAGACAGGGCTCCATCAAAATCCTAAAGGAGAACACAGGTAGCAAGCTCTTCGACCTCAGCCGCAGCAAATTCTTCCTTGAAACATCACCAAAAGCACGGGAAGCCAGGGCAAAAAGGAACTATTGGGATTTCATCAAGATAAAAACCTTTGGCACAGCAAAAGAAACAGTCCACAAAACCAAAAGACAACCGACAGAATGGGAGAAAATATTTACGAATGACATATCAGATAAAGGGCTACTATCCAATATGTATAAAAACGTATCAAACTCAACACCCAAAGAACAAATAATCCAATCAAAAAATAGGCAGAAGACATGAACAGACATTTTTCCAAAGAAGACATCCAAATGGCCAACAGGCACAGGAAAAATTTCTCAACACGGCTCGGCATCAGGGAAATCCACATCAAAACCTCAATGAGATACCCCCTCACACCCGTCAGAATGGCTCAAATGAACAAGTCAGGGAACGACATAGGTTGGCGGGGATGTGGAGAAAGGGGAACCCTCCTACACTGGTGGTGGGAATGCAAGCTGGTGCAACCCCTCTGGAAAACAGGATGGAGGTTCCTCAAATAGTTGAAATTAGAGCTACCATCCGATCCAGCAATTGCACTCCTGGGTATTTACCCCAAAGATACAAATGTAGGGACCCGAAGCGGTACGAGCACCCCATTGTTTATAGCAGCAATGTCCACAATAGCCAAAATGTTGAAAGAGCCAAGATGTCCATCGACAGATGAATGGATAAAGAAGAGGTGGTATATATATACACAATGGAATATTACGCAGCCATCAAAAGGAATGAGATGTTGCCATGGACAACGACGTGGATGGAACTGGAGGGTCCGATGATTAGTGAAATACGTCAATCAGAGAAAGACATGTATCATATGACCTCACTGATATGAGGAATTCTTAATCTCAGGAACAGAGTGAGGCTTGCTGGAGTGGTCGGGGGTGGGAGGGATGGGCTGGCTGGGTGATAGACATTGGGGAGGGTATGAGCTACGGTGAGCGCTGTGAATTGTGTAAGACTGTTGAATCACAGATCTCTACTTCTGCAACAAATAACGCAACATATTTTAAGAATAAAGGAAAAGAAGGAGATAGCAGGAGAGGAAGAATGAAGGGGAGTTAGTGAGAGGGGGAGACAGACCAGGAGAGATGATGGATTCTGAGAAAAAATCCGAGGTTTCTAGAGGGGAGGTGGGTCGGGGGATTGGTTAGCCTGGTGATGGGTATTAAAGAGGGCACATTCTGCATGGAGCACTGTGTGGCCGGAACAAACAATGAATCATGGGACACTACACCAAAACAAATGATGTAGTACATGGTGATTAACAAAGCAATAAAAAACAAAGACTGTAATAAGAGATGAAGAAGGACACTATATCCTACTTAAAGGGTCTATCCAACAAGAAGATCTAACAATTGTAAATGTCTATGCCCCGAACATGGGAGCATCCAATTGTATAAGGCAATTTAGAAGAAAAGCAAAGAAAGACATTGACAACCATACAATCATAGTGGGGGACTTTAACTCCCCCCTGACTGAGATGGCCAGATCATCTAAGCAAAAGATCAACAAGGAAATAAAGACTTTAAATGACACACTGGACCAAATGGACTTCACAGACATATTCAGAACGTTCCATCCCGAAGCAACGGAATACACATTCTTCTCTAGGGCCCATGGAACGTTCTCCAGAATGGATCACATCCTAGGTGACAAATCAGGTCTCAACCGGTACCCAAGATTGGGATCATTCCCTGCACATTTTCAGACCACAATGCTTTGAACCTAGAACTCAATCACGAGAGGAAAGTCGGAAAGAACTCAAATACATGGAGGCTAAAGAGCATCCTACGAAAGAATGAATGGGTCAACCAGGAAATTAAAGAAGAATTTAAAAATTCATGGAAACCAATGAAAATGAAAACACAACTGTCCAAAATCTTTGGGATACAGCCAAGGCAGTCCTGCGAGGAAAGTATATAGCAATACAAGCCTTTCTCAAGAAACAAGAAAGGCCTCAAATACACACCCTAAACCTACAACTAAAGGAGCTGGAGAAAGAACGGCCAATAAAGCCTAAACCCAGCAGGAGAAGAGAAATCATGCAGATCAGAGCAGAAATCAATGAAATAGAACCCAAAAGAACAGTAGAACAGATCAACGGAACTAGGAGCTGGTTCTTTGAAAGAATTCACAAGATTGATACACCCCTGTCCAGGCTGATCAAAAAGAAAAGAGAAATGACCCAAATCAACAAAATCATGAATGAAAGAGGAGAGATCACAACCAACACCAAAGAAATACAAACCATTATAAGAACGTAATCTGACCAACCCTATGGCAGCATATTCCATAACCTGGAAGAAATGGGTGCATTCCTAGAGATGTGTCAACTACCAAAACTGATCCAGGAAGAAAGAGAAAACCTGAACAGTCCTATAACCACGAAGGCAATTGAAGTAGTCATCAAAAACCTCCCAAGAAACCAAAGCCCAGGGCCAGATGGATTCCCAGGGGAATTCTATCCGACATTTCAAGAAGAATTAATACCTATTCTCCTGAAACTGTTCCAAACAATAGAAATGGAAGGAAAACTTCCAAACTCATTTTATGAGGCCACCATTTCCTTGATCCAAAACCAGACAAAGATCCCATCAAAAAGGAGTATTAGAGACCAATATCCTTGATGAACATCGATGCAAAAATTCTCACCAAAATACTAGCCAAGAGGATCCAACAGTACATGAAAAGGAGTATTCACCATGACCAAGTGGGATTTATCCCGGGGCTGCAAGGCTCGTTCAACATCCGCAAATCAATCAACGTGATAAAACACATTAACCAAAGAAAGAACAAGAATCATATGATCCTCTCAATAGATGCAGAAAAACCATTTGACAAAGTAAAGCACACTTTCTGGATCAAAACTCTTCAGAGTATAGGGACAGCGGGTACATACCTCAATATCATAAAAGCCATCTACGAACAACCTACAGCGAATATCATTCTCAATGGGGAAAAGCTGAGATCTTTTCCCCTAAGGTCAGGAACGCGGCAGGGATAGCCACTCTCACCACTGCTATTCAACATAGTATTAGAAGTCCTAGCCACAGCAATCAGACAACAAAAAGAAATCAAAGGCATCCAAATCGGCAGAGAGGAAGTCAAACTCTCACTCTTTGCAGATGATATGATACTTTATGTGGAAAACCCAAAAGACTCCACCCCAAAACTGCTAGAACTCACACAGCAATTCCGTCAAGTAGCAGGCTATAAAATCAATGCACAGAAATCAGTGGCATTCCTATACACCAAAAACAAGACAGAAGAGAGACAAATCAAGGAGTCGATCCCATTCACAACTGCACCCAAAACCAGAAGAGACCTAGGAATAAATTGAACCCAAGAGGCAAAGGATCTGTACTCAGAAAACTACCAAATACTCAGGAAAGAAATTGAAGAAGACACAAAGAAACGGAAAAACCTTCCATGCTCATGGACTGGGAGAACCAACATTGTGAAGAGGTCAATGCTACCTAGAGCAATCTACACATTCAATGCAATCCCCATCAAAATACCATCCACTTTTTTCCCAGAAATGGAACAAATAATCCTAAGATTTGAATGGAACCTGAAGAGACCACGAATAGCCAGAGGAATATTGAGAAAGAAAAGCAAAGCTGGCGGCATCACAATTCTGGACTTCCAGCTCTATGACAAAGCTGTCATCATCAAGACAGTATGGTACTGGCACAAAAACAGACACATAGATCCATGGAACAGAATCGAGAGCCCAGAAATGGACCCTCAACTCTATGGTCAACTTATCTTTGACAGAGCAGGAAAGAATGTCCAATGGCAAAAAGAGAGTCTCTTCAACAACTGGAGTTGTGGAAATTGGACAGCCCCATGCAGAAGAATGACACTGGACCATTTCCTGACACCACACACAAAAATAGACTCCAAATGTTTGAAAGACCTCAATGTGAGACAGGGCTCCATCAAAATCCTAAAGGAGAACACAGGTAGCAAGCTCTTCGACCTCAGCCGCAGCAACTTCTTCCTAGAAACATCACCAAAAGCAGGGGAAGCCAGGGCAAAAAGGAACTATTGGGATTTCATCAAGATAAAAACCTTTGGCACAGCAAAAGAAACAGTCCACAAAACCAAAAGACAACCGACAGAATGGGAGAAAATATTTACGAATGACATATCAGATAAAGGGCTACTATCCAATATGTATAAAAACGTATCAAACTCAACACCCAAAGAACAAATAATCCAATCAAAAAATAGGCAGAAGACATGAACAGACATTTTTCCAAAGAAGACATCCAAATGGCCAACAGGCACAGGAAAAATTGCTCAACACGGCTCGGCATCAGGGAAATCCACATCAAAACCTCAATGAGATACCCCCTCACACCCGTCAGAATGGCTCAAATGAACAAGTCAGGGAACGACAGAGGTTGGCGGGGATGTGGAGAAAGGGGAACCCTCCTACACTGGTGGTGGGAATGCAAGCTGGTGCAACCCCTCTGGAAAACAGGATGGAGGTTCCTCAAATAGTTGAACTTAGAGCTACCATCCGATCCAGCAATTGCACTCCTGGGTATTTACCCCAAAGATACAAATGTAGGGACCCGAAGCGGTACGAGCACCCCATTGTTTATAGCAGCAATGTCCACAATAGCCAAAATGTTGATAGAGCCAAGATGTCCATCGACAGATGAATGGATAAAGAAGAGGTGGTATATATATACACAATGGAATATTACGCAGCCATCAAAAGGAATGAGATGTTGCCATGGACAACGACGTGGATGGAACTGGAGGGTCCGATGATTAGTGAAATACGTCAATCAGAGAAAGACATGTATCATATGACCTCACTGATATGAGGAATTCTTAATCTCAGGAACAGAGTGAGGCTTGCTGGAGTGGTCGGGGGTGGGAGGGATGGGCTGGCTGGGTGATAGACATTGGGGAGGGTATGAGCTACGGTGAGCGCTGTGAATTGTGTAAGACTGTTGAATCACAGATCTCTACTTCTGCAACAAATAACGCAACATATTTTAAGAATAAAGGAAAAGAAGGAGATAGCAGGAGAGGAAGAATGAAGGGGAGTTAGTGAGAGGGGGAGACAGACCAGGAGAGATGATGGATTCTGAGAAAAAATCCGAGGTTTCTAGAGGGGAGGTGGGTCGGGGGATTGGTTAGCCTGGTGATGGGTATTAAAGAGGGCACATTCTGCATGGAGCACTGTGTGGCCGGAACGAACAATGAATCATGGGACACTACACCAATACAAATGATGTAGTACATGGTGATTAACAAAGCGTAAAAAACAAAGACTGTAATAAGAGATGAAGAAGGACACTATATCCTACTTAAAGGGTCTATCCAACAAGAAGATCTAACAATTGTAAATGTCTATGCCCCGAACATGGGAGCATCCAATTGTATAAGGCAATTTAGAAGAAAAGCAAAGAAAGACATTGACAACCATACAATCATAGTGGGGGACTTTAACTCCCCCCTGACTGAGATGGCCAGATCATCTAAGCAAAAGATCAACAAGGAAATAAAGACTTTAAATGACACACTGGACCAAATGGACTTCACAGACATATTCAGAACGTTCCATCCCGAAGCAACGGAATACACATTCTTCTCTAGGTCCCATGGAACGTTCTCCAGAATGGATCACATCCTAGGTCACAAATCAGGTCTCAACCGGTACCCAAGATTGGGATCATTCCCTGCACATTTTCAGACCACAATGCTTTGAACCTAGAACTCAATCACGAGAGGAAAGTCGGAAAGAACTCAAATACATGGAGGCTAAAGAGCATCCTACGAAAGAATGAATGGGTCAACCAGGAAATTAAAGAAGAATTTAAAAATTCATGGAAACCAATGAAAATGAAAACACAACTGTCCAAAATCTTTGGGATACAGCCAAGGCAGTCCTGCGAGGAAAGTATATAGCAATACAAGCCTTTCTCAAGAAACAAGAAAGGTCTCAAATACACACCCTAACCCTACAACTAAAGGAGCTGGAGAAAGAACGGCAAATAAAGCCTAAACCCAGGAGGAGAAGAGAAATCATGCAGATCAGAGCAGAAATCACTGAAATAGAACCCAAAAGAACAGTAGAACAGATCAACGGAACTAGGAGCTGGTTCTTTGAAAGAATTCACAAGATTGATACACCCCTGTCCAGGCTGATCAAAAAGAAAAGAGAAATGACCCAAATCAACAAAATCATGAATGAAAGAGGAGAGATCACAACCAACACCAAAGAAATACAAACCATTATAAGAACGTAATGTGACCAACCCTATGGCAGCATATTCCATAACCTGGAAGAAATGGGTGCATTCCTAGAGATGTGTCAACTACCAAAACTGACCCAGGAAGAAAGAGAAAACCTGAACAGTCCTATAACCACGAAGGCAATTGAAGTAGTCATCAAAAACCTCCCAAGAAACCAAAGCCCAGGGCCAGATGGATTCCCAGGGGAATTCTATCAGACATTTAAAGAAGAATTAATACCTATTCTCCTGAAACTGTTCCAAACAATAGAAATGGAAGGAAAACTTCCAAACTCATTTTATGAGGCCACCATTACCTTGATCCCAAAACCAGACAAAGATTCCATCAAAAAGGAGTATTAGAGACCAATATCCTTGATGAACATCGATGCAAAAATTCTCACCAAAATACTAGCCAAGAGGACCCAACAGTACATGAAAAGGAGTATTCACCATGACCAAGTGGGATTTATCCCGGGGCTGCAAGGCTGGTTCAACATCCGCAAATCAATCAACGTGATAAAACACATTAACAAAAGAAAGAACAGGAATCATATGATCCTCTCAATAGATGCAGAAAAACCATTTGACAAAGTAAAGCACACTTTCTGGGTCAAAACTCTTCAGAGTATAGGGACAGCGGGTACATACCTCAATATCATAAAAGCCATCTACGAACAACCTACAGCGAATATCATTCTCAATGGGGAAAAGCTGAGATCTTTTCCCCTAAGGTCAGGAACGCGGCAGGGATAGCCACTCTCACCACTGCTATTCAACGTAGTATTAGAAGTCCTAGCCACAGCAATCAGACAACAAAAAGAAATCAAAGGCATCCAAATCGGCAGAGAGGAAGTCAAACTCTCACTCTTTGCAGATGATATGATACTTTATGTGGAAAACCCAAAAGACTCCACCCCAAAACTGCTAGAACTCACACAGCAATTCCGTCAAGTAGCAGGCTATAAAATCAATGCACAGAAATCAGTGGCATTCCTATACACCAACAACAAGACAGAAGAGAGACAAATCAAGGAGTCGATCCCATTCACAACTGCACCCAAAACCAGAAGAGACCTAGGAATAAATTGAACCCAAGAGGCAAAGGATCTGTACTCAGAAAACTACCAAATACTCAGGAAAGAAATGAAGAAGACACAAAGAAACGGAAAAACGTTCCATGATCATGGACTGGGAGAACCAACATTGTGAAGAGGTCAATGCTACCTAGAGCAATCTACACATTCAATGCAATCCCCATCAAAATACCATCCACTTTTTTCCAAGAAATGGAACAAATAATCCTAAGATTTGAATGGAACCAGAAGAGACCACGAATAGCCAGAGGAATATTGAGAAAGAAAAGCAAAGCTGGCGGCATCACAATTCTGGACTTCCAGCTCTATGACAAAGCTGTCATCATCAAGACAGTATGGTACTGGCACAAAAACAGACACATAGATCCATGGAACAGAATCGAGAGCCCAGAAATGGACCCTCAACTCTATGGTCAACTTATCTTTGACAGAGCAGGAAAGAATGTCCAATGGCAAAAAGAGAGTCTCTTCAACAACTGGAGCTGTGGAAATTGGACAGCCCCATGCAGAAGAATGACACTGGACCATTTCCTGACACCACACACAAAAATAGACTCCAAATGTTTGAAAGACCTCAATGTGAGACAGGACTCCATCAAAATCCTAAAGGAGAACACAGGTAGCAAGCTCTTCGACCTCAGCCGCAGCAACTTCTTCCTAGAAACATCACCAAAGGCACGGGAAGCCTGGGCAAAAATGAACTATTGGGATTTCATCAAGATAAAAACCTTTGGCACAGCAAAAGAAACAGTCCACAAAACCAAAAGACAACCGACAGAATGCGAGAAATTATTTACGAATGACATATCCGATAAAGGGCTACTATCCAATATGTATAAAAACGTATCAAACTCAACACCCAAAGAACAAATAATCCAATCAAAAAATAGGCAGAAGACATGAACAGACATTTTTCCAAAGAAGACATCCAAATGGCCAACAGGCACATGAAAAATGCTCAACACGGCTCGACATCAGGGAAATCCACATCAAAACCTCAATGAGATACCCCCTCACATCCGTCAGAATGGCTCAAATGAACAAGTCAGGGAACGACAGAGGTTGGCGGGGTTGTGGAGAAAGGGGAACCCTCCTACACTGGTGGTGGGAATGCAAGCTGGTGCAACCCCTCTGGAAAACAGGATGGAGGTTCCTCAAATAGTTGAAATTAGAGCTACCATCCGATCCAGCAATTGCACTCCTGGGTATTTACCCCAAAGATACAAATGTAGGGACCCGAAGCGGTACGAGCACCCCATTGTTTATAGCAGCAATGTCCACAATAGCCAAACTGTTGAAAGAGCCAAGATGTCCATCGACAGATGAATGGATAAAGAAGAGGTGGTATATCTATACACAATGGAATATTACGCAGCCATCAAAAGGAATGAGATGTTGCCATGGACAACGACGTGGATGGAACTGGAGGGTCCGATGATTAGTGAAATACGTCAATCAGAGAAAGACATGTATCATATGACCTCACTGATATGAGGAATTCTTAATCTCAGGAACAGAGTGAGGCTTGCGGGAGTGGTCGGGGGTGGAAGGGATGGGCTGGCTGGGTGATAGACATTGGGGAGGGTATGAGCTACGGTGAGCGCTGTGAATTGTGTAAGACTGTTGAATCACAGATCTCTACTTCTGCAACAAATAACGCAACATATTTTAAGAATAAAGGAAAAGAAGGAGATAGCAGGAGAGGAAGAATGAAGGGGAGTTAGTGAGAGGGGGAGACAGACCAGGAGAGATGATGGATTCTGAGAAAAAATCCGAGGTTTCTAGAGGGGAGGTGGGTCGGGGGATTGGTTAGCCTGGTGATGGGTATTAAAGAGGGCACATTCTGCATGGAGCACTGTGTGGCCGGAACAAACAATGAATCATGGGACACTACACCAAAACAAATGATGTAGTACATGGTGATTAACAAAGCAATAAAAAACAAAGACTGTAATAAGAGATGAAGAAGGACACTATATCCTACATAAAGGGTCTATCCAACAAGAAGATCTAACAATTGTAAATGTCTATGCCCCGAACATGGGAGCATCCAATTGTATAAGGCAATTTAGAAGAAAAGCAAAGAAAGACATTGACAACCATACAATCATAGTGGGGGACTTTAACTCCCCCCTGACTGAGATGGCCAGATCATCTAAGCAAAAGATCAACAAGGAAATAAAGACTTTAAATGACACACTGGACCAAATGGACTTCACAGACATATTCAGAACGTTCCATCCCGAAGCAACGGAATACACATTCTTCTCTAGGGCCCATGGAACGTTCTCCAGAATGGATCACATCCTAGGTCACAAATCAGGTCTCAACCGGTACCCAAAGATTGGGATCATTCCCTGCACATTTTCAGACCACAATGCTTTTAACCTAGAACTCAATCACGAGAGGAAAGTCGGAAAGAACTCAAATACATGGAGGCTAAAGAGCATCCTACGAAAGAATGAATGGGTCAACCAGGAAATTAAAGAAGAATTTAAAAATTCATGGAAACCAATGAAAATGAAAACACAACTGTCCAAAATCTTAGGGATACAGCCAAGGCAGTCCTGCGAGGAAAGTATATAGCAATACAAGCCTTTCTCAAGAAACAAGAAAGGTCTCAAATACACACCCTAACCCTACAACTAAAGGAGCTGGAGAAAGAACGGCAAATAAAGCCTAAACCCAGCAGGAGAAGAGAAATCATGCAGATCAGAGCAGAAATCAATGA
This sequence comes from Eumetopias jubatus, assembly GCF_037043125.1. Taxonomy (NCBI): domain Eukaryota; kingdom Metazoa; phylum Chordata; class Mammalia; order Carnivora; family Otariidae; genus Eumetopias; species Eumetopias jubatus. The sequence goes on from NW_028274859.1 coordinate 1,377,441, forward strand.
AATAGAACCCAAAAGAACAGTAGAACAGATCAACGGAACTAGGAGCTGGTTCTTTGAAAGAATTCACAAGATTGATACACCCCTGTCCAGGCTGATCAAAAAGAAAAGAGAAATGACCCAAATCAACAAAATCATGAATGAAAGAGGAGAGATCACAACCAACACCAAAGAAATACAAACCATTATAAGAACGTAATCTGACCAACCCTACGGCAGCATATTCCATAACCTGGAAGAAATGGGTGCATTCCTAGAGATGTGTCAACTACCAAAACTGACCCAGGAAGAAAGAGAAAACCTGAACAGTCCTATAACCACGAAGGCAATTGAAGTAGTCATCAAAAACCTCCCAACAAACCAAAGCCCAGGGCCAGATGGATTCCCAGGGGAATTCTATCCGACATTTCAAGAAGAATTAATACCTATTCTCCTGAAACTGTTCCAAACAATAGAAATGGAAGGAAAACTTCCAAACTCATTTTATGAGGCCACCATTTCCTTGATCCAAAACCAGACAAAGATCCCATCAAAAAGGAGTACTAGAGACCAATATCCTTGATGAACATCGATGCAAAAATTCTCACCAAAATACTAGCCAAGAGGATCCAACAGTACATGAAAAGGAGTATTCACCATGACCAAGTGGGATTTATCCCGGGGCTGCAAGGCTGGTTCAACATCTGCAAATCAATCAACGTGATAAAACACATTAACAAAAGAAAGAACAGGAATCATATGATCCTCTCAATAGATGCAGAAAAACCATTTGACAAAGTAAAGCACACTTTCTGGGTCAAAACTCTTCAGAGTATAGGGACAGCGGGTACATACCTCAATATCATAAAAGCCATCTACGAACAACCTACAGCGAATATCATTCTCAATGGGGAAAAGCTGAGATCTTTTCCCCTAAGGTCAGGAACGCGGCAGGGATAGCCACTCTCACCACTGCTATTCAACGTAGTATTAGAAGTCCTAGCCACAGCAATCAGACAACAAAAAGAAATCAAAGGCATCCAAATCGGCAGAGAGGAAGTCAAACTCTCACTCTTTGCAGATGATATGATACTTTATGTGGAAAACCCAAAAGACTCCACCCCAAAACTGCTAGAACTCACACAGCAATTCCGTCAAGTAGCAGGCTATAAAATCAATGCACAGAAATCAGTGGCATTCCTATACACCAACAACAAGACAGAAGAGAGACAAATCAAGGAGTCGATCCCATTCACAACTGCACCCAAAACCAGAAGAGACCTAGGAATAAATTGAACCCAAGAGGCAAAGGATCTGTACTCAGAAAACTACCAAATACTCAGGAAAGAAATGAAGAAGACACAAAGAAACGGAAAAACGTTCCATGATCATGGACTGGGAGAACCAACATTGTGAAGAGGTCAATGCTACCTAGAGCAATCTACACATTCAATGCAATCCCCATCAAAATACCATCCACTTTTTTCCAAGAAATGGAACAAATAATCCTAAGATTTGAATGGAACCAGAAGAGACCACGAATAGCCAGAGGAATATTGAGAAAGAAAAGCAAAGCTGGCGGCATCACAATTCTGGACTTCCAGCTCTATGACAAAGCTGTCATCATCAAGACAGTATGGTACTGGCACAAAAACAGACACATAGATCCATGGAACAGAATCGAGAGCCCAGAAATGGACCCTCAACTCTATGGTCAACTTATCTTTGACAGAGCAGGAAAGAATGTCCAATGGCAAAAAGAGAGTCTCTTCAACAACTGGAGCTGTGGAAATTGGACAGCCCCATGCAGAAGAATGACACTGGACCATTTCCTGACACCACACACAAAAATAGACTCCAAATGTTTGAAAGACCTCAATGTGAGACAGGACTCCATCAAAATCCTAAAGGAGAACACAGGTAGCAAGCTCTTCGACCTCAGGCGCAGCAACTTCTTCCTAGAAACATCACCAAAGGCACGGGAAGCCTGGGCAAAAATGAACTATTGGGATTTCATCAAGATAAAAACCTTTGGCACAGCAAAAGAAACAGTCCACAAAACCAAAAGACAACCGACAGAATGCGAGAAATTATTTACGAATGACATATCCGATAAAGGGCTACTATCCAATATGTATAAAAACGTATCAAACTCAACACCCAAAGAACAAATAATCCAATCAAAAAATAGGCAGAAGACATGAACAGACATTTTTCCAAAGAAGACATCCAAATGGCCAACAGGCACATGAAAAATGCTCAACACGGCTCGACATCAGGGAAATCCACATCAAAACCTCAATGAGATACCCCCTCACACCCGTCAGAATGGCTCAAATGAACAAGTCAGGGAACGACAGAGGTTGGCGGGGATGTGGAGAAAGGGGAACCCTCCTACACTGGTGGTGGGAATGCAAGCTGGTGCAACCCCTCTGGAAAACAGGATGGAGGTTCCTCAAATAGTTGAAATTAGAGCTACCATCCGATCCAGCAATTGCACTCCTGGGTATTTACCCCAAAGATACAAATGTAGGGACCCGAAGCGGTACGAGCACCCCATTGTTTATAGCAGCAATGTCCACAATAGCCAAAATGTTGAAAGAGCCAAGATGTCCATCGACAGATGAATGGATAAAGAAGAGGTGGTATATATATACACAATGGAATATTACGCAGCCATCAAAAGGAATGAGATGTTGCCATGGACAACGACGTGGATGGAACTGGAGGGTCCGATGATTAGTGAAATACGTCAATCAGAGAAAGACATGTATCATATGACCTCACTGATATGAGGAATTCTTAATCTCAGGAACAGAGTGAGGCTTGCTGGAGTGGTCGGGGGTGGGAGGGATGGGCTGGCTGGGAGATAGACATTGGGGAGGGTATGAGCTACGGTGAGCGCTGTGAATTGTGTAAGACTGTTGAATCACAGATCTCTACTTCTGCAACAAAGAACGCAACATATTTTAAGAATAAAGGAAAAGAAGGAGATAGCAGGAGAGGAAGAATGAAGGGGAGTTAGTGAGAGGGGGAGACAGACCAGGAGAGATGATGGATTCTGAGAAAAAATCCGAGGTTTCTAGAGGGGAGGTGGGTCGGGGGATTGGTTAGCCTGGTGATGGGTATTAAAGAGGGCACATTCTGCATGGAGCACTGTGTGGCCGGAACAAACAATGAATCATGGGACACTACACCAAAACAAATGATGTAGTACATGGTGATTAACAAAGCAATAAAAAACAAAGACTGTAATAAGAGATGAAGAAGGACACTATATCCTACTTAAAGGGTCTATCCAACAAGAAGATCTAACAATTGTAAATGTCTATGCCCCGAACATGGGAGCATCCAATTGTATAAGGCAATTTAGAAGAAAAGCAAAGAAAGACATTGACAACCATACAATCATAGTGGGGGACTTTAACTCCCCCCTGACTGAGATGGCCAGATCATCTAAGCAAAAGATCAACAAGGAAATAAAGACTTTAAATGACACACTGGACCAAATGGACTTCACAGACATATTCAGAACGTTCCATCCCGAAGCAACGGAATACACATTCTTCTCTAGGGCCCATGGAACGTTCTCCAGAATGGATCACATCCTAGGTCACAAATCAGGTCTCAACCGGTACCCAAAGATTGGGATCATTCCCTGCACATTTTCAGACCACAATGCTTTGAACCTAGAACTCAATCACGAGAGGAAAGTCGGAAAGAACTCAAATACATGGAGGCTAAAGAGCATCCTACGAAAGAATGAATGGGTCAACCAGGAAATTAAAGAAGAATTTAAAAATTCATGGAAACCAATGAAAATGAAAACACAACTGTCCAAAATCTTTGGGATACAGCCAAGGCAGGCCTGCGAGGAAAGTATATAGCAATACAAGCCTTTCTCAAGAAACAAGAAAGGTCTCAAATACACATCCTAACCCTACAACTAAAGGAGCTGGAGAAAGAACGGCCAATAAAGCCTAAACCCAGCAGGAGAAGAGAAATCATGCAGATCAGAGCAGAAATCAATGAAATAGAACCCAAAAGAACAGTAGAACAGATCAACGGAACTAGGAGCTGGTTCTTTGAAAGAATTCACAAGATTGATACACCCCTGTCCAGGCTGATCAAAAAGAAAAGAGAAATGACCCAAATCAACAAAATCATGAATGAAAGAGGAGAGATCACAACCAACACCAAAGAAATACAAACCATTATAAGAACGTAATCTGACCAACCCTATGGCAGCATATTCCATAACCTGGAAGAAATGGGTGCATTCCTAGAGATGTGTCAACTACCAAAACTGACCCAGGAAGAAAGAGAAAACCTGAACAGTCCTATAACCACGAAGGCAATTGAAGTAGTCATCAAAAACCTCCCAAGAAACCAAAGCCCAGGGCCAGATGGATTCCCAGGGGAATTCTATCCGACATTTCAAGAAGAATTAATACCTATTCTCCTGAAACTGTTCCAAACAATAGAAATGGAAGGAAAACTTCCAAACTCATTTTATGAGGCCACCATTTCCTTGATCCCAAAACCAGACAAAGATCCCATCAAAAAGGAGTATTAGAGACCAATATCCTTGATGAACATCGATGCAAAAATTCTCACCAAAATACTAGCCAAGAGGATCCAACAGTACATGAAAAGGAGTATTCACCATGACCAAGTGGGATTTATCCCGGGGCTGCAAGGCTCGTTCAACATCCGCAAATCAATCAACGTGATAAAACACATTAACAAAAGAAAGAACAAGAATCATATGATCCTCTCAATAGATGCAGAAAAACCATTTGACAAAGTAAAGTACACTTTCTGGATCAAAACTCTTCAGAGTATAGGGACAGCGGGTACATACCTCAATATCATAAAAGCCATCTACGAACAACCTACAGCGAATATCATTCTCAATGGGGAAAAGCTGAGATCTTTTCCCCTAAGGTCAGGAACGCGGCAGGGATAGCCACTCTCACCACTGCTATTCAACATAGTATTAGAAGTCCTAGCCACAGCAATCAGACAACAAAAAGAAATCAAAGGCATCCAAATCGGCAGAGAGGAAGTCAAACTCTCACTCTTTGCAGATGATATGATACTTTATGTGGAAAACCCAAAACACTCCACCCCAAAACTGCTAGAACTCACACAGCAATTCCGTCAAGTAGCAGGCTATAAAATCAATGCACAGAAATCAGTGGCATTCCTATACACCAACAACAAGACAGAAGAGAGACAAATCAAGGAGTCGATCCCATTCACAACTGCACCCAAAACCAGAAGAGACCTAGGAATAAATTGAACCCAAGAGGCAAAGGATCTGTACTCAGAAAACTACCAAATACTCAGGAAAGAAATTGAAGAAGACACAAAGAAACGGAAAAACGTTCCATGCTCATGGACTGGGAGAACCAACATTGTGAAGAGGTCAATGCTACCTAGAGCAATCTACATATTCAATGCAATCCCCATCAAAATACCATCCACTTTTTTCCCAGAAATGGAACAAATAATCCTAAGATTTGAATGGAACCTGAAGAGACCACGAATAGCCAGAGGAATATTGAGAAAGAAAAGCAAAGCTGGCGGCATCACAATTCTGGACTTCCAGCTCTATGACAAAGCTGTCATCATCAAGACAGTATGGTACTGGCACAAAAACAGACACATAGATCCATGGAACAGAATCGAGAGCCCAGAAATGGACCCTCAACTCTATGGTCAACTTATCTTTGACAGAGCAGGAAAGAATGTCCAATGGCAAAAAGAGAGTCTCTTCAACAACTGGAGTTGTGGAAATTGGACAGCCCCATGCAGAAGAATGACACTGGACCATTTCCTGACACCACACACAAAAATAGACTCCAAATGTTGAAAGACCTCAATGTGAGACAGGACTCCATCAAAATCCTAAAGGAGAACACAGGTAGCAAGCTCTTCGACCTCAGTCGCAGCAACTTCTTCCTAGAAACATCACCAAAGGCACCCAAAGCCAGGGCAAAAATGAACTATTAGGATTTCATCAAGATAAAAACCTTTGGCGCAGCAAAAGAAACAGTCCACAAAACCAAAAGACAACCGACAGAATGGGAGAAATTATTTACGAATGACATATCAGATAAAGGGCTACTATCCAATATGTATAAAAACGTATCAAACTCAACACCCAAAGAACAAATAATCCAATCAAAAAATAGGCAGAAGACATGAACAGACATTTTTCCAAAGAAGACATCCAAATGGCCAACAGGCACAGGAAAAAGTGCTCAACACGGCTCGGCATCAGGGAAATCCACATCAAAACCTCAATGAGATACCCCCTCACACCCGTCAGAATGGCTCAAATGAACAAGTCAGGGAACGACAGAGGTTGGCTGGGATGTGGAGAAAAGGGAACCCTCCTACACTGGTGGTGGGAATGCAAGCTGGTGCAACCCCTCTGGAAAACAGGATGGAGGTTCCTCAAATAGTTGAAATTAGAGCTACCATCCGATCCAGCAATTGCACTCCTGGGTATTTACCCCAAAGATACAAATGTAGGGACCCGAAGCGGTACGTGCACCCTATTGTTTATAGCAGCAATGTCCACAATAGCCAAACTGTTGAAAGAGCCAAGATGTCCATCGACAGATGAATGGATAAAGAAGAGGTGGTATATATATATATATACACAATGGAATATTACGCAGCCATCAAAAGGAATGAGATGTTGCCATGGACAAAGACGTGGAGGGAACTGGAGGGTCCGATGATTAGGGAATAAGTCAATCATAGAAAGACATGTATCATATGACCTCACTGATATGAGGAATTCTTAATCTCAGGAACAGAGTGAGGCTTGCTGGAGTGGTCGGGGGTGGGAGGGATGGGCTGGCTGGGTGATAGACATTGGGGAGGGTATGAGCTACGGTGAGCGCTGTGAATTGTGTAAGACTGTTGAATCACAGATCTCTACTTCTGCAACAAATAACGCAACATATTTTAAGAATAAAGGAAAAGGAGGAGATAGCAGGAGAGGAAGAATGAAGGGGAGTTAGTGAGAGGGCGAGACAGACCAGGAGAGATGATGGATCCTGAAAAAAAATCCGAGGTTTCTAGAGGGGAGGTGGGTCGGGGGATTGGTTAGCCTGGTGATGGGTATTAAAGGGGGCACATTCTGCATGGAGCACTGTGTGTTCGGAACAAACAATGAATCATGGGACACTACACCAAAACAAATGATGTAGTACATGGTGATTAACAAAGCAATAAAAAACAGAGACTGTAATAAGAGATGAAGAAGGACACTATATCCTACTTAAAGGGTCTATCCAAGAAGAAGATCTAACAATTGTAAATGTCTATGCCCCGAACATGGGAGCATCCAATTGTATAAGGCAATTTAGAAGAAAAGCAAAGAAAGACATTGACAACCATAGAATCATAGTGGGGGACTTTAACACCCCCCTAACTGAAATGGCCAGATCATCTAAGCAAAAGATCAACAAGGAAATAAAGACTTTAAATGACACACTGGACCAAATGGACTTCACAGACATATTCAGAACGTTCCATCCCGAAGCAACGGAATACACATTCTTCTCTAGGGCCCATGGAACGTTCTCCAGAATGGATCACATCCTAGGTCACAAATCAGGTCTCAACCGGTACCCAAAGATTGGGATCATTCCCTGCACATTTTCAGACCACAATGCTTTGAACCTAGAACTCAATCACGAGAGGAAAGTCGGAAAGAACTCAAATACATGGAGGCTAAAGAGCATCCTACGAAAGAATGAATGGGTCAACCAGGAAATTAAAGAAGAATTTAAAAATTCATGGAAACCAATGAAAATGAAAACACAACTGTCCAAAATCTTAGGGATACAGCCAAGGCAGTCCTGCGAGGAAAGTATATAGCAATACAAGCCTTTCTCAAGAAACAAGAAAGGTCTCAAATACACACCCTAACCCTACACCTAAAGGAGCTGGAGAAAGAACGGCCAATAAAGCCTAAACCCAGCAGGAGAAGAGAAATCATGCAGATCAGAGCAGAAATCAATGAAATAGAACCCAAAAGAACAGTAGAACAGATCAACGGAACTAGGAGCTGGTTCTTTGAAAGAATTCACAAGATTGATACACCCCTGTCCAGGCTGATCAAAAAGAAAAGAGAAATGACCCAAATCAACAAAATCATGAATGAAAGAGGAGAGATCACAACCAACACCAAAGAAATACAAACCATTATAAGAACGTAATCTGACCAACCCTATGGCAGCATATTCCATAACCTGGAAGAAATGGGTGCATTCCTAGAGATGTGTCAACTACCAAAACTGACCCAGGAAGAAAGAGAAAACCTGAACAGTCCTATAACCACGAAGGCAATTGAAGTAGTCATCAAAAACCTCCCAAGAAACCAAAGCCCAGGGCCAGATGGATTCCCAGGGGAATTCTATCCGACATTTAAAGAAGAATTAATACCTATTCTCCTGAAACTGTTCCAAACAATAGAAATGGAAGGAAAACTTCCAAACTCATTTTATGAGGCCACCATTACCTTGATCCCAAAACCAGACAAAGATCCCATCAAAAAGGAGTACTAGAGACCAATATCCTTGATGAACATCGATGCAAAAATTCTCACCAAAATACTAGCCAAGAGGATCCAACAGTACATGAAAAGGAGTATTCACCATGACCAAGTGGGATTTATCCCGGGGCTGCAAGGCTGGTTCAACATCCGCAAATCAATCAACGTGATAAAACACATTAACAAAAGAAAGAACAGGAATCATATGATCCTCTCAATAGATGCAGAAAAACCATTTGACAAAGTAAAGCACACTTTCTGGGTCAAAACTCTTCAGAGTATAGGGACAGCGGGTACATACCTCAATATCATAAAAGCCATCTACGAACAACCTACAGCGAATATCATTCTCAATGGGGAAAAGCTGAGATCTTTTCCCCTAAGGTCAGGAACGCGGCAGGGATAGCCACTCTCACCACTGCTATTCAACGTAGTATTAGAAGTCCTAGCCACAGCAATCAGACAACAAAAAGAAATCAAAGGCATCCAAATCGGCAGAGAGGAAGTCAAACTCTCACTCTTTGCAGATGATATGATACTTTATGTGGAAAACCCAAAAGACTCCACCCCAAAACTGCTAGAACTCACACAGCAATTCCGTCAAGTAGCAGGCTATAAAATCAATGCACAGAAATCAGTGGCATTCCTATACACCAACAACAAGACAGAAGAGAGACAAATCAAGGAGTCGATCCCATTCACAACTGCACCCAAAACCAGAAGAGACCTAGGAATAAATTGAACCCAAGAGGCAAAGGATCTGTACTCAGAAAACTACCAAATACTCAGGAAAGAAATGAAGAAGACACAAAGAAACGGAAAAACGTTCCATGATCATGGACTGGGAGAACCAACATTGTGAAGAGGTCAATGCTACCTAGAGCAATCTACACATTCAATGCAATCCCCATCAAAATACCATCCACTTTTTTCCAAGAAATGGAACAAATAATCCTAAGATTTGAATGGAACCAGAAGAGACCACGAATAGCCAGAGGAATATTGAGAAAGAAAAGCAAAGCTGGCGGCATCACAATTCTGGACTTCCAGCTCTATGACAAAGCTGTCATCATCAAGACAGTATGGTACTGGCACAAAAACAGACACATAGATCCATGGAACAGAATCGAGAGCCCAGAAATGGACCCTCAACTCTATGGTCAACTTATCTTTGACAGAGCAGGAAAGAATGTCCAATGGCAAAAAGAGAGTCTCTTCAACAACTGGAGCTGTGGAAATTGGACAGCCCCATGCAGAAGAATGACACTGGACCATTTCCTGACACCACACACAAAAATAGACTCCAAATGTTTGAAAGACCTCAATGTGAGACAGGACTCCATCAAAATCCTAAAGGAGAACACAGGTAGCAAGCTCTTCGACCTCAGCCGCAGCAACTTCTTCCTAGAAACATCACCAAAGGCACGGGAAGCCTGGGCAAAAATGAACTATTGGGATTTCATCAAGATAAAAACCTTTGGCACAGCAAAAGAAACAGTCCACAAAACCAAAAGACAACCGACAGAATGCGAGAAATTATTTACGAATGACATATCCGATAAAGGGCTACTATCCAATATGTATAAAAACGTATCAAACTCAACACCCAAAGAACAAATAATCCAATCAAAAAATAGGCAGAAGACATGAACAGACATTTTTCCAAAGAAGACATCCAAATGGCCAACAGGCACATGAAAAATGCTCAACACGGCTCGACATCAGGGAAATCCACATCAAAACCTCAATGAGATACCCCCTCACATCCGTCAGAATGGCTCAAATGAACAAGTCAGGGAACGACAGAGGTTGGCGGGGTTGTGGAGAAAGGGGAACCCTCCTACACTGGTGGTGGGAATGCAAGCTGGTGCAACCCCTCTGGAAAACAGGATGGAGGTTCCTCAAATAGTTGAAATTAGAGCTACCATCCGATCCAGCAATTGCACTCCTGGGTATTTACCCCAAAGATACAAATGTAGGGACCCGAAGCGGTACGAGCACCCCATTGTTTATAGCAGCAATGTCCACAATAGCCAAACTGTTGAAAGAGCCAAGATGTCCATCGACAGATGAATGGATAAAGAAGAGGTGGTATATCTATACACAATGGAATATTACGCAGCCATCAAAAGGAATG